>NC_140169.1:64343127-65068127 GCF_963971535.1 Notolepis coatsorum
CTCCTCTCTCTCTCTCCCAGTCCTCCTCCTCTCTCTCTCCAGTCCTCCTCTCTCTCTCTCTCCCAGTCCTCCTCTCTCTCTCCCAGTCCTCCTCTCTCTCTCTCCCAGTCCTCCTCTCTCTCTCTCTCCCAGTCCTCCTCTCTCTCTCTCCCAGTCCTCTCTCTCTCTCTCCCAGTCCTCCTCTCTCTCTCCCAGTCCTCCTCTCTCTCTCCCAGTCCTCCTCTCTCTCTCCCAGTCCTCCTCTCTCTCTCTCCCAGTCCTCCTCTCTCTCTCTCCCAGTCCTCCTCTCTCTCTCTCCAGTCCTCCTCTCTCTCTCTCTCCCAGTCCTCCTCTCTCTCTCTCCCAGTCCTCCTCTCTCTCTCCCAGTCCTCCTCTCTCTCTCCCAGTCCTCCTCTCTCTCTCTCTCTCCCAGTCCTCCTCTCTCTCTCTCCCAGTCCTCCCTCTCTCTCCCAGTCCTCCTCTCTCTCTCCCAGTCATCCTCCTCTCTCTCCCCAGTCCTCCTCTCTCTCTCCCAGTCCTCCTCTCTCTCTCTCTCCCAGTCCTCATCCTCTCTCTCTCCCAGTCCTCATCCTCTCTCTCTCCCAGTCCTCCTCTCTCTCTCTCTCCCAGTCCTCCTCTCTCTCTCCCAGTCCTCCTCCTCTCTCTCTCCCAGTCCTCCTCCTCTCTCTCTCTCCCAGTCCTCTCCTCTCTCTCTCTCCCAGTCCTCCTCTCTCTCTCTCCCAGTCCTCCTCTCTCTCTCCCAGTCCTCCCCTCTCTCTCTCCCAGTCCTCCTCTCTCTCTCCCAGTCCTCCTCTCTCTCTCCCAGTCCTCCTCTCTCTCCCAGTCCTCCTCTCTCTCTCTCCCAGTCTTCCTCTCTCTCTCCCAGTCCTCATCTCTCTCTCCCAGTCCTCCTCCTCTCTCTCCCCCAGTCCTCCTCTCTCTCTCCCAGTCCTCCTCTCTCTCTCTCTCTCCCAGTCCTCCTCCTCCTCTCTCTCTCCCAGTCCTCCTCCTCTCTCTCTCCCAGTCCTCCTCCTCATCTCTCTCCCAGTCCTCCTCTCTCTCTCTCCCAGTCCTCCTCTCTCTCTCTCCCAGTCCTCCTCCTCTCTCTCTCCCAGTCATCCTCCTCTCTCTCCCAGTCTCCTCTCTCTCTCTCTCCCAGTCCTCCTCCTCTCTCTCTCCCAGTCCTCCTCCTCTCTCTCTCCCAGTCCTCCTCCTCTCTCTCTCTCCCAGTCCTCCTCCTCTCTCTCTCTCCCAGTCCTCCTCTCTCTCTCTCTCTCTCCCAGTCCTCATCTCTCTCTCTCCCAGTCCTCCTCTCTCTCTCTCCAGTCCTCCTCTCTCTCTCCCAGTCCTCCTCCTCTCTCTCTCTCCCAGTCCTCCCCTCTCTCTCTCCCAGTCCTCTATCTCTCTCTCCCAGCCCTCCTCTCTCTCTCTCCCAGTCCTCCTCCTCTCTCTCTCTCTCTCCCAGTCCTCCTCTCTCTCTCTCCCAGTCCTCTCTCTCTCTCTCCCAGTCCTCCTCTCTCTCTCTCCCAGTCAACCTCCTCTCTCTCTCTCTCTCTCCCAGTCCTCCTCTCTCTCTCCCAGTCCTCCTCCTCTCTCTCTCCCAGTCCTCCTCCTCTCTCTCTCCCAGTCCTCCTCCTCTCTCTCTCCCAGTCCTCCTCTCTCTCCCCCAGTCCTCCTCTATCTCTCTCTCCCAGTCCTCCTCTCTCTCTCTCCCAGTCCTCCTCTCTCTCTCTCTCCCAGTCCTCCTCTCTCTCCCCCAGTCCTCCTCTCTCTCTCCCAGTCCTCCTCTCTCTCTCTCTCCCAGTCCTCCTCCTCTCTCTCTCTCCCAGTCCTCCTCCTCTCTCTCTCCCAGTCCTCCTCTCTCTCTCTCCCAGTCCTCCTCTCTCTCTCCCAGTCCTCCTCTCTCTCTCTCCCAGTCCTCCTCTCTCTCTCTCTCTCTCTCTCTCCCAGTCCTCCTCTCTCTCTCCCAGTCCTCCTCTCTCTCTCCCAGTCCTCCTCTCTCTCTCCCAGTCCTCCTCTCTCTCTCTCTCTCTCTCCCAGTCCTCCTCTCTCTCTCTCCCAGTCCTCCTCTCTCTCTCCCAGTCCTCCTCTCTCTCTCTCTCCCAGTCCTCCTCTCTCTCTCTCCCAGTCCTCCTCTCTCTCTCCCAGTCCTCCTCTCTCTCTCTCTCTCTCTCTCTCTCTCTCTCCCAGTCCTCCTCTCTCTCTCCCAGTCCTCCTCTCTCTCTCCCAGTCCTCCTCTCTCTCTCTCTCTCTCCCAGTCCTCCTCTCTCTCTCTCCCAGTCCTCCTCTCTCTCTCCCAGTCCTCCTCTCTCTCTCCCAGTCATCCTCCTCTCTCTCCCCCAGTCCTCCTCTCTCTTTCCCAGTCCTCCTCTCTCTCTCTCTCTCCCAGTCCTACTCCTCCTCTCTCTCTCCCAGTCCTCATCCTCTCTCTCTCCCAGTCCTCCTCTCTCTCTCTCTCCCAGTCCTCCTCCTATCTCTCTCCCAGTCCTCCTCCTCTCTCTCTCCCAGTCCTCCTCCTCTCTCTCTCTCCCAGTCCTCCTCCTCTCTCTCTCTCCCAGTCCTCATCTCTCTCTCTCCCAGTCCTCCTCTCTCTCTCCCAATCCTCCTCTCTCTCTCTCTCCCAGTCCTCCTCTCTCTCTCCCAGTCCTCCTCTCTCTCGCCCAGTCCTCCTCTCTCTCTCTCTCCCAGTCCTCCTCTCTCTCTCTCTCCCAGTCCTCCTCTCTCTCTCCCAGTCCTCATCTCTCTCTCCCAGTCCTCCTCCTCTCTCTCCCCCAGTGCTCCTCTCTCTCTCCCAGTCCTCCTCTCTCTCTCTCTCCCAGTCCTCCTCCTCCTCTCTCTCTCCCAGTCCTCCTCCTCTCTCTCTCCCAGTCCTCCTCCTCCTCTCTCTCCCAGTCCTCCTCTCTCTCTCTCCCAGTCCTCCCCTCTCTCTCTCCCAGTCCTCCTCCTCTCTCTCTCCCAGTCATCCTCTCTCTCTCTCCCAGTCCTCCCCTCTCTCTCTCCCAGTCCTCCTCCTCTCTCTCTCCCAGTCATCCTCTCTCTCTCTCTCCCAGTCCTCCTCCTCTCTCTCTCCCAGTCCTCCTCCTCTCTCTCTCCCAGTCCTCCTCCTCTCTCTCTCTCCCAGTCCTCCTCCTCTCTCTCTCTCCCAGTCCTCCTCTCTCTCTCTCCCAGTCCTCCTCTCTCTCTCTCCCAGTCCTCCTCTCTCTCTCTCCCAGTCCTCCTCCTCTCTCTCTCTCCCAGTCCTCCCCTCTCTCTCTCCCAGTCCTCTATCTCTCTCTCCCAGCCCTCCTCTCTCTCTCTCCCAGTCCTCCTCCTCTCTCTCTCTCTCTCCCAGTCCGCCTCTCTCTCTCCCAGTCCTCTCTCTCTCTCTCCCAGTCCTCCTCTCTCTCTCTCCCAGTCCTCCTCCTCTCTCTCTCTCTCTCTCTCCCAGTCCTCCTCTCTCTCTCTCCCAGTCCTCCTCCTCTCTCTCTCCCAGTCCTCCTCCTATCTCTCTCCCAGTCCTCCTCCTCTCTCTCTCCCAGTCCTCCTCTCTCTCCCCCAGTCCTCCTATCTCTCTCTCCCAGTCCTCCTCCTCTCTCTCTCTCCCAGTCCTCCTCTCTCTCTCTCCCAGTCCTCCTCTCTCTCTCTCCCAGTCATCCTCTCTCTCTCTCTCCCAGTCCTCCTCTCTCTCTCCCAGTCCTCCTCCTCTCTCTCTCCCAGTCCTCCTCCTCTCTCTCTCTCCCAGTCCTCCTCCTCTCTCTCTCCCAGTCCTCCTCCTCTCTCTCTCTCCCAGTCCTCCTCCTCTCTCTCTCTCCCAGTCCTCCTCTCTCTCTCCCAGTCCTACTCTCTCTCTCCCAGTCCTCCTCTCTCTCTCTCCCAGTCATCCTCTCTCTCTCCCAGTCCTCCTCTCTCTCTCCCAGTCCTCCTCTCTCTCTCTCTCTCTCCCAGTCCTCCTCTCTCTCTCTCCCAGTCCTCCTCTCTCTCTCCCAGTCCTCCTCTCTCTCTCCCAGTCCTCCTCTCTCTTTCCCAGTCCTCCTCCTCTCTCTCCCCCAGTCCTCCTCTCTCTATCCCAGTCCTCCTCTCTCTCTCTCCCAGTCCTCCTCCTCCTCTCTCTCCCAGTCATCCTCCTCTCTCTCTCCCAGTCCTCCTCCTCCTCTCTCTCCCAGTCCTCCTCTCTCTCTCCCAGTCCTCCTCTCTCTCTCTCCCAGTCATCCTCCTCTCTCTCTCCCAGTCATCCTCCTCTCTCTCTCCCAGTCCTCCTCTCTCTCTCTCTCCCAGTCCTCCTCCTCTCTCTCTCCCATTCCTCCTCCTCTCTCTCCCAGTCCTCCTCCTCTCTCTCCCAGTCCTCCTCCTCTCTCTCTCTCCCAGTCCTCCTCTCTCTCTCTCCCAGTCCTCCTCTCTCTCTCTCCCAGTCCTCCTCTCTCTCTCTCCCAGTCCTCCTCCTCTCTCTCTCTCCCAGTCCTCCTCTCTCTCTCTCCCAGTCCTCTCTCTCTCTCCCAGTCCTCCTCTCTCTCTCTCCCAGTCCTCCTCCTCTCTCTCTCTCTCTCCCAGTCCTCCTCTCTCTCTCTCCCAGTCCCCCTGCGAGGGATCCTAACAGCTTGGAAATGATTGGTTTTTGGGTTTAATCATGATTTATCTATGACCGCCAGCCAAATCACTCTAATAAAGTTTAATACAGTTTGGCTGATTTGAGACCAGAGCGAGAGAAACGGCCTAATGAATATTTAGGGACGAGAGAGACGAGATGTGCCGGCAGTGGGCTCATCGTCATCGCTCTTCAGCGGAACATACAACGTAAGCTATTAATCTCTATTTTCCTATTCTTCACATTTAAATTGGGTGAAATGGAGACCCCACCTGGTGGTGGGTGAGACCTGGGACGGTAAACAGACCTGGGATATGTGGTAAACATCATTGCCACAACTCATACTGCCCACTTAAATGAATTAAAGGGGAATGCCACCCGTTTCTAACACTCCACCTGCGTTCCTTCCTGTTGCCCAGGAGGGAATAGACCAAAGTTTGTCCGAGGTAAGCGACAGTTGTGATTGGAGGATCAAGAAAAGAGGGCAGGGTTTGAGATAGGTCCATTGTCCAAACTGAGATGTAGAAACCTGGGGCCGCCCCATAGACGACGAATAGGGTTCTGATTTTATGAGGCCACGCCCCAAATGAGGTTTTTAATTCTGGTTCAGAACGTATCGCTTCTTGAGGCCATATGAGCCGCATTTGGGTGTAAGAGCTCACACAAACATGTGAGGGCCTCACGAAGATCGCCAAGTTCAAACGTATATATTTTGGACTTGTATATTTGTGAATTAGTATTTCTAATCTGCGTAGACGTTCCTTCCGCGCACGCCGTCGGCGGTCTCTCGTCTGAAGTCTTGATCCGTCCTGTACAAAACTGCACACAATCTGGCGGCGACGGTAGGGTGGTCTACTCCTTCTCCTGGTCCTGCTAATCCTTAGGTGTTAGGGTGGCGTCTACCCCAAGAGCAGAACACAAGGCACAGGTGTAGGGTGTTTAATTAGGTACCACGCATTTGACAAGGCAGATAGTGAAATGTACAGAGGAAGGACTGTGATCCCAAGCTACGTCCAGGCTGGTGACATCCATGGGTGGGGAGTAGGCCGGGGGTGTGCCATCCTACACACAGAGAGAGCAAGGTTAGAGCAAGGCAGGTTCAGAGACAATGGAAGCACACAGGTTAGAGTCCTAGTACCACGGCAGGTGAAGCACTCGGACGAGGAGTGGCAGGGGCGCCGGCCTCATATCCAGGCTCGGTGATGACCTGATGAGTCTCAGGTGTGTAGGATGACCCGGGTAGACAGCGTGGGGATGAGGAGTCAGGAAGCTGCCCATATAAGGGTGTGGAGGCCTGCTGTCAGACAGGAGAGAGGGATACCCTGGCTGTGGTTGTAACATTACGTTGACACAAATCAACCGCCATACACTGCAATGTGTTTTCCTTTCTGTAAAGAAATAATCTATGGATCGGGCCAAATCTACTCTTTCCAATGGCAGAGTTCAATTTGGATTTAGTATCTCCAGGCGTGCAGCAAGAACCGTGAATGAAATCTACTGTAAATACAGTTAATTTCTTATTATGGAGACTGGGTCGCCATTTTGAATCAGATTGCAATGGAAATTTTTGCTAAACGTTGTAGATAAACTAACTGCGTTCTAATTTGTGCCAATAACGTTCAGTTTTGTGGTTCAGTTTCTCGAACCGAAAAATAAGAGAAATGCATCCACAAGTAATTTGCTGTATGCCTATACAGTAGCTGGCTTGAGCTGGGTAATGTCATTTTTCGAAATTAGGTGTTTGACTCTACAGAACCGGTAGAGGTTCCCTCTCCATCAGGTGGTTGACTCTACAGAACAGGTAGAGGTTCCCTCTCCATCAGGTGTTTGACTCTACAGAACAGGTAGAGGTTCCCTCTCCATCAGGTGTTTGACTCTACAGAACAGATAGAGGTTCCCTCTCCATCAGGTGTTTGACTCTACAGAACAGGTAGAGGTTCCCTCTCCATCAGGTGTTTGACTCTACAGAACAGGTAGAGGTTCCCTCTCCATTAGGTGTTTGACTCTACAGAACAGGTAGAGGTTCCCTCTCCATCAGGTGTTTGACTCTACAGAACAGATAGAGGTTCCCTCTCCATCAGGTGTTTGACTCTACAGAACAGGTAGAGGTTCCCTCTCCATCAGGTGTTTGACTCTACAGAACAGATAGAGGTTCCCTCTCCATCAGGTGTTTGACTCTACAGAACAGGTAGAGGTTCCCTCTCCATCAGGTGGTTGACTCTACAGAACAGATAGAGGTTCCCTCTCCATCAGTTGTTTGACTCTACATAACAGATAGAGGTTCCCTCTCCATCAGGTGTTTGACTCTACAGAACAGATAGAGGTTCCCTCTCCATCAGGTGTTTGACTCTACAGAACAGATAGAGGTTCCCTCTCCATCAGTTGTTTGACTCTACAGAACAGATAGAGGTTCTCTCTCCATCAGTTGTTTGACTCTACAGAACAGGTAGAGGTTCCCTCTCCATCAGGTGTTTGACTCTACAGAACAGATAGAGGTTCTCTCTCCATCAGTTGTTTGACTCTACAGAACAGGTAGAGGTTCCCTCTCCATCAGGTGTTTGACTCTACAGAACAGATAGAGGTTCCCTCTCCATCAGGTGTTTGACTCTACAGAACCGGCCCGACATGGACGGAACCGACGGAGGACGTCACCTTTCCTACACTGAGATGGTTCATGAAGGCACCACCACCTACTGTCTGTGTTCTGCCCGGTGTACTTAGTGGGAACAACGACCCTGGTTGGTTGGCTGTGACCCCAGGGCAGGAGCATACATAATAATAATAATAATAATAATAATAATAATAATAATAATAATAATAATAATAATAATAATAATAATAATAATAATAATAATAATAATAATAATAATAATAATAATAATAATAATAATAATAATAATAATAATAATAATTGTACTTTGTACAGATGCATTGTTTGAAATGGGCTGTTTCATTGGCTTGTTCTTACCTTGAACTTGGATCGTGCTCGATTCATTACACTAATCCCTGTATTGCATGTTATGTGACAGATGTGCATGTAGGCTACAACAATCAATACATGCCTATGATGGCGGCTAAGTGGCGCTCGCCACTAGTGCAGGAGATGCTGGGTTCGAGCCCAGCTCTCGGCATTGCTACCAGCTTGGCTGGTCGTTGTAAACAGCGACTCCTACAGTTCGGTCGGGGCGCCTGCTCAGCGAGGGAAGGATCTAAGGGGGGTAGTGTGATCCTTCCACACGTTACACCCTCTCAGTGAGAGTCCGCGCTGCCAGGTGAAAAGAAGCGGTTGATTGGCTGGACGTGTGTTGGAGGAAGCACGTGATAGCCTCCACTCTCCCAGACCGACTGTAGGGGGTAGAGTGCCCAGCGACCAGGAAGGGGATTGGGAATTGGCATAACGACTAACATTGGGATGGGAGAAAAACGGAGGAAAAAGGAGGGGGGAAAAGATTAAAAAAAAATAAAAAAGAAGATGGGAATGATTATTAAATAAAATATTTGCAGTATGAATTATTCTTGACAAACCAAAAAAAGAAGGAATTCTGTGTTATGTGCATATTGATTCTTATGACATATTAGTTACGTACATGTTGACACAGCACACAATCCCTGCTTCTCACTATTTACTCTTTGACTAATGTGAATTTTGTTTCTATAGCTTAATTATTGGCGCCATCTTGAGGTGAGCTGCAGTAACTGTCATCTGTGTCATCATGCATCCGTTTCGTTTACATGTATAATCAAGGACCAATCAAGGGCCTCTGGGCACATTCATTAATTTTATTCATTCAATCTTTATTTCGGGATGCGACCGTGGTTCGGGGGATAGAGCAGTCGTCTGGTAATCCGGAGGTTCCCAGTTTGTTTCCCGCTCCTCCTGGGCAGCTTGTCGAAGTGTCCTTGAGCGAGACACTTAACCCCTAACTGCTCCTGATGAGCAGGTTGGCACCTTGCATGGTCGCCTCCGCTGTCGTGTGTGAATGTGTGAGTGAATGGGTAAATGTGAGGAACAAGTTGTAAAGCGCTTTGGATAAAAGCACTATATAAATGCAGCCATTTACCATTTTGATAATTCATTGAGGGCAAGCCCTCATTTTCAATGATGTCGAGCATACATATATAATAAATACATAAAAAACACAATAAATATACAATAAATGCAAAACAAGTATGTACAATTACTTGAAACAACTGCAGATTATGGTCATATGGTGATTGAGGATTTTAAACTGACCAAAGGAGACAAAGATATTGAGTTTTAGAGTGTGTTGTATGATGTTCCATGTATCAGGAACACAGAAGCTATAAGCTCATTTCCCAAGTTCAGTATAAACATTAGGTACTTTAAGTGTTAAGCCAATCATTGGAAATGTGTAAATGACTCTGCCTGATTTCCTTTTTTTTTTTTTTTTTTTCTTTCCTTTTGATTATTATTTTGTTGTTACGTCGTTCCCTGTTCCCCTCCCTTAGCTGCCTGCCCCCTCCTGTTAAGCGCCTTGGGTCTCCTGAAAGGCGCTATATACATTTAAGATATTATTATTATTATTATTATTATTATTATTATTATTATTATTATTATTATTATTATTATTATTATTATTATTATTATTATTATTATTATTATTATTATTATTATTATTATGTAACAGAGATGTCCACTCTAATAGCGAATTGAGATCATTTGAGCAATCTCCAATTATGGCTTTATATAGAAAAGGTTGCTATCTGCAAAGTGCAAAGGAGGGCCATCCTACTACACTGTAAAAAAGAAAACTGTAAAAAAAATAAACGTTAAATGTCTGGCATCAACGGGTGCCAAATACTTACTGTCAAATTACAGTAAAATCAAATACATTTACATATTACAACCTTTATGTAATGGTTAGTATTTTGATAAAAGGTCATTTACTGTATTTCTATGGCATTTACACTTAAAGTAGAAAAACAAAAGTAATCTGTAAAATAATACAGTGAATTTCCCGTGATTTAAATTTTTTTTATTTAAATAGTTTTACAGTGTATGCAGGTCACAATGGTGAGCGTCACAACCATCACCCGTGATAAATCTAACGGCTGAATGATATACGGAATCTATGGGCATAAGAGTGGAAGCTGCTGCATGCTGTAAATTAAATCTCCATAGTCCTACACAGACGTGAAAACTGCTTCAGCGGTCTGCTAATCAGGTGGCTCTGTTCCTACACAAGAAGACAATCTTTACTGGTAAAGGAAGATTCTATACTGTACATTATGTGAAAAGGTGACAGTTGGTGTCATATAGTAGAGGCCTATACCTGTACATTTTAAAATGGCAACATTAGCTTAAAAGAAAGACCCTTTGACTCAGAAACATATATTACACGGAATAATATTACTGTATAGTTTTTTTATACTTCAGAGGTATAATATATTTAGACATGGTCCTCAGGTGCCTGGGGGGATGTTGGTGTTGACAGCAGGGGACAGCAGTGGTTGCTACTGGCATGTAACTTGCTTCAAGTTTCAAGTTTATATAAGGTACATACATGTACATTACAGTGAAATGCTTAGTTCTGTATGAGCCCCCTGATAATATGCTTCATACAGTAAAAAAGTTAAAAGAATAAAGTCTAAACAAAATATACATTATACACACTAAAGTACAAAAGGAAGTACAAACAATGAGGTACAAATGCATTTTTTTTATGCAAAAATTAAATAGATACAATTTGTAGATGACTTTAGATAGACTACTGCTGATTTCTGAGTTCTACGAAATGTAAATGTCCCTTTAAGGGGAAACATTACGAGGCAGCAGCGGGTGTTTGACAGCTGTGACGCGCAGGCGCAGTGGACGCTCTGCGTAGGAGTGCGGTCGGCATAGGAACCGTCAACCCACTGACTGAACTCACAGCGACTCGAACGAACCGTAAGTTATTAATAATAACAACGCATTGCATTATGTTTCAGCTAAATGTAACTCCTTATGTAGCATAATAACACACTGCGAACATGAACGCTTTTAGATAGCAGGGATCTTGTCACTCACATGCTGCTGGCTGCGTGGCTTGGAACAGGACTTTTTGTCATAATCAAACCGAAGGGGCGTTCACACTGAAAACAATGCGTTCACACTGAAAACAATGCGTTCACACTGAAAACAATGAGTTCACACTGAAAACACAATGCGTTCACACTGAAAACAATGCGTTCACACTGAAAACAATGCGTTCACACTGAAAACACAATGCGTTCACACTGAAAACAATGCTTTCACACTGAAAACAATGCGTTCACACTGAAAACAATGCGTTCACACTGAAAGCACAATGCGTTCACACTGAAAACATTGCGTTCACACTGAAAGCACAATGCGTTCACACTGAAAACACAATGCGCCGTTCACACCCCCAAAAAATCCAAGCCTGCTTGCCTCAACGACTACCGCCCTGTAGCTCTCACCTCCATAGCCATGAAGTGCTTTGAGAAGCTAGTAAAGGGCTACATCTGCTCCTCCCTCCCCATCAACATGGACCCCCTGCAATTTGCATACCGCCCCAACAGGTCCACGGAGGACGCCATATCCCATGTGCTGCACACAGCAGCATCACACCTGGACAAGAGGCAGGGGAACTATGTGAGAATGCTATTCATCGACTACAGCTCGGCATTCAATACCATAGTCCCCTCCATACTCATAGCCAAGCTCAGCATCCATCACCCTCAACATAGGGGCCCCCCAGGGCTGTGTTCTGAGTCCCCTCCTCTACTCCCTGTACACACACGACTGTGTGGCTCAGCGGAGTAGCAATACAATCGTCAAATTTGCTGACGACACAGTGGTGGTGGGCCTGATCTCTGCCAACGACGAGAGGGCCTACCTGGAAGAGGTCAAGGTCCTGGCGGGATGGTGCCAGGAAAACAGCCTCTCCCTGAACGTCAGCAAAACAAAGGAGATGATTGTGGACTTCAGGAGGTCGGGGGTCAAGGACTACAGCCCCCTCAGCATCGACGGGGCACCGGTTGAGAGAGTCAACAGCTTCAAGTACCTCGGAGCCTACATATCCGAGGACTTGACATGGACCACACACATTAACAGTGTGGTGAAGAAGGCACGACAACGCCTCTACTTCCTCAGGCGCCTAAGGAAGTTCCAAGTCAGCCAGAAGATCCTTAAGAACTTCTACTCATGTACAATAGAGAGCATCTTGACCGGCAACATCACCTCCTGGTTTGGGAATAGCACTGCAAAAGACCGAAGCAGACTACAAAGAGTGACACGTTCAGCCGAACGCACAATTGGAGGGGGGCTCCCCACCCTCCAGAACATTTACTACAAGCGTTGCAAGGGCAAGGCTAAGAGAATCATTAAAGACTCCAGTCACCCGAACAACTGCCTCTTTGAACTGCTGCGGTCAGGCAAGCGATACCGGAGTCTCAAGGCGAGCACAGAAAGACTCAGAAGTAGCTTCTATCCCCAGGCCATCAGGCTGCTAAACGAACAATGAATGAACACTACACAACAACAACCACCAAACGCACATAGCACACACATCCACACGCACACACTCACTTTAAACAAACACACTGTAGCACCCACTCCACACACTTTATAGCACACACCCACTTTAAACAAACACACTGTAGCACCCACTCCCCACACTTTATATTTATGGATGAAGGATTGCACTACAACTCGTACACCTTACTGTAAATTGTACCTAAAATTGTACCTCATCCCATTTCTGCTTTGCACTAGATAGTACTGTACATTAGTACACTGCATAGTATTGTGTATTGTATATTATATGGTAACTCAGAACATTGTACATATGTCTATACCGAACACTGTGACCTCATTTTCTTCTTCTAAATTCATGCTATATTATGTTATTATGTTATTTGATACTATCTTGTCTAGCACAGTCTCTGGAGCGTAACAGTAAGAAGCATTTTGTATGAAAGTATTCTGTACTTCTGTATGACAACTATTAAAGAACTTGAAACTTGAAACTTGAAACACTGAAAACACAATGCGTTCTGGTGCAACCTGCACATTTTAATTGGCTAGGGATAGTAAACATGGCTGTCACTTCAGTGTCTGAAGTTTTATGATGAATTGAAAATGGGGGACCCTGATGTAAACAAGACGAAAGTCTTTCTCTGGTCTGCATCCCCTTAACAATTGTGTGTATTGAGCCGTACTGTACTGTACCCATTCTGCAATCTGTTAATAAAGTTTTCAATCAATCAATCAAGCTGTCTCTATTGGAAATTACAAGATAGATGCAACATTTTAATGACTATTTATTACTACATGTAATGGTTGGACATGCATTGGATATAATCATATTAGTTGCAATGACATATTGTGCAATTGTTGCACAATTGTTGTAATGCATATTATGACGGATCAACAATTGCACAATATGCCATTGCAACACATATGATATGTCCAATGTCCAACCGTTACATGTAATATAGTCATTACAATCTTCTTGTGAAATCTCAATGACGTAGTAAATCATAATCATAAATCAACTATAAAAACAAAATGCGTCCGTTTCTGTCTATCACCGATTCTATTTGTTTTCTACACAAACAAGATAAAAGAAATTGCACTAAGCTCATTTTTAAATGTATTGAATATATTGTGCAGTCCTTATTGTGTCTTACATTTTTACATTTGTTGTTTATATCTATATCTTTTCATATACACCGTGGAAATGAGGGAAACGTAATTTCAACTTTCTGTATGTCTTGGCATGATGGAAAATTGGCAATCAAGTTGACTCTGACTTGCATTTGATTATAGAAGCACATGCCTGCCATGGCATCTCCACTGAGGAGTCTTGTGGACGATGACCGCAGGTACCTGGAGTCCTTCCAGCTGTTTCTGGAGCGTTCATCTGAGCATCAGTGTATGCAGGACTTCATTCACAACACCCTGCCCGACATACTGGCCAGGTAACATGCTGACACAACCATTGAAATTGATTGATTGAAAATGGTATTAACAGATTGCAGAATGGGTACAATACAGTACAGCTCAATACACACCCTCAAGCCCTCATCCTGCCAGGTAACATTCATTAATGAATCCATCCGATTGTTGTCCAGAGCCTAGTTCAACCTCACTTCAGTGTGGTAAACATGCAGTGCATTAGTCAATAAAATCAGAGGGAATCCTACAGATTGCAATAGAAAACATAAAGGACACTTTTAGATTAGATTAGATTCAAATGGGCTGGATTCGCCTGTTTGAATCCAGCTCCCAGCTCCGGGGTTGTCACCAGCTTGGCTGGCCGTTCACACTAATACAATTGGCTGTATTAGAGGGTGGGAGAAGCTGGCGGGGTGGGTCCGGGTCGTTGTAAACAGCGACTCCTACAGTTCGGTCGGGGCGCCTGCTAAGCGCGGATAGGATCTAAGTGGGATAGTGTGATCCTTCCACACGCTACGCCCTCTCAATGAGAATCTGCGCTGCCAGGTGAAAAGAAGCGGTTGATTGGCTGGACGTGTGTCGGAGGAAGCACGTGGTAGCCTCCACTCTCCCAGATGATCTGACTGTGGGGGGTAAGTGCGCAGCGACCAGGAAGGGGATTGGGAATTGGCATAACGACTAACATTGGGATGGGAGAAAATTGGAGGAAAAAGGAGGAAAAAAAAAAAAAAAAAAAAAAAAGATTAGATTCAAATGGGTTGCTATCATACGGTACAAGTACAGTAAAACGGAAAAACGTTTGGCATCCAACCAGAGTGCAAATGTAATATCATATATATATATATATATATATATATATAATTAAGCTACTGAGTAATTATGCTAATCTGATCTATGTACACAGTATAATTATGTACACCAATACGAGTAGGTATGGGATATATAATGATAGATATAGTATATACAGCGTGTACACAAGCAGGAATATATGCAGATATAGATAAATATATATACAGTATTATTGTACATGGCTATCATACAGTGTTATATGGGTGGACTGTATATATACTGTATATATTATAATATATATATATTAAGATATTAGCCTAAAATCTTAACAGTTCTACCAAATGTATTGTGTATAAAGACATTTTGAAAGGTATCTGGTCCTACAGTTAACCTGCTGTTGCTAAGGGTCATATTTTCCTACATGTAGCCTATTGTTTAGTGCTGAGCAGGAATAATAATAATAATACAAATAAAACATTATGCCTACTTAGGCGTATTACATGGTCCTAATTATCTGGAACATACAGAATGTGTTGTATCCCACCTGCAGGGTTGGGGAAGGAGGACAAGGCCATCTGACCGTTGTTGGAGTTGGAAGTGGAGCAGGTAAGGAGACTATTTACACCTGGCCACCAGCAGGGGGCAGAGCGGCTCAGGTGAGTGAGCTGTATAATGGAGGTCATTGCTACAGGTGATATCTCTGATAGATAAAAAGACACCTATGCCCTATTGAAGAACACTTGTCAAGTTAATATTTAACGTCGGTGTGATAAAAGTGACCTCAACGTCCTAGTTTTAGCGTTGGAGATATATCAAGGATCAATTCATTGATTTCTTAAAAGTTAAAAGTATGCACACACGTATTTCTTAAAAGTTCTAGTGAAGGGGGTAGCACTGCAATGACGTAACTTGATCCAGGGGTTGAGCAAAGTAAAGACACACTGTTCCAATTCCAGTGATATCACAACGTCTCAGATGTTACTCGTGTTCCACACGTCGTCATCGTCATTCCCTCTGTGCTGTTTTGGAAAACATCCCCATAAAGCCTTCTGACCATTTTCACCCACTGGCCTGGTTCTAAGGCTGAGACACTGGCCTGGTTCTAAGGCTGAGACACTGGCCTGGTTCTAAGGCTGAGACACTGGCCTGGTTCTAAGGCTGAGACACTGGCCTGGTTCTAAGGCTGAGACACTGGCCTGGTTCTAAGGCTGAGACACGGGCCTGGTTCTAAGGCTGAGACACTGGCCTGGTTCTAAGGCTGAGGCACTGGCCTGGTTCTATGGCTGAGACACTGGCCTGGTTCTAAGGCTGAGACACTGGCCTGGTTCTAAGGCTGAGACACTGGCCTGGTTCTAAGGCTGAGGCCACCCACTGGCCTGGTTCTAAGGCTGAGGCCACCCACTGGCCTGGTTCTAAGGCTGAGGCCACCCACTGGCCTGGTTCTAAGGCTGAGACACTGGCCTGGTTCTAAGGCTGAGACACTGGCCTGGTTCTAAGGCTGAGACACGGGCCTGGTTCTAAGGCTGAGACACTGGCCTGGTTCTAAGGCTGATACACTGGCCTGGTTCTAAGGCTGAGACACTGGCCTGGTTCTAAGGCTGAGACACTGGCCTGGTTCTAAGGCTGAGACACTGGCCTGGTTCTAAGGCTGAGACACTGGCCCGGTTCTAAGGCTGAGACACTGGCCTGGTTCTAAGGCTGAGGCACTGGCCTGATTCTATGGCTGATACACTGGCCTGGTTCTAAGGCTGAGACACTGGCCTGGTTCTAAGGCTGAGACACTGGCCTGGTTCTAAGGCTGAGGCCACCCACTGGCCTGGTTCTAAGGCTGAGACACTGGTCTGGTTCTAAGGCTGAGACACTGGCCTGGTTCTAAGGCTGAGACACTGGCCTGGTTCTAAGGCTGAGACACTGGCCTGGTTCTAAGGCTGAGACACTGGCCTGGTTCTAAGGCTGAGACACTGGCCTGGTTCTAAGGCTGAGACACATGCCTGGTTCTAAGGCTGAGACACTGGCCTGGTTCTAAGGCTGAGACACGGGCCTAGTTCTAAGGCTGAGACACTGGCCTGGTTCTAAGGCTGAGACACTGGCCTGGTTCTAAGGCTGAGACACTGGCCTGGTTCTAAGGCTGAGACACTGGCCTGGTTCTAAGGCTGAGACACTGGCCTGGTTCTAAGGCTGAGGCCACCCACTGGCCTGGTTCTAAGGCTGAGACACTGGCCTGGTTCTATGGCTGAGACACTGGCCTGGTTCTAAGGCTGAGACACTGGCCTGGTTCTAAGGCTGAGACACTGGCCTGGTTCTAAGGCTGAGACACTGGCCTGGTTCTAAGGCTGAGACACTGGCCTGGTTCTAAGGCTGAGACACTGGCCTGGTTCTAAGGCTGAGACACTGGCCTGGTTCTAAGGCTGAGACACTGGCCTGGTTCTAAGGCTGAGACACAGGCCTGGTTCTAAGGCTGAGACACTGGCCTGGTTCTAAGGCTGAGACACTGGCCTGGTTCTAAGGCTGAGACACTGGCCTGGTTCTAAGGCTGAGACACTGGCCTGGTTCTAAGGCTGAGACACTGGCCTGGTTCTAAGGCTGAGACACATGCCTGGTTCTAAGGCTGAGACACTGGCCTGGTTCTAAGGCTGAGACACGGGCCTGGTTCTAAGGCTGAGACACTGGCCTGGTTCTAAGGCTGAGACACTGGCCTGGTTCTAAGGCTGAGGCACTGGCCTGGTTCTAAGGCTGAGACACTGGCCTGGTTCTAAGGCTGAGGCCACCCACTGGCCTGGTTCTAAGGCTGAGACACTGGCCTGGTTCTAAGGCTGAGACACTGGCCTGGTTCTAAGGCTGAGACACTGGCCTGGTTCTAAGGCTGAGACACTGGCCTGGTTCTAAGGCTGATACACTGGCCTGGTTCTAAGGCTGAGGCCACCCACTGGCCTGGTTCTAAGGCTGAGACACTGGCCTGGTTCTAAGGCTGAGACACTGGCCTGGTTCTAAGGCTGAGACACTGGCCTGGTTCTAAGGCTGAGACACTGGCCTGGTTCTAAGGCTGAGACACTGGCCTGGTTCTAAGGCTGAGACACTGGCCTTTTTCTAAGGCTGAGACACGGGCCTGGTTCTAAGGCTGAGACACTGGCCTGGTTCTAAGGCTGAGACACTGGCCTGGTTCTAAGGCTGAGACACTGGCCTGGTTCTAAGGCTGAGGCACTGGCCTGGTTCTATGGCTGAGACACTGGCCTGGTTCTAAGGCTGACACACTGGCCTGGTTCTAATGCTGAGACACTGGCCTGGTTCTAAGGCTGAGACACTGGCCTGGTTCTAAAGCTGAGACACTGGCCTGGTTCTAAGGCTGAGACACTGGCCTGGTTCTAAGGCTGAGACACATGCCTGGTTCTAAGGCTGAGACACTGGCCTGGTTCTAAGGCTGAGACACTGGCCTGGTTCTATGGCTGAGACACTGGCCTGGTTCTAAGGCTGATACACAGGCCTGGTTCTAAGGCTGAGACACTGGCCTGGTTCTAAGGCTGAGACCATGGGCCTGGTTCTAAGGCTGAGACACTGGCCTGGTTCTAAGGCTGATAAACGGGCCTGGTTCTAAGGCTGAGACACTGGCCTGGTTCTAAGGCTGAGACACTGGCCTGGTTCTAAGGCTGAGGCACTGGCCTGGTTCTATGGCTGAGACACTGGCCTGGTTCTAAGGCTGAGACACTGGCCTGGTTCTATGGCTGAGACACTGGCCTGGTTCTAATGCTGAGACACTGGCCTGGTTCTAAGGCTGAGACACTGGCCCGGTTCTAAGGCTGAGACACTGGCCTGGTTCTAAGGCTGAGGCACTGGCCTGGTTCTATGGCTGAGACACTGGCCTGGTTCTAAGGCTGAGACCATGGGCCTGGTTCTAAGGCTGAGACACTGGCCTGGTTCTAAGGCTGATAAACGGGCCTGGTTCTAAGGCTGAGACACTGGCCTGGTTCTAAGGCTGAGACACTGGCCTGGTTCTAAGGCTGAGGCACTGGCCTGGTTCTATGGCTGAGACACTGGCCTGGTTCTAAGGCTGAGACACTGGCCTGGTTCTATGGCTGAGACACTGGCCTGGTTCTAATGCTGAGACACTGGCCTGGTTCTAAGGCTGAGACACTGGCCCGGTTCTAAGGCTGAGACACTGGCCTGGTTCTAAGGCTGAGGCACTGGCCTGGTTCTATGGCTGAGACACTGGCCTGGTTCTAAGGCTGAGACACTGGCCTGGTTCTAAGGCTGAGACACTGGCCTGGTTCTAAGGCTGAGGCCACCCACTGGCCTGGTTCTAAGGCTGAGACACTGGTCTGGTTCTAAGGCTGAGACACTGGTCTGGTTCTAAGGCTGAGACACTGGCCTGGTTCTAAGGCTGAGACACTGGCCTGGTTCTAAGGCTGAGACACTGGCCTGGTTCTAAGGCTGAGACACTGGCCTGGTTCTAAGGCTGAGACACATGCCTGGTTCTAAGGCTGAGACACTGGCCTGGTTCTAAGGCTGAGACACGGGTCTAGTTCTAAGGCTGAGACACTGGCCTGGTTCTAAGGCTGAGACACTGGCCTGGTTCTAAGGCTGAGACACTGGCCTGGTTCTAAGGCTGAGACACTGGCCTGGTTCTAAGGCTGAGACACTGGCCTGGTTCTAAGGCTGAGACCACCCACTGGCCTGGTTCTAAGGCTGAGACACGGGCCTGGTTCTAAGGCTGAGACACTGGCCTGGTTCTAAGGCTGAGACACTGGCCTGGTTCTAAGGCTGAGACACTGGCCTGGTTCTAAGGCTGAGACACTGGCCTGGTTCTAAGGCTGAGACACTGGCCTGGTTCTAAGGCTGAGACACTGGCCTGGTTCTAAGGCTGAGACACTGGCCCGGTTCTAAGGCTGAGACACTGGCCTGGTTCTAAGGCTGAGGCACTGGCCTGGTTCTATGGCTGAGACACTGGCCTGGTTCTAAGGCTGAGACACTGGCCTGGTTCTAAGGCTAAGACACTGGCCTGGTTCTAAGGCTGAGGCCACCCACTGGCCTGGTTCTAAGGCTGAGGCCACCCACTGGCCTGGTTCTAAGGCTGAGACACTGGCCTGGTTCTAAGGCTGAGACACTGGCCTGGTTCTAAGGCTGAGACACTGGCCTGGTTCTAAGGCTGAGACACAGGCCTGGTTCTAAGGCTGAGACACTGGCCTGGTTCTAAGGCTGAGACACTGGCCTGGTTCTAAGGCTGAGACACTGGCCTGGTTCTAAGGCTGAGACACTGGCCTGGTTCTAAGGCTGAGACACTGGCCTGGTTCTAAGGCTGAGACACATGCCTGGTTCTAAGGCTGAGACACTGGCCTGGTTCTAAGGCTGAGACACGGGCCTGGTTCTAAGGCTGAGACACTGGCCTGGTTCTAAGGCTGAGACACTGGCCTGGTTCTAAGGCTGAGGCACTGGCCTGGTTCTAAGGCTGAGACACTGGCCTGGTTCTAAGGCTGAGACACTGGCCTGGTTCTAAGGCTGAGACACTGGCCTGGTTCTAAGGCTGAGGCACTGGCCTGGTTCTATGGCTGAGACACTGGCCTGGTTCTAAGGCTGAGACACTGGCCTGGTTCTAAGGCTGAGACACTGGCCTGGTTCTAAGGCTGAGGCCACCCACTGGCCTGGTTCTAAGGCTGAGACACTGGTCTGGTTCTAAGGCTGAGACACTGGCCTGGTTCTAAGGCTGAGACACTGGCCTGGTTCTAAGGCTGAGGCCACCCACTGGCCTGGTTCTAAGGCTGAGACACTGGCCTGGTTCTAAGGCTGAGACACTGGCCTGGTTCTAAGGCTGAGACACTGGCCTGGTTCTAAGGCTGAGACACTGGCCTGGTTCTA
This sequence comes from Notolepis coatsorum, assembly GCF_963971535.1. NCBI lineage: Eukaryota > Metazoa > Chordata > Actinopteri > Aulopiformes > Paralepididae > Notolepis > Notolepis coatsorum. The sequence continues at coordinate 64,363,227 of NC_140169.1, forward strand.
AGGCTGAGACACAGGCCTGGTTCTAAGGCTGAGACACTGGCCTGGTTCTAAGGCTGAGACACTGGCCTGGTTCTAAGGCTGAGATACTGGCCTGGTTCTAAGGCTGAGACACTGGCCTGGTTCTAAGGCTGAGACACATGCCTGGTTCTAAGGCTGAGACACTGGCCTGGTTCTAAGGCTGAGACACGGGCCTGGTTCTAAGGCTGAGACACTGGCCTGGTTCTAAGGCTGAGACACTGGCCTGGTTCTAAGGCTGAGGCACTGGCCTGGTTCTAAGGCTGAGACACTGGCCTGGTTCTAAGGCTGAGACACTGGCCTGGTTCTAAGGCTGAGACACTGGCCTGGTTCTAAGGCTGAGGCACTGGCCTGGTTCTATGGCTGAGACACTGGCCTGGTTCTAAGGCTGAGACACTGGCCTGGTTCTAAGGCTGAGACACTGGCCTGGTTCTAAGGCTGAGGCCACCCACTGGCCTGGTTCTAAGGCTGAGACACTGGTCTGGTTCTAAGGCTGAGACACTGGCCTGGTTCTAAGGCTGAGACACTGGCCTGGTTCTAAGGCTGAGACACTGGCCTGGTTCTAAGGCTGAGACACTGGCATGGTTCTAAGGCTGAGACACAGGCCTGGTTCTAAGGCTGAGACACTGGCCTGGTTCTAAGGCTGAGACACTGGCCTGGTTCTAAGGCTGAGACACTGGCCTGGTTCTAAGGCTGAGACACTGGCCTGGTTCTAAGGCTGAGACACGGGCCTGGTTCTAAGGCTGAGACACGGGCCTGGTTCTAAGGCTGATACACTGGCCTGGTTCTAAGGCTGAGACACATGCCTGGTTCTAAGGCTGAGACACTGGCCTGGTTCTAAGGCTGAGACACTGGCCTGGTTCTAAGGCTGAGACACAGGCCTGGTTCTAAGGCTGAGACACTGGCCTAGTTCTAAGGCTGAGACACTGGCCTGGTTCTAAAGCTGAGACACTGGCCTGGTTCTAAGGCTGAGACACTGGCCTGGTTCTAAGGCTGAGGCCACCCACTGGCCTGGTTCTAAGGCTGAGACACTGGCCTGGTTCTAAGGCTGAGACACTGGCCTGGTTCTAAGGCTGAGACACTGGCCTGGTTCTAAGGCTGAGACACTGGCCTGGTTCTAAGGCTGATACACTGGCCTGGTTCTAAGGCTGAGGCCACCCACTGGCCTGGTTCTAAGGCTGAGACACTGGCCTGGTTCTAAGGCTGAGACACTGGCCTGGTTCTAAGGCTGAGACACTGGCCTGGTTCTAAGGCTGAGACACTGGCCTGGTTCTAAGGCTGAGACACTGGCCTGGTTCTAAGGCTGAGACACTGGCCTTTTTCTAAGGCTGAGACACGGGCCTGGTTCTAAGGCTGAGACACTAGCCTGGTTCTAAGGCTGATACACTGGCCTGGTTCTAAGGCTGAGACACTGGCCTGGTTCTAAGGCTGAGGCACTGGCCTGGTTCTATGGCTGAGACACTGGCCTGGTTCTAAGGCTGACACACTGGCCTGGTTCTAAGGCTGAGACACTGGCCTGGTTCTAAGGCTGAGACACTGGCCTGGTTCTAAGGCTGAGACACGGGCCTGGTTCTAAGGCTGAGACACTGGCCTGGTTCTAAGGCTGATACTTTGGCCTGGTTCTAAGGCTGAGCCACTGGCCTGGTTCTAAGGCTGAGACACTGGCCTGGTTCTAAGGCTGACACACTGGCCTGGTTCTAAGGCTGAGACACTGGCCTGGTTCTAAGGCTGAGACACTGGCCTGGTTCTAAGGCTGAGACACTGGCCTGGTTCTAAGGCTGAGACACTGGCCTGGTTCTAAGGCTGAGACACTGGCCTGGTTCTAAGGCTGAGGCCACCCACTGGCCTGGTTCTAAGGCTGAGACACTGGCCTGGTTCTAAGGCTGAGACACTTGCCTGGTTCTAAGGCTGAGACACTGGCCTGGTTCTAAGGCTGAGACACTGGCCTGGTTCTAAGGCTGATACACGGGCCTGGTTCTAAGGCTGAGACACTGGCCTGGTTCTAAGGCTGAGACACTGGCCTGGTTCTAAGGCTGAGGCACTGGCCTGGTTCTATGGCTGAGACACTGGCCTGGTTCTAAGGCTGAGACACTGGCCTGGTTCTAAGGCTGAGACACTGGCCTGGTTCTAAGGCTGATACACTGGCCTGGTTCTAAGGCTGAGGCCACCCACTGGCCTGGTTCTAAGGCTGAGACACTGGCCTGGTTCTAAGGCTGAGACACTGGCCTGGTTCTAAGGCTGAGACACTGGCCTGGTTCTAAGGCTGAGACACTGGCCTGGTTCTAAGGCTGAGACACTGGCCTGGTTCTAAGGCTGAGACACTGGCCTGGTTCTAAGGCTGAGACACTGGCCTTTTTCTAAGGCTGAGACACGGGCCTGGTTCTAAGGCTGAGACACGGGCCTGGTTCTAAGGCTGAGACACTAGCCTGGTTCTAAGGCTGATACACTGGCCTGGTTCTAAGGCTGAGACACTGGCCTGGTTCTAAGGCTGAGGCACTGGCCTGGTTCTATGGCTGAGGCACTGGCCTGGTTCTATGGCTGAGACACTGGCCTGGTTCTAAGGCTGACACACTGGCCTGGTTCTAAGGCTGAGACACTGGCCTGGTTCTAAGGCTGAGACACTGGCCTGGTTCTAAGGCTGAGACACGGGCCTGGTTCTAAGGCTGAGACACTGGCCTGGTTCTAAGGCTGATACTTTGGCCTGGTTCTAAGGCTGAGCCACTGGCCTGGTTCTAAGGCTGAGACACTGGCCTGGTTCTAAGGCTGACACACTGGCCTGGTTCTAAGGCTGAGACACTGGCCTGGTTCTAAGGCTGAGACACTGGCCTGGTTCTAAGGCTGAGACACTGGCCTGGTTCTAAGGCTGAGACACTGGCCTGGTTCTAAGGCTGAGACACTTGCCTGGTTCTAAGGCTGAGACACTGGCCTGGTTCTAAGGCTGAGACACTGGCCTGGTTCTAAGGCTGATACACGGGCCTGGTTCTAAGGCTGAGACACTGGCCTGGTTCTAAGGCTGAGACACTGGCCTGGTTCTAAGGCTGAGGCACTGGCCTGGTTCTATGGCTGAGACACTGGCCTGGTTCTAAGGCTGAGACACTGGCCTGGTTCTATGGCTGAGTCACTGGCCTGGTTCTAAGGCTGAGACACTGGCCTGGTTCTAAGGCTGAGACACTGGCCTGGTTCTAAGGCTGAGACACTGGCCTGGTTCTAAGGCTGAGACACTGGCCTGGTTCTAAGGCTGAGACACTGGCCTGGTTCTAAGGCTGAGACTTTGGCCTGGTTCTAAGGCTGAGACACTGGCCTGGTTCTAAGGCTGAGACACTGGCCTGGTTCTAAGGCTGAGACACTGGCCTGGTTCTAAGGCTGAGACACTGGCCTGGTTCTAAGGCTGAGACACTGGCCTGGTTCTAAGGCTGAGACACTGGCCTGGTTCTAAGGCTGAGACACGGGCCTGGTTCTAAGGCTGAGACACTGGCCTGGTTCTAAGGCTGAGACACAGGCCTGGTTCTAAGGCTGAGACACTGGCCTGGTTCTAAGGCTGAGACACTGGCCTGGTTCTAAGGCTGAGACACTGGCCTGGTTCTAAGGCTGAGACACTGGCCTGGTTCTAAGGCTGAGACACGGGCCTGGTTCTAAGGCTGAGACACGGGCCTGGTTCTAAGGCTGAGACACTGGCCTGGTTCTAAGGCTGAGACACGGGCCTGGTTCTAAGGCTGATACACGGGCCTGGTTCTAAGGCTGAGACACTGGCCTGGTTCTAAGGCTGAGACCACCCACTGGCCTGGTTCTAAGGCTGAGACACTGGCCTGGTTCTAAGGCTGAGACTTTGGCCTGGTTCTAATGCTGAGACACTGGCCTGGTTCTAAGGCTGAGACACTGGCCTGGTTCTAAGGCTGAGACACTGGCCTGGTTCTAAGGCTGAGACACTGGCCTGGTTCTAAGGCTGAGACACTGGCCTGGTTCTAAGGCTGAGACACTGGTCTGGTTCTAAGGCTGATACACTGGCCTGGTTCTAAGGCTGAGACACTGGCCTGGTTCTAAAGCTGAGACACTGGCCTGGTTCTAAGGCTGAGACACTGGCCTGGTTCTAAGGCTGAGACACGGGCCTGGTTCTAAGGCTGAGACACAGGCCTGGTTCTAAGGCTGAGACACTGGCCTGGTTCTATGGCTGAGACACTGGCCTGGTTCTAAGGCTGATACACAGGCCTGGTTCTAAGGCTGAGACACTGGCCTGGTTCTAAGGCTGAGACCATGGGCCTGGTTCTAAGGCTGAGACACTGGCCTGGTTCTAAGGCTGATAAACGGGCCTGGTTCTAAGGCTGAGACACTGGCCTGGTTCTAAGGCTGAGACACTGGCCTGGTTCTAAGGCTGAGGCACTGGCCTGGTTCTATGGCTGAGACACTGGCCTGGTTCTATGGCTGAGACACTGGCCTGGTTCTATGGCTGAGACACTGGCCTGGTTCTAATGCTGAGACACGGGCCTGGTTCTAAGGCTGAGACACGGGCCTGGTTCTAAGGCTGAGACACTGGCCTGGTTCTAAGGCTGAGACACTGGCCTGGTTCTAAGGCTGAGACACTGGCCTGGTTCTAAGGCTGAGACACTGGCCTGGTTCTAAGGCTGAGACTTTGGCCTGGTTCTAAGGCTGAGACACTGGCCTGGTTCTAAGGCTGAGACACTGGCCTGGTTCTAAGGCTGAGACACTGGCCTGGTTCTAAGGCTGAGACACTGGCCTGGTTCTAAGGCTGAGACACTGGCCTGGTTCTAAGGCTGATACACTGGCCTGGTTCTAAGGCTGAGACACGGGCCTGGTTCTAAGGCTGAGACACGGGCCTGGTTCTAAGGCTGAGACACTGGCCTGGTTCTAAGGCTGAGACACAGGCCTGGTTCTAAGGCTGAGACACTGGCCTGGTTCTAAGGCTGAGACACTGGCCTGGTTCTAAGGCTGAGACACTGGCCTGGTTCTAAGGCTGAGACACTGGCCTGGTTCTAAGGCTGAGACACTGGCCTGGTTCTAAGGCTGAGACACTGGCCTGGTTCTAAGGCTGAGACACGGGCCTGGTTCTAAGGCTGAGACACGGGCCTGGTTCTAAGGCTGAGACACTGGCCTGGTTCTAAGGCTGATACACTGGCCTGGTTCTAAGGCTGAGACACTGGCCTGGTTCTAAAGCTGAGACACTGGCCTGGTTCTAAGGCTGAGACACTGGCCTGGTTCTAAGGCTGAGACACGGGCCTGGTTCTAAGGCTGAGACACAGGCCTGGTTCTAAGGCTGAGACACTGGCCTGGTTCTATGGCTGAGACACTGGCCTGGTTCTAAGGCTGATACACAGGCCTGGTTCTAAGGCTGAGACACTGGCCTGGTTCTAAGGCTGAGACCATGGGCCTGGTTCTAAGGCTGAGACACTGGCCTGGTTCTAAGGCTGATAAACGGGCCTGGTTCTAAGGCTGAGACACTGGCCTGGTTCTAAGGCTGAGACACTGGCCTGGTTCTAAGGCTGAGGCACTGGCCTGGTTCTATGGCTGAGACACTGGCCTGGTTCTAAGGCTGAGACACTGGCCTGGTTCTATGGCTGAGACACTGGCCTGGTTCTAATGCTGAGACACTGGCCTGGTTCTAAGGCTGAGACACGGGCCTGGTTCTAAGGCTGAGACACTGGCCTGGTTCTAAGGCTGAGACACTGGCCTGGTTCTAAGGCTGAGACACTGGCCTGGTTCTAAGGCTGAGACTTTGGCCTGGTTCTAAGGCTGAGACACTGGCCTGGTTCTAAGGCTGAGACACTGGCCTGGTTCTAAGGCTGAGACACTGGCCTGGTTCTAAGGCTGAGACACTGGCCTGGTTCTAAGGCTGAGACACTGGCCTGGTTCTAAGGCTGAGACACTGGCCTGGTTCTAAGGCTGAGACACTGGCCTGGTTCTAAGGCTGAGACACGGGCCTGGTTCTAAGGCTGAGACACTGGCCTGTTTCTAAGGCTGAGACACAGGCCTGGTTCTAAGGCTGAGACACTGGCCTGGTTCTAAGGCTGAGACACTGGCCTGGTTCTAAGGCTGAGACACTGGCCTGGTTCTAAGGCTGAGACACTGGCCTGGTTCTAAGGCTGAGACACTGGCCTGGTTCTAAGGCTGAGACACTGGCCTGGTTCTAAGGCTGAGACACGGGCCTGGTTCTAAGGCTGAGACACGGGCCTGGTTCTAAGGCTGAGACACGGGCCTGGTTCTAAGGCTGAGACACTGGCCTGGTTCTAAGGCTGAGACACTGGCCTGGTTCTAAGGCTGAGACACAGGCCTGGTTCTAAGGCTGAGACACTGGCCTGGTTCTAAGGCTGAGACCACCCACTGGCCTGGTTCTAAGGCTGAAACACGGGCCTGGTTCTAAGGCTGAGACACAGGCCTGGTTCTAAGGCTGAGACACTGGCCTGGTTCTAAGGCTGAGACACTGGCCTGGTTCTAAAGCTGAGACACTGGCCTGGTTCTAAGGCTGAGACACTGGCCTGGTTCTAAGGCTGAGACACGGGCCTGGTTCTAATGCTGAGACACATGCCTGGTTCTAAGGCTGAGACACTGGCCTGGTTCTATGGCTGAGACACTGGCCTGGTTCTAAGGCTGATACACAGGCCTGGTTCTAAGGCTGAGACACTGGCCTGGTTCTAAGGCTGAGACCATGGGCCTGGTTCTAAGGCTGAGACACTGGCCTGGTTCTAAGGCTGAGACACTGGCCTGGTTCTAAGGCTGAGACACTGGCCTGGTTCTAAGGCTGAGACACTGGCCTGGTTCTAAGGCTGAGACACGGGCCTGGTTCTAAGGCTGAGACACTGGCCTGGTTCTAAGGCTGAGACCACCCACTGGCCTGGTTCTAAGGCTGAGACACGGGCCTGGTTCTAAGGCTGAGACACTGGCCTGGTTCTAAGGCTGAGACACTGGCCTGGTTCTAAGGCTGAGACACTGGCCTGGTTCTAAGGCTGAGACACTGGCCTGGTTCTAAGGCTGAGCCACTGGCCTGGTTCTAAGGCTGAGACACTGGCCTGGTTCTAAGGCTGAGACACTGGCCTGGTTCTAAGGCTGAGACACTGGCCTGGTTCTAAGGCTGATACACTGGCCTGGTTCTAAGGCTGAGACACTGGCCTGGTTCTAAGGCTGAGACACGGGCCTGGTTCTAAGGCTGAGACACTGGCCTGGTTCTAAGGCTGAGACCACCCACTGGCCTGGTTCTAAGGCTGAGACACAGGCCTGGTTCTAAGGCTGAGACACTGGTCTGGTTCTAAGGCTGAGACACTGGCCTGGTTCTAAGGCTGAGACACAGGCCTGGTTCTAAGGCTGAGACACTGGCCTGGTTCTAAGGCTGAGACACTGGCCTGGTTCTAAGGCTGATACACTGGCCTGGTTCTAAGGCTGAGACACAGGCCTGGTTCTAAGGCTGAGACACTGGCCTGGTTCTAAGGCTGAGGCCACCCACTGGCCTGGTTCTAAGGCTGCGACACTGGTCTGGTTCTAAGGCTGAGACACTGGCCTGGTTCTAAGGCTGAGACACTGGCCTGGTTCTAAGGCTGAGACACTGGCCTGGTTCTAAGGCTGAGACTTTGGCCTGGTTCTAAGGCTGAGACACTGGCCTGGTTCTAAAGCTGAGACACTGGCCTGGTTCTAAGGCTGAGACACTGGCCTGGTTCTAAGGCTGAGACACTGGCCTGGTTCTAAGGCTGAGACACTGGCCTGGTTCTAAGGCTGAGACACTGGCCTGGTTCTAAGGCTGAGACACTGGCCTGGTTCTAAGGCTGAGACACTGGCCTGGTTCTAAGGCTGAGACACTGGCCTGGTTCTAAGGCTGAGACACTGGCCTGGTTCTAAGGCTGAGACACAGGCCTGGTTCTAAGGCTGAGACACTGGCCTGGTTCTAAGGCTGAGACACTGGCCTGGTTCTAAGGCTGAGACACTGGCCTGGTTCTAAGGCTGAGACACTGGCCTGGTTCTAAGGCTGAGACACTGGCCTGGTTCTAAGGCTGAGACACTGGCCTGGTTCTAAGGCTGAGACACGGGCCTGGTTCTAAGGCTGAGACACGGGCCTGGTTCTAAGGCTGAGACATGGGCCTGGTTCTAAGGCTGAGACACTGGCCTGGTTCTAAGGCTGAGACACTGGCCTGGTTCTAAGGCTGAGACACTGGCCTGGTTCTAAGGCTGAGACACGGGCCTGGTTCTAAGGCTGAGACCACCCACTGGCCTGGTTCTAAGGCTGAAACACGGGCCTGGTTCTAAGGCTGAGACACAGGCCTGGTTCTAAGGCTGAGACACTGGCCTGGTTCTAAGGCTGAGACACTGGCCTGGTTCTAAAGCTGAGACACTGGCCTGGTTCTAAGGCTGAGACACTGGCCTGGTTCTAAGGCTGAGACACGGGCCTGGTTCTAAGGCTGAGACACATGCCTGGTTCTAAGGCTGAGACACTGGCCTGGTTCTATGGCTGAGACACTGGCCTGGTTCTAAGGCTGATACACAGGCCTGGTTCTAAGGCTGAGACACTGGCCTGGTTCTAAGGCTGAGACCATGGGCCTGGTTCTAAGGCTGAGACACTGGCCTGGTTCTAATGCTGAGACACTGGCCTGGTTCTAAGGCTGAGACACTGGCCTGGTTCTAAGGCTGAGACACTGGCCTGGTTCTAAGGCTGAGACACGGGCCTGGTTCTAAGGCTGAGACACTGGCCTGGTTCTAAGGCTGAGACCACCCACTGGCCTGGTTCTAAGGCTGAGACACTGGCCTGGTTCTAAGGCTGAGACACTGGCCTGGTTCTAAGGCTGATACACTGGCCTGGTTCTAAGGCTGAGACACTGGCCTGGTTCTAAGGCTGAGCCACTGGCCTGGTTCTAAGGCTGAGACACTGGCCTGGTTCTAAGGCTGATACACTGGCCTGGTTCTAAGGCTGAGACACTGGCCTGGTTCTAAGGCTGAGACACGGGCCTGGTTCTAAGGCTGAGACACTGGCCTGGTTCTAAGGCTGAGACCACCCACTGGCCTGGTTCTAAGGCTGAGACACAGGCCTGGTTCTAAGGCTGAGACACTGGTCTGGTTCTAAGGCTGAGACACTGGCCTGGTTCTAAGGCTGAGACACAGGCCTGGTTCTAAGGCTGAGACACTGGCCTGGTTCTAAGGCTGAGACACTGGCCTGGTTCTAAGGCTGAGACACTGGCCTGGTTCTAAGGCTGATACACTGGCCTGGTTCTAAGGCTGAGACACAGGCCTGGTTCTAAGGCTGAGACACTGGCCTGGTTCTAAGGCTGAGGCCACCCACTGGCCTGGTTCTAAGGCTGAGACACTGGTCTGGTTCTAAGGCTGAGACACTGGCCTGGTTCTAAGGCTGAGACACTGGCCTGGTTCTAAGGCTGAGACACTGGCCTGGTTCTAAGGCTGAGACACAGGCCTGGTTTTAAGGCTGAGACACTGGCCTGGTTCTAAGGCTGAGACACTGGCCTGGTTCTAAGGCTGAGACACTGGCCTGGTTCTAAGGCTGAGACACTGGCCTGGTTCTAAGGCTGAGACACTGGCCTGGTTCTAAGGCTGAGACACTGGCCTGGTTCTAAGGCTGAGACACTGGCCTGGTTCTAAGGCTGAGACACTGGCCTGGTTCTAAGGCTGAGACACGGGCCTGGTTCTAAGGCTGAGCCACTGGCCTGGTTCTAAGGCTGAGCCACTGGCCTGGTTCTAAGGCTGAGACACTGGCCTGGTTCTAAGGCTGAGACACTGGCCTGGTTCTAAGGCTGAGGCACTGGCCTGGTTCTAAGGCTGAGACACTGGCCTGGTTCTAAGGCTGAGACACTGGCCTGGTTCTAAGGCTGAGACACTGGCCTGGTTCTAAGGCTGAGACACTGGCCTGGTTCTAAGGCTGAGGCACTGGCCTGGTTCTATGGCTGAGACACTGGCCTGGTTCTAAGGCTGAGACACTGGCCTGGTTCTAAGGCTGAGACACTGGCCTGGTTCTAAGGCTGAGACACTGGCCTGGTTCTAAGGCTGAGACACTGGCCTGGTTCTAAGGCTGAGACACTGGCCTGGTTCTAAGGCTGAGACACTGGCCTGGTTCTAAGGCTGAGACACGGGCCTGGTTCTAAGGCTGAGCCACTGGCCTGGTTCTAAGGCTGAGCCACTGGCCTGGTTCTAAGGCTGAGACACTGGCCTGGTTCTAAGGCTGAGACACTGGCCTGGTTCTAAGGCTGAGACACTGGCCTGGTTCTAAGGCTGAGACACTGGCCTGGTTCTAAGGCTGAGACACTGGCCTGGTTCTAAGGCTGAGGCACTGGCCTGGTTCTATGGCTGAGACACTGGCCTGGTTCTAAGGCTGAGACACTGGCCTGGTTCTAAGGCTGAGACACTGGCCTGGTTCTAAGGCTGAGGCACTGGCCTGGTTCTAAGGCTGAGACACTGGCCTGGTTCTAAGGCTGAGACACTGGCCTGGTTCTAAGGCTGAGACACTGGCCTGGTTCTAAGGCTGAGACACTGGCCTGGTTCTAAGGCTGAGACACGGGCCTGGTTCTAAGGCTGATACACTGGCCTGGTTCTAAGGCTGAGGCACTGGCCTGGTTCTAAGGCTGAGGCACTGGCCTGGTTCTAAGGCTGCGACCACTGGCCTGGTTCTAAGGCTGAGACCACTGGCCTGGTTCTAAGGCTGAGACACTGGCCTGGTTCTAAGGCTGAGACACTGGCCTGGTTCTAAGGCTGAGACACTGGCCTGGTTCTAAGGCTGAGACCACTGGCCTGGTTCTAAGGCTGAGACACAGGCCTGGTTCTAAGGCTGAGACACTGGCCTGGTTCTAAGGCTGAGACACTGGCCTGGTTCTAAGGCTGAGACACTGGCCTGGTTCTAAGGCTGAGACACCATATGCCATTTGGAAGAATCGATAAATCGGGACAGAATTATCGATAAATATAAAATGTTTTCATTATTATTATTAAAAAAAATATTATGTTTTTTTATTATTATTTAAACAACAAATGTATGTTTATTTTGCAGCAATTCTTTGTCGTTGCCGCCATCTTTAGTGTTACAGATTTCCCCATTCAAAACTATCACACTGATCCTTCTTATTTTATAGTCGGTGGTCTCTGGTTTGATTTATTGATTGAACATTTTATTAACACTTTGATTGCCTAAGGCTAAATTCATGATATTGCCAGCTCTATTTAACACGGAGAAGTTCCCCTTCTTTGCAGGGCTATAACTTTTTAAATTATATTGCTAGATTGCCATTATTAGGGCCCATTCAAGGTCCTATAGTATTGTTCATGGTGTAGCAACGTTAAACTTTTTCATTCACATATTCATACTAAAATATGGTCTAAAGTATAAGTATGTTTTCATCTCTTTCTGCAGCTTTCTCCAGAACGTGATTTATAGCCCCAAATGCATTATATTGATGATGAAATACAGTTTGATAGCAAGCGCGATATAAAAAATTCCAGCTGGACGTACTTCTGGATGTTGACCGGATGGGTGAGGGGGCGTTTATAATTCCGTGGGCAGCGTTATACCATTCATCTAATGTGGGTCATATGTTCATCAGATCAGTTAGTATCGAACACGGAAATATTACACGCTAAAACTCACCCCAGTATCCTCGGGCCGTTGGGCGATCAGCGTGGGGTAGACAGTTTTCCATTATGGGATGTCAAAATACCCGGTCCATTTCCAGGTTGTATAATAGTATATACGTCCAAATCATGTTGTTTATCGAGTTATTGGCAACGGATCGCTATGTATTGTGTCGCGCTCGAGTCCCGGGACCTATAGCGAGTGCCCGGAAGTAATATGGGTGATCAGCACTTCATCCACATGACTTCCTGTTTGGCGCTTCTGCCGATCGGCCACCAGATGGCGCTCTTGAACCGCTAGAGGATTGAGAGGAGCTCAGAACTGTGTGTGAAGGCTGCGGATGGAAAATATGATTCCGATCACAGATTTTTGAAATATTGATATCAAAGACTAGTTACGGCGTCCTCGGCAACTTGAGCATGGCTAGGAAAGACGCCGAAACTCGTCATTGGCAATTAAAGTGTTAAGATTGCAGAATGGGTACAGTACAGTACAGCTCAATACACACAATTGTTAAGGGGTTGCAGACCAGAGAAAGACTTTCGTCTTGTTTACATCAGGGTCCCCCATTTTCAATTCATAATGACATTTATGACATACACAACATATAGATATACAGATAAGAATCTAATCTAATCATCTAAACTAATCTAATCATGCCATTTAAGACATACATGACATACAGATATACAGTACTGTTACATTTGTGACATACAAGATATGCAAATATACAGTACTGTTAAACAGATCCTAACAGTAAATATATTATACATACGAGGGGGAGGGAAATGTACATTATGAGAGGGTGGGAGGGTGTTCTGACATTTACAGAGACCCTAACAGAAAATATATACATACGAGGGGGAGGAGACTGTACATTGGGAGGGGGTGGGGGGGAGGGGATGGGTGGCGAGAGGGTGGTGCAAGGTGCAAGCATAGGGAGGGGGGGGGGGGGTTTGGACATTTTTACGGGGGCCAGTTTCGAATTGCAGCCTCCCGTAGGTGCTCTGTGATGGAGGAGTGTACTGCTTATTGAATGCACAGTGCAGCGTTGCAATTCAACTGAATTGACATGAAATGGGGATGTTTTTTTTTTTTTTGTCTTTTTCCCCCTCCATTTTTCCTCCGATTTTCTCCCATCCCAATGTTAGTCGTATGCCAATTCCCAGTCCCTTCCTGGTCGCTGCGCACTTACCCCCCACAGTCAGATCATCTGGGAGAGTGGAGGCTACCACGTGCTTCCTCCGACACACGTCCAGCCAATCACCGCTTCTTTTCACCTGGCAGCGCGGATTCTCATTGAGAGGGCGTAGCGTGTGGGAGGATCACACTATCCCCCTCAAGTCCTATCCGCGCTTACCAGGCGCCCCGACCGAACTGTAGGAGTCGCTGTTTACAACGACCCGGACCCACCCCGCCAGCTTCTCCCACCCTCTAATACAGCCAATTGTATTAGTGTGGACGGCCAGCCAAGCTGGTGACAACCCCGGAGCTGTGAGCTGGATTCGAACAGGCGAATCCAGCTCACAGCTCCGGTGTTGGTGACGAACGCAATCTCCGCTCGGCCACCTAACCGCCTGAAATGGGGATGTTTTAACTAAAACATGCCACAAGACCAAGGGCGGGATCCACAAAGAATGGATTGCGCGGTGCTAATTGCACCATTACTTACAATTTGTTTACTTTCGTCTTGTTTACACCAGGGTCCCCCATTTTCAATTCATAATGAATTGTAAGTACGGGTGCAATTATCACCGTGCAATCCATTCACTTTATCGATAAGTGGGTTAGACTTATCGATTTCACGCAGTTATCGATAATGATCGATAAATCGATAAGTGGTCTCAGCCTTACCTGGTTCCTGTCTGAGAGAGGAGAGGAGGAGAAGAGCGCTTGAGGGTTTATTTGTGAGAGTACTGTAGAAATGTAGCCATTCTAGTGATTTGAGCAAACATTTTGTCCCTGACTTTTATAAAGCGATTCAATGAGGGTTCATCTGGGAGGATATTGTGTAGAACTGCGAGCCCCTGTCGTATATCTGCCTGTAGTTCTCTTTCACATCGCAGCGTGAATGCAGCAACATTCCAGGAGGGACCGAGTGTTTCCTGTTCTTCCTTTCAGGTGAGATTGACCTGGAGATGATCGCCCAGCTGCGGCTGAAGCACCCAGGGGTGACTCTGGATAACCAGGTGGTGGAGCCGAGCGGTCAGCAGCTACAGGACTACAGAGGTACTGCAGGCTAAGGCTGTCCCCGAAGCCTGTTTTTGGGATTCAAACTTCGTCAGGGTTTTTCGAACCTTTGTTTTTAATTAAAAAAATATATATATTCAAAGAAATTAGTATAGTATTTTTTTAATACTATAATATTAGTGTAGCCTAATCTTTAGCTGCAACTGTGAAGAAAAACCCCATTGGTTTAAACAGAATGAATAGACACATAAAAAAATATATATAAAACTTTTTTAATTCGAATGTTGATTTATAATTCGAATGCCAACGTAACGAACGAAGGTCCGAACGTTCGAACGTTTGGGCTCAGCCCTACTGCAGGCATAGCTGCTTTTAACCTATTTTTTTTTTTATCCACTTTTTCTCCCATTTTTCTATATTTTCTCCCATCCCAATTTCGTATCATCCAATTCAACCCTCCCCTGTCACGAACGCTGTTTCTTGCCTCCCACAAGCCGGCTGCAATGTGGACTAAGTCATACATAGCACAAGTCCCCTCCGGTACTTGAGGTAACAGCAGTCGCATCTTTTCACTTGCGCAGCTCGATCTCTCAGTGTCGAGGAGTAACGCGTGGGAGGCTCACGCTGCCCCCGACACTTCCTGATTCTACTGCGCAGGCGCACCAACCGACTTGTAGGAGTCGCTTGTTCACAACGTTCGATCCCCACCCTTCAGTTTTCCCTCCCCGTAATACGGCCAATGTGTATTACTGCGGACGACCAGCTAAACTGAAAACAATGTGGAGAGCTGGATTCGAACACGCGAATCCTAGCGTCTCCACACTGGTGGCGAGTGCCTTGCCCACTACACCACCTAGCCGCCCAGCTGCTTTTAACCTCTTAATCACACTGTAGAGGCTGGTCGTCTGGGGGCTCGTCTGGTAATCAGAAGGTTAGGGTTAGACAGTGTCTCAGGAGGTAGAGAGGTCGTCTGGTAATCAGAAGGTTAGGGTTAGACAGTGTCTCAGGAGGTAGAGAGGTCGTCTGGTAATCAGAAGGTTAGGGTTAGACAGTGTCTCAGGAGGTAGAGCAGGTTGTCTGGTAATCAGAAGGTTAGGGTTAGACAGTGTCTCAGGAGGTAGAGCAGGTCGTCTGGTAATCAGAAGGTTAGGGTTAGACAGTGTCTCAGGAGGTAGACGAGGTCGTCTGGTAATCAGAAGGTTAGGGTTAGACAGTGTCTCAGGAGGTAGAGGAGGTCGTCTGGTAATCTGAAGGTTAGTGTTAGACAGTGTCTCAGGAGGTAGAGTCTGGTAATCAGAAGGTTAGACAGTGTCTCAGGAGGTAGAGCGGTCGTCTGGTAATCTGAAGGTTAGGGTTAGACAGTGTCTCAGGAGGTAAAGTCGTCTGGTAATCTGAAGGTTAGTGTTAGACAGTGTCTCAGGAGGTAGAGAGGTCGTCTGGTAATCAGAAGGTTAGGGTTAGACAGTGTCTCAGGAGGTAGAGAGGTCGTCTGGTAATCAGAAGGTTAGGGTTAGACAGTGTCTCAGGAGGTAAAGCAGTCGTCTGGTAATCAGAAGGTTAGGGTTAGACAGTGGGTCAGGAGGTAGAGCAGGTCGTCTGGTAATCAGAAGGTTAGGGTTAGATAGTGTCTCAGGAGGTAGAGCAGGTTGTCTGGTAATCAGAAGGTTAGGGTTAGACAGTGTCTCAGGAGGTAGATAGGTCGTCTGGTAATCAGAAGGTTAGGGTTAGACAGTGTCTCAGGAGGTAGAGAGGTCGTCTGGTAATCAGAAGGTTAGGGTTAGACAGTGTCTCAGGACTTCAACGGACTTCAACAGATTTTGCCGGTCAAAAACCGGTAATTACCGGACAACGGAAACCCTGACTGCAAGTAGTGTCAGAGCCTGCATAGGCGGAGGGTGAGCTGGACATTAGGGTCGGCTGTTATGTGATGGACCTTGCGCGTAGCGCCCGCAAAATGTTCTCACTTTATTATTGATTTAGGGGAGTGGGCGGGGCCTCATGGTCTGACCTGCGGGGGGGCCCCGACATATTGCGCAACGCCACTGGGTAGAGCGGTCGTCTGGTAATTAGAAGGTTAGGGTTAGACAGTGGGTCAGGAGGTAGAGTCTGGTAATCAGAAGGTTAGGGTTAGACAGTGTCTCAGGAGGTAGAGCAGTCGTCTGGTAATCTGAAGGTTAGGGTTGGTGTTCGACAGTGGTTCAGGAGGTAGAGCGGTCGTCTGGTAATCAGAAGGTTAGGGTTAGACAGTGTCTCAGGAGGTAGAGCAGTCGTCTGGTAATCTGAAGGTTAGGGTTAGACAGTGTCTCAGGAGGTAGAGTCTGGTTATGTGGTAATCAGAAGGTTAGACAGTGCCTCAGGAGGTAGAGAGGTCGTCTGGTAATCTGAAGGTTAGGGTTGGTGTTCGACAGTGGTTCAGGAGGTAGAGCGGTCGTCTGGTAATCTGAAGGTTAGGGTTAGAGAGTGTCACAGGAGGCAGAGCGGCCGTCTGGTAATCAGAAGGTTAGAGTTAGACAGTGTCTCAGGAGGTAGAGGAGGTCGTCTGGTAATCTGAAGGTTAGGGTTGGTGTTCGACAGTGGTTCAGGAGGTAGAGCGGTCATCTGGTAATCTGAAGGTTAGGGTTAGAGAGTGTCACAGGAGGCAGAGCGGCCGTCTGGTAATCTGAAGGTTAGGGTTAGAGAGTGTCACAGGAGGCAGAGCGGCCGTCTGGTAATCAGAAGGTTAGAGTTAGACAGTGGCTCAGGAGGTAGAGTCTGGTCATCTGGTAATCAGAAGGTTAGGGTTAGACTATGGGTGAGTGAATGGGTGAATGAGAGGCATAAGTTGTAGTGCTTTGGATAAAAGCTGTTATATAATATATATTATTATTATTATTATATAAATGCAGTTCATTGACCATTTACTGTAATAACATCAGGGTTCAGTTCTACATATCCTCATGTGGATGCTACATTATTAGGGCTGGGCGATATGTACAAAATAAATATCCCAATGTTTTCCAATAACGATAATCTGTTTCACAGATTTCTGATGTAAGATCACATGTTACATCATTCAATTGATGTCCCGTCATTATTGGATGCATGGTAATGGAATGTGTGATACAGTATTTAAGATCAAAATGAAACATGTCATTCGCACATACAATATGTCACAATTATGTGAGAAATCAACCTCGATACTATACTTTTTATCATTAATTTAGACGACAAAACCGTGCATCCCAATTTATGACGTGAAAAAAATAAATACCACGATACGATTGCACGGATGATTAACCGATCATTTTTGGTATATTGCCCAGCTCTAGCGCAGATTATTGTTTGTGTAATTATCAATACATCCCCTGTCTCGTCTGTGTCCACTGATAACAGCTTTAGTTTCCAAGAGACCAGATTTAGATTACATCAACTTTACCTGGAACCAGCTGACTGCCACACAGTTTGAGGAACACTGGAAGGCCAAGAAGATGAACAAAAAGGCTGACTTCATTCACATGATCCAGGTTTGGTGGCATAGAAATGTCCTATCTATCTTCTGGGACTTCATATTTAATTAAATTAAATTTCAAACCTTTATTTAAACTGAGGTTTCCCCTCATGTACAAAAAGGCATATAAAATCACTCTGCATATAAAATCATAACAATAAGACAAGTATGGATAACAATCAATTAAAACATGTACAACTTGACAAAGGTTGGAGATCAAGGTAACAGAGGGGAGAATCTCAAGCTTTAAGGACTCCAAGCTTTTTGGAGTGCATTCTGTGAGCTGGAGGGGCATCATAGCAAAATGCAGATTTACCCTGTTCAGAGCAAACTCAGGGACCTTAACACATTAATTGCCAATGACGAGTACACTCGTTATTATGATCGTTATTTCTTTTATTCGCTATTTCCATTCATAATTCATCCTGCTGTGCTGTGGACATGTGTGGCACTCTGTCTGAGACCGCAACGGTTCGATACCGCCGCCTAACGCCTTGCGGCCGCTATTGCACTCCATTTTAAACTATATGGCTTGGTGTCTGGGCCGAGCTGCAGCATGGAGGCGGGGTCTAAACACTTGGGCAGGGCAAGCGGTTCTAACAGATGCACCTACGAGCCCCCCCCCCCGTTCATCTTCACGGCTGGATAACGTTGGACACATGATCGCGATCAGTACTTGGAATGGCGATCAGATAATTGGATTATTCTTTTTGCAGTACATCATAGACATGGTAATCTTGCGTTGATCTGATAATTTTTTTCCCGTGATCGCAGCGTGTGCCTGTGTGTGTGTGTACCGGTGTCCTGTTGGTTGCGATCAAAGCACGGAGGGGTGACCTCACCCCCCCCCCCCCCCACCCTTTCTTGCATGCATGATGAAACATAATAATCAGATTGATTATTGATCCAGGCGAGAAATGACACGATTTATAATGAAATGCAGTAAAACGCTGTTTTGGCGGAGTTTCCTGGGATTACACAGAATCACTCTGAAACTATACTCATATTCACCATGGTATAAAACGGAAATGTATGGATGAAAAAATTATCAGTTTTTTGCATGTTGACCGGAAGAAACTCATCCATAGCTATAATATTTAATATAGTTTTAGCTCTACAAGCTGCACTTTCACAGTCTTAGTCTTATTGTTGTCTCACTGTTCTTAGACAGGGTAAATTTTCAGAAAATCATAACCCTGAAGGCATTTCGTGTTTATTTTTGGTACACAACATTTCTAGGGGTATTAAGGGGTGCTGAATCCAAATCTGCTGTATACCAAGCTCAAACATTTCAAATAAGGCCTCACAATTGAGAAATCCAACATGGCCGCCAGCGCCAGGCTGAAATCTATTTAAGTGCATATCTTTTTGACTAAACAAGGTAGAAACATGAATGAAATGTGTTTTTATATGTTTGCATACATGAGGAATTTAAAATCATATCCTAATTTTATATCAGTTGTGAAAATGTTGCTTGAAACTCATATTTATAGCAGAAACTGTGGTCGTTATTGATGCATAACTCATCAACCAAATAAGAAAGAAAAGCAGGATGATCCCAGGTCATGGATTTATTCATCAAACTCTTTTCTCTTGCATTTTTTATCAACATGCCGTTTATGCAAATGAGATAGTCATTAATATGCATACAGTAGCTTAGGTACAGTAATTTATTGTCAGTAATCAATCGTATTCAGGCAGGTGTCACAGGTGTCTTGCAGTTGCATGATTCATCCAATGCCACTTTTCCTGAATAGAATAAAATAGATTCTAATATAATAAAATAAAAAGATTATTTTACCATATCAATAACAGTGAATGTTCAAGTTTCTTTATTAGTTGTCATACAGCATACAGAATACTTTGCATGAAATGTTTCTTTCTGTGTTGCTCCTGAGAGTGTGCTAGATAATAACAAGATAGTATGAAATAAGTATAATAAGTATAAAATAGAAAGTCAAGAAGTCAAGTACGTAAACAAGTGTAAACAACAAAATTGTTCAGTGTATCTATATATACAGTATGTACAGCTGGTACACAAATGGTGAGGTATAGCTTAGCTTGTGGTGCCACCTTGTAGTGGTGAGGTGCAATAAGGAATGAGAATGATGTGCAATTTCCTTACCAATAATATAAATATAAAGTGTAAAGTGTATCTAAAGTGGTAAAGTGGGTGCTACAGTGTGTTGTTTATTTAAGTGAGTGTATGTGCGCTGTGGGTGTGTTGATGGTTTGCTTATTGTTCATTGTTCATTCATTGAGCATCCTGATGGCCTGGGGATAGAAGCTCCGTCTGAGTCTCTCTGTGCTTGCCATGAGACTCCGGTATCGCTTGCCTGACCGCAGCAGTTCAAAGAGGCAGTTTTTTGAGTGGCTGGAGTCTTTGATTATTCTCTTAGCCTTGCCCATGCACCGCTTGTTGTAAATGTCTTGGAGAGTGGGAAGCCCACCTTCAATTGTGCGTTCGGCTGAACGGGCCACTCTCTGTAGTCTGCTGCGGTCTTGTGCAGTGCTATTCCCAAACCAGGAGGTGATATTGCCAGTAGGGATGCACGATAATTATCGGGCCGATAATTATCGGGCCGATATCAGCAATTATGACGTCATCCCGATAAACCCGATAACGTTATTAATAGCTCCGATAATATATAATAAATTTTTTGGTTAAAAGAAATCCGTTGTGGGTGGATTTGGATGAAGGGCGCTTGTTTTTATTATAGCCTCCTCTCGTTTTGCCAGTACTGTGGTATGACTGACAGCGTGTGGTTTAGGAACAGGGAGTTTTACACAAATCCAGCGCTCCCTTTCTTGGCTGTGACGTAGTCACGTTACATTCGGAGACAGACAGTCGATCTGCCAATTACGTCCCTCCGCTTGCACCCACCTCTTCTTCTTACCACCAATCAGAAGCTGTCGTTCGTTTATTTACCTCCGGATTGTCGGCCATTATTCTACTCGGAGCTATAACGTTAGCTGCTCCCCGCCAGCCACATTGACAAGTACCAGCGCTTATACATTACTGGCAAATGTCTTGTTGCACTTGTGGCAACGAGCGTTGTCAGCATCGACTTTAGTAAAATAGACCCAGACTTTTTTTGAGGAATTTAAACGTCGCAAACTAATCTTGTTGGCCGTTTTCTATCTCTCCTCCCTCTGTCTTTTTTTGCCTGCGCGAGCCGGCTGTGCTCTTACACACACACACACACACACACACACGCACACGCACGCACACACGGGTGCTGTCGAGAGCAGAGCTGTCTGTACTCAGCAGTACCTGTGTGTGTGTGTGTGTGTGTGTGTGAGTGAGTGAGTGTGTGTGTGTGTGTGAGTGTGTGTAAGAGCACAGCCGGCTCGCGCAGGCAGAGAGAGACCGAGGGAGGAGAGATAGAAAACGGCCAACAAGATTAGTTTGCGACGTTTAAATACCTCAACAAAAAAAAACTCCATAATTTCTCGAGTACCGATAGCAGTATATATATACATTTAAAAAAAAATTATAATACAATAAATATCGGTTATCGGTTATCGGCTTGAGGAGCATAAAGTTATCGGTATCGGTGTCAAAAAATCAATATCGTGCATCCCTAATTGCCAGTCAGGATGCTCTCTATTGTGCATGAGTAGAAGTTCTTGAGGATCTTCTGACTCACGTTGAACTTCCTTAAGCGCCTAAGGAAGTAGAGGCGTTGTCTGTCCTGTCTTGCACTTTACTTAAAATTATTTATTTACTGTTGTACTGTTCTTAATTGTCAAAAAAGTATGCACTGTAATGTCAAATCACGTTCCATTTTGTACCTGTATAAAATGGCGAATAAAGTAATCTGAATCTGAACAAACACCGGAATCTACCCCCATTTTATTACAGCGCTGGCACAAACGGCCATATGCCCACAGCGACCTCTGGCGTCCAATGTGTTAAGGACCAGCCAGTCACTAGAACGGGTTCCATAGGTTCCACAATTCCATTCCAATAATGATGTAGTATAAGGAGGTAGCTTACCAATAAATGCTAAAGGACAAAATGCAATAAGGGCCTTAAAAATGACCAAATACCAGTGTCTGTCGTGCCTCTCCGTCAGCGAGGACCAACCAACCTTCTCATAAAGGACACAGCGCTGAGTGTCGTATCTATCGTACTGGATTAAGTAGCTCTCTCACTGATATATTATTTGTGCGTGCATTTAGGTCATGTGCATTTGGCGGCACTACATAGCAATCCAGTCCAATGTAGAACGTCTGCCGTCCGTAGCACTGTAATGAGGTCTTCCCCGAATCCGGTTCAATGTAGAACATCTGCCGTCCGTAGCACTGTAATGAGGTCTTCCCCGAATCCGGTTCAATGTAGAACATCTGCCGTCCGTAGCACTGTAATGAGGTCTTGGACCTTATGGTGTTCTTGTTCTGTTCTTGACTTATTGTTATGTTTTCTTCTTGACTTGTATAAAGAAGACGTGTACGGCCCATGGGGACATTAACATGTGTTGTCGGGCCCTATAAATAAATTTGATTTGATTAGTCTTCCCCGAATCCGGTTCAATGTAGAACATCTGCCGTCCGTAACACTGTAATGAGGTCTTCCCCCGAATCCGGTCCAATGTAGAACGTCTGCCGTCCGTAGCACTGTAATGAGGTCTTCCCCCGAATCCGGTCCAATGTAGAACGTCTGCCGTCCGTAGCACTGTAATGAGGTCTTCCCCCGAATCCGGTTCAATGTAGAACGTCTGCCGTCCGTAACACTGTAATGAGGTCTTCCCCTGAATCCGGTTCAATGTAGAACGTCTGCCGTCCGTAGCACTGTAATGAGGTCTTCCCCTGAATCCGGTTCAATGTAGAACGTCTGCCGTCCGTAGCACTGTAATGAGGTCTTCCCCTGAATCCGGTTCAATGTAGAACATCTGCCGTCCGTAACACTGTAATGAGGTCTTCCCCCGAATCCGGTTCAATGTAGAACGTCTGCCGTCCGTAACACTGTAATGAGGTCTTCCCCTGAATCCGGCTCTGAACTGGTTATCTGTGCTGCTGATGGTCAACAGATGCTGTACTACGTCAAGGATCCCGCAGCCGCCGTCAGCTTCTACAGGAGTCTGCTCGGAAAGAGCGGGAAACTCCTCATCATTCTCGTATCCGGTGAGTGGGTTTGATCGTTGCAAGATTTGTTTTTAAGAAACAAAGGGACATCTGGGTGGGAGCCAACACATCACTGCAGGCTTTTTAATGCCATGATCTATATACATACTAGTATTCTGTTACATAGTCATGGATGACATCTTGGTAGGCAAACAATAGGCGATTGTAATTGAATAACAGGTGATCACTGTTAACACATTCGGGGCCAACCATGTATATATACGTGTTTTGGATCCAACGCTTGTAATACTCAATGTCACCCTGCGGCACTGCAGATTTACCCTACTCTTGGAGTTCGGAAAAGTGCATTACTGGCCAGATCCTCATAGGGGTGCTGTCTTGATAATGCAGTGTTCCCTGTTACAGACCGGTGTTTTTTTAATCTTTTATTATGAATGGGCTTTTCTGTTAGCCTAAAGCTATGCATGTAGCCGATGGCCTGGAATAGTTTTTGGGACGCTGAATTCAGTATGCAGTAAAGGATATCATCAGCCAATGGACATATGGATCTACCAGATGGCGATCGATAACTGGGAAATCCTTTTTGGGATCCAACCGGCCATAGGTAAGAGCGATTTGACGTCAATTACAGCCCGATCGGGCCTTGCTCTCATAGCCATCCACCCAGTCAGCGAATAAGGCTACTGAGGCTAATGCCGTTATTGGTAGGGATGCACCGAATGGGAAATTCTTGGCCGAAAAAACTATACCATAAAATAGGAAAAAGTTGGCCGAATGCCGAAAGGCCGAAAATTATTCATAGAATAGAATTTTTTTTTACCAATGTTGTTCAGCTACCTGATTATGGAAAAATATGATTATGGCAAAACTTAACTTAAATAATAAATAATAACTATTATGGGTCCATAAAACATTTATTCAGCACTTCTGAATGCATACAGTACATTAATTCCAAGTCAAGTGGCGGACATCTGTGCTCTACTGAGCGCACCTTTCTAGTCCGCAGATGAATGTGCTCTCTTGACTTGTATTGACGTGTATTCTCGAGAATGATAATAATAATAATGCTCTTCAGATTATATTATCAACCACAGACAGCGTCAATGTGAGAAACACAATCCCCCCCCTCTTAACACTTTGAGTGCCGGGACACGTCTTTTCACGTCTTTGCTGGCCATGCTAAAGTTGCCGGGGGACGCTGTACAGCATCCTTATATCAATATTTCAAAAATCTGCGATCGGATTCATAATGTCCCTCCGCTGGCCTGAGATCCACCAGCAGGACCCACTGAGCTCTCTGGCGGTTCAGGAGCGCCATCTGGTGGCCGATCGGCGCAATCGCCAAAACAGGATGTTGAATAGAGGTTGTCATGACGACCGTAGTACTTCCGGGCGCTCGCTATGGTTCATGGGACTCTGGCTCGTCACGCTACATGGTGATCGATTGGCAATAACTCGATAAACAACATGATTTGGACGTATATACCATTATACAAGCTGGAGATGGACCGGGTAAAAATATATCCCATAATGATAAAATGTCTACTCGACGATGATCGCCCAACGGCGCGCGGAGACTGGGGTGAGTTTCAGCGTGTAACGTTACCGTCTTAGATACTAACTGCTATTATCAACATTTGACCCACATTAGATGATTGGTATAACGCTGCCCACGGAATTATAAACGCCCCCTCGCCCATCCGGTCAACATCAGATGACGTGTAGTAACTTCTAGAAGTACGTCTAGTTGGAATTTTTTATATCGCGCTGATTGCCATCAAATTGTATTTCATCATCAATATAATGCATTTGGGGCTATAGATCACGTTCTGGAGAAAGCTGCAGAAAGAGATGAAAACATACTTATACATTAGACCATACTTTACTATGAATATGTGAATGAAAAAGTTTAACGTTGCTACACAATGAACAATACATATAGGACTTTGAATGGGCCCTAATAATGGCAATGTAGCAATAGAATTTAAAAAGTTATAGCCCTGCAAAGAAGGGGACTTTCTCCATAGACAAATAGCGCTGGCAATCTATGGTATATCATGAATTTAACCTTAGGCAACCAAAGTGTTAAGTTAACCGCGACGGACATATAGTAAATAAGGATATAAAGCATGTTAAAGACGCATTTATTGGATGCGTTGCGCGCTGAGTTTACATAGAAACAGCGCGACACATAGAAACAGCGCGCATGTAATGACTGAAGCCACGTTTTGATGACATCATCACAACAACACGCGTTAGGTTACAGGTTGTTTCTGTTTCTGTGATATATTTTCGGTGAAAAAACTCTTTCGGCCGGAAGCCGAAAGGCCATTTTTGATAATTTTCGGCCGAAAACTTTCGGTGGCCGAAATTTCGGTGCATCCCTAGTTATTGGTAATCAATAATCAGAAACGACGTCCCCCCCCCCCCTTTCGACGATATGCATTTTGAGTTTTAGCTCTAGCTTGTCTATAGCCGAAACGCCATTCGATTTAACGTTATTAAATAAATTATTTATTTAAGGCATATTGAAGGGACGGTTTATAGTGTCAATTGACAATGAGAATGGACAGATAGCAATAATATAAAGTATAGATTTAGCTCTACAAACAGCCTCATGCACAATGAAAGTTTGTTTTGATATGCTGGCCGTATAGAGTGGGATTAGACGGCTCCCAATGCCCCCGAATGTGTTAAATGACAACCATGGCCAACAAGCAGTAGCTTTGCACCATATTGTTAATAATAATAATAATAATAATAATAATAATAATAATAACAGACATTATTTGTATAGCACCTTTCATACAATAATTGCAGCTCAAAGTGCTTTACAGCAGTAAAATAGACAGAATAAAAGCAATGCAGAGAATAAGAACAAGGGTCAAAGCAATGCAGATAACGATATAATATTGATTGATAAGAACCAATACTCATACAGTTTAAAACCAGACAGTCTTTCTTCCTGTTTGATACCCACACAGTTTAAAACCTGATTGATTGAATTGATTGAAAACTTTATTAACAGATTGCAGAATGGGTACAGTACAGTACAGCTCAATACATACAATTGTTAAAGGTCAACCTCCACGTTGTATTTTTGTTCAATAAACAATGTGGACTAGGCCAACAGTGGCTTTCATGAAGAAGGGGAAAAAAAAGTATTGAAATTGACCCAGTTTTAGCGTTTTTATCAAACATTTTGTCTGCCCAACACAATCACCACGCACGTGCATATTTTAATCAATGGTTCATAACGTGCGTGTGTAATCGAAATGATCGTCACAACAGGTGCAGGGCACCAGGGGGCTCACCAGGGGGCGCTGAGAGTCACACAGCTAGTGGCAGGCAGAGAGCCTTGCTACCATAGATATATGCTTGCTACTAGCCGAATGAAAATGTATCTGTTTCACCTCACTATTGCTCCGTGATTATAGCCATCCATCCATCTCTAAAGCTAACCACTATTTGTAAAAGCCACAACCACGTTACCATATTTGTAATAATGTAAATCATTGTGTCGTTGTACACATATTGTGTTTATAACGTTAGTAGATAACATAGCTTAGCTTGGTAGCTATTGTGCTAACAACATATCCCAACATCCGGCTCGCTGGCCGGCATGAACGGCCGACCCAAAATGGTTCTCTCCTCTCTGTACACCCCGTCCCCACGGCCCACGGGTGCCCTGCCGGGGGGCCCATGGACGCAACGGCAACGGCAGCCGTAGGGTGCTCGAGCCCGTAAAGGCTAGTGTTACACGATAGCTATGAGCTAACTAGCGCTGCGGGCTCCGGCGCCCTGCGGCCGCCGCTGTTGTCGAGTCCACAAGCTCTTCCGCGGGGATGGGGGCACACAAAGAGGAGAGAACCACCCGCAGGGACGGCGGGCTATAGGCTAACGTCAGTGAGTGTAGCAGGGACGGCGGAGATATAGGCTAACTGTGATGCACCGAGTGAGCCACCATTGATCTAGTACTATGACCCGGACGGACATAAGGCATACGTTTCCTGAAGTGACGTCACGGCCGTGCTAGGTGCTAGCGTCTGATAAGCTTTTAGATTCGGCTCATTAATATGCACCTGTTGTCCTGTTGTGACGTCGGCGTTTGATAAGCTTTTTTGATTCGCGCGTGCATGTTATTCGTGCATGGACCTTTTTAACTCTTTCAGAGTGGCATTTCCGGTGTCAAATGGAAAAAAAATAAATAATGAAATTATATACCAATGATGTAAACTACCCATAATTGATCAGTAGGGTTTAACCTGGAGGTTGGGCTTTAAGGGGATGCAGACCAGAGAAAGACTTTCGTCTTGTTTACATCAGGGTCCCCCATTTTCAATTCATCGTAACATATATGACATACAGATAGACAGTACTGCTACATCTATACATTTATGACATACCAGATTTGCAATTACAGTACTGTTTGTGATACAAAAAGAGTCCAGAAAAAAAAAAGAGTATATACATTTGACGTAGAAACTGTACATTGGATTGGGTAGGTCAAGTCAAGTCAAGTCAAGAGTTTTAATTGTCACGGCATACAGGTATACAATGAAATGCGGGTGGTCTTGCCCGCAACGATGTGCAATACAGTGGTACAACATATAATAGAATCAAAAATGAAAAAACAACATTGTACAGGTAACAGGTAACATGGAGTGACATCTCGGTATCTGTACATAGTTATTTACAGAGCATATGGGACATGCTAGTTAGCTTTGGTAGTGCAATACACTGTTCCTGTTATTCTAATTTAAAGTGTCCTTTCCTTTGGCCATAAGTGTGCGTGTGTGCGACATGAGTGTGTGCCCGTTCATGTTAAAGTGTTAAGTGGTTGCTCGTGTGTGAGCGTGCACAGCGTGCGTGTCGTGTGTGTGTTCATGTGTGCTTGTGTGTAGATAGTTCAATGTTCTGAGCACTCAATGTTCATTGTTCATGGCTCTGATGGCCTGGGGGAAGAAGCTGAGCCTCAGCCGCTCTGTCCTAGTAGCTGGGGTTCGCAGGCGTCTGCCTGACCTCAGCAGCTGAAACAGGCTGTTATTGGGGTGGTGAGGGTCTTTCATTATCCTGCAGGCTCTGGATTTGCACCTCTTGTTGTATAGAACCTGCAGGGGGGGTAGTGCAATACCCGTGGTACGCTCGGCTGAGCGCACCACTCTCTGTAGGGCCTTCTTGTCCTGTGCCGTGCTGTTTCCATACCAGGCAGTGATGTTTCCGGTCAGGATGCTCTCTACAGCTCCTGAGTAGAAGGACTGGAGTATCTTCCCCGATACTCTGAACTTCCTTAACTGTCTCAGGTGGTAGAGGCGCTGTTTCGCCTTCTTTACTACTGTGTCTATGTGTGTTGACCATGTCAGGTCCTCTGAGATGTGGACCCCCAGGTACTTAAAGCTGCTCACCCTGTCCACGGGTGGCCCCGTTAATCATCAGTGGTGTGTGCGTCTCCTGCTGTCCTCTCCTATAATCCACGATCAGCTCCTTGGTTTTACCAATGTTCAGGAGCAGGCTGTTGTCCTGGCACCAGCGTTCCAGTACCTCAACCTCCTCCCGGTAGGCCTTCTCGTCGTTGTCCGAGATCAGCCCCACCACCACCGTGTCGTCTGCGAACTTCACTATGGAGTTAGAGCTGAACTTGGCCACACAGTCGTGTGTGTAGAGTGAGTACAGCAGGGGGCTCAGAACACAGCCCTGGGGGGACCCGATGCTCAGGGTAATGGTGTTGGAGGTCTGACCCCCCACCCTGACCGCCTGGGGTCTTTCGCTCAGAAAGTCCAGTACCCAGGCGCTCAGGGCGGAGCTCAGACCTAGCTCGATCAGCTTGTCCACCAGTCTGGTGGGGACTATG
Source organism: Notolepis coatsorum (assembly GCF_963971535.1). Taxonomy (NCBI): domain Eukaryota; kingdom Metazoa; phylum Chordata; class Actinopteri; order Aulopiformes; family Paralepididae; genus Notolepis; species Notolepis coatsorum. The sequence continues at coordinate 64,391,421 of NC_140169.1, forward strand.
GTGTTGAACGCTGAGCTGTAGTCAATGAACAACAGTCTCACATAGCCCCCCTTCTGACGGTCAAGGTGCGAGAGGGTGCTGTGCAGTACCTGGGAGACCGCGTCGTCGGTGGACCTGTTTGTCCTGTATGCAAATTGCATAGGGTCCATATCACTGGGGAGGGAGGCACAAATGTGGTCCTTGACCAGCCTCTCGAAACATTTCATGACCACAGAGGTGAGTGCCACCGGTCTGTAGTCATTTGGACATGTTGGGGAGGGTTTTTTCGGTACAGGGATGATGGTAGACATCTTGAAGCAGGCAGGGACCACTGACTCCGCCAGTGATTGATTAAATATGGCGGTGAACACAGCTGGTTGGCACAGGACTTGAGTATGCGTCCTGTTATGCCATCTGGGCCAGCAGCCTTCCTGGTGTTCACCTGCATTAATGCTCTTCTCACACTGTGTTCCGACAACGAGAGAGCGTCCCCCCCCCCTCGCGGTTGCCCCCCCCCCCTCCACAACAGCCGGCGCGCCAGTGACGTCACTAGCCGGAGAGCCAGCAGCGCCACTGCCTACACCAAACCGAGCGTAGAAGATGTTGAGCTTGTCCGCGAGGGAGGCGTCGTCGCTCCCCATTGAGGGGGCGCTGACTTTATAGTCAGTTATTGTCTTCAGTCCCTGCCATAATCCTCTTGTGTCGTTTTGTGCCATTTGTGTCTCCAGTTTATCAGCATATGTCCTCAGGTGGGGGTGGGGGGGGACTGTACATTGGAGGTGGTTGGGTGGGTGGGGGGGGGGGGGGGGGGTTGGGTAGGAGTGGGGGGGGCGGGGTTGGGTAGGAGGGGTGGGTGGGTGGGGGACACTGTACAACTGTACAAACAAAACTGTACATTGGATTATTGACAAGACCATACTTGGTAATTTACTGTACATTGGAGGGGGTTGTGTTCGGACATTTACAGGGGCCAGTTTCGAGTTGCAGTCTCCCTTAGGTGTTTTTTGAGAGTGTTTTTGAAAGTGGGTAGTGATTCACATTCCTTTACAGCTTTGGGTAGGGCATTCCACATGGATGTGGCATAATTGCGAAACGTGTTTAGTCCCTTGTTTGAGCCGAATCTGGGTTTAACATGATTTGTGGAGCTCCCTCTGGTATTGTGATCGTGGTATTCACTGACCTTTGGGAAGTATTTTGTCATGTACATGGGTACCTTGGTCGTGTAGTGTATCTTGTAGACCAGGCCCATTGCAAGTTGCTGTACTCTGTCGTCTACTCTAAGCCATCCTAGGTTGTCAAAGTGGGCAGGGGTGAGGTGGGTTCTAGGAGTAAGGTCAAGCAGTAGTCTGACCAGTTTGTTTTGAGATGTTTGTAATTTTGTTTTTAGCGCCTTTGAGGTGCTTTGGTACCATGAGGTGCAAGCATAGTCGTAGTACCCTTGAATGAGTGCTCCTGCTAGAGTCTTCAACAGTCTTTCTTCCTGTTTGATACCCACACAGTTTAAAACCTGACAGTCTTTCTTCCTGTTTGATACCCACACAGTTTAAAACCTGACAGTCTTTCTTCCTGTTTGATACCCACACAGTTTAAAACCTGACAGTCTTTCTTCCTGTTTGATACCCACACAGTTTAAAAACCTGACAGTCTTTCTTCCTGTTTGATACCCACACAGTTTAAAACCCGACAGTCTTTCCTCCTGTTTGATACCCACACAGTTTAAAACCTGACTGTCTTTCTTCCTGGTTGATACCCACACAGTTTAAAACCTGACAGTCTTTCCTCCTGTTTGATACCCACACAGTTTAAAACCTGACTGTCTTTCTTCCTGTTTGATACCCACACAGTTTAAAAACCTGACAGTCTTTCTTCCTGTTTGATACCCACACAGTTTAAAACCTGACAGTCTTTCTTCCTGTTTGATACCCACACAGTTTAAAAACCTGACAGTCTTTCTTCCTGTTTGATACCCACACAGTTTAAAACCTGACAGTCTTTCTTCCTGTTTGATACCCACACAGTTTAAAAACCTGACAGTCTTTCTTCCTGTTTGATACCCACGCAGTTTAAAACCTGACAGTCCTTCCTGTTTGATACCCACACAGTTTAAAACCTGACAGTCTTTCTTCCTGTTTGATACCCACACAGTTTAAAAACCTGACAGTCTTTCTTCCTGTTTGATACCCACACAGTTTAAAACCTGACAGTCTTTCTTCCTGTTTGATACCCACACAGTTTAAAAACCTGACAGTCTTTCTTCCTGTTTGATACCCACACAGTTTAAAACCTGACAGTCTTTCTTCCTGTTTGATACCCACACAGTTTAAAAACCTGACAGTCTTTCTTCCTGTTTGATACCCACACAGTTTAAAACCTGACAGTCCTTCCTGTTTGATACCCACACAGTTTAAAACCTGACAGTCTTTCTTCCTGTTTGATACCCACACAGTTTAAAACCTGACTGTCGTCCTTCTTGTTTGATACCCACACAGTTTAAAACCTGACTGTCTTCCTTCTTGTTTGATACCCACACAGTTTAAAACCTGACAGTCTTTCCTCCTGTTTGATACCCACACAGTTTAAAATCTGACTGTCTTTCTTCCTGTTTGATACTTAACCGTTCTTCTTTCTCTGTTTACCACTGTGTATTTCAAGAGAATCAACAATAAATCACAAACAATAACAACAATTACATATCATAACACAGTCATGACCAGACCTCCGACTATGGTTTGGAGCCGTCATAATATATAGTAGAAGCATATCACAGTTTGAAAGAAATGGTTGGGCGCGTGAACACTCTGGGTCTGGCGAGGCCTTGTGTGTTCATGAAATGTTTTCTCTCCTGCTGGCCACTGCAGGTGAGAGTGGGTGGGCGAGGCTATGGCAGACCTACAAGTCTCAGCTGTGTAACGCAGAGATCAGCCAGTGCGTGACCACCGGCGACATCCAGAGCGCCCTGGACTCTGCAGCGGTGGCGTACCAGAGCTACGAGCTGCCGTCTCACTTCGACATCACAGAGTGCTTCACCGAGGGCGACCACAAGGGGGAGCTGATGCTGGACTTTCTGACCGAGGTGCTGGACTTCAGCAAGACGGCCTCGCCCGAACTGAAGGCAGGAGTCCTGGATCTACTGCGCCAGCCGGCCTGTAGCACGGAGTCGAACGGGCGAGTCATCTTCAACAACACCCTGGGGGCATTGGTCCTCGACGCCTTACCCTAACCCTAGCGGGGTGTTCAGGGTCTGGTTTTCAAAAGATAACTGATACGATGTATTATTGATTTTTTTAACCCGAGACTCATTGAAACTTGGCTCATGTAAACAGCGCCATTGTTTCCTCTGAGAAAAACGTCTAAACGTCTTGTCAGTTAGCTACCAGATTCCAGGTTCTACCGGACAGTGTGGTTTCACGCCATAAATTACATTCTCCAGAGTTCCCTGTAACGTTAAATAGATTATTATTAATTGATTGTCTATACTTTAAACTGTCTATAAATTCTTCATGTTTCATTATAGGATATGTGTAACTATACTGCCCTGTCAAGGCAGACCGCAGTAACTCAAAAAAGTCCAAATTGAGTTATGAGTGAAATTGAACTTGTCAATAAATGTTTTATCTTGTGACCAAGTTTCAGATGTTAATGTCGCTCAGTTTTGGAGATATGGGGTTTTAAAAACTGCAGTAACTACAAAATCACACTCAAAAACCAGGCAGACCGCAGTAACTTCCAAACAGTGAAAAATGGCTTTAAAGTGTTTTGACTTGCCATCCAAAATGTGTTATAGGTAGATAGATGATAGTACCGAGATTTAACATGTATTAATGAAGTAATCTTTAGGCATACAAAAATATGACATAATTATTTTAATTAACCCCCAAAAAGCAGATACTGCACTCTGCTGCACAGTTCCCTTAAATAATTATACAGGTAATGTACAGGCAAAGTGCAGTAACTTCAAATACAATGTTGTTTTCCCTCCAGCTTTCATAACTTAACCTAGCCATTTTGAAAATGAAATTTAACACCTGAATATATTGGAATGATGATGATCCAAATAAAATGGCTAGGTTAAGTTATGAAAGCTGGAGGGAAAACAACATTGTATTTGAAGTTACTGCACTTTGCCTGTACATTACCTGTATAATTATTTAAGGGAACTGTGCAGCAGAGTGCAGTATCTGCTTTTTGGGGGTTAATTAAAATAATTATGTCATATTTTTGTATGCCTAAAGATTACTTCATTAATACATGTTAAATCTGGGTACTATCATCTATCTACCTATAACACATTTTGGATGGCAAGTCAAAAAACTTTAAAGCCATTTTTCTCAGTTTAACTTTTTGAAGTTACTGCGGTCTGCCTTGACAGGGCAGTATACCTGTGCAGATAATCACAAGTTAATTGCATTATATATACACATATATATAATATATATATTATAATGGATTATTTTGTTTAGAAGAATTAGGTCTAAATAGCGTTCACGTTATACCACCGTAAAGTTTTCGGTGGTTATCATACTGTCAAGAACTCACATGGTGGCTGTGATACTGATGGTGTGCATCTCCCCCACATTATACTACATGTGTGCAGCTCCACTGGACCCAAAGGTGTGGAAATTGTAGGTGAAAACAAGTGAATAATACGATATGGTAAACATTTTCATTCACTGTGTTCCTTCACTGTCTGCCTCCACCTTGTTTCATTAGATACACATGATTCATTTTGTCTTGATTATAATGGACTTTTGCACTTGATTATGATGCACTTTTATTGATAAATGTGATAAATGGCAAATATTAATCATATACTGTATGCTGTCTAGATTTCTTGTAATTGAGATAAAGTTAACATAAGTATTTTACATGAATTTGTTATGGATTTATTGTTTTACAATCCTAATGTTGTTGGGTGAGTAACAAAAAACGAGAACCACCTCACAAGGGTCAAGGACCACGTTTTAACTAAGAGTTATATTTGCACTAAGGCTGAGACGATAAGCCATTTGGAAGAATCGATAAATCGGGATAAGATTATCGATAAATATCGATATTTTTATTAGTATTTGTTTATATATATATTGCATTTTTTTAATTATTATTATTTAAACAACAAATTTATGTTTATTTTGCAGCAATTCTTTCCCCATTCAAAACCACCACAGTGATCCTCCTCATGTTACAGTCGCTGGTCTCTGGATGTGATGGAGGAGTGCGCTGCTTATTGAACGCACAGTGCAGAGTTGCAATTCAATGGAATTTACATGAAATGGGGTTGTTTTAACTAAAACATGCCACAAGACCAAGTATTTTAGTATAGTATAAAGTGTTTAATATATATACATTTTGATAAAATAAAAATAAATGTACACATGCAAATAAATCGATAAGTGATCGATTTCACGCGGTCTTATCGATAAGTGGTCTCAGTCTTAATTTGCACTAAACATTACACTAAACGTACGACACTTTGTAGACCACCTACATTTCTTTAGGACATTGAAAGCCACTTCATCTGAATTCAAATTTGATCTTGTTTTGATCAGATTAGGATTTGTTAACAGTATAATTGTACTTTGTACAGACACAGGAGTTCTCTGATGCATTGTTTGAAATAGGCAATTATTATTAGATTAGATTAATTTTATTGTCATTACACAGTACAATACAGTCCAACAAGATTGTGTACGTCCAACCAGGAAAATAAAACTACAGTAAAGTGCAATGGTTAGTACGGAAGCCCTAAGAGGCCATACATTCATACATTTTATTTGCTCCGTTTTCCCATGATAACGAGTTAATTCAATTTGTTTTCTCGTGATAACACGATAATTTTCTCGCGAAAACGAAACGATAGTCTATATATTAAATCCAGTGATGCAGTGGTGGTACCACTCGGTACCACGCCGTCCTAGCAGTTCGCTGAGCAGAAGTGCGCGCACACAAAAATGCGTTCACAACTTTCACTCTACTGTCGCGCCGTGCGCCAAGTACCTGGCATTTATCACCTATCTTTGCATAGCATAACAAAGAAAGAGAAGTGCAGGACCAAAATACAAGCCCTGTGGGGGGTTTGCTTGAGCTGTTCTGTGCACACGCGAGGGAACATGAATGCGCGCGCACGTGGCGTCCAGGCAGTTGTGATATTACGACTGCACCCCTGATTAAATCACTGCAGGAAACATCATTCAGTGTCGCAATGTCAGAGGAGCAGGTAGCCCCGTCTGTGACTCACGAAAGGGCTAAGCAGGAGGATATTGATCACCGCGTCACATATCTCTTCAATCAAGGCCTGACACAGGCTGAAATAGCTTTATGCCTTGCTGTTACAGATAATATATGTTTATTGCACAATGTTGTTTTATTGGATTCTATTATATGTTGTACTACTGTATTGCACATCGTTGCGGGCAAGACCACCCGCATTTCATTGTATACTTGTATGCCGTGACAAATAAAACTCTTGACTTGACTTGACTTGACTTGACTTGACTTGACTTGACTTGACTTGACTTGACTTGACTTGACTTAACTTGACTTGATATATACACATTAATGTGCCTCAAAGTGAGCTCTCAAAGAGCACCAGGCTACGGGAGGCTGCAACACGAAACTGGCCCCTGTATGTCCAAACCCCTCCCACCCCCTCGTAATGTACAGTTATCTCCCCATCGTATGTTTATTTTCTGTTAGGATCTCTGTTTAACAGTACTGTATATTTGCATATCTTTTATGTCGCAAACGATGAGCGTGGAACTGAAATATTCCTATTATGGGATGTAGAAATATCCGATCCATTTCCAGGTTGTATAATATTATATACGTCCAAATCATGTTGTTTATCGAGTTATTGGTAACGGATCGCTATCCATTGTGTCAAGATGGAGTCCCGCTAACGATAGCGAGTGCCCGGACGAAATATGGGTGAGCACCACTTCATCCGCATCACTTCCTGTTTGGGCGATCCGCCGATCGGCCACCAGATGGCGCTCTTGAACCGTTGGAGAGTTGAGAGGGGCTCAACAGTACATATCATGTCTCCGGGGGAGAAATATGATTTCGATCACAGATTTTTGAAATATTGATATCAAAGACGCTGTCCAGCGTCTTCGGCAGAATGAGCATGGCGGGGAAAGACGCTGCCCAGCGTCTTCGGCGATTAAAGTGTTAACAATTGTATGTATTGAGCTGTACTGTACTGTACCCATTCTGCAATCTGTTAATAAACTTTTCAATCAATCAATCAATCAATCAATCAATAACAGAGCAGAGCAAGCAAGCAAGCAACACTGTGGGGGAGGGTCGTCACATATGCATATAGGCTACAACAATCAATACCTATTACACACTCTGACTGATGGCTAATGATTAGAGGATGGGAATGATTATTAAATCAAATATTTGCAGTATACATTTTTCTTTGACAAACCAAATGATTCTGTATTATGTACATATTGATTCACATGCGGGATTAGTTATGTACATGTTGACACACAGTACACAATCCCTGCCTCCCACTGTCCTGTCTTTGACTAGTGTGGATTTTGTTGCTATAGCTTAAGTATTGGCGCCATCTTGAGGTGAGCTGCAGTAACTGTCAGTGTACGGCACAAAAAATGCCTTTGAAAATACAGTAAAGACTCTTTACGTCTGTGTTACCTGATGCTCCATTTTGTAAGAAAGGTTGAGATCCAAGGCAGCCCTACAGTTTTTAAAAAGCCTTTAATAAGTGGCTTACATTATTTAGAAAAATCTTTTAAAAGTCCAACATGTTTCGGCCTACATGGCCTTCTTCAGGGTGTTGCTGTGACAAAAACAATACTGTAACTAAATAGAGGAAAAAAGGAAAAAACACACAACTCAGGGAGACACTAATTACAATGGGGGACAGCTGGTCCCAATTAAATGAAGGCAAAGCAACATTCTCAACTTGAGTTGAAGTAAATATACAATAATACTAAATAGAAAAACAAATTTGTATATTATATAAGTATATATACACACAAGCTCAAAATATTATAACAACATAAAGAAATGAGTCAACAATAGAATAGATCAATAATAATATAAACAATTACCAACAATTATAAAAAAAAAATTATCAAAAAACAAAAAACTTTTTGTTGAAATTGAAATAGCTGAAAATATACATAATAAAAAAAGGTCTCCCCACTTTGCTGTTGATTTCACACTCACATTTGTATAGCTAAACAGATAACTGCAGGATCTGGCAGAATCGTTCATGTGTCCACAACAGAAAACCACGGCCCTTGAGCATTTCCTATGCTTCCACCAGTATTATATTCAAATACTGTTTTAATTGTGCTCTTAATGTCTAAAATGTCTATCTATTCTGTTTTTACCTGGCACTGAACGTCTTGCTTATAGGGACTATACAGTTGGAAACTAACACTGGCATATTTACGTACTCTGTCTCATTACTGTTGAATAATGTGCACTGTCCCTGTTCAAATAAAGGTAATAAACTAAACTAAACAAAACCACCCTTGTCAAAAAGTACAAACAACATGCAAAACCACCTGCCGATCAGAGGCTTGGAAATATTGGTTATAATTATTTTTGATAAATGCCTCTGGGTGTCTGTGGAAAACCTTTGTTTTGCTGCACAAGCTTGAAAAGTGATGCAGAGCTACTGGGCAGGTAAACTCACTCTTGCTGATTTCTCCAAAGATGACTACTGCAGCTTTCTATAGTGTATAGTGTTTTGTATTGTGTTTGGACTTTATTATTTTTACTGTATGAAGCACATTATCAGGGGGCTCGTACAGAATCTAGCATTTCACTGTAACCTACATGTACTTTAAACGTGACAAATAAAACAAAACTTGAACTTCTGTATTTAAGTATTGAAAACATATCCAAGTGTTATATCAATAAATACAGTATATACGATGCCTGAAATCGTATTATTAACCTTTACTACTGGCCAAAATGAGCATATTTAGCTTTTGTTAGTAGGCTACATGCAGGATGAATGGTCCTTTATTGAGTACAATGAGATTGCACCACAGCCCTGTTCAAAGTTTAACTAATCTACTATGATTTGCTAAGACAAACATTAAACATTACAAAGTTCCTCTATACTAAAGCTTGCAGTGAAAGTACAACCCGTATGAGTCGACAATTGACATCATGCCAGATGATGTTTTTTTTAATTTTTTAACTTTTTCTCCTTTTTCTGTTTTTCTCCCATCCCAATTTAGTCGTGCCAATTCGCCCCTCCCCTGTAAACTGTGTTAATATGTACCTCAGTTACGTGTGAGTCAATGAACACACTTGGGTATATCAAACCGTAGGTTTATTAAACATCTAGTTGTGACGTGACGGTGGGAGCAGGTTCATAGTAGCGATGCAGTTTGTACGCAGTCGCACCAGCGGTACGGTGGCCCGTAGTGGCCAATAGTCAAACTGGATAATCATTCAGCCAATGATCTACATCCTTTCCCTTTAGCTCAAATCTCGTATAACAAAATACTGTATCACTAGGTGAATGTTAACATCACAGAACATTTCTTTTACTTTGAATTCTACAATTTCCAGTAAACAATTAAATGAAGATACTCTTAGACAAACTTAAAACTATCCATCTGTAGACAAAGGTGGACGAGTATATCACTTTGAGAAGTAGTGCATTCATAAAACTTGGAATCACCATAAGTGCATAAGTGGAACAACATGGCATAGCATTTTACATTAACCATGTTATACACATCAGTTTTCTTTACTCATTTAAAAAAAATCAATACAATCTCTACTGCATATACTTGGGGTTTGGCTTGCAGATGCGGCCTGCACGCGTTGTATATTGTGCGTTACTGTTCTCAGCTGGGAAGCGTGCTGGTTGTGTCGGCCGGGGAGAGTGTGTGTGTTGCATGTTGTTTGGCCCTGGTGATAGTGGCGTGTAGGGTGTATTGTTCACTGTAGAGGAGCCGGTGTTCTGGGAGTCTGGGTCCTCTGCGTGGAACCGTGGTGGTGGTGGTTCTGTGACAGGAAGGATGTGACAGCGATTCCTCCTGTATGTCTTCCCGTTGGACTGGATGACGTAGGAGCGCGGCTCTTTGCGCTTCTCCTTCACAGTCCCAAGTCGGTCGTATCCTTTCGGGGTCTGCATACGGACCACCTGTCCCTCTGTTAAAGGCGGTAGTGGGCGACTTGACTTGTCCAAGTGGTGCTTCAGAGTGAGCCTTCTGTTGAGGAGCTGGGCGCTGACTAGCCGGGGCGTCCTTGGGGGCTGGTTCCAGTAGTTTGCTACACACTGGAATGGCTGCGCGTGTCTGCCGTGACCTCAGACGTTCAGCAGGGGAGCCTAGTGTTGAGTCACGGGGGACGTTCCTGAGGTTCAGGAGATTGAAAAAATCTTGCTTGGCACTTCTGACCGCCCTCTCTGCAAGCCCATTAGACTGTGGGAACTCTGGGCTGCTGGTGGTATGGACAAAAAATCCCATTGTTTGGCAAAGTCCTTGAAACTCTGACTGGTGTATTGTCTAGCATTGTCAGAGAAGAGGGTGTGCGGTGAGCCGTGGACTGAGAAATTTCTTTTCAACTTAGATATCACAGCCGATGATGTCAGGCTGTGGAGAAGGTCGATTTCGTACCAGCCAGAATACGAATCTACTAGCACTTGGTAGTGTTTACCATGCCATTCAAACATGTCCGTGGCAACTGTAGACCATGGGAGGTCTGGAACTGATTGACGTTTCAGAGGTTCCTTTTGCTGGTGGGACTTGGTGCTGTTGCACGTTGCACATGAGAGCAGCTCTTCAGCGATGTCAGTTGACATTGCCGGCCAGAATATGATGCCTCTGGCTTTGCGCTTTGTGGCTTCAACACCTGGGTGACCTTTGTGCACGATGTTGATGTACTCTCTGTGCAGAGACTGCGGGGATGACTGTCTTGTGGCCTTTCATGATGATTCCATCCTCCACTGCGAGTTCGTCTCTGTAAGGGAAGAAGGGAACGACAGCAGGCTGGAGCTGGCTTTCTCTGTTGGGCCATCCTCTCTGAATGACCGCGCTGAGGGTCTGTAACATCTCATCCTCTGCTGTGTGCTTTCTGAGTTCTTCTAGGCGAGCGGTGGAGATGCAACTCACCGACATTACCTCATAAGCACCGTTTTCAGCAGGGCTCTGGGTGACATGTTTGTTTGGAGCTCTGGAGAGGGTGTCAGCCAGGTACATGTCCTTGCCCTTTTTGTACACTAGGCTGATGTCGTAGCTCTGTAGACAGAGTAGCATTCTCTGAAGACGGGCTGGGGCTGTGTGAATGGGCTTGTTTATGATCGTCACCAGAGGTTGGTGGTCTGTTTCCACGATTGTGGGCTTTCCGTATACATAGTCCTTGAATTTTGTGCAGGCAAACACGACAGCTAGAAGCTTTCTTTCTATTTGGGCAGTATCTGTGAGGGTACGCGACGCAAATGCTACTGGCCTGCCACTTTGCATGCATGCTGCTCCGAGTCCATAGCATGACGCGTCACATGTGAGTGTGACTGGCTCCTTGACGTTGTAGTATATCAACACTGGTGGGCTGGATAGGCACGACTTGAGGCGCTCAAATGCCTCCTGGTGCTGCTGGTACCAGCACCACGCCGTCTCCTTGTGGGTCAACTTCCTCAGTGGCACTGCTATGTCACTGAAACTGGGGATGTACTTTGCCAGGTAGTTTACCATCCCTAGGAAACGCTGTAGTGAAGTGACATCTGTGGGGACTGGCATCTCAGTTATAGCTGCTGTTTTAGAGGGGTCTGCTTTCAGGCCTTCGCTCGTGAAGATGTGGCCTACATAACCTACTTGGTCTAGGCGAAACTTGCACTTTGCTGAGTTTAGCCTGAGGTTGACCTCTCTCACCCGATCAAGCACTTTTCTCAGGTTGGCATCGTGTTCAGCCACTCTGCGGCCTCCGATGATGATGTCATCTACTATCACGGAGCATGGTAAGCCTTCCATGGAGCGCTGAAACACGTCGCTTGCGGAGTTGATGCCGAAAGGCATTCTTTGAAATTTGTAGTGCCCGAACGGCGTGCTGAATGTGGTCAGCACTGAGGATTTCTTGTCCAGACGTATCTGCCAGAATGAGTTCTTGGCGTCCAGGACGGAAAACACTGTTGCTCCCGACATCTGTGCTGCTACCTCTTCAACACTATGCATGGGGTGATGGGGCCTCTTCAACGCTGTGTTGAGGTCCTTTGGATTGATGCACAGTCTGATTTCTTGTTTGTCTTTCTTGTGTGCTGCCACCATAGATGAAACCCAGTCTGTGGGCTCAGAGACAGGTGTTTTGACAGCTATGCTTTGCATGCGGTCCAATTCCGCTTTAACCCTCTCTTGCATCGCTGCAGGGATGCGGTGGGCTGGTCGGACCACAGGCTGTATGCTGGGATCCAGCGTCATGGAATATATGACTGGGAGTTCTCCAAGCTCATCACTGAACACATCTTTATAATGTGTTAGAATCTGTGTTTTGAAATCTGTGTTATTCTCCATGGTGACTTGGTGGACGTCTAGGCTCATTTGAACAATCCCCATGTCCATACATGCACGAAAACCTAGTAGTGGTTGCACATCTCTGTCCACTATGAAGAAAGGCAGTGTGTGTTGCTGCTCCTTTAAACAGCACGACAGTGTGACCAGACCTTTGGTCTCAATTTTAGTGCCTCCGTAAGCAACAAGGTTTGCAGTTTTCTTCTGCTGCACAAATTGCTCTCCATTAGTCACTCTTTTGAAAGTCTCTATTGACATAACATTACATTTAGCTCCTGTGTCAACTTTAAACTCTGTAGATTTGCCGTTTATGTGCATTGTGACAAATCCTTCATCTTTCTCATTTACTTGAGAATTGACACTGTCAATATTGACACCATCCACATAGAACGTGTCGTCTTCATGTGTAGACTGGTCCACTGACATTTCATGCACAGACGGTCTTTACGATTTGTTCTGTGGATATCTTTGACTCTGTGGCTTAGACTTGCAACAGCTTTTGTAGTGGTTTACCTTCTTGCAGTTATGGCACTGCTGTCCGAAGGCTGGGCATTTTTCTCTTTTAGCCTCATGACTACCACCACAATTGTTGCACTTTGTTATGGCATTGTTTGAAAATACCTGGGGTTTAGACTGGTGCTTTCTGTTGTAAACAGGCCTCACTGCATCAACACTGGTAGCCTGTGTGGCTAGTGTTCTGCTGTTTTCCTCTGTCATCTTGTGAATACGACAGATTGTGATAGCTTTGGCAAGTGTTAACTCACTGTCCCTCAACAGAGATTTTCTCAAAGCGTCCCGTGTGATGCCACACACGATTCGATCACAGATAAGCTCTTCAGTCAGAGTTCCAAACTGGCAATTTTTTGCTTTGATCTTCAAGTCACTGATGAAGGATTCAATGCTCTCACCTGGTAAAACCAAGGAGCTGATCGTGGATTATAGGAGAGGACAGAAGGAGACACACACACCACTGAGGATAAACGGGGCCACCGTGGACAGGGTGAGCAGCTTTAAGTACCTGGGGGTCCACATATCAGAGGATCTGACATGGTCAACACACATAGACACAGTTGTAAAAAAGGCGAAGCAGCGCCTCTACCACCTGAGACAGTTAAGGAAGTTCAGAGTATCGGGGAAGATACTCCAGTCCTTCTACTCCGGAGCTGTAGAGAGCATCTTGACAGGAAACATCACTGTATGGCAACAGCACGGCATAGGACAAGAAGGCCCTACAGAGAGTGGTGCGCTCTGCCGAGCGTACCACGGGTATTGCACTACCTCCCCTGCAGGTTCTATACAACAAGAGGTGCAAATCCAGAGCCTGCAGAATAATGAAAGACCCTCACCACCCCAATAACAGCCTATTCCAGCTGCTGAGGTAAGGCAGACGCCTGCGAACACCAGCTACTAGGACAGAGAGGCTTCGGCTCAGCTTCTTCCCCCAGGCCATCAGAGTCTTGAACAATGAACACTGAGGGTCACAGAACACTGAACCCTACACACACAAGCACACATTAGCACACACACGACACACACGCTGTGCACGCTCGCACACTAGCAGCCACTTTAACATGAGAAAGCACTCACTCATGCTGCACACGCCCACACTTATGGCCACAAAGAAAGGTCACTTTAAAAATAGTATAGTAACAGTGTATTGCACTACCAAGGGACCTAGCATGTCCTTCATGCTCTGTAAATAACTATGTACAAATACCGTGATGTCCCACTATGTTACCTGTTTATTGCACAATGTTGTCTATTGGATTCTATTATATGTTGTACTACTGTATTGCACATTGTTGCGGGCAAGACAAATAAAACTCTTGACTTGACTTGACCTTGCTTCTGGTTTCTCGAATGAAATGTGTGTCTTTCCATCGTCCTGTTGCTTTGGGGATTGCATATTTCTCTGAATTTTTTTTCAGGCAGTTCGGGTCCTCTCTGGACTCCGCCGGTGTAATTACTGCTCCGTTGTCACCGGGCGCGCGCACCACAGCTGCATACACAAACAAGCGATCCCGCTCTATGGCTTCAGGTCCAGCAATGTTGAGGAGTATGTAAGCCTTTGTCCGTGCAGGTTTCTCTGAGTGGGCTGCGGCAATAAAAATGTCATATTCCCCTTCAAAAATGCGCCAATTCTCTGCGACATGTTCATCAAATACAACAGGGTCGGGTCTGCGAAATCCATCCGCCATAGTGTCTGTCTACTAGCGCGTCCGCGGCTAGGTTAGCTAGGCTATCAAAGGCTAGTAAAAAAAACACGACGAAAGACACGTTACTCACGGGCGAAAAGTCCGTACTGTCTTCTGACACCATGTAAACTGTGTTAATATGTACCTCAGTTGCGTGAGTCAATGAACAAACCGTAGGTTTATTTAACATCTAGTTGTGACGTGACAGTGAGAGCAGGTTCATAGTAGCGAGGCAGTTTGTACGCAGTCGCACTAGCGGTACGGTGGCCCGTAGTGGCCAATAGTCAAACTGGATAATCATTCAGCCAATGATCTACATTGATCGTTGCTCGCATGTGCCCCCCACTGGTCAGTCGTAGGGAGGGTTGAAGAATCTATCGCATGTCCCCTCCGATACATGCAGAGTCAGCCAGCCACTTCTTTTCACCTGCCAGCGCGGACTCTCATTGGCGAGGTGTAACGTGTGGGAGGCTCACACTGGAGGCTGACATGTGAGTGGATTTTGACTCCCGCTCCTTCCCACTCCCACAGAAATAATCCCACTCCCTCCCACTCCCACAGAGACCGATCCCACTCCCGCCCGAATCCCATTGATTTTGATGTCATAGTTCCCACTCCCTTGTGCTCCTGTTGACGCTTACTTTATTATCTAAAGATGGTAAGTTAGAGTGTTGTGTTCATTCATAGTTAAAGACAGTAGAGGTTGAGTACTTTATTATCTAAAGATGGTAAGTTAGAGTGTTGTGTTCATTCATAGTTAAAGACAGTAGAGGTTGAGTACTTTATTATCTAAAGGTGATAAGTTAGAGTGTTGTGTTCATTCATAGTTAAAGACAGTAGAGGTTGAGTACTTTATTATCTAAAAATGGTAAGTTAGAGTGTTGTGTTCATTATAGTTAAAGACAGTAGAGGTTGAGTACTTTATTATCTAAATATGGTAAGTTAGAGTGCTGTTTTCATTCATAGTTAAAGGCAGTAGAGGTTGAATACTTTATTATCTAAAAATGGTAAGTTAGATTGTTGTGTTCATTCATAGTTAAAGACAGTAGAGGTTGAGTACTTTATTATCTAAAGGTGGTTAGTTAGAGTGTTGTGTTCATTATAGTTAAAGACAGTAGAGGTTGAGTACTTTATTATCTAAAGATAGTAAGTTAGAGTGTTGTGTTCATTATAGTTAAAGACAGTAGAGGTTGAGTACTTTATTATCTAAAGATGGTAAGTTAGAGTGCTGTTTTCATTCATAGTTAAAGGCAGTAGAGGTTGAATACTTTATTATCTAAAAATGGTAAGTTAGATTGTTGTGTTCATTCATAGTTAAAGACAGTAGAGGTTGAGTACTTTATTATCTAAAGGTGGTTAGTTAGAGTGTTGTGTTCATTATAGTTAAAGACAGTAGAGGTTGAGTTATTTATTATCTAAATATGGTAAGTTATAGTGTTGTGTTCATTCATAGTTAAAGACAGTAGAGGTTGAGTACTTTATTATCTAAAGGTGGTAAGTTAGAGTGTTGTGTTCATTATAGTTAAAGACAGTAGAGGTTGAGTACTTTATTATCTAAAAATGGTAAGTTAGAGTGTTGTGTTCATTATAGTTAAAGACAGTAGAGGTTGAGTACTTTATTATCTAAATATGGTAAGTTAGAGTGCTGTTTTCATTCATAGTTAAAGGCAGTAGAGGTTGAATACTTTATTATCTAAAAATGGTAAGTTAGATTGTTGTGTTCATTCATAGTTAAAGACAGTAGAGGTTGAGTACTTTATTGTCTAAAGGTGGTTAGTTAGAGTGTTGTGTTCATTATAGTTAAAGACAGTAGAGGTTGAGTACTTTATTATCTAAAGATAGTAAGTTAGAGTGTTGTGTTCATTCATAGTTAAAGGCAGTAGAGGTTGAGTTATTTATTATCTAAAGATGGTAAGTTATAGTGTTGTGTTCATTCATAGTTAAAGACAGTAGAGGTTGAGTACTTTATTATCTAAAGTTGGTAAGTTAGAGTGTTGTGTTCATTCATAGTTAAAGGCAGTAGAGGTTGAGTACTTTATTATCTAAAAATGGTAAGTTAGATTGTTGTGTTCATTCATAGTTAAAGACAGTAGAGGTTGAGTACTTTATTATCTAAAGATGGTAAGTTAGAGTGTTGTGTTCATTCATAGTTAAAGACAGTAGAGGTTGAGTACTTTATTATCTAAAGATGGTAAGTTAGAGTGTTGTGTTCATTCATAGTTAAAGACGGTAGAGGTTGAATACTTTATTATCTAAAGATGGTAAGTTAGAGTGTTGTGTTCATTCATAGTTAAAGACAGTAGAGGTTGCATTATTTATTATCTAAAGATGGTAAGTTAGATTGTTGTGTTCATTCATAGTTAAAGACAGTAGAGGTTGAGTACTTTATTATCTAAAGGTGGTTAGTTAGAGTGTTGTGTTCATTATAGTTAAAGACAGTAGAGGTTGAGTACTTTATTATCTAAAGATAGTAAGTTAGAGTGTTGTGTTCATTATAGTTAAAGACAGTAGAGGTTGAGTACTTTATTATCTAAAGATGGTAAGTTAGAGTGCTGTTTTCATTCATAGTTAAAGGCAGTAGAGGTTGAATACTTTATTATCTAAAAATGGTAAGTTAGATTGTTGTGTTCATTCATAGTTAAAGACAGTAGAGGTTGAGTACTTTATTATCTAAAGGTGGTTAGTTAGAGTGTTGTGTTCATTATAGTTAAAGACAGTAGAGGTTGAGTTATTTATTATCTAAATATGGTAAGTTATAGTGTTGTGTTCATTCATAGTTAAATACAGTAGAGGTTGAGTACTTTATTATCTAAAGGTGGTAAGTTAGAGTGTTGTGTTCATTATAGTTAAAGACAGTAGAGGTTGAGTACTTTATTATCTAAAAATGGTAAGTTAGAGTGTTGTGTTCATTATAGTTAAAGACAGTAGAGGTTGAGTACTTTATTATCTAAATATGGTAAGTTAGAGTGCTGTTTTCATTCATAGTTAAAGGCAGTAGAGGTTGAATACTTTATTATCTAAAAATGGTAAGTTAGATTGTTGTGTTCATTCATAGTTAAAGACAGTAGAGGTTGAGTACTTTATTGTCTAAAGGTGGTTAGTTAGAGTGTTGTGTTCATTATAGTTAAAGACAGTAGAGGTTGAGTACTTTATTATCTAAAGATAGTAAGTTAGAGTGTTGTGTTCATTCATAGTTAAAGGCAGTAGAGGTTGAGTTATTTATTATCTAAAGATGGTAAGTTATAGTGTTGTGTTCATTCATAGTTAAAGACAGTAGAGGTTGAGTACTTTATTATCTAAAGTTGGTAAGTTAGAGTGTTGTGTTCATTCATAGTTAAAGGCAGTAGAGGTTGAGTACTTTATTATCTAACAATGGTAAGTTAGATTGTTGTGTTCATTCATAGTTAAAGACAGTAGAGGTTGAGTACTTTATTATCTAAAGATGGTAAGTTAGAGTGTTGTGTTCATTCATAGTTAAAGACAGTAGATGTTGAGTACTTTATTATCTAAAGATGGTAAGTTAGAGTGTTGTGTTCATTCATAGTTAAAGACGGTAGAGGTTGAATACTTTATTATCTAAAGATGGTAAGTTAGAGTGTTGTGTTCATTCATAGTTAAAGACAGTAGAGGTTGCATTATTTATTATCTAAAGATGGTAAGTTATAGTGTTGTGTTCATTCATAGTTAAAGACAGTAGAGGTTGAGTACTTTATTATCTAAAGATGGTAAGTTATAATGTTGTGTTCATTCATAGTTAAAGGCAGTAGAGGTTGAGTACTTTATTATCTAAAGATGGTAAGTTAGAGTGTTGTGTTCATTCATAGTTAAAGACAGTAGAGGTTGAGTACTTTATTATCTAAAGATGTTAAGTTAGAGTGTTGTGTTCATTCATAGTTAAAGACAGTAGAGGTTGAATACTTTATTATCTAAAGATGCTAACTTAGAGTGTTGTGTTCATTCATAGTTAAAGACAGTAGAGGTTGAGTATTTTATTATCTAAATATGGTAAGTTAGAGTGTTGTGTTCATTCACAGTTAAAGACAGTAGAGGTTGAGTACTTTATTATCTAAAGATGGTAAGTTAGAGTGTTGTGTTCATTCATAGTTAAAGACAGTAGAGGTTGAGTATTTTATTATCTAAATATGGTAAGTTAGAGTGTTGTGTTCATTCACAGTTAAAGACAGTAGAGGTTGAGTACTTTATTATCTAAAGATGGTAAGTTAGAGTGTTGTGTTCATTCATAGTTAAAGACAGTAGAGGTTGAGTACTTTATTATCTAAAGATGGTAAGTTATAGTGTTGTGTTCATTCACAGTTAAAGACAGTAGAGGTTGAGTACTTTATTACCTAAATATGGGAAGTTAGAGTGTTGTGTTCATTCATAGTTAAAGACAGTAGAGGTTGAGTACTTTTTTATCTAAAGATGGTAAGTTAGAGTGTTGTGTTCATTCATAGTTAAAGACAGTAGAGGTTGCATTATTTATTATCTAAAGATGGTAAGTTAGAGTGTTGTGTTCATTCATAGTTAAAGGCAGTAGAGGTTGAGTACTTTATTATCTAAAGCAGTGTTTCTCAACTGGTGGGTCGCGACCCAATAGTGGGTCGCGGGGCCATTTTGAGTGGGTCGCGGATGTGTGTGTAAAAAAAAAAAAAAAAAAAAATCTTTTTTTTATTATTATTTTTTTTTTATAATTTTTCTTTTGCACTACCTATCTTTGTGAAAGTGGCTTCTCAGCTCTGGTCCAGCTGAAGACAAAGCGGAGGAACAGATTGGACATTGAGCATGACCTCAGAGTTGCTTTGTCCATCACCCCAGACTTTGAGACTCTTGTCAGGAGCAAACAACATCCCCAGTTATCCCATTAGTTCCCTGGGATGTTAAGCTAAGAAGTCTGCTAAGAAGGATATATTATTTATTATTATTATTATTATTATTATTATTATTATTATTATTATTATTATTATTATTATTATTATTATTATTATTATTATTATTATTATTATTATTATTATTATTATTATTATTATTATTATTATTATTATTATTATTATTATTATTATTATTATTATTATTATTTTATTTCACTGTTTTTAGCCTTTAGTTGCACTTTTGTTGCAACCCCAGTTATCCCATTAGTTCCCCCAAACTTACTGTAGGTCTGTTATGTTAAGCTAAGAAGTCTGCTAAGAAGCATAATTATTATTTATTATTATTATTATTATTATTATTATTATTATTATTATTATTATTATTATTATTATTATTATTATTATTATTATTATTATTATTATTATTATTAGTAGTATTATTATTAGATTTCATTGGGTTTTTAGCCCTAGTTGCACTTTTGTTGCAACCCCAGTTATCCCATTAGTTCCCCCAAATTTAGGTCTGTTATGTTAAGCTAAGAAATCTTCTAAGAAGCATATATTATTTATTATTATTTCATTTCATTGGGTTTTTAGCAATAGTTGCACTTTTGTTGAACTTTTTTGTGTTTACTTCATGTTTTGAAAGATTGCGTATTACTGCAAATTTGATTTTTTTTTACATAAATCATAGTGGTTCAAAATTTTGGGTCGCGACTTAATGACTAAGGAAAATGTTGGGTCCCGAGGCTAGACCAGTTGAGAACCACTGATCTAAAGATGGTAAGTTATAGTGTTGTGTTCATTCATAGTTAAAGGCAGTAGAGGTTGAGTACTTTATTATCTAAAGATGGTAAGTTAGAGTGTTGTGTTCATTCATAGTTAAAGACAGTAGAGGTTGAGTACTTTATTATCTAAAGATGCTAACTTAGAGTGTTGTGTTCATTCATAGTTAAAGGCAGTAGAGGTTGAGTACTTTATTATCTAAAGATAGTAAGTTAGAGTGTTGTGTTCATTCATAGTTAAAGACAGTAGAGGTTGAGTACTTTATTATCTAAAGATAGTAAGTTAGAGTGTTGTGTTCATTCATAGTTAAAGACAGTAGAGGCTGAGTACTTTATTATCTAAAGATGGTAAGTTAAAGTGTTGTTTTCATTCATAGTTAAAGGCAGGGCCGGACTGGGGAAATAATTCATACCGGGAGATATAGCGCGAAATATAGCCCCAGTCAGGCCACTTTTTAAGCGGGGGGTCTGGGGGTCCCCCACCAGGATTTTTTTTGTTACAAAGACTTAATTTCCTGCATTCTGGTGAATTTTAGTGCATGTGAATCACAAACTAATGAGCCAACAATTGCTTAGTAGTACAATGTACTGTTATGAACCTCAAATAAAACTGTTGTGGCACTAGCAATGCTACTCTCTCCACCTTCAAAAAGAAAAAAGCAAGAGCACAACATATTTGTCTATTTACTATTATAATACAGTTAACCACTCTCTCCACCTATTCAAACAGAGCAAGAGCACAATACCATATTCACTTTACTGATGCACTACCCATCAACAGTTAAAATAGCCCTTACACAAACATTAAATAACAGACCTTTCATTATTACAAAACTACCTGGCTCACTGCCTGGCTGTTACAGTATTCTGCATAGTGCCATCTGCCATTCCATTCGCCGCCTCCACTGTCAATCAGTTGTATCGCCTGGTCCCGCCTCCACCAATCACAAGCGGCAGCACGGCTCCATTGTGTGTGTGTGATCCGAGGGAGAGAGTCAGATAGTTCAACAACTCTGTCGCAGACAGTGAAATCCTGGTTGTTCCCCACCCACCTAGGTTATCTAACTATCGCGCCGCGCCGCCGCCACAACTAGAAACAATGGCCTGGCAAAAAAAAATAAAAATTATAAAAAAAAGAAAACTATAATTTTTTTTTTAATCTGTGCAGGCCAGGCCACCGGGAAAACTCCCGGTGCTCCCGATGGCCAGTCCGGGCCTGGTTAAAGGCATTAGAGGTTGAGTACTTTATGATCTAAAAATTGTAAGTTAGAGTGTTGTGTTCATTCATAGTTAAAGACAGTAGAGGTTGAGTACTTTATTATCTAAAGATGGTAAGTTAGAGTGTTGTGTTCATTCATAGTTAAAGACAGTAGAGGTTGAGTACTTTATTATCTAAAGATGGTAAGTTAGAGTGTTGTGTTCATTCATAGTTAAAGACAGTAGAGGTTGAGTACTTTATTATCTAAAGATGTTAAGTTAGAGTGTTGTGTTCATTCATAGTTAAAGACAATAGAGGTTGAGTACTTTATTATCTAAAGATGGTAAGTTAGAGTGTTGTGTTCATTCATAGTTAAAGACAGCAGAGGTTGAGTACATTCTGGCGATGTATCACATTCACACTCCAAGTGATTTAGATTAACTTTCACAACTGCAAATACACGGGCTGTGCAAACTTATATTGACTTGATGTTTTTCTCTGAACAGGAGTGGTGTGGTGCCTGAAAGGTTGCGTAACACCAGTCTGTGGGAGAGGACCTGACAGACAAGAGGACTCTGTACTTCTGAGGATACTCTCTCCACAGTCCTCTCTCCACAGTCCTCTCTCCACAGTCCTCTCTCCACAGTCCTCTCTTCACACGCTCTACCAGGTGATCTGTTCTCGCTCCGTTCAGTTTCAGGATGTATATTATTTCTTTATCTATTAAAATAGTTGAGGTTATGTAAGCATTGCTTCAGCGAGTAAAAATTAAACGACAACTAGCAACTGTCAGTGTTTTCTTCTGATGAACCTACTTAGCACATTTCAAGTTCTCAGATAAAATATATTTTCAAAGTTGTATTATCATCTATGTGTAGATATCTTGTATAATTGAGTGTTATTTGAGTGTTATTGCTATGATAATATCCACAGTCAAAGGGAAACTGTTGGCATGTTTTAAAAGACAGACCTGTAGACTTCCTCATCTGAACGTTTCAATGAATGATATTTATGTGAATTTAAATTGAGAATTCTGGACCCCTGGCCCTTTCCTACTTAACCCTTTCACTACCACACTACAGCAGGTTAACCCTTTCACTACCACACTACAGAAGGTTAACCCCTTCACTACCACACTACAGATGGTACCACACTACAGACGGTTAACCGTCTGTAGTGTGGTAGTGAAAAGGTTAACCTTCTGTAGTGTGTGGTAGTGAAAGGGTTAAGAATGATTGTTGATCGGTGGATTCCTCAGCATAATCCACTCTGTCTTCAGTCCTCATCATAATCTGTCTTCAGTCCTCATCATAATCTGTCTTCAGTCCTCATCATAATCTGTCTTCAGTCCTCAATATAATCTGTCTTCAATCCTCAATGTAATCTGTCTTCAGTCCTCATCATAATCTGTATTCAGTCCTCATCATAATCTGTCTTCAGTCCTCAATATAATCTGTCGTCAGTCCTCATCATAATCTGTCTTCAGTCCTCAATATAAGCTGTCTTCAGTCCTCAATATAATCTGTCTTCAGTCCTCATCATAATATGTCTTCAGTCCTCATCATAATCTGTCTTCAGTCTTCATCATAATCTGTCTCCAGTCCTCAATATAATCTGTCTTCAGTCCTCATCATAATCTGTCTTCAGTCCTCATCATAATCTGTCTTCAATCCTCATCATAATCTGTCTTCAGTCCTCATCATAATCTGTCTTCAGTCCTCAGTATAATCTGTCTTCAGTCCTCATCATAATCTGTCTTCAGTCCTCAGTATAATCTGTCTTCAGTCCTCATCATAATCTGTCTTCAGTCCTCATCATAATCTGTCTTCATACCTCATCATAATCTGTTTTCAGTCCTCATCATAATCTGTCTTCAATCCTCAATATAATCTGTCTTCAGTCCTCAATATAATCTGTCTTCAGTCCTCATCATAATCTGTCTTCAGTCCTCATCATAATCTGTCTCCAGCCCTCAATATAATCTGTCTTCAGTCCTCAATATAATCTGTCTTCAGTCCTCATCATAATCTGTCTTCAGTCCTCAATATAATCTGTCTTCAGTCCTCATCATAATCTGTCTTCAGTCCTCATCATAATCTGTCTTCAGTCCTCAATATAATCTGTCTTCAGTCCTCATCATAATCTGTCTTCAGTCCTCATCATAATCTGTCTTCAGTCCTCATCATAATCTGTCTTCAGTCCTCATCATAATCTGTCTTCAGTCCTCATCATAATCTGTCTTCAGTCCTCATCATAATCTGTCTTCAGTCCTCATCATAATCTGTCTTCAGTCCTCATCATAATCTGTGATTCAGTCCTCAGTATAATCCACTCTGTGCTTCATCTTCCGCACATGTAGCATTAATTCCACGAGGCACAAAGTACAAACTGATATTTAAAAGTAAGTATAGCAAAGCGCATGAGGAAGAGCTCAATATCCAGTTGTACCAAACACAGCATGGATTGTGCTGAGAAAGGACACTTAAATTGTAAATTATGCATTTACAGTATATGGGTGTGCATATTCTTTAATACAATATATAAATCGAATTAAAGCCCTATTTGTTGTCTGTCGATTGCCGTTTCAGGCGACAAAATCCGCTCAGCGGTTCTGGAGTTACATGCCGATATGTGAGACTTTTTATTTCTTCAAATACCACTCCCGACTCCCGACGCTCTAGCTCCGTCAATCATTTGGCGATCTAAAAAATTATTGGACAGGGTTGTAAGTTAACCAATGAGTGTGGGTCTGGGGATGAGCGAATCAGGGATATAGGTGAAAAGTCACAAGCGAAAACAGGAAGAGTATTGAAGTGTCTTTTCTTTAATTCATGTATCTCTAAGTTCATTGATCGTATAGTGTTCTATTTCACCCTTTCCTCTGCATGGTTTTAGGTATTTTCAGATGTTCGGTTTCAAGTAAGAGGAGACTGACGATATGGTCAAAATCAACGGGCGGCGGTGTTTATTAATAAAACAGCTTTAGGAATTAAAACAGTACATCGTCTCTTTCATTTGGCTGTTGTCGTCTCTCGGTGCTGTTCGCTGTCTTAGGTTGTCCATGGCCAACACCGAGTCCTCTCTTGTGGTTCGCTGGTCTGGTTGTCAAGACAACCTGGTCTTCTCGCCGATCAGGCAGGGAGTGCTTGATTTCGTATCGGCGGAGTCCGCTATGAACCTCGGCTCGGTCATCTGGTCTCAATGGCTCTCTGAGTCATCGGCTCTTCAGTAGCCTGAGTGGCGAGTCGAGTGGCGAGTCTCCCTCTGTCGGTGGAGGTTTTCAGCGCTCCAGTTGCGATGCGATCTCTGTCATCGTCTGTCCCCATGTCTCTGGGTCTTCAGGTCCTTTCTGGTGTGTCAGCGCTTCTCCTGATGCGAAGCGATTTCGTCTGTCATCGGGTCTCAGTCCCTCTGTGTCACGGCTTGGCTCTGCAGGGATCCTTCTCCGTCTCCTCTGAGTGTCACTGGGTGTGTGTGTGTTGTCTCTCCAGGTTCCTTCTGGTGTGAGTCGTGTCTCTAATGAGTCGCCATTCGCCCTTTTTATCAGAGGAGGGAGAGAGAGAGAGAGGGGGAGGGGGAGACAGAGAGCGAGAGGGAGGGGGGAGACCCTGCCTGCCTGTTCACGTCCATACGCTTTTCTTATTTTGGTCCACATTCCAGCAGAAACCTGTCTGTTGGTGTCCTGTGTCCACATGTTACACAATTTCTTCTGCTGACACAACCGTTTTCATAGTCTATGGGGAGACAGACTGGCTCTTGATCCCTAGATAATACAACATGAGCTATTTCCATCTACAAACTCTTTACCATTCTGTAATTGCATTTTAGAATACTAAGATAATTCTTTATTGTCTAGCCAGTGACTCACTGTCTTGTCTTCAGTTGGGTCCACTTTTTACTTTATTTTTGATTGAACTATTTATCTTTCCTATTCTAAGTACGCTGTAATCTAGGTTTTAGCTCTATTTTGATCACTTATTATTTTGTTCAGTATTAACATTAATTTACAAACAATGTCTTTCCTTTCTTTACATATGTTTTGCAATGTTTTCTAAAGCCATCTAACTAATCTCTCTGACAAAGCCATTAGTTTTCTTTATATCCTTAAGGTCTAAAAACCATCTAGTCTACCTATTAGAGTGGCATTCTACTGTGTAAGGGGCGATTTCCAAATAGCCTGTGTCACCTTTCTGACCTCTGGGTTAGTCAGCAGTTGCCGTGTTGTAACTTGAAAGTCCTTACTTGTCTCATACCACTTACTTTAAACAACCTTGCTTCCTGCCAGCTGGCCGGGTGAGGGGCCATTGTCTCTCAACCTCTTTAGCCTAGGGTCTTCAGAAATAACTTCACATGGTGTTCAAATCACCCTGTCTTTCAAATCAACTTCTCTGTTTTATCATTTGGTACATTTATAGTTGCTTATGTTCATGTTTTCATTTAGAAATATACGACAATCCACCCTTAGGGGGTTTAATAACCTCCTATACAACATTAATATTCTAAATTAAACATGTTTAAAATCATTCTCATAATTTTTTCTAATATTTTCTAAAATTTTCAAAAAAATCCAAAATTTACCCAAATCGAACTACAAACGCTTTCCATCTGTACAGTTACAAAATCATCATTTCACCTACCTTTTCCTCCTTTCACAGTTTATACACATTATCAGTTATTATTATGACATCCAGTCTAGGTCCGTCTCTCTATGCAAAGAGATGATCGTACCATTCTCAGCTTCTTTTTGTTTAAGACTATATTTATCCATGTACTTAGCTTAAATGTCTATTTTGTGTAATGGACTCTGCAAGAAAAGATTAATACATCACACCACTAAAAGATTAACTCTCTAAACATTTGAGGGAAATTCAAACAAGCAACATAAATCATTTTTACTCCTTAAAAAGACCACTGAGGCCTCAATTATCCTTTGCTTTCATCCCTGTCAGTTATCCCTGTTTAAACCTCCTAAGGCCTTTACTGCTAACTCGTTTTTGACCGTTTTCTTCTTGTTGTATCTTGTGCTAATCACCGCCCCTTCTTCGTTGTATGCAGGTCTCTGGTACTGCTCCGATTTTCCACAGAAGGAATCGATTTTCCCTCTGTCATTTTTGCATTTTGGATTATTATTTACAAAACACACAATAGATTGGAAACATTTATTTTCACAGATACATCTTTACTGTTCTGCATTTTGACAATACATTTTTCTCCAATTCATTATCTATGTATTTCACAGCTTCTTACGTTAACATTCAATCAAATCATCTTTGTCTCATTTCTTTTTGTGCTGTACTGTTTTACTAGATTCAATATCTCAAGATCAACACAACTACCTCCACCCTTGACAGTGGAATAACCATCATTTCACTTTCAATTACCTCGTTTCCCGACAGCTCCCCGGTCCGGACAGTCAGCTCTAGACGAGGCCAATCACCAACAGAACCTATGTGCATGGTCAACAAACCACAGTCCCTTTAAACACACATCACACACACTCCGCCAGCTTTCAACAAGCCGGTGCAGAGTCTTCCATAAGTCAATCATCAAATTCACATGTCTGCACCCTACATGAACACTAACTGGCCAAATTGCGACCACCAACCTACAGAGCTTCCTTATAGACAGAGAAATATGTTTCCCCAACACTTATCATAACCCAAAAAGCGACACAACCCTCCAGATTCTACATCTGGAGCCTCAATGAGCGGAAAACAAACCATGAACCAGCTCCCGTCCATTCTCAGTTCCCAGCTCATTATATCAGACCTCCTACCAGTCTCGCTGTGTCACCACCACCTGCTATCCCTGACTGGCGAGAGAACCCCCCCAGCCAGCCAGTTCCTAAAAAAAAATATAGTCAACCAAAAACAAAGAAAATTAAAAATAAACAAAAAAAAAACTGTGAGTGCCTACATGCTACACACCCATCCAACAGAATTAAACTATCATCCAGAGGCATAAATACCCCCGCAAAACTAAGACAGCAAAATTAGAAATCCAAAAAGAAATAAAATAAGTAATGAAATAATAATATTGTTGTTGATCTTTTTTTTTTTTTTTTTTTTTTTTTTTTTTTTTTATTCCTTAATTCAACCTTGACCACCCTTTGATCAAGTATTGTAACCACTACTATAAATAGTCCTTTGTTTCTAACTCTGTCTAATATTATATGTTCCATTGTTCCTGTCTAAAACCCAACTGTTTAACCCTTCTCTGACACCGTCTGGTTCAGAGTTCACATGACCACAAGAGCCATTGCGGTGACCATTTTTCTCTCTCTCTCCAATCTGTGCAGCCGGGCCAGGCTGCACAGGTGGGAGATACCAAAAATCGTCCACCATACCATTCTCCCTTACGTTTTCCTCACTGCCACAGCAAGAGTTGATCAGACACACTGTAGCAAAAAGGAAAACCCATGATTTGTCTATTAATTAACTGTTAGTACGATTGGCTCATGCATCTGTCAGTCATCTCACCTCTCCCTGTTAGTTGCACATCCATCTTAGTCGCTTCCACTCATAATCTAATGTATCAACGCTCCTATATATTTTTTATTCTATTTTTTGTTCCAATCAGTCCTTCTTCCCATTTTAACTTATTAATAACTCTATTTTCCCGAGCACTATTAGCTCCGCTTGTGCATTCCTGCCTCGTTCTTAATTAACCTATGACCTATGCAGACACCCCCTCTGACAATGTCCCAACTCTCCACATTCCCAGCAACCCTGTTTGGACTCTTGCTTCTTTCTGGACGTTCGCTGAGGCCTCCACCCTTTGTCACATGACCGAGCGAAATGGCCAACCTCCCCACAACCCCAGCACACAGCCGACGCCGGCCATCCCAGGGGTTCCAGTTCACCCAGTTTACCACGACTCCCACAGTCTCTCGGCTGGCCTCCCACCGTCCTCTCCAGGTCCACCCCTCTCCTGTCCTCTGGTCGCATGTCCTGTTGCCTGGAGGAGAGAGGGGCATACCTGTCCTTTTCTGCTGCCTCTCCTCGGGCCTTCTCTTGTTGGGAGGGGCCTGGAAACTCACCCCTCCTGCGGTTCTGTTCACCCTGTTGCGGCCCAGTTCCCTGTCCGGGCAACAGAGCACAGGGCATTCTTTGATCACAGCGGCCTAGGTCAGACGCCCGAAGCATGATCTCAACAGCTGTCGCTTCTAGTAGCACAGTCTTTCTCGCCAGTTCCCGTTCCAATCTCTGAGTCTCGTGTGCGGCTTGACCGATCTCCAGCTGTGTCTTCATCAGATCTCGATGAACTGCCTCGTGTTGTTCGAACGCCGTCACAAACGCTCTCTGTTGTTTATAGTATGCTGCCTCTTCCCCCATCTCAGCACGGGCGGTTTGACGTCCCACCGTTGGGCTCCGCCTCTCATCTTGGCTTTGGTGCTGAGGGCAGGGTAGACATAGGAAACGGGTGGGCTGTAGAAACTGTTCATGTATTCCATACCTGCTGTCGGTCTCAGTTCCAGCCATCCGGCCAGAGTGGACTTCGTGGGACGGCTGTAACCTCAGTCTCTTTTTCTGCCCCTTGGTTAAACCGCAGTCGCCTGCAATGGACACTCCAGCTTGAATAGTCAACATTTCAAGTCCTTCTGTCGTACTGGTCACATGAGAGAAGTCCATATTCAAATCAATCAGATCATTATCACTAGTAAAGTCTATCTGGGAAATGTCTGCAGAGGCTCTCGGCCTACTCCCCCCAATGGCCCGATCACTAAGGCCCTCTTCCATATTGTCGTTGTTGTTATTCTATTGTTATTGCATCTAACGCTTCAGTTGTTCCTATCAAATGTCCCACTAAAGTGAACTTCCTATGTTACTGTCATTCATTCCACTTTCAACACTCTCTTGTAATCACCGTTTGAAAAAACAAATTTCTCCGTCTTACACTATTTTCTACTTACTTGAGTTAAAACACTCACACTGTCAAAATTTTACTGTGCAGACAAGGATTGATAATTGGCTTATCATTCATACTTATACCAAGGCCTTTAAAGCCGTTTTCCCTAGATGGTTGTGGAAGTCGTTAGAGCACCTGTCCGGCCGAGCATCTGTATAGAAAGAAAGCAGAAATATCCAAACTTAATACAGTGGCATTTCCCTTATTATTTCCACTCTTCGTTATGCATTGGAAATGTCGGGCAACACTATACTAATATATTTAAAGAGACACAGTGTGATTTGCTTGAAAAAATAACGATACAGCTTATCTTGTTTTTTGTCCGTTCCTTCAACAGGAACACTGGAGTTTTCCAATCCCCTGTGTGCTCTCTCCTCCTGATTTCCTGGGAAATATAATCATTAATCCCCTTCCTATCCATTGTCTAATAATCCTTTGTAAACCTGGTCCTTCATCTGATTCTAATCTCTCTTTGCTTGATGAATCTGTTCATCCTAACCTTATTTCTTACTTTTAAATGCCCGATTAGCGTATCGACTAAATGTATTATTTGCTTTCGCTTCACTTCTCATACTACATCCATTTCATTCCGCTTACACACAACCATTACCCCCCACAACACTTAATAAAAATTAATCAGTGTTGCTACTGCTACCAACCACCTAATCAGGGAAAACAATAAACTTTTAGCAACTTAGATCACTAAAACCCTGACCGACACATAGTACAGCTGGCCACGTTAATAAATTCACGGACACCCGCACTATGCCACCGCAATATCCTCCCAGTTCTCTGAATACACAAAGAACCGTCAACTCACAGCCCAAAGCGTCCTCCCTTCAGTTTCGAACCTGAACGGAATCACCCCAAGCTTCTACCACACCAAGAATATCACAAATCATCCTACCACCACCTGCACCTAGACAGGCCAGCGCCCATCCGGTACCTACTTCACATATACAATAACAACGCAGTACAAATAAACCTACAACCAAATGCCCACAACACGCCGCAATCTAGGGATGGCGAAATACAAGGAGAGACAGGGAAGGGAAAAGAAAAAAGGAGGGAGGGATACAGGGATCCAGGGACTAAGGGGAGGAAAGGGGGGGGGTCACACAATGCAACATTAACTACTACCAAAACCGTCTAAATCAACCTTAACTTTAATCAGACCAAAAAAATGACCATGAATATTCCATCTATCCTTATGTAATCCTATTTTAGCAAGTAACACTATATTAATATAACCAATACTCCAAACCCATGATGAATTGAAAATGGGGGACCCCGATGTAAACAAGACGAAAGTCTTTCTCCGGTCTGCATCCCCTTAACAATTGTGTGTATTGAGCTGTACCGTATCGTACCCATTAAACAATCCGTTAATAAAAATTTTCAATCAATCAATCAATCAGGCAATCTATACTAAACAAAAACTCCCTTTGTGCACCTGTCCCCTCACAAAGTTAAGCCGGGAGACAGGGATGGAGCGGAGGGGGGCGGGAGGGGGGAGAGAGGGAGGGAGGGAGGGAAGGAGGGAGAGAGGGAGGGAGGGAGGGAGGGAGGGAGAGAGGGAGGGAGGGAGGGACAGAGGAAAAAGGGGGGGGGGGGGGGTTCACGCCAATCCTATCACAAAACGCCGCTGCTCTCACTTCAACCATACTTGGCCCATAACAAATACAGATTCATAATCAAACCAGTAAACACCCCCATCATCAACAACAGAAAAAACCGAACATAAAGAATTTATAAATCCCCACAAATGGTCGCTACTCAAAACTTATAATAATTACAAACCCTTCTCTATTGCCAACTGCACCCCGTTCCACCTGTAAAGGTGAAACTATAAAAGAGGCAACAGCGCCCTCCGCTGGAACGTCTTGTCCATCACCAACGCACTACAGCACTCACCACTTCCCGTAGGAGGCGCCCACGCCTCCCCCGCAAGTGCGTCATCACGTAAACCACCCCAAGACGTCAACTCGACGTTCCACCTCAACCACAAAACTACAATTCCCAGAACCCTCTACACCGGAAGTACCTGTCCATCGCCTCTCTAAGATCCCGCACTAGCAAAGAGTAGCAACACGCGAGATTCCCCGAGAGTTCAATCATGCTATATTGTTAGCACAGGTAGCTTAGCATCTTAGCTTCGTTAGCTCAGTGCCGCTAGCACCAGCTTAGCTTAGCATCCAACATCACTTCTCCTAAACGGCCCAGTCCTGTTGACTCGAGCGGCACAACACATCGCGACGTTTACACAACCCCAGCTACACCCCGTAACATAACTTTAATCCTATTAAGCCCCCGTTTACAGAACCTATATTATTATCCTCATTCTAGCATGCTCGCCCGCTTGGCCCCGGCCGGCTCCGTATTTTAAATCTAACGCTCCCGATCTAGCCCCGTTATTCCAAATCTAACGCACCCCAAGCTCCGACGCTCCCTATGACGTCACCAGCTCTAAAATCCCCGTTTTCTTTGATCTTTACTACATTACTTTTAAACTTCTACAGCCCCGATTTGAAAAATTTCAACGCACATTACACATCTCCTAGGTTCCATCTCACATGTCATTCATTCAATTCACTCGAAAACGCAACACAGCGTCCACACGCTAGTCCCGTCGCGCCAGCTAATGCTGGCAGGACAGGGGTGTGGTTTCTCCGTTGCAGCCTTGGCCACCAGCTGGTTCATAATAATACAAAAAATACCTTGACATTTACTCAGAGCTCCTAACATCCATCCATTTAAACACATATACTTAGCAAAACAATGTCTCATTCACCAGCATACTATTCATTTGTACACAATCATTCCAAACGCATCTCCTTGCTTTTTTTCACACAATATCCTCCTATTCTCTAATCCCCCGTGCAGTATTTAATTCCAAAGTGCTTCATATATCTACTGAGTCCGACTTGCTATACCCCTGAGAAACCCACTCCATTCATGTATTGTAGCCCGTGAAAGTTTCAGCAGCGCCCTATGTTGGCTTGTATCGGAGTTTATGTGGCCAATTCGTGTGTCCGACCGGTACTCCCCGCCACCCGTAGAGCCCCCTGCATTCATCCATGCGGCTTGATGTTCTTCAGATATCGACCTTAGCCAATCTGAGCCTAAATGACGTCGGATTAGAAGTGGTAATTCGCTTATGGAACGTCTTCCAAAGTCTATTACTCCGTCGCACCGATTCTAAGTGTGGTTTCTACAGCATTCTAGCCCGAACCCTTAACCTCTCCTCATCTCCCTGTTCTCTGTCTCTCTTTTCTCTTCGTGGAACCAGGCTACCCCGTACTTCACCACGGTTTATCTCTTCGTGGAACCAGGCTGCCCTGTACTACCACGGTTTATCTCTTCGTGGAACCAGGCTGCCCTGTACTACCACGGTTTATCTCTTTCCTACACTTTACCTTACCCTCTAATGAACCACTCCGTCACGCACAGTCCCACTTCCCGCTATCTGTGACTAATCCCCGTTCCACTGCTCCTACGCCGGTCCCCTCAAATATTCTTCCTAATCCCTAGCCTATCCCCTAAACTGATATAACTAAATACAGACATCTATTTCCTCTCCTCACTTGGCCTTGTACTAATTATAGGCATCCTAACTGAACATAAGTGCAGCGCCGGTGTGTGGCTGAGACCAGAGCCAGGTTGTGAAACCTAGACCCCGGTACCCCTCCAACACCAACATTATCCTGGTCCATTCACAACTCATTTCTACCTAATGCAATAGCAACCCCAAAATGCGAGACTGCTTCGACCATTTACCAATTTTAAACACATTAGTACTACTTACCTATTCCCACTGGCCTCGGTCGCAACGGTGACGATCCTCAGTCCTCAGTCGTAGAGAGCATCGATGAGGGGGAGAGAACCTCTCTGTGTCCTTGAGAAGTGGCTGCTATGGTTTTTAAACCGGTACTGGCCGAATGCAGGACGGGTCATGGCACCAATTGAAGTGTCTTTTCTTTAATTCATGTATCTCTAAGTTCATTGATCGTATAGTGTTCTATTTCACCCTTTCCTCTGCATGGTTTTAGGTATTTTCAGATGTTCGGTTTCAAGTATGAGGAGACTGACGATATGGTCAAAATCAACGGGCGGCGGTGTTTATTAATAAAACAGCTTTAGGAATTAAAACAGTACATCGTCTCTTTCATTTGGCTGTTGTCGTCTCTCGGTGCTGTTCGCTGTCTTAGGTTGTCCATGGCCAACACCGAGTCCTCTCTTGTGGTTCGCTGGTCTGGTTGTCAAGACAACCTGGTCTTCTCGCCGATCAGGCAGGGAGTGCTTGATTTCGTATCGGCGGAGTCCGCTATGAACCTCGGCTCGGTCATCTGGTCTCAATGGCTCTCTGAGTCATCGGCTCTTCAGTAGCCTGAGTGGCGAGTCGAGTGGCGAGTCTCCCTCTGTCGGTGGAGGTTTTCAGCGCTCCAGTTGCGATGCGATCTCTGTCATCGTCTGTCCCCATGTCTCTGGGTCTTCAGGTCCTTTCTGGTGTGTCAGCGCTTCTCCTGATGCGAAGCGATTTCGTCTGTCATCGGGTCTCAGTCCCTCTGTGTCACGGCTTGGCTCTGCAGGGATCCTTCTCCGTCTCCTCTGAGTGTCACTGGGTGTGTGTGTGTTGTCTCTCCAGGTTCCTTCTGGTGTGAGTCGTGTCTCTAATGAGTCGCCATTCGCCCTTTTTATCAGAGGAGGGAGAGAGAGAGAGAGGGGGAGGGGGAGACAGAGAGCGAGAGGGAGGGGGGAGACCCTGCCTGCCTGTTCACGTCCATACGCTTTTCTTATTTTGGTCCACATTCCAGCAGAAACCTGTCTGTTGGTGTCCTGTGTCCACATGTTACACAATTTCTTCTGCTGACACAACCGTTTTCATAGTCTATGGGGAGACAGACTGGCTCTTGATCCCTAGATAATACAACATGAGCTATTTCCATCTACAAACTCTTTACCATTCTGTAATTGCATTTTAGAATACTAAGATAATTCTTTATTGTCTAGCCAGTGACTCACTGTCTTGTCTTCAGTTGGGTCCACTTTTTACTTTATTTTTGATTGAACTATTTATCTTTCCTATTCTAAGTACGCTGTAATCTAGGTTTTAGCTCTATTTTGATCACTTATTATTTTGTTCAGTATTAACATTAATTTACAAACAATGTCTTTCCTTTCTTTACATATGTTTTGCAATGTTTTCTAAAGCCATCTAACTAATCTCTCTGACAAAGCCATTAGTTTTCTTTATATCCTTAAGGTCTAAAAACCATCTAGTCTACCTATTAGAGTGGCATTCTACTGTGTAAGGGGCGATTTCCAAATAGCCTGTGTCACCTTTCTGACCTCTGGGTTAGTCAGCAGTTGCCGTGTTGTAACTTGAAAGTCCTTACTTGTCTCATACCACTTACTTTAAACAACCTTGCTTCCTGCCAGCTGGCCGGGTGAGGGGCCATTGTCTCTCAACCTCTTTAGCCTAGGGTCTTCAGAAATAACTTCACATGGTGTTCAAATCACCCTGTCTTTCAAATCAACTTCTCTGTTTTATCATTTGGTACATTTATAGTTGCTTATGTTCATGTTTTCATTTAGAAATATACGACAGTATTTTCCGCTGAATGCATTGAAGTTAATGAGGAAATGTTTACTGCAGACCCTTTCTTTCACATTCTACAAAAATCGCTCCATATCACTCATTTCTAAACGGATTCTTATGAAATTTGGACATGTACTACTACTGGACCTAGAGTGTTTTTCCAGCCATACCAATATTTTGGGAAATATACTTTTAGATATTGCAACTACTACAGAAAAACGTGAGTAACAAGTTTTTCTACAACTCAAGTTCAGACCTATGTTACTCTATTTCATTAGCACTAAAAGTGAATTTTCCTTATTGTATCAGAATGTTATCTTTCAACATGTGCTATAAGTATAAAGTATAGTATTTTGGTTTGCAAAAAAAGTATGCAGTCCTCAAATTCAAAAGTAAATTACGAAAGTAAAGAAAATGGCCACTTTTGGGGGCGCTATTTAAGAGGATAGCAGCTTTTAGCTTTTAGCGCTTTACAATATTGTTCCTCACATTTGACACATTCACACAACGACGGTGGAGGCGACCAATGCAAGGTGCCGACCTGCTCATCGGGAGCAGTTAGGGGTTAAGTGTCCTGCTCTAGGACACTTCGACACGCCGCCCGGAAGAAGCGGGAATCGAACCGGGAAAGTCCGGATTACCAGACGACTCTACCTCCAGACCGCTGTCGCCCCCTTCGACCACATTACTGATGAGTAGGAAATACAGCTAAGGGTCCAAAACTCTGAACTTTAACCTTTATAACCTTTCATATTTGACACGTTACAGTCATGGCCGCAGAGACTAAGCAGACGGGCTACGAGGGCCGATACGTCCAGGGATTCCAGAACTACGTCAAGCTCTCTGAGGAGCACAAGGCCATCCTCACGTTCATCAACAAGGCCTTACCGGGGGAGTTTGATAGGTGAGCACAGCCTACAGTTACCCTGCGAAATCAGGTCTGCTGATAGTGTGGAGTCTTTTAAACAGGCGCTTAAAACCCTTTTATACAGTCAGGCTTTTAATTTATCATGTATGCGGTGTAACATTTGTGTATGTGGTTGTGTTATTTTAATTCAGAAAAAATAAATAACGCACATCCTCTGTTCCTTGGTGCTGAGCCAAACTGTAAAAACAGTAGTACATGAAACAAGGCGGGGCTCGCAACTCACTTTTGATGCTCCAAGGTGTTTTAATACCATACTTGAGGAAACGTTGTATCTGCTCTTTTTTGTCACAATTAAAACACCTTGGAACATCAAAAGTGAGTTGCGAGCCCCGCCTTGTTTCATGTGTTATTTTATATTTTAATTAACATTGTTTTTAAAGTATTTTACAAACTTTTAATTCATATGTGATGTGACGTGTGTGTGGTTTATGTTTTTTTTATTAACTTTTTTGACTGCCTGTAAAGCACTTTGTGATTTTATTTTAATCTAGAAAAGCGCTATACAAATAAAATGTACCTAATTGACCATGAGCTATAACAAAGAGAAGTGCTATGCATTCACTTCAAACTTCAGTATAGATAGTAATTACTTGGTTTTTAGGTGTAATTGTACACACGATTACTCACGTCGAAACAGATTTCAGATGATTCTGGCCTGATTTATGTAATGGATATTGTGTTACTCGTGGGTGAATGCAGGATTGGAGCGGGGAAATCCAACTTGGATGTTCTTGGACTTGGAAGCGGGGCAGGTAAGTAATGGAATAACAATACAGCCACATAGGCGTTAAAGGGGAACTCTACCCAAATTAAGAAATATGATTTGCATACTGTATAGGAAGGTTCAGTCAATATTTGGGAATATGAGTCACTCTCTCCCAAAGTAAGAATCCAATCTGTGACATCACCAGGTAGCATATAGGGTCTGGAACAACTCTGAATGAATGGGAGAGTGATTTTGTGGACCCACAGAATGTTTGTTTTGAGTTATTAAAAAAAAATATATATATATCTAAAATAAAGATATCTAATTCAGGGAGAGGCAGGAAACACAAAGGGCTTCATTTAAATTATAACAGTGATGGCAAACTCATAATAATATATAATATATATCATATTATGTATGTGTGTCAGTGTGTGTGCGTGTGTGTGTATGTATAGGTACATGCATCACATCTTTTTTGCATTATAGCTTATTAGTACATCACCAGTTTGATCCTTACAGTACCTCAGATGAACTCTGTTTTATGTTATCTAAGAACAATTGTTACTATGACAGTATCAGGGTAAAATATCTATACAATGGCCCTTGGTAAAACTGCAATTACCATCAAACTACCATGATACTTTTGTGTAAGGGCTTGCAGTTCAATATGCTTCTGTAATCTGTTACAAAACATGCATAGAGATAAAAGTAAAAATAAGTAAGCAAGGGTAAAATGAGCAAACATACTGTATAAAATTAGGATCTAACATCCCAACAGGCCATGTTTATGGTTAGATTCAGTTTAAGTAGAATAGAAAAGACATGAGTGATGAAATGAGCACATAAAGTGCAGACATACTATAAAATCAGTTTTTTTTACAGTGCAATAAAATAGTTCTGGATTACTGTTCAACAGTTCAAAGTCGTCTTTACCCTCTCTGTTTGGTATCCACAGTTTAAAACCTGACAGTCTTCCCTCCTGTTTGATACCCACTTTGACCCTTCGAACCTCCCACTCAGGGCAAACCTGGGTTATAGTCCTGGGTCCTACGTAGTTTTAAAGTACTTTATTATCTAAAGATGGTAAGTTGGAGTGTTGTGTGTTCACTCATAGTTAAAGACAGTAGAGGTTGAGTACTTTCTTATCTAAAGATGGTGAGTTAGTGTTGGAGTGTAACTCCATATAAAATGGAGTTATATGGTTCTTTGTCTCAAGGGTTCAATTGTTTTGCGATTTTCAAGACAACTATTCATGTTGACTAATAGTTTTGTTTTAGATCATAGGAATGAAATGTATGAATTCTTAAAGGAACACGTCAACCTTATGGGAAATGCACTTACCGTCTTCTCCAGAGTCAGACGAGATGATAGATACCAATTTCCTCTCTGTGCGTTCAGTAGAAAGCTAACCGGCTGCAAGCTAGCCTAGCTTAGCACAAATGAATGGATGCTGATACGGACCACTAGCCTAGCTTAAAACTCCGGGAGAGGTGTTTTTGGCCAACAGCTAGGCTAGCTGGTCCATATCCAAATTGGTATCTGTCTTCTTTGTCTGACTCTGGAGAAGACGGCGAGCACATTTCCCATGATGTCGGCACGTTCCTTTAAATTTGGTGGCTTTTCCCTCCTAAGTCCAAAACCATTTCCTCCTGATATTCAAAGAAAAGCCCCTAATACTGATCCTGTATCAGTTTGAAGACGCTTGTTGTGTCTCTGGCAGGTGAGTTAGATGTCCAGCTGCTGTTGCTGCTCCGCTCAAAACTCCCTGGGATTCCCATCACCGCTGATGTAGTGGAGCCCAGCTCTGAACTCACAGACCAGTTCAAAGGTACCAGCAGCTCAAACACACACACTGAGGGCTAGATCCACAAAGAACGGATTGCACGGTGCTAATTGCACCCTTAGTTACAATTCATTATGAATTGAAAATGGGGGACCCTGATGTAAACAAGATGAAAGTCTTTCTCTGGTCTGCATCCCCTTAACAATTATGTGTATCGAGCCGTACTGTATTGTACCCATTCTGCAATCTGTTAATACAATTTTCATTCAATCAATCACCTGCTTTTCATTCAATCAACTTTCGTCTTGTTTACATCGTCTTTGTGGATCTAGCCCTAAGGCTATGTGTCCACCAGGGACGTTTTTTTCAAGGCGGACCGATTTGAAAAAAAAAAGAAAAAGCTCCAAGCGTTTTTCTGAGGCTCGCGCCAGCCGCGGCTCCGCCCCTTCCTCGATGAGTTACCTTGATGAGCGCGCGCCTTTCCAAAAAGTTTAACTAGTTTCAACTTTATGAGCTGGGAGCGCTCCGACCAAAAACGCTGCCGCCGAGAGCTCATAAAACGCGAGGCGCGGCTCTGGGAAGAGGAGCGCGCCTGTCGCTTCTCCAGCATAGAAATGAATGACAGAAAGGAGCTGACAACTCATAAAACGTCCGCTATGGACACCAAGCCTGTTTTTGGGATTCGGACGTTCGAACCATCGTTTTTTAATCATGCAAAACATTTGCTCCTAAATACTTTTTCTGGTTCAGTACTGTCAAGTATTAGCGCACATTTACCCATATAGCATATGCGCATATTGCTGCGGTTATTAACAGTATGGGAGGCTTCAATAATGTTTGGATGATAATCCATTTTGTGAATCCATTTGTTGAAACAACATCTTTGTTGGCCGACGGCTGCTGCTATCTTAACGTTAGCAAGCTAAAGCCAAGGGCTGCGCTCTGCATAGCTTAATTAACGTGCATAACATAACTTACCTGTGTAACGTTAAGTAACTTGTGTTCCGCTGGGAAAGCATCAGCATCACTGCCATGGACCGCGGAACGCATTTGGAATAGGTATGTGACGTTACTCCCTCCGCCCAAATAATGTGACACGGGCCACGGCGGTCAACCAATAAACTATATATATAAATTATATATAAATAAAACGGCGGTCAATTGCATAATCAAAATAAAAAATATGCATTACCAGCCAGTATGATTACAAAGCGTAAATAATTTGACACGGCCGTCAAGCATAATCAAAATAAAAAATATGCAATGCATTACTACTTAACCAGCCAGTATCATTAGAAAGCGTAGAAAATTTCAACACTCACCCTGTTTTAATTCCCAAAGAAGTTCCTCCGTCTCTCGTTGTGCTGAATGAAGTCACTGGCAACGCCGAGAACATCCACATTGGCCAAAGCTTCCCTGTGTGAGTCATTGAGTCTCCTTTGAGTCATTGTTGACCTTAGATAAGTCTTCATCCGACGAAGGGTTTTCTTTCTTCCCCAACTTTCTTTTTTCCGATTTTTCTCCCATCCCACCCTTCCTGGTTGTTGTGCACTTTCCCCTATTGTTGGTCCGAGAGACCGGAGACTGTCACATGCTTTCCTCCGACGCATGTGCAGCCTGCCAGCAGGCCAGCCTGGCCACGCAGATTCTCACCGGGGAGAGTGTAGCGTGTGGGAGGCCGCACTATCTCTCCCTAGATCCTACCCTTGCTGAGCAGGCGCCCCGACCGAACTGTAGGGGTCGCTGTCCACAACGCCCAGGTCCCACCCTTCAGCTTTCCCACCCTCTAATACTGCCAATTGTATTAGTGTGAATGGCCAGCCAAGCTGATAGCAGCGCCGGGGGCTGGATCCGAACAGGCGAATCCAGCATCTCCGGTGTTGGTGATGAACGCAATCTCCGCTACGCCACCTGACCGCCAGTTCCGACGAAGGGTTGAGAATGACCTCTCGGCACTGGCAGTTGACACGGGAATTGTATAAAACAATTTCAACAGCCTGTGTACATCTGGCAATAGGGTTTTCCCTACCGGAGCAGCATTCATTGCCGATGTTACTGATGCTACTGTTGTGATGGTAATTCCAGACGTTCGGATCACATCTGGCAGCATGTCCAACTGTATGCGTAAACTGTCAAAGTCAAAATCCTTCTCGTAGAGTGCCACTGTGGAGGACAGGAAACTGCGCAGCTCCCCTTTAGCCGCAGATCACACGTTCCAGGTCAGCAGCCACATGCAGGTCTCTCTGCTCAAAACGCCGGCCCATTTCGCCATCAAGAAGATCAAGAACTTCAAAGTACAGTCTCCTATAATGATCCACTGGGCTCTGGAATGTGTGCGTGGCTTCTCCCGCATCCAGTCTTTTGGGGAGTTTCTGTTGCCTGGGCAACACGGGGGCATCGGTTAGGTCCTTTGAATCCTGTACCACTGTCTTGTAGAAATCATCAAACGCATTATCTGACCTCTTCCGCTGAATACAGCTTTGAGTAACTGCTACAGCTTTTTGCGCATCCTCTAATGATATATTGACAGTTTGCAAAGTCCTAGACAGCTGTTCAATTGGTGAAAAACACATAAACGCAAGGTGCAGGCCAAAGAATGTGCTAAATTTATCAAGGACTGCCAAAATGCCCCCAGCTTTCCTGCCAGTTTCATCATGTGATTCTTCATTTATTTGTGTCATTAGAGAGGAAAGAAGAGCGTAATTGTCTATGATCGACTTCACTGCACCCGTTCGCACTGTCCATCGCGTCGGACAGAGAGTCCGTAGGTTATGATTGCCAGGGGCCATTTAATTTTTCAAGACTTGGAACTTGTGATTTTGTTTAGGAGATTGTTTCACTAGATGTGTCACTTCTTGCACAAAATCCAATACATCCCTAATGGCCTTGCATTTTTTCCCAGTGTCCTGCAAACATAAATTCAAACAATGCGCAAAGCAATGCACATATATGGCTGCAGGATTGCTCCGTTCAAATGGCCAGACATACTTGCAGCACCATCGTATGCCTCTCCCCGGCACATACTCGGCAAAATGTTACAGCAGATCAGGATGTCGTTTAGTTCAGCGACAATGGTCGAGGCGTCGGCTTTGGGTAGATCAAATAATCCAATAAAATTCTTGTGAACAACATAACTGTCATCAACCCAGCGAAACACAAGCTGTTCTTTGTTTGAAATGTCTCTGGTCTCATCCGCTAGTAATGCATAAAATGCATTATTACGAATAGGTGAAAGTACCTGGCCTAACACGCAATGTGAAATTAAATGAATCAGCTCATTTATTATGTCATGGCTCATGTAATTTTTTTCAGTGAGCCATTGGTCAATTTCTGGACAGTCCTGGGCTCGCAATTGCAATAGCTTGTAAAGGTTGCTATTCTGGGGATCATTACCATCAGAGATCACGTGACGCCGTCGTGTCACGTGAGACAAAGAAGTGGACCGACGAATCAGAGGCCACGCTCCAAGACGTGCTTGCAGACACGGATTGGGATATGTTCAAAGGAAGCGCCAGTGACGTCAGTGAGCTAGCAGACACAGTGGTGTGCTACATCACAACAATAGCCGATGGTATTGTCCCCAGGAAAACGGTGCGGATTTTCCCAAACCAGAAACCATGGGTGGATAGCACTATTAGAGCAGCTCTGAACTCTCGTACCACCGCCTACAACCTGGGTAGAGAGTCAGGAAACATGGAGGAGTATAAGGCTTCAGTCTATACTCTACGCAAGGCTGTCAAACTTGCTAAGAGGACATATGCTGATAAACTGGAGACACAAATGGCACAAAACGACACAAGAGGATTATGGCAGGGACTGAAGACAATAACTGACTATAAAGTCAGCGCCCCCTCAATGGGGAGCGACGACGCCTCCCTCGCGGACAAGCTCAACATCTTCTACGCTCGGTTTGGTGTAGACAGTGGCGCTGCTGGCTCTCCGGCTAGTGACGTCACTGGCGCGCCGGCTGTTGTGGAGGGGGGGGGGCAACCGCGAGGGGGGGGGGGACGCTCTCTCGTTGTCGGAACACAGTGTGAGAAGAGCATTTATGCAGGTGAACACCAGGAAGGCTGCTGGCCCAGATGGCATAACAGGACGTATACTCAAGACCTGTGCCAACCAGCTGGCCCCTGTGTTCACCGCCATATTTAATCAATCACTGGCGGAGTCAGTGGTCCCTGCCTGCTTCAAGATGTCTACCATCATCCCTGTGCCGAAGAAACCCTCCCCAGCATGTCCAAATGACTACAGACCGGTGGCACTCACCTCTGTGGTCATGAAATGTTTCGAGAGGCTGGTCAAGGACCACATTTGTGCCTCCCTCCCCAGTGATATGGACCCTATGCAATTTGCATACAGGACAAACAGGTCCACCGACGACGCAGTCTCCCAGGTACTGCACAGCACCCTCTCGCACCTTGACCGTCAGAAGGGGGGCTATGTGAGACTGTTGTTCATTGACTACAGCTCAGCGTTCAACACCATAGTCCCCACCAGACTGGTGGACAAGCTGATCGAGCTAGGTCTGAGCTCCGCCCTGAGCGCCTGGGTACTGGACTTTCTGAGCGAAAGACCCCAGGCGGTCAGGGTGGGGGGTCAGACCTCCAACACCATCACCCTGAGCATCGGGTCCCCCCAGGGCTGTGTTCTGAGCCCCCTGCTGTACTCACTCTACACACACGACTGTGTGGCCAAGTTCAGCTCCAACTCCATAGTGAAGTTCGCAGATGACACGGTGGTGGTGGGGCTGATCTCGGACAACGACGAGAAGGCCTACCGGGAGGAGGTTGAGGTACTGGAACGCTGGTGCCAGGACAACAGCCTGCTCCTGAACATTGGTAAAACCAAGGAGCTGATCGTGGATTATAGGAGAGGACAGCAGGAGACGCACACACCACTGATGATTAACGGGGCTACCGTGGACAGGGTGAGCAGCTTCAAGTACCTGGGGGTCCACATCTCAGAGGACCTGACATGGTCAACACACATAGACACAGTAGTAAAGAAGGCGAAACAGCGTCTCTACCACCTGAGACAGTTAAGGAAGTTCAGAGTATCGGGGAAGATACTCCAGTCCTTCTACTCAGGAGCTGTAGAGAGCATCCTGACCGGAAACATCACTGCCTGGTATGGAAACAGCACGGCACAGGACAAGAAGGCCCTACAGAGAGTGGTGCGCTCAGCCGAGCGTACCACGGGTATTGCACTACCCCCCCTGCA
This sequence comes from Notolepis coatsorum, assembly GCF_963971535.1. Taxonomy (NCBI): domain Eukaryota; kingdom Metazoa; phylum Chordata; class Actinopteri; order Aulopiformes; family Paralepididae; genus Notolepis; species Notolepis coatsorum. Next base: position 64,435,090 of record NC_140169.1, read on the forward strand.
GGTTCTATACAACAAGAGGTGCAAATCCAGAGCCTGCAGGATAATGAAAGACCCTCACCACCCCAATAACAGCCTGTTTCAGCTGCTGAGGTCAGGCAGACGCCTGCGAACCCCAGCTACTAGGACAGAGCGGCTTAGGCTCAGCTTCTTCCCCCAGGCCATCAGAGCCATGAACAATGAACATTGAGTGCTCAGAACATTGAACTGTCCACACACAAGCACACATGAACACACACACGACACGCACACTGTGCACGCTCACACACGAGCAGCCACTTAACACTTTAACATGAGCGGGCACACACTCATGTCGCACACACGCACACTTATGGCCAAAGGAAAGGACACTTTAAATTAGAATAACAGGAACAGTGTATTGCACTACCAAAGCTAACTAGCATGTCCCACATGCTCTGTAAATAACTATGTACAGATACCGAGATGTCACTCCATGTTACCTGCTACCTGTTACTGCACAATGTTGTTTCCTTCTTTTGATTCTATTATATGTACCACTGTATTGCACATCGTTGCGGGCAATACCACCCGCATTTCATTGTATACCTGTATGCCGTGACAATTAAAACTCTTGACTTGACTTGACTTGATCTAAAGCGATGCCCTGACCCATGAGATACATAATGGATGTTATCTCCTTGACTAGCATCTGTCGTCTGACTTTTTGCTTAGCTTTCAGTTGCGTGTCTAATTGGGCTGCAATGTTAGGTTGCTTGGAAACGTGTACCTGGTGGTAGTCCATGGCCTCTCTGTGGTATTTGCTACTCTCGTGTTTTTTAAAGGCATGTACAGCGTTTTTCCAATTTTGAAATCCAAGCACTGAAAATGCATTCTCATTAGTTTTGCTCAAACCAGAACCGAGTCGTTTCATTGTCCAAAGACAACATTGTGTGCAGAACCGTTTTGCTCTTGTTTGGCAAAACGTTAGCCACTGTGGTCCTTGAACCACTTGCAATGAACAGACCGATTTCTCTGAGATGTACCTTCTCCCGGTATCCGTTTTGTACCTGCAAGAACAGCGGGGTCATCTGGTTGATTGGACTTTGATAATTCCCTGCAGCACTCACTGGAACAGTGGACGTCTGCGAGGCTCGCAACTGTAGCAGCAGCCACGGCAGGTGCATTGACTTGGGGTCGGGGATGCTCTGGTACCGCTGGGCCCGCTGGGGTAACATTGGCGCCGGCGGGAGCGGCAGAGGCCGGACTAGCTTGAATTGGAAATTCTTCTACTGCTGGTGCTGGTTCCTCAGACTTGGAGAGCTCATCGTTGGCTGCCGCTGGAGTGACAATGGTGGTTAACGTTGAGTTTGACCCAAAGAAATCTGTGATTTTTCGACGCTTCATGATCGTTAATCAATGTTATCTCTCGTAGAGGCTAGAGCTAGACTACTAGTCTAGACCGCTATTTTGAAATGGATGCACGTTAGTATGACGTATGAGCTTACCTCTGTGTGCAGCGACGCGTGCCGTGATAGGCTAGTTCAAGTTTTCTTTTAGTTTTTCTTTTACGTGGTTAGTACAGATAGTGGAAATTAACCTGGGAAGCGCGCAGACGTAAATGTATTTGCTGATATACATTTGACTGTTCTGTTTCATTATGGCTTACGCTCAGCATCATTCTGCACTGTACTTCACTTCGTGCACGAGCACTGAATACAAAATTCCACCATGTACCTTTACATCCCAACATTCGTCTGGCCACACCCTCATCCGCTTACCTTCATAAGCAGGTGTGTGGTCACCTACTCGCCTCCTTCTTCACTTTCACCACAAGGAAGTGCCTTCGGTAGATCCCACACTTGACAAGGTTGTTAGCTGAAGAAAGTTGAGACGTGTTTACATTGTTGCTTGTTTTTTTCTTCTCACATAATATTCGAAAGAAAAAAGCTAAGTCATAATGTCTACTTCGGAGGGTCACGCTCGCAACGCCACTCTTCACCAGCGGTTCTCCATTGCCGCCTCCGTCGTGCATCTTGGAGCGGGGCTGAGACCTCTCTCGTGGTCGGCACGAGTGGAGGTGGAGAATATGAAGCACGACAAACCTTCTTGTCGTTCCCCCAGGCGCCTTGAGGGATCAATGTGGGGTCTGGTTAGACTGTCCATGGAGTTTTTCTTGAGGGGTTATAGGAACAACCACCATCTGTGTACCGAGAGGGTGGTTGATTTCCTGGTGTGTTGGAGCAGAGTCAACTCCCGGGTTACCTGGTTGAGTGTGCCCCTGCACGTTCATGACGTCTGCCAATCGTGTCAGCCTTCTCTGCCTCGACCCCTCTGGGTGGGTTTTTTTTAATGGAGGCTTTGTCATGGTGCTCAACAACGCCAGCATACGCCCCTTCCGCCGGGGGGGCTGTTTTCAGTTGACTCCTTTGGCGCCTGTCTCGTCTGCAGTGCTCCAGGCTCAGGTTACAGCCTGCTGCCTGGTTTCCCCGGTGCGCTGCCTGCTTCTGTTGGTTGGACTTTTTTGAGTGCTTACGGTCATGCTGACTGCCTGTTCTGCAGGGTCAGTGTGCCAGGCGGTGTGCTATTGGGGGGAAAAGGCCCGCTCTTGGAGGGGCCCTATCCGAATACGCTGGCGATGTGGGGGGCGGTGTCACTAAGTGACCGCCTGGTGGGGTCTTGATGCCTGGCGTCTCAGTGGGTCTGGGTCTTCCTTCGCGCTCCGCTGCTACAGCCTTGCCACGGGGTTGAGTTTGCTTTTGACCCCGTGATTTTGGGGGCAGTAACGAGGGTTGTTCCTTCCGTTCGTTCCCTGGTGGCATGCGGGTTGTGCGTGTGCGTAGTCGTGGGGTCAAGCCACGGTCTGCTCACCCTGTGCGTTGAGTTGCTTGAGTTCCTCTTCGCACGGTCGGATCCGTCTCCCTCCCGTAAGCCTCCAATAGGGAGGGTATCCTCCATTAGGGAGGGTCGGGGGGCTCGGTCCTCCCCGGTCTGATGGTTGTGGGGGGCCTCAGCGGGGTACATTTGTCGAGCTATGGCTCCCGCTCAGCTCCTCTTGTGCAGAATGATGCTGAGCGTAAGCCATAATGAAACAGAACGTAAGGTTATGTATATAACCAAGTTCTGTGAATTATGGTGACGCTCAGCATCAGACACCGCTGCAGCCCTTGATCTCGCCTTGTGGTGAAAGTTGGGAAGGAGGCGAGTAGGTGACCACACACCTGCTTATGAAGGTAAGCGGATGAGGGTGTGGCCAGACGAATGTTGGGATGTAAAGGTACATGGTGGAATTTTGTATTCAGTGCTCGTGCACGAAGTGAAGTACAGTGCAGAATGATGCTGAGCGTCACCATAATTCACAGAACTTGGTTATATACATAACCTTACGTTAATGTTAATTAATGTTATTATTATTATTATTATTATTATTATTATTATTATTATTATTATTATTATTATTATTATTATTATTATTATTATTATTATTATTATTATTATTATTATTATTATTATTATATTATTATTAATGTTATTAATGTTTACATAATGTTTGAGTTTGATACACCCCAAAAGTTGGTAGGGCCACCGTTTCCGCGGTCCATGATCACTGCACATACTTGGTTTAATCCAAACGTCCGTTCGGAAACGTTGTATTATCACTAAACTATGGGGGTAGATTTCTATCAAAAATAAACAAACGCAAAAGTATAATCCACAATAGTAAAAACTATCCACACATACACACCTCTCAATTTGTGTTTCATAAATCATAAAAATACGCTTGATCTGCTTAGATTTACGTACGGAATTCTAAAAACAGCTTGATCTGCTTAGATTTACGTACGGAATTCTAAGGACACGCTTGATCATCTTGGAGTTACGTACAGAATTTTGAGACAAATATTTCACTGTTTTCCCCCGTGTGGATTCGTGTGTGACGCTTCTTCTTCTTCGGCGCTACCGAACACGCCCGAGGTGTATTCGGCTCATGAGCGCTACCAGTGGCCAAAATCGCACATTATCTTTAGCCCGGCAACATTCCATTATGAAAATGAATGCTCAAAGTAAATATATATAGTACCATTTTGAAGATAACAACTAGGGCTTTCAAATGATATAAAATATCTGTATGATTATCATGATTATTATTATTAATATCTTTCATATTTGATACAGAAATTATTACAAAAATCTTGTCCGGCCACCACATTTCAACAAACAACTGCATTTTCAACCACTTTACTGACAAGCTAGCAGGAAACTTAGAGTGTATGGGATATAGACAAGTATGTGGGCAATATAGAACAGATGACAGATTATAAATATAATTTATTGTTCAAAATGTATGATAATTATAGTGATAGTAATAAAACAATTCCGCCTGAAAATTTACTTGAATGGGTTTATGATGAATATCTGTTTGTGGGTATGCTCAAAGTAATATATTATTCATATCTTTCATATTTGATACAGAAATGATTACAAAAATCTTGTATCTTGTCCGGCCACCACATTTCAACAAACAACTGCATTCTGAATTAATTTAGCCTTGTAGTTTTCTAATCCCATCGTTTATTTGTTATATTTGTATTGATTAAACATAAGTAAATTACTGTACATGACACTGTACATGTCAAATATCCTAAGGTAATTAGCTTTAACTTATTGATTATGGAGCATTGTGCATCATAGCAGCATGGGGGAGGGGAGGTATAAGTGTAGTAAAAAAGCAGTGTAAACAATATAACAAATCAATATAATTTCACTCTGGACATGTGCATATGGGCAACAAGGTGCGAGATGAGGGTATGTACACCCTCTCAGTAATATTTGCCCTACAATAAAGTTGGGATGCACCGATCCGACTTTTTCAGTCCTGATACCAACAAACACAGAACCGGGCGGACACTAAAGTAAATAACGAGAGCAATGACTTCCTTTCTGGGGGGTATCAAAATTAAAGAGCGACGTATATAGCAGCGGAATACGTTTATTTTGTACATTATCTAACGTTAACACGAACCTAAACTAACGTTACAACTAACCTAAAGTTAGTTTAGGTTCGTGTTAATGTTAGATAATGTACAAAATAAACGTATTCCGCGGCTATAGACGCCGCTCTTTTATTTTGAAACCCCCCAGAAAGGAAGTCATTATATTTGCTTTAGTGTTCCGGTTCTGTGTTTGTTGGTTAGCTCTGTTAGCTAGCAGCCTATCAAGACCAGCCAATGTAATACTGTTTTCTAAATTGGGGAGGCTTTTAATCGTCAAGGTAAGAGGATTTTAAGTTATGGTATCCATAAACTTCAATCGGTTCGGATCCTTTGAATGAATGAGAATGTCAACAAATACGGCGACATGTTGAAATCACTGACTGCGCCTAGAGACGAGTGGTTAGGCAAAAAAAATTCCGAGGTATGATGTCAGCCATGTCAGCGCAGATCCAGCCACTCACACTGTGAGGGCCGCGAGGAGGATCTGATGGTCGACTGTGTCGAAGGCTGCAGATAGATCTAGGAGAATCAGGACAGAGGAGAGGCCTTTCGCTTTTGCTAAGTGAAGTGCTTCTGTGACCGCAATGAGGGCCGTTTCTGTGGAGTGGCCAGTCCGGAAGCCAGACTGATTAGGGTCTAGGACAGGGGTGGCCAACCAGTCAGAGACTAAGAGCCACACAAATTACTGTGGTACCACAAAGAGCCACACCATATACCAGCGTTTCTCAACTTTTTTTTTCAGTCACGGCACCCTTCATGTGTTTATAGGTCTCACCCTCTGGCCTCTGAAGTTGCGAATGTCTTTTTTATTTGGGCCTCACAGGGTTAAAAGTACCCTGTGAGACCCACGGTTGCAAAATTACAAAATCACTTTTAGCCATTTAAAAAAAGAATGTTTATTTAAAAAAATGTAAGCACATGTATAGTCAATTGGTCCTGTTGTTCAGCCTCACAATGCTATTTGATAGTAAATGTGTTTATATGTCCCACCCTCTGGCCTCTGAAGTTGCTAATGTCTTTTTAATTTGGGCCTCACAAGGTTAACCTCTTAAGCCCGAGATATACAGTAAAAGTGTATATTTTCAGCATTACGTTTGTTTACCAATTATTTTAACTGTTATTAGTGAAATATAAGATTATAGAAATCTCAGGGCATTGAGTCGGAAACCGGCGCATATTGACAGGAGGAAGTGGCACAGCCAAAAGTCAGTGTAGTCTTTTGAAGGAAGAGACTCAGGGCTTTCGAATTTCGAAAAACTACCCTACCCAGCTCACACCAGCCCCTGTCAATCATCTGACTTCTGGATTTACTTTTTTATTTCTCTTATTTTTTGGGATTATCTCCCACAAACCTGAACGTTATTGCCATAAAACAGAACACAGTTAGTTTCTCTACCTTTCTGTGAACGTCTTGCAAAAAACTGTGTTGCAATACAATGAAAAATTGTGGAGAAATTTACATTATAAAAAAGATGGCAGAATTCAGTACTGTATCTACAAAACCTTCTGTTTAATCCTCTTCCCTTTATTCATTTGCTTAGATTTTCAGGTCTGGTCAATTTTAGCATGGTATTATTCACAGTCAAAGATAATTATTTTTTTAAATAGAATTGATATTCTCCTTTGGTTCATTACAATTTACTCAAGCCTAGTAACAGACACACTATTTCTGACACTGATCCATATACGTCCCTAGATTCAGATACCAAGAACATGCAAATGGTTGGCCACCCCTGGTCTAGGAGGTCATTCTGTAAGAGATAAGCAGTAAGTTGGTTGGATACAGCACGTTCAAGTGTTTTAGAAAGGAAGGAGAAAAGAGAGACAGGACGATAGTTGCCTATGACGGTGGGGTTCAGGTTTTTTTTTTATGAGGGGCGTGACTCTGGTTTGTTTTAGGGAGGTGGGGACCAACCCCGAGTTGAGTGAGGAGTTGATGGTTGCAGTTAGGAATGGGAGGATGTCCGGTGCTATGGTCTGGAGGAGTGGGGAGGGTAGCTGGTCCAGCTGGCATGTAGTCGCACGGTTCGACGTTACCAGTGTCAGGGTCTCGGCTTCTGTAATGGGAGAGAAAGATGACAGAGTGAAGGATGAGGTTCTCGATTTAGTGTTTGGAATGGGTGGGGGTTGGGAGAAGGAGCTGCGGATGTTCTCCACTTTTTCCTTAAAGTAGATCGCAAAGTCTTCAGCAGAAAAAGATGAGGGAGGAGGGGGTGGGGGGTGAGGAGGGAGGACATGGTAGCATGCAGTTTGCGAAGATTCTTGGCAGAGGCCTCTATCCTATTGTGAAAGAAATAAGCTTTGGCATTAGTAATGGTTTTGGAGAATGTTAACAAGAGGTTGTGATATGTGTCAGCAGTGAGGCGTGACTTTCTATACTTCCTCTCAGCCGCTCTCAGGACCTGTCTTTGTTCTCTCACTGCATCCGTCAGCCATGGACTGGGTGGGGAACGGCGGGCAGGTTTCTCAACGAGGGGACAGAGCTTGTCGAAGGAGGTTGCAAGGGCTGACAGGAGGGTGGAGGTTGCCATCTCTGTGGGGAGAGCAGAGAAGGTGTCACTCAAAGGTAGAGCAGATATTATGTCAGAGGAGAGGGTGGATGGGAATAGGGAGGGCAGGTTGCGTCTGAGTGAGACGGTTTGAGTTGGGGTGAAGACCTTTCGGTTAAGCATGAGATTTAGTGAGAAGAATATGAAGGAATGGTCAGATACATGTCGGAGAGTTACCGTCGTGTTAATGATGCTGGAGTTACAGGAAAATATGAGATCCAAGGAGTTCCCTGCTTTGTGGGTGGGAGGCATGGCAGTGGGAGTCAGGTCAAATTGTTGTAGAAGGGAGACCACTGGGACCGACTGAGATGAGTCAGGCAGGTTGAAGTCACCCAATAGAAGGAGAGGGGTACCATCTTCCGGTAAGGAGCTTAGAAGCATGTCCAGCTCATCTGTGAAGTGATCGAGGGGACCTGAAGGGCGATAGAGTGTAACAATGGTGAGATTGAAAGGATTAGAGATGTCCCGCGATGATGTCGGGGAGTTCGCGACCCTCTCTGCGCTGCCCCCTATCTCCCTGTCTCCGGCTGTCCCTGAGCAATGACCGGAGTGTTGAATGTCCCGTGACTAAGACGGGGAGTTCGTGACCCTCTTTGCGCCGCCCCTGTGCCTCAAATAGATCCGCTATCAGCTCTATCTTTAATCTTTCAAAATGTTCAGTTGCTATCGCTATTAGCTCTATCTTTAATCTTTCAAAATGTTCAGTTGCTATTGCATGCACTCATCTGTGTTTCACTACGCACATGAGTGCATGCTTACCAACTGTCCGTCTGCAACACTACTATCACCAACATCTAAGAAGGGAGATCCCCCCTTGAATGGCCCTTCTAAGGTTTCTCTGCTCCACACTGCCTGTGGAGCTTTTTTCCCTATTGTTAGGTTTTAGTGAGTTTTTCCTTACCTTCGCGTGGGGTATGTCTGGGAGTGCTTGCATTCTTTCATTTATTTGCATTCATCTAAAAAAATTTGGACCTTATGGTGTTCTTGTTCTGTTCTTGACTTATTGTTATGTTTTCTTCTTGACTTGTTTAAATCAAATCAAATCAAATCAAATTTATTTATAGGGCCCGACAACACACGTTAATGTCCCCATGGGCCGTACAGGTCTTCTTTAAACAAGTCAAGAAGAAAACATAACAATAAGTCAAGAACAGAACAAGAACACCATAAGGTCCAAACATTTTTAGATGAATGCAAATAAAAGAAAGAATGCATTTGAGGCACAGGGGCGGCGCAAAGAGGGTCACGTCCTCCCCGTCTTAGTCACGGGACATTCAACACTCCGGTCGTTGCTCAGGGACAGCCGGAGACAGGGAGATAGGGGGTGGCGCAGGGAGGGTCGCAAACTCCCCGACATCATCGCGGGACATCCGGCACTCCGGTCACCACTACGAGACCTCCGGAGACAGGGGGGCACGCAGAGGGGGTCGCAATCTCCCGGCCTTCATCACGGGACGTCCAACACTCCGGTCAACACTCCAGGACAGCAAGTCATAGGGAGACAGGGAGACGGGACAGGAAAGAAGACCTGTCCGGCCCATGGGGACATTAACATGTGTTGTCGGGCCCTATAAATAAATTTGATTTGATTTGATTTGATTTAGACAGATACTGCATGATATTCGAGGGAGGAGAGTGACAGTTCTGGGACTGATGTTAAGTTTGTAGCCCATGAAGGAAATGTCATGAGGCCAGTGCCTCCACCCCGTCTGGAGGGTCGAGGTGTGTGAGTGAAGTTATAGTTTGTAGATAATGCTGCAGGTGTTGATGAGTTATTGGGGGTTATCCAGGTCTCAGTTAGAGCCAGGAGCTGCAGATTTTGACTATGGGTGTAGGCAGTAATGAAGTCAGCTTTCTTGACTGCTGATTGACAATTCCATAAGCCTCCCCGTACTGTGACAGGTGTATTAGTGGCTGTAGGAAGGTAGGAGAGATTAGCCGGGTTGCTAGCAAACTGCCGTGGGTGGGTTGAATCTGTTCTGGAGGAGCAGATTCTGGATATAGGTATGAGGCACATTGTGGTGTCAAGAGTGGCAGGGAGAAGGTTGTAGGGAGGAAGTGAGATAGTAGGGAAATAGCAGAGTGGGAGGGAAATGTAGGATTATGGTGTACTTAGCACTGGGTGGATTGGTGGATCCCTCTACGGAGAACTCCAGGAAAACTCCTCTTTGTCCCTCTTCGTTTCTCGACGCTTCGCTAACGCTAAGCCAGCAAGCCTTTAAATCTCCTTCACTAATCCAGCTAACTGAACTAAACCCTGCTCTGGAGCAGGTTCAAACTTTTCGATCTGTTGCCATAGCGATTTAGAAAATCCGACATCGGGGAACGGAAATGTCTGGCTTAAGTCAAGCTATGCTGAAAATTATCCGGCTAACTGAGTTAGCCAGGTACGGGCAATAGGGCCCTGGACTCAATCATATAATAATACAAAATGTATATTTTATATTTATATTTAAAACCTTTATTTCAAGCTGAGGTCTCTCTAATTTACAACAAGGACAAGTTTACAAATCAACAGAAAAGACAAATAAACAAACAAAGTCACATAACACACACAATAAACAACAATAGCAAAATCTTGTAAAAACAGTCACAAGTTGACACACAGTGATATGTAAATGTTGGAAGAACCTCCCTCTTTAGGTGGCCATGCCCGCATCGACTGTGCAATAATACTAAATAATAAAATAGACATAAAGAAAAAAACAGGTAATAAGAAGACATAAGATGTGCATGTTAAAAATAGACATGCTAAATTCCTGAGAAGGCCATTATGTACACTACTATACAATATACAGTTTTAACTCTGTCATTATGCTATACTTACTATATCTAAACTATATTATACAAGAACCACCTCGGTTCTTTCCTTAAAGTGACCTTTATATTCCTGAGTTGGAGGTCATTCCGAGTGTTTGGGCCCATCCATTGAAAAAGCTGATATTCCGAGCTGAAGTTCAGAGCTCAACCCTAAGAACACTAGTCACTAGAACACGTCAAATAGGTACCAAAATTCCATTCTAACAACATTGAAATAGAAGGAGGTAGCTGATAATATATTATGTCTAAGACCCTCTCAAGTCACCACAAGTATACAGATTCACCCTCAAGAGACAGAGACCACTAACAATCAATACATAATACAAATTCACTTTAGGGGATGTTGATATCAACCTTAGCATTTGTCCTTTTATACTGTCTGTGTTTTTTATTTCTGTACTGGTTCTACTCTGCTCCTGTATTGGATTAGTTGTAGACACACAGTGTTGCTTCCAATGTGGATTCGTCCATACATATAAAATAAAATCTCTGACTCTGACTCTGATGACAGGACATGGGAATTTAAAACACCAGAGAACAGTACTGTCACTCTACAGAGGGGAGGGGAAGGCCTAAAATAAATGTGTTTAAATTGGTACTTGACCCATTTAGACCTACAACGCCTGCTAATAATGCATTATATAGCCTGTATATACACAGTACACACCCATGTGTTTCCCGGTTTCAATAGATGCTAGTAGAGATAACATTGAGCCACTAGATGTCGCACTAGAGCACCAGCATGTCATGTATCCAATCAGGTGCATTCCACGGGAAGTAGGGAGAGGATACATGCCTGCAACATGTAAACAACAACCGTAAGGTGGTTCAGGATACAAAAAATGGAAATAATAATAAAGTACTTGAATTCAACTTGTGTTGGAACTAGGGGTGTAAAGGTACGCTGCATATCTGTACCGAACCGAACCGTTTCAGTGTGTACCGTACCGTACCGAACGGCTGTGTAGTGTACCGAACGAATACAACGGTATGTTAACTAACGACCGCCCACCGGGGGCTGTTTTTTTCACAATCTAATATAATTATTATTATAAAAAAAAAAAATTACAATTCGATTATTAATTTCAATACAGAATATTCATTGACAGCCCTACAAGTACAATTAGTTACAATTGCACACTACATCACCCCTGAGTGGAACATGGAAAGCCAAACGTTCCCCCACTGTACCAAAAACCTGTACCGAACATTGACTTTAAAACCGAGGTACGTACCGTACCGTGGTTTTTGTGTACCGTTACACCCCTAGTAGGAACCGTGTAGAAGTTGTCTACGGTATATCTACTGTCATATGCCTTGTTGTAGGTAAAGCACTTTGAGCTGTATTCTGTGTATGAAAGGTTATATTATTATTATTATACTGTTTTAATGACAAATCTTTATCATCGCTTCTATCATTTACATTACTTATCATTTGCTCCTGTCACATGGCTGCTTTTCCCCTTCTATAGCATTGGTCACGAAGACTCCCGACCTCCAGAACATTCCATTTGGGTGGCACACCGTGACGTGCTCGGAGTACGAGAAGCAAGCCACAGAGAAAGGAGAGGCCAAACAGTTTGATTTCATACACATGATTCAGGTATGACCAGCTTGCTCACTAAATACTCTGTAATTATCTTAAGTGTGTTACTGTATGTAGCATAGGTGATAAGAGAAGATATTCCTTTATTGATCCCCTTGGGGAAATTCAGGCATCATAGCAGCGAGGGGGAGGGGAGGTACAGGTACTAGTGTAATCAATATAACAAATCAATATAATTAACTAACTAACTGAAATATACAATACATTATTCACATAAGGTGCAGTCTGCATAAGGTAGTGTTATTGTCCTTTTTAGTTTCCTAGTTGTAGTTGGATGTCTGGCAGCAGTCGCTGCCCACTGTTGTGGAGCCTGATGGCCGCTGGTATGAAGGACTGGCCGAGGCGGTTAGTTGAGTGTCGGGGGGGGGGTATGAGTCTGTGACTGAACGTGCTTCTCATCTTGACTAGCTCGTCGTAGAGGGGGTGGGAGGGATTCTCCAGGATAGCAGCCAGCTTCCTTCTCATCCCCCTCTCTGCCACCACCTCTAGTCTGACCAGCTCGACTCCCACCACGGAGCTAGTCTTCCTCACCAGCTTGTTGAGTTTGTTGGTGTCCCTTGAGTTGATGTAGCCCCCCCAGCATGCCACAGCATAGAAGAGGACGCTGGCCACTACAAACTGGTAGAATGACTGCAGCAGTCTATTGCAAACATTGAAGGACCTGCGTCTCCTCAGGAAGAACAGCCTGCTTTGTCCCTTCCTGTAGAGGGCCTCTGTGTTGTCCGACCAGTCCAGTTTATTGTTTAGGTGTACCCCAAGGAACGTATATGACTCCACCACCTCCACCTCATCCCCTCAGATGGTGATGGGAATCGGGGGGGGGCTCTTCTTGCCCCTCCAGAAGTCCACCACCAGCTCCTTGGTTTTACTTGTAAGCGCTTTGAGATACTTTATGTAAGGCGCTATATAAAATAAATATATTATTATTATTATGACTGGTGTTGAGTTGGAGGTGGTTGCTGTCGCTCCACCCCACAAAGCTCTCCACCAGGGCTCTATACTCCTCGTCGGTGATGTAGCTTACGATGGAGGAGTCGTCAGAGAACTTCTGCAGGTGGCACCCGCTTGAGTTGTGGCAGAAGTCTGAGGTATAGAGGGTGAAGAGGAAGGGTGACAGCACAGTTCCTTGGGGGGCGCCGGTGTTGCTCACCAGTACGTCAGACTGACTGTCCTGTAGTCTGATGTACTGCGGTCTGTCAGTGAGGTAGTCCTTGATCCAGGCCACCAAGCCGTGCTCCAGCTGCATCACAGAGAGCGTCTCCGCTAGCAGTGACGGCTGGATGGTGTTGAAGGCGCTGGAGAAATCAAAGAACATAATCCTGACTGAGCTGCGCGGCTTCTCCAGGTGCGTATAAGCTCTGTGGAGCATATAGATGATGGCGTCCTCCACCCCGATGTTTGCCTGGTATGCAAAAGGCCCAATCCCTATCCAAATGTCAACAAATGGGTAGCCCCACCAAAATAGTCAACCATTTGTTGAGATTTGGATTTGTTAACACTCTAGTTGATTGAGTTCTTCAAACAAGCGCTAACACTAGACACCAGGTACGTTTGAGTTTTTAAAGGTGCTATAGATAGATATTTTATGTGGACTACATTTACATTTATATTTTGTAATTTAGCTGACGCTTTTATCCAAAGCGACTTACAAGTTTTGTAGGACAAGTCAGCAGGAAGGGTACAACTCTATCAGCTGAGTAACAATGTTCATCAAAGTGTTGCATGCTACAGTGTAGGTGTTAGGTTGGGGTTTGGCGGAGCCCAATAGCAGAACACAGAAGGAGAGAGAATGGAGCGTTTTAGGGTGGTTTAATGTTATTCCCCAAGCAGACAGGTTTACAGAGTATGCAGAAATGTGCAACAGGTACAAGAATGTATTATCGGTGAGAGCAGGAACACTCCTTGTGCAGCACGGGGCAACAGACACAGGGATGTACAGTAGGTGAGAGCAGGTGCACTCCTTGTGCAGCACGGGGCAACAGGTCCAGGAGTGTACAGTAGGTGAGAGCAGGAGCACTCCTTGTGCAGCACGGGGCAACAGGTACAGGAGAGTGCCGTAGATGAGAGCATGTGCACTCCTTGTGCAGCACGGGGCAATAGGTATGTGAAGGGGTAATAGGTGAGAGCAGGAGCACTCCTTGTGCAGCACGGGACGTCCAGGTAGGAGGTGTACTGGAGCGGAGGTCCTGGGCATATAGAGAACAAGGGTTAGGACAAGGTATAACAACAAGGACAGGGTTGCAAGGCTAGGGTTCGTTGTCGTACCTAGGAAGCTAGTTTAACACTCCGACGAGGGTAGAGCAGGATCTGCGGGCTGAAATATCCTCTCGCTGATGAGGGAATCCGTCACAGCCGTGTTGATTGATGTACTGGCAGCGTGGGGATCCGGGGAACGGATGCTGCCCATATAAGGGTGTGAGAGGATGAGGGGTGAGGGAAGCTTCCGCCGTGATGGTGAGGAAGGAGGAGGAGGGGTGAAGAAGGCTCTCGCTGTGATTATAACAGTAGGTTCTTTTTCTTTAAGAGAAAAAAGAAAAGAGAAATTAAATGTTTGATGTTTTACTCAAAACTGTACTCCTGAATTATTTTATCCTTCAGGGCCTTTTTAGATCTCCCCTGAGAGGTACACAACTTCAACCCGTCACTAAGACTATTCCACAATTTAACTCCCAAAATTGAAACACATCTAGCTTTTACATTAGTTCTTACCTTTTTATATGTTTTAAGAATACACAACCCTCTTAAATTATACTTTCCTTCTCTTGGTTGAAAGAGACAAGCTGGTAGGTTCTTACTCTTAGCACGAAAAATTATCTCCAAGGTTTTTATGTAAACCATATCTACAAATTTGTATGTGCAGAACTTTATGAATAATGTATATATTAGGACAAGTGCATGACAGTAAGGTTATTTTTTATTTATTTATACATTTACAAAAAAAATATTAAGATATTGATTGAAGAAGTGTGTCTTTAGTCGACGGCGAAATATTGGATGGGTTTCTGCTGTCTTTGTCTTTTCTTTAATTCTATATTTTTTAATGAAATATTTCATTTATATAATTTTTTGCATTTTATTTGTAATTTCTTTATGTCTTATTTTAATGTTATAAAAAATGTTCTTATTGTTTACTGTCTAATTTTGCTATTATTATTTTAATGATTTTACTTTTCAGTCTTTATTATAGAAGTACTTTATTGATCCCGAGGGGAATTCAGCACCACATTTGTCTTATTTGTAATTTTTTATTGTCTTATGTTATTGTCTTACTGTTTGTTTTATTTAGCAATTTTCACTATCTTATCTAATTGTTTTATTACCGTTTGTATCACTTTAATGTTTTCTTTCTTTTTATCCTTTTGTTTCATTTTTTGTGTAAAGCACAATCTGTATGAATGGTGCTATTATAAATAAATATTATTATTATTATTATTATTATTATTATTATTATTATTATTATTATTATTATTATTATTATTATTATTATTATTATTATTATTATTATTATTATTATTATTATTATTATTATTATTATTATTATTATTATTATTGTTTTATCTGGATTCTCTTGTTTTCAGGATACTAAATCGTGATTGAAATTGAAACTTGATTAATCGCCCAGCCCTAACACACACACATTTGAATACTTTATTTGGTTCCACAAATGATATTACATAAACAGGGAATCAAATGTATCGGGGCCAAGCAGCACTGAACACTTAAGGGACACATAGCACCCCCTTCTCCACGCGGCTAAGCTGCCAATAATAGCTGAGACAGAGCAATATTTGGCAATTTACACACACACTTACACACACGTGTCTCTGCCGGTCTCCTCGACAGATGCTGTATTACGTGGTGGACTATCCTGCGACTCTGAAGTTCTTTCACAGCCTGCTGAAGAACAATGGAAAACTTCTGATAGTCCATGAAGCGGGTCAGTATAGAATATCTTATTATATAACATCAGTTCAGTCAGGACAACGTGTGTATTTGATTTAATATTCTATATATTTTTTTTAATTGGGGGACCCTGCTGTTCTCGTCATAAATCGGTCTCATTCACCAAGGACTTACGACAAAAAAGGGCTTTCTTTTAGGGCCATTTGAGACCTTTTCGGGCCGATTTTGGGATTCACCAACCGTCCCAATAAAACATTTATAATTAATATTATATTATAATATATTGTCTATATTCACGTCTTGCCCGAAAAGGTCTCAAATGGCCCTTGGAGTCCGTTGGAGAATGAGACCCCCTAACCCTACAAAGCTGCAGTATATTTTCACTACTACGTTTGTTT
Organism: Notolepis coatsorum; assembly: GCF_963971535.1. Classification (NCBI taxonomy): domain Eukaryota; kingdom Metazoa; phylum Chordata; class Actinopteri; order Aulopiformes; family Paralepididae; genus Notolepis; species Notolepis coatsorum. The sequence continues at coordinate 64,451,315 of NC_140169.1, forward strand.
ACCAGGATTTAGTTTGATGGCATTTCATCTCTAAACCCTGCAGCTGACAGCGGCTGGGACATCCTGTGGAAGACCTACAAGAACGTGCTGTGCACCAAGTCCATCGCCGACTACCTCTCTGCCGGGGACATCAAGGTCCACCTGGACACGCTGGGCCTGAAGTACGAGGAGCAGATCGCCGTCAACACCCTGGACATCACCGACTGCTTCGCCCGGGACAGCGAGCCGGGAGAGCTTCTGCTGGACTTCATGACCGAGCAGGAGCACTTTCACCAGGCGCTCACGCCCAAGCTCAGAGCCGGCATCCTGGAGCTCCTGAGGAACAAGTGCAGCACCGAGAAAGATGGCAGAGTGCTGTTCGACTGTAGCCTGAGCTGCCTGCTTGTTCACGCTTGAATATGTTTGACTGTAGCTTAAAATGCCTGCTTGTTCACGCTTGAATATGTTCGACTGTAGCCTGAGCTGCCTGCTTGTTTACGCTTGAATATGTTCGACTGTAGCCTGAGCTGCCTGCTTGTTCACGCTTGAATATGTTCGACTGTAGCCTGAGCTGCCTGCTTGTTCATGCTTGAATATGTTCGACTGTAGCCTGAGCTGCCTGCTTGTTTACGCTTGAATATGTTCGACTGTAGCCTGAGCTGCCTGCTTGTTCACGCTTGAATATGTTCAACTGTAGCTTAAAGTGCCTGCTTGTTCACGCTTGAATATGTTCGACTGTAGCTTGAGCTGCCTGCTTGTTCACGCTTGAATATGTTCGACTGTAGCCTGAGCTGCCTGCTTGTTCACGCTTGAATATGTTCGACTGTAGCCTGAGCTGCCTGCTTGTTCACGCTTGAATATGTTCGACTGTAGCTTAAAATGCCTGCTTGTTTACGCTTGAACATGTTCGACTGTAGCCTGAGTTGCCTGCTCGTTCACGCTTGAATATGTTCGACTGTAGCTTAAAGTGCCTGCTTGTTCACGCTTGAATATGTTCGACTGTAGCTTGAGCTGCCTGCTTGTTCACGCTTGAATATGTTCGACTGTAGCCTGAGCTGCCTGCTTGTTCACGCTTGAATATGTTCGACTGTAGCCTGAGCTGCCTGCTTGTTCACGCTTGAATATGTTCGACTGTAGCATGAGCTGCCTGCTTGTTCACGCTTGAATATGTTCGACTGTAGCCTGAGCTGCCTGCTTGTTTACGCTTGAACATGTTCGACTGTAGCCTGAGCTGCCTGCTTGTTCACGCTTGAATATGTTCGACTGTAGCTTAAAGTGCCTGCTTGTTCACGCTTGAATATGTTCGACTGTAGCCTGAGCTGCCTGCTTGTTCACGCTTGAATATGCTCGACTGTAGCTTTAGCTGCCTGCTTGTTCACGCTTGAATATGTTCGACTGTAGCTTGAGCTGCCTGCTTGTTCACGCTTGAATATGTTCGACTGTAGCCTGAGCTGCCTGCTTGTTCACGCTTGAATATGTTCGACTGTAGCCTGAGCTGCCTGCTTGTTCACGCTTGAATATGTTCGACTGTAGCCTGAGCTGCCTGCTTGTTTACGCTTGAATATGTTCGACTGTAGCCTGAGCTGCCTGCTTGTTTACGCTTGAATATGTTCGACTGTAGCTTAAAATGCCTGCTTGTTCACGCTTGAATATGTTCGACTGTAGCTTAAAATGCCTGCTTGTTCACGCTTGAATATGTTCGACTGTAGCTTTAGCTGCCTGCTTATTTACGCTTGAATATGTTCGACTGTAGCCTGAGATGCCTGCTTGTTTACGCTTGAATGTCCAACTGTAGCTTTAGCTGTCGGCTTGTTTACGCTTGAACATGTTTGATTATACAACAAGTAGGTCCGACCACGCATTGTGATTGGTCGAGACTCGAGAGCGTTCTAAGCCGTGAGTATATTCATGATACACCCACGGTTAAATCACCATGAAAATACCACTGCGCTGGCTTTACAACGTTGTAGGAAGTTTCAACTGCCAACTGCCTCGTTGATAGCCTACTCCGTTTGAAATTCCATAGCAAAAAAAAAATCTTTAGGAACTATTTTCCTACGCCAAGTTCACTGAAATCAATATAAAATACCCTAGAATTGTCTGTATTCATCCTATATTTTCCGGGCGCATCACAGCCGTGGCAATATTCCTGATATTCCACTGGTTCTCATGTATTATTGCTTAACTGTAGCTTGAGCTGCTTATTTACGCTTGAATATCTAATCTCTAGAGTGTTTGGACGTTCTTGGGTCATTATTTTAGTTTGACACAAGGCCCACCACCAAAAATAAAAATAAAAGATTAAATTGTTTTTGTTTTCTAGTTGATGAACTGAGCTCTTGACAATCACTACAGTATCACTAGACAACGTGCTGTTATTCCCTAGTCACTGCTGTGACCATTCTTTAACCTTTGACCTTTAACCCTGCTGCAACCATTCCCCAGATGATATGTCATGGTTTACAGTGGAGGGGTTTTCACTGTGTAGACTAAGTTAGTATTCGTAATTAGACATTTGAATAGAATTAGTTAAATATGTGCATTTCATAGTGCTGTACACAGACAATAGTTAAGAGATGCTTCATAAATGTGATGCTATTTGACCTCAGAGCCAGCAGATGGCGCCACAGGTACATAATACACTTTGAGCCGAGTCTACATGATTTACAGACAGATGGCATCACTGGACTTGCACATAGATATCATGGTTTGGTAAACCGGGACAAATTAGCATTATCACATTAAACTATTCCTTAAAAACAAATGCAAAAAAAAAAGAAAAGACTATCCTTTATCAATTATTGTTTTGAAAAATATGTCCTTCAAAGCATCATCCCCTATATGTTCTAGTGGGAGTAAGGTACGTTGTGGGGGCTAGTTAGTTCTCTTCCAGTTCCAGTACTGACCCCTCAAGACCCCTCCGCTCTGCATCCTCTGGCCGCCTCAGACCCACTCCTATCCGAGCTCCGGGAGGGTCATCAAGGAGAAGCCGCCTATTCCTCGCTCCACAACGGTGGAACGAACATCCCACCACAGTCACGACCGCCGAAACATGATGAAGTATCTTTGACTCCATTTATATATATTTTCTGTGATCGTATAGTCTACTCTTCTCTCTGCATTGCTTGCATTTCAGGTGGTTCAGTTCTATTAAGGAAAACGCAGACTAGGTGGTCTGAATCAAACAAACTGCAGTGTTTATTTCCATTCTTAATAAAACATCTCTATGAATCAAACACGTACATGGTTTTCTTGGTATATCTAATTGTCTCTTTGATGAGGCAGTTGGTCCATGCTCGGATCAGCTGCGGCCGTCAGAGCGTTCTTCTCCTGGGGTTAGTTGTCTCGGCAACCCTGGTCTCCGTGATTCTCCAAGCTGGGAGCGCTTGATTCCGTCTCGGCGGAGTCTGGTGGTTGCCAAGGCAACTCTTCTCCGCGATTTCCTGACGCAGCGCGGGGGAGCTCGTTTTCCTCCTCTCAGGATCGTCTTCCCAGCGTCTCTCTCTCTTCTCCTCCTGCCACAGTGCCTTAAAACCCTGCTGGACCCGCCTCCCACAAACGTCCTCCCTATGACGCTCACAACTGGCTCATCCAATCACGGTTCTGTGGCTAGTTTGATAACTGGGGAAGTTTGGTTCAGACACTCCTCCTCCCCGTATCAGAGGAGATAAATTTTATCCTGGTTAAACAGTACACGTATCAATTCCACCATAGCCACATATATATTGTTTGGTAATTTTCAAAGACCAACACCTCGCTTATTTTATTAGTGTTTGTACCTGCTATTATACCTGAAAAAGACTATCAGATTAATTACAATCATGTGGTTATTGTAATTTCTAACGTTACATTTTAGACTATAAATATTTAGCCTTGCCATAGATATTGACTTGTTGGCCTATATGCATTGTTAATTGAAGACACTTTTCAGTAAGTTAAGGAGTGGTCTCCTATATGGTTTTCATCCTGTGGTCTCAGTACATCTGTATGAAACGATCACCCTTCCTTTGAACTGTGGGGCTGTGTAGTCATAAAATCTCTTCTAAACCTTACACAAACACGTTTTTCTGCTGGTCTCAGCTTATTTGAAGACTATCCACATTTGTCCTTCCCTGACCTAATAACTAATTAACTTTCACAAATAACGTGCGACTCCATTACAGCTCTTACCAAGGCTGAGTTTTACAATTCTTGCCATGCGTATGGCAATGTTTAACCTAAGTCCATTTTTAGAGGTAATCTGACCTCCCTCAGCTGTATTCAGTGTTTCCCCTCCGTACATCTCAAGGTAGCTTTTGGCCATCTGTCACCATTTAGACTGAGGCCAGTTAACAGCCTTCTTGTTGACTCAAATGTATGGTTAACCTAACAGGTGATTTGGCATGGCTGTGAGTCTCTGTTTTCTAAGAGAAAATAACCTAGTCCTTTTCTGCCATCCTATTTCTTTGCTATTACAAATATGTGCATAATTTCTATTGTTTAATTTACAGGTTTTATTTAGATAATATACGACAATGACCAATCATTTGCCATTGACTAAAGACACACTTCTTCAATCAATATCTGAAATGAAGAAAGAAAAGAAAAAAAACACTAACCTCCTTACTGTCTTCTACTTTCATGCACTCTCCCTGCTATACTAACATGTCTCTGCTCTGCACTCAACACTGCAGCGCCCAGGTCTCAACACTGTTTGATGAACATTGTTACTCAGCTGATAGAGTTGTACCCTTCCTGCTGACTTGTCGTACAGAACTTGGAAGTCACTTAAAGCGTCAGCTAATTTACTAAATGTAAAAAGGTAAAAATTAAAACATGTTCCCCCTCCCCCCCCCCCCCCCCCCCCATCCCCATCCCCTCCCACTCTTCTACAAAGTCACACCAGCCTGCGGAGGGGGGGGGGGGCCTCGTCTCAGAGCTCTCTGGCAAATGTGTTCTGGCTGCTCATTTACCTCATTAGCTCTAATAGATCAGTAATTGAAATTCATCAGAAGTTCTTGTCAGTGCCCCCCCTCCCCCTGTGGGGCATGGGGCCTGCAGCACCTGATCAGGCTCCTCCGCCTCCCCCCCCCCCCCCCCCACCCCCCTGCTCAGGGTCCTTGCTGGGCCCTCTAACACCAGGGAGGGACAGGAGCATTTGTCATCGAGATAATCAACCTCTCAAGACACCGCCTTGTTTGGCTCCTCAAAGAACTGTTTACCTCGAGTAGTCGCCGTTCGCTCGGTACCTTATCACAGACTCTAAAGGACTTCAGGTGGATAAACGAGGTGGAATATTCAAGGATCATGTGAGAGGGTGTGTCTCCTCGTTGCCACAGTGATTGATTAGAGGGAGTGGAAGGAGTAGGGGGGGGGTTAGCTTGTCTGTTTCCTTTTGTTTACCGTTGACTCCACATTAGTTCAAGTTCAAGTTCAAGTTCTTTAATAGTTGTCATACAGAAGTACATAATACTTTCATACAAAATGCTTCTTACTGTTACGCTCCAGAGACTGTGCTAGACAAGATAGTATCAAATAACATAATAACATAATATAGCATGAATTTAGAAGAAGAAAATGAGGTCACAGTGTTCGGTATAGACATATGTACAATGTTCTGAGTTACCATATAATATACAATACACAATACTATGCAGTGTACTAATGTACAGTACTATCTAGTGCAAAGCAGAAATGGGATGAGGTACAATTTTAGGTACAATTTACAGTAAGGTGTACGAGTTGTAGTGCAATCCTTCATCCATAAATATAAAGTGTGGGGAGTGGGTGCTACAGTGTGTTTGTTTAAAGTGGGTGTGTGCTATAAGTGTGTGGAGTGGGTGCTACAGTGTGTTTGTTTAAAGTGAGTGTGTGCGTGTGGATGTGTGTGCCATGTGCGTTTGGTGGTTGTTGTTGTGTAGTGTTCATTCATTGTTCGTTTAGCAGCCTGATGGCCTGGGGATAGAAGCTTCTTTTGAGTCTTTCTGTGCTCGCCTTGAGACTCCTGTATCGCTTGCCTGACCGCAGCAGTTCAAAGAGGCAGTTGTTCGGGTGACTGGAGTCTATAGCTGATATCTATAACGACGAGTTACTCGAGTCCCGCGGATTGAAGTGGTTCGCACTTAGGGTCCCGCTGTTACTCTTTATTAAAGGGCCACTTCACCGAAAAAACAATGCCGATTTACTTTGCACATAATCTCACACACATGAAAAAAATGTATTATAATAATAATAATTTTGCACACATTAATTGAGTCTGACAGTTAGCGAGAGTAAATTAGTTTGAATGTGGCCACCAGTGATGCCATTGGAGACATTGAATCCTTGTGTTAAGTACAGCTCCATGAAATGATGTCGATGACAAAAAAGCAACACCTATAGTGTGGTAGTGAAAGGGTTAACTGTCTGTAGTGTGGTAGTGAAAGGGTTAACTGTCTGTAGTGTGGTAGTGAAAGGGTTAACTGTCTGTAGTGTGGTAGTGAAAGGGTTAACTGTCTGTAGTGTGGCAGTGAAAGGGTTAACAGTGAAGTTAAAGCACTATAGGTTCATAATATATTTGAAAGGTGTAACGGCCAAAATGGATTTAATGTGCAGTGGATTTATGTGACCAGGGGGTGGCGCTTCTTTTATTTAAGCGTCAGGTATACCTGTATTAGGAGGAGTTTTGACCCGGAAAAGGGCAATGGTTTTTGACCGCACGCACGAACACGCCACAGGGCGAAATGTTTGTAGGCAATTAGGTATTGTATTCATTATTATTTAATCAGTTTAAGGAACAAAAGCGAGGATATTCTGTTTGCACGGTGAAGCAAATAAATATCATTTTCCAAGTAAAGCTGCCTGCATTGTATCATTGGGACAAGGACGGTTTGGTATCAGATCAGACATTTAGAAAGGCGCGTCAGCCAAGTCCATCAAATTGCTCAGTAGCTCCGTATAAGATGGGAGCTCCTTTAATATTAGTCAAAAACCTAGCACCAGTTGGACTCTCGTTTTGAGACTGGGGAAGATTCGCTGCGTTTGGGACGTCGGAGAATCTCCACCGGAGGAAGACGAGGAGCTGTTGTTGTCGTTTGTGGAGGAAGAGGATTCCACTGTTTGCTGCTGCATCGGGGAGCCGCCTGCAGCCGTTCGTTTGGCTGAGGATCAGTACTGGACCGCGAGTACTGGTCCGCGAGCGACAGCATGGTACCCAACGCAAGGAGGTATGTTTATAGCGCTATATAAATGCATGGCCATGTAAAAATTGCATAAATCCATGGTTGCTGAAGTGGAATAACACTTGACTTTTACTTTTACACGCGGACCTTTTTGTATTGACTTTGTTGCGTGACTCGTCAGCCATCTCGTTTACTCACTGACTATCTAATATCATGGAGACGCGCAAACCGGCGTCAAATGTTTCCATGGAGACCCCAGTGCGTGCCGCTGCTAGCGGTGACGTCACTGGGAAACGTGTCGTTAAAATGACTGCCAAGGCTGTTGCAGAACATTGTGGCAAATTGGATGCCAGCAGAAAACGTAAATTTAACATGGCAGCCAAGATAAAAGATGCAATTCTTGGTTTCATGTTAAATAATGAGAAGGAAAAAGTAGAGAATGCTCTTACAGATTTAAGTCAGGTGTGTATGAGGCGAAATGCATACATGACAATCTGTTGGGTTATACGTTACATGATGAAAAAGAAGAACAAGACACCTGGTTTAAAGCAAAAAAAAATTCAAACAATGAGTGTATTTCAAATGCAAAACTGTGGGTTTCAAATATTGAAGGTATAACAAATGTACATGATGAAAATGATGGTAAAACAACTGAAGGTGATTTGCATTTAATTGATGATGGTATTGCTCCAAATGACAGTGTGTCAAACATTGTGAGCAAATATTCAAAAACAAGTAGCAGGTCATCTGCCAGGATTTTTGCTGAAGCCGATAGAGCTGCACTTCTCGCTCGTGCTGAATCTCTAAAAGAAAAACATGCTTTGGAGGAGCAGGTACAACAGTTGAAGGAGCAGGAACTACAGTTGAAGGAGCAGGAGCATCAGTTGAAGGAGCAGGAACTACAGTTGAAGAATAAAAAGGAACAACTGGAGGTGGACACTGAATTGGCTGCAACCACTGCAAGGTTGGCCGTGTTGCACTCCTCTGAAAGTAAACATTCATCTTGTGCACCTTCAAATGCAATGAATTCCTATTTTGAAAGGGAAAACCACAAGGTCTTAAATCCTGTTGCAAGAGAATATCAACCTGGGACATTAACACAACGAAGTAAATTGACACAATTGTCAATACCACCAAACAAGCCTGTGGATGTGAGACCAAAGGAACGTGGTCAATGGCATAGCACTGCTACTAACCGCCAATATAACCACAACCACAAGGAACAGGAAAGCAGAATGGGAACAACTGATAATGTTCAAATCAATTCAAACCAACCTGCAAACATGCTTACCATCATGGAGAGGCAAAATGAAATAACTGCTGCTCTGGTGCAGCAACAGCATTCCAGGTCTCTGCCACCACGAAGTATCCCAACCTTTGAAGGTGACCCTCTCCAATATATAACATTCATCAAAGCATTTGAACAAGGAGTGGAGGAAAAGGCAACAGAAGCTGATGCTTTGTATTATCTGGAGCAGTTCACAAGAGGACAGCCACAAGAATTGGTGCGTAGCTGCCAGCATATGGCTCCTGAGCGTGGTTACGCAGTGGCAAAGGGTCTTCTTAAAGAACACTTTGGAAATCAGTACAAAATAGGAAATGCCTACATGCAAAAGGCCTTGGCATGGCAAACAATAAAATCGGAGGATGTCAAGGCACTTCAAGCCTACTCCTTATTCTTGCGTGGCTGCTGCAATGCAATGGAGGAGCTTCAGTACATGCAGTAGTTGGACATGCCTGTCAACATGAGGGCCATAATATCAAAATTGCCATTCAAGATGAGGGAGCAATGGAGGAGTACGGCTCATGGCATCAGGGAACACACCCAGGAAAGAGCTCACTTCGAGGATATGACTACGTTTGTGGAGCGACATGTTAGCATTCTTTCTGACCCTCTGTTTGGTGACATACAGGATCCAAATTCTGATGTGGTTGGCACAACATCTCTCACCAGGTTTGAATCATATCCCAACAGAGTGAAAAGAAACATTGTCGCCACCACAGTAATATCTGAGAGAGCCAAGGAGCTGACATCACCAACACCAGGTACAGTGAACAGTTGTTCCAGCTTACTCCTTGACTGGGTTGGAGATGATTTGGACGGCAATGACTTTCATGTTCTTCCGGAAGTTCTCACACAGAAGAAAATGCCAGTCACGGCTGAGAACATGGTGACACCTGAAGAACTGTCGAAATGGTCATATTTGTCCAACGTACACATCCCACGCCTAAAAGAAAATGTCGACCTGTTGATTGGAACCAACACTCCCAAGATATTGGAACCTTGGGAGGTCATCAACAGTCACGGGAATGGCCTGTATGCTATAAGGACAGTGCTGGGATGGGTCGTTAATGGTCCACTGAATGGAAACAGTGGTGTTGTGGAGTCAGAGTTTCCCTCTGCTACAGTGAACAGGATCTCAGTGTGCAGACGGGAAGAAATGCTGGCCAATCAGGACAAACACGACTTCAAAGAAGTAGCTGTGAAGGAGAAGGAAGTGTCCAGAGAAGACCTAAGCCATCAAGTCAAGTCAAGTCAAGAGTTTTATTTGTCACGGCATACGAGTATACAATGAAATGCGGGTGGTCTTGCCCGCAACGATGTGCAATACAGTGGTACAACATATAATAGAATCCAATACAAAAAACATTGTGCAATAACAGGTAACAGGTAACATGGTGTGACATCTCGGTATTTGTACATAGTTATTTACAGAGCATATAGGACATGCTAGGTAGCTTTGGTAGTGCAATACACTGTTACTGTTGCTAATACTAATTTAAAGTGGACAATTTGAAAGTTCAGCAGTGCTTCAGGAGGAGAGGTACTGCTTGAAATTACCTTTTAACAACAAGGAGGTCTGTCTGCCCAACAATGTGGGAGTGACTAGGCTGGACACAGCGTTTGAAGATGGACTCTTGAGAGTTGTAGGGAGATTGAGCAGAGGATCAACACCAGAGGAAGCTAAACCTCCACTCATTCTCTCCAAGGACCAGCGTGTTTCAATGCTCATTCTCAAGCATGTACACCAGAATCGGAGACATGGTGGAAGGACTCACACAATGTCCAAAGTGAGGAAGAAATGTTGGATCACCAACGCCCATGCAGCTGAGAAGATCATCGCTGAATGCAGCTTTTGCAAACACTACAGTGACAGTGCAGTGGAGCAAACGATGGCGGATCTTCCAGCAGACAGAATCCTTCCTGACCTACCAGCTTTTATTACCAACACAGGGGTGGATGAAGGAAGAGGAAACGGAAAAGGAGGAGGAACAGGAAGTCGAAGACCCAGGAAAGCTGGAGGAGCCAGGAGTGCTAACTCGCTTCAGAGAGGAACCGGTGGCATTCATGGGTGACATTCAAGCCATGTTCCACCAGGTGAAGGTTGCTGAGGAAGGCAGTGATTTTCTGTGCTTTCTCTGGGACATGAGTAAAATGAGTTTGGCAGATGGAGATATTGTAGTCGTCATGGACTCGTCAGCTCTTCGTGGGTCCTGGCCACTTGGCAGGGTTCTGGAGGTCTTTCCAGATGAACAAGGTCTGGTGTGTTCTGTAAAATTGCAGACTAAAAGTAGCACCATTGTAAGGCCAGTGACAACTGTGTTTGGTTCATGAAGTGTAGATGCACTTAATCCATAACATGTTTTGGCTCTTATTTGTTTTGTTTATTTATTTTTGAATTGTTATGTCTGCCTGCCTTAACAATTAGGGGCCGGGGTGTAACGGCCAAAATGGATTTAATGTGCAGTGGATTTATGTGACCAGGGGGTGGCGCTTCTTTTATTTAAGCGTCAGGTACACCTGTATGAGGAGGAAAGGGCAATGGTTTTTGACCGCACGCACGAATACGCCACAGGGCGAAATGTTTGTAGGCAATTAGGTATTGTATTCATTATTATTTAATCGGTTTAAGGAACAAAAGCGAGGATATTCTGTTTGCACGGTGAAGCAAATAAATATAATTTTCCAAGTAAAGCTGCCTGCATTGTATCATTGGGACAAGGACTGTTTGGTATCAGATCAGACATTTAGAAAGGCGCGTCAGCCAAGTCCATCTACGGGATCAAATTGCTCAGTAGCTCCGTATAAGACGGGAGCTCCTTTAATAAAAGGTGTGATGCTTGTGGATAAAGTTGACCCTGGCAGGAGACTTAAGGTGTTTCTAATCATCATGAGGTTTGTACGTGTAAAACATGGTAGCAACAGTCATCTTTATAGATCTACTGAGCTGGTTTGTGGTTGCAAATATTTTTTAATGTAATTTGAATGTATCTTTAATGTATTACGCTTCGTGTCGAGAAGAACGTAGCTCACATAGAATACGAGCTCGTATCCCAGAGAATACCAGGTGCATGTCTTGACGATGAGAATGACAACTCTTTGTCTCCTTTCACTCCTCCTGTGTCTATAACCCCAGTATCCTTCATACCTCGCTTGTGGAAACTGCAAAGGCTGTTGACGCAATCCATTCACAATCAACCTGATATGTTTGTTTTTCCATCTCTCTCTCTCTCTCTCTCTCTCCTCTCTCTCTCTCTCTCTCTCTCTCTCTCTCTCTCTCTCTCTCTCTCTCTCTCACAGGCCTCTTGCTCCCTGTGGAGACGCACTGTGACGCTACGCGGGTCCGTGACTGGGACACATTATGTCCCGTGTCTCTTCCGGTGGGACCGTGCACGTCTGGCTGCTGACCAACACTAGTGGCCATGATCTCAAATTTGACAAGCATCTCAACCCGACCAGGAATGTGTTCTTGATGAATAAAGGACAGGTTTACATAAGCAACGATATGAAAAGTAGAACCGAATTCTTCATCAGCAATGGGACGTTTAAGCTCACCGCGGCGGACAGGAATGATTCGGGTCGATACATAGCACGGTCTTTGATTACAATGGGAGTTTGGTGTATACCATAAGTGTCAAGCTGGACGTTCGAGATTTGCAAGGCAAGTTTTATCGAGATAAATCATTTTGATCAATATGCTCATCACATTTGAATGCAATAAAGATCATTAGCAATGTAATTATGATGGGAAGGTGAATCTGTACATTATACCAGTAGGTGTAGAGGCAGGACAGGCAGACTCAAGGAACCAAAGGTCACTTCCGCACCTAGCATGTTTGAAGGGGTTGGGTGGGGGGGGCATCCTTTATGTAAACAAACACACTTTAACACTTTAATCGCCTAAGACGCTGAAACACGTCTTTCCCCGCCATGCTCATTCTGCCGAAGACGCTGGACAGCGTCTTTGATATCAATATTTCAAAAATCTGTGATCGAAATCATATTTCAACCCCGGAGACATGAGATGTACTGTTGAGCCCCTCTCAACTCTACAACGGTTCAAGAGCGCCATCTGGTGGCCGATCGGCGGATCGCCCAGGGCAGACACAGAAGTGGAAGCTGGTGCTCATTTCAATTCGGTCCGATCACTCGCTAATAGTCCCAGGACTCGAGCTGATCACAACGGATAGTGATCCGTTACCAATAACTCGATAAACAACATGATTTGGACGTATATACTATAATACAACCTGGAAATGGATCGGATATTTCGACATCCCATAATAGAAAGAATTCTGTTCCACGCTCATCTCCCAACGCTACGAGGAAACTACGGTGAGTTTCAGCGTTATTTGTTAACGTCTTCGATACTAACTGCTCTAATGATCATATCACCCACACTAGATGAATGATATAACGTTGCCCACAGAATTATAAACTACCCCCCCCATCCGGTCATCATCAGATCATACGTAGTAACTCCTAGAAGCACGTACAGTTGACATTTTTTATCTCGCACAGGTTCCTACCAAACTGTATTTGATCATCAATATAATGCATTTAGGGCTATAAATCAAGTTCTGGAGAAAGCTGCAGAAAATGATAAAAACATACTTATACTTTAGACCGTATTTTAGTATGAATGTGTGAATGAAAAAGTATAACGTTGCTACACCCTGAACAATAGATATAGGACGTTGAATGGGCCATAGTAATGTCAATTTAGCAATAAAATTCTAAAAGTTATAGCCCTGCAAAGAAGGGGAACTTCTCCATGTTAAATAGGGCTGGCGAGGGATGGTAAATTATGAATTTAACCCCGGCGATCAAAGTGTTAATGCTGCACCATTTTGATGGTGATGGTGATGGTGAATCTATATTCAAAAGGTAAATCAATAATAAACATTCTAAGAGGGGCAGTGGCTCGAACCTTCTTTGGAACCTATCTGTGCATGCACATGCCTGTCTGACATTGGGCCTATTGAGGCCTATTGAAAGATAAGCTACAAATGGAAATGCCACTCATTGTCATTGTGCCTACTGTACTTTATAGATTACTATTTGTATGACCTTGGATATATATATATATATATATATATATATATATATATATATATATATATATATATATATATATATATATATATATATATATATATTTCAGTTTACCATATATAGCCTATCATATATATATATATAAAATCCAGAAGAACTTTCCACAATGTCCTCCAGACTCACACTCTAAAACCACTGCTCACATCGTCCACAAGAGTGTCCCATGGTACATTAGTAAGTGTTGGTCAATTAGATACATATTGTTGTCACAACCCTTTAGCTGTTGATAAGTGGGACTGAGAGTGGGACATTTATTAAGAAGTGTGAAATCAATTGGACACTACACACCCCCCCCCCCCCCCCCCCCCCCCCCCCCCCCTCCCACTCCTACTGTGTCTGCCTCTTGTCTTTACCCACAGGGAATATTACCATCATAGCTGGCTCAGTGGCAGCAGTGGTCTTAATCATACTGGTTGCGGTGGGAGTCTACTACGAAAAAGAAAGCAACAAAAGCCCCAGGTCTGAATCAAGTTGTTTTTTTCCACTCATCACTATTCTGTGTTTTCTGCACTCTTATGCTATTGGGGTAATTAATAATAGAATAATAGAATAATAATAATAATAATAATAATAATAATAATAATAATAATAATAATAATAATAATAATAATAATAATAATAATAATAATAATAATAATAACGTTACTTGTTTGTATAGCACCTTTCATACAAGAGTTGCAGCCCAAAGTGCTTCGCAGCAGTGATGTAGACACAAAATAGACATAGGCATAAAATGTGCTTAACAGTTTCAGTGCCAGCCATAACGTTGATTAATGTCCTTGAGTGCCATCATCCACTTCAATGATAGCGTTAAAAACACCTAATCTATGTTTTAAATTATGGCTATGTGTCTAATCTGCCCGTCGCTTATCAATGACTCGTTTTCCAGTCAACATTTTCTAAGCGGATTGTTTTTTTATCGGTTCATTTTCGTTTTATAGCATTTTGAAAAGTCCTCGTTTTCAAGGAAAATATAAAGATTCCATGATAAAAGACGTTTACTTGAATATTCTAGAATACACAAAAACATTGTCATTTTTTATGAATTGTTTTCAAATAAACGCTAGATTATCAATAGTATATGTGTACGTATGCACGCTAGAGACGCAATCTGAAAAATCGATTCTCTTAGTTCCTCATCAGCGATCGCGCACACAGAGACACATCACACATAGGGCAAACGCTGAGATCTCAGCGAATACAACTCTGATTATCCCAAGACTGGTAAAATAGATTCCTTATCTCAGATCAGATGTTCTCCAAAAATATCATTCCAATTCCTGATCGCCATTCCAAATATCGATCACGCTTATTAATTGAGTATTGGCTACTGTAAATATATATTCCAGGCTGATTCCCGTCCCGCGATGACTTCCATGTTGAGCAGACAGCTGGCTCCGCCTCTACATATCGACTGATCCCAGGTCAGTCTAAGCGACTGACCTGCAGTTACACAGGGATAGACGATAGGGGGCGCTTTTTTCCATTCTGAGCTGCTGGAGGAGCTGCTGTACCAACGGGAGACTCGGTTGATGAAATATGAAATCAGATCGCTAATAAACAAATAAAACAATATTTGTCGTCGTGGGCACTCAGTGGGGGGCCTAATAAAACGAGTTATGTCGTCCGTGGCACTGAAAGTGTTAAGGTTAGAGTTTGTCTTTAGAGCAGGGCGATAGACCACCAGCCCTGATTCCAAACTCTAACCTTAACCAACTTCGAAAGAGGGCCTAAACTTAACCAGTTGGAAACAAGGCGGATAGTAATAAAATGAGCAATCAATCAATCAATCAATTCAATAATCCACGCTCACTTAAAACAGCGCACCTCCCAGCTGCTTCTATAGAAAGTCGGTTTTAAAAAAAAGAAAAAAAACCTCTTATAGGGAAAAGAAAAGTCCCCCCCCGCTATATAGGGCAAAGAAAACTTTTTTGTTGTTGCTTTACCTACTTTCTATAGAAGCATCTAAGAATGAAGTTCTATAGAAAGTAGGTAAGAAAATAAAAGTTGGATGTGTTAGTTTGTTTGATGTCTAGTTGAAAGACAGTTGGATGTCTTAGTTTGTTGGATGTCTTAGTTGAGAGACAGTTGGATGTCTTAGTTTGTTGGATGTCTTACTGAGAACAGTTGGATGCACTTCCGAGCTGCTTCCACATGGAGGCAACTTCTCTTTTATTTTTTTTGGGAACTACTTTTTCTGGCGGATGGTTTTTTCAATAAATCTTCAATTAATGTGTGTTTATTGTATAGCAATAAGGTTGGATGAATGCGCCAGTTGTATAATAAAGCATTACATCACGCACAGGAGTGGGTTGTGAGAATTAGACCATGCCTAGGGGTGGTCGTTAGACCCCCTAGCCATGGTCTAATTCTCACAACCCACGACTGCACGTGGTGTAATGGCTTTTATACAACTGGCGCATTCATCCAACCTTATTGCTATACAATAAACACACATTAATTGAAGATTTATTGAAAAAACCATCCGCAGAAAAAGTAGTTCCCAAAAAAAATTATAGAAGTTGCCTCCATGTGGAAGCAGCTCGGAAGTGCATCCAACTGTTCTCACTGTCTCTCAACTAAGACATCCAACAAACTAACACATCCAACTGTCTTTCAACTAAGACATCCAACAAACTAACACATCCAACTGTCTTTCAACTAGACATCCAACAAACTAACACATCCAACTTTTCTTTTGTTTTGAACCTACTTTCTATAGAACTTCATTCTTAGATGCTTCTATAGAAAGTAGGTAAAACAAATTAAAAAAAGTTTTCTTTGCCCTATAAGACTCGATTTTTTTTAAACCTACTTTCTATAGAAGCAGCTGGTAGGTGCGCTGTTTTAAGTGAGTGTGGATTATTGAATTGATTGATTGCTAATTGTATTACTGTCCGCCTTGTTTCCAACTGGTTAAGTTTAGGCACTCTTTTGAAGTCGCTCTCTTTCGAAGTTGGTTAAGGTTAGAGTTTGGAATCAGGGCTAGTGGTCTATCGCCCTGCTCTAAAGACAAACTCTAACCTTAACCAACTTCGAAAGAGAGCGACTTTGAAAGAGTGCCTAAACTTAACCAGTTGGAAACAAGGCGGACAGTAATAAAATTAGCGATTGATTGATTGATTGCTAATTGTATTACTGTCCGCCTTGTTTCCAACTGGTTACGTTTAGGCACTCTTTTGAAGTCGCTCTCTTTCGAAGTTGGTTAAGGTTAGAGTTTGGAATCAGGGCTAGTGGTCTATCACCCTGCTCTAAAGACAAACTCTAACCTTAACCAACTTCGAAAGAGAGCGACTTTGAAAGAGTGCCTAAACTTAACCAGTTGGAAACAAGGCGGACAGTAATAAAATTAGCGATTGATTGATTGATTGCTAATTGTATTACTGTCCGCCTTGTTTCCAACTGGTTACGTTTAGGCACTCTTTTGAAGTCGCTCTCTTTCGAAGTTGGTTAAGGTTCGAGTTTGGAATCAGGGCTGGTGGTCTATCGCCCTGCTCTAAAGACAAACTCTAACCTTAACCAACTTCGAAAGAGAGCGACTTTGAAAGAGTGCCTAAACTTAACCAGTTGGAAACAAGGCGGACAGTAATACAATTAGCGATTGATTGATTTATTGCTAATTGTATTACTGTCCGCCTTGTTTCCAACTGGTTAAGTTTAGGCACTCTTTTGAAGTCGCTCTCGTTCGAAGTTGGTTAAGGTTAGAGTTTGGAATCAGGGCTGGTTGTCTATCGCCCTGCTCTAAAGACAAACTCTAACCTTAACCAACTTCGAAAGAGAGCGACTTGAAAGACTGCCTAAACTTAACCAGTTGGAAACAAGGCGGACAGTAATAAATTAGCAATCAATCAATCAATCAATCAATCAATTCAATAATCCACGCTCACTTAAAACAGCGCACCTCCCAGCTGCTTCTATAGAAAGTAGGTCAAAAAAATTATAGAAGTTGCCTCCATGTGGAAGCAGCTCGGAAGTGCATCCAACTGTTCTCACTGTCTCTCAACTAAGACATCCAACAAACTAACACATCCAACTGTCTTTCAACTAAGACATCCAACAAACTAACACATCCAACTGTCTTTCAACTAGACATCCAACAAACTAACACATCCAACTTTTCTTTTGTTTTGAACCTACTTTCTATAGAACTTCATTCTTAGATGCTTCTATAGAAAGTAGGTAAAACAAATTAAAAAAAGTTTTCTTTGCCCTATAAGACTGGATTTTTTTTTTTAAACCTACTTTCTATAGAAGCAGCTGGTAGGTGCACTGTTTTAAGTGAGCGTGGATTATTGAATTGATTGATTGATTGCTAATTTTATTACTGTCCGCCTTGTTTCCAACTGGTTAAGTTTAGGCACTCTTTTGAAGTCGCTCTCTTTCGAAGTTGGTTAAGGTTAGAGTTTGGAATCAGGGCTGGTGGTCTATTGCCCTGCTCTAAAAACAAACTCTAACCTTAACCAACTTCGAAAGAGAGCGACTTTGAAAGAGTGCCTAAACTTAACCAGTTGGAAACAAGGCGGACAGTAATAAAATTAGCGATTGATTGATTGATTGCTAATTGTATTACTGTCTGCCTTGTTTCCAACTGGTTAAGTTTAGGCACTCTTTTGAAGTCGCTCTCTTTCGAAGTTGGTTAAGGTTAGAGTTTGGAATCAGGGCTGGTGGTCTATCGCCCTGCTCTAAAGACAAACTCTAACCTTAACCAACTTCGAAAGAGAGCGACTTTGAAAGAGTGCCTAAACTTAACCAGTTGGAAACAAGGCGGACAGTTCAAGTTCTTTAATAGTTGTCATACAGAAGTACAGAATACTTTCATACAAAATGCTTCTTACTGTTACGCTCCAGAGACTGTGCTAGACAAGATAGTATCAAATAACATAATAACATAATATAGCATGAATTTAGAAGAAGAAAATGAGGTCACAGTGTTCGGTATAGACATATGTACAATGTTCTGAGTTACCATATAATATACAATACACAATACTATGCAGTGTACTAATGTACAGTACTATCTAGTGCAAAGCAGAAATGGGATGAGGTACAATTTTAGGTACAATTTACAGTAAGGTGTACGAGTTGTAGTGCAATCCTTCATCCATAAATATAAAGTGTGGGGAGTGGGTGCTACAGTGTGTTTGTTTAAAGTGGGTGTGTGCTATAAAGTGTGTGGAGTGGGTGCTACAGTGTGTTTGTTTAAAGTGGGTGTGTGCGTGTGGATGTGTGTGCTATGTGCGTTTGGTGGTTGTTGTTGTGTAGTGTTCATTCATTGTTCGTTTAGCAGCCTGATGGCCTGGGGATAGAAGCTACTTCTGAGTCTTTCTGTGCTCGCCTTGAGACTCCTGTATCGCTTGCCTGACCGCAGCAGTTCGAAGAGGCAGTTGTTCGGGTGACTGGAGTCTTTAATGATTCTCTTAGCCTTGCCCTTGCAACGCTTGTAGTAAATGTTCTGGAGGGTGGGGAGCCCCCCTCCAATTGTGCGTTCGGCTGAACGTGTCACTCTTTGTAGTCTGCTTTGGTCTTTTGCAGTGCTATTCCCAAACCAGGAGGTGATGTTGCCGGTCAAGATGCTCTCTATTGTACATGAGTAGAAGTTCTTAAGGATCTTCTGGCTGACTTGGAACTTCCTTAGGCGCCTGAGGAAGTAGAGGCGTTGTCGTGCCTTCTTCACCACACTGTTAATGTGTGTGGTCCATGTCAAGTCCTCGGATATGTAGGCTCCGAGGTACTTGAAGCTGTTGACTCTCTCAACCGGTGCCCCGTCGATGCTGAGGGGGCTGTAGTCCTTGACCCCCGACCTCCTGAAGTCCACAATCATCTCCTTTGTTTTGCTGACGTTCAGGGAGAGGCTGTTTTCCTGGCACCATCCCGCCAGGACCTTGACCTCTTCCAGGTAGGCCCTCTCGTCGTTGGCAGAGATCAGGCCCACCACCACTGTGTCGTCAGCAAATTTGTAATACAATTAGCGATTGATTGATTGATTGCTAATTGTATTACTGTCCGCCTTGTTTCCAACTGGTTACGTTTAGGCACTCTTTTGAAGTCGCTCTCTTTCGAAGTTGGTTAAGGTTAGAGTTTGGAATCAGGGCTGGTGGTCTATCGCCCTGCTCTAAAGACAAACTCTAACCTTAACCAACTTCGAAAGAGAGCGACTTCGAAAGAGTGCCTAAACTTAACCAGTTGGAAACAAGGCGGACAGTAATAAATTAGCTATCAATCAATCAATTCGCGCAATTTTTATTTTGTTCCACAATGACTCATGACCCATCAATTACATCGTCCAACATTGTTTAAGAAACTAACACATTCGCCGTGACAGAATCGTTTTTCATTTAGTCTTTATGACCCTATCACCATATCCTTTCGTAACGTTTACTGTCCGGCGTGTCCGCCATCTTGCTTTCACTTCTAAAAACTCGCATGGCGGAGTGATAGTAATGCGGTTGTGGGGGCGGGTCCTGGGAACAAGAGCGTGGGGTTATTACAAATACCCACGTGTAACTTGACTGTTTCAGCCAATCAGAATGGAGACATTTGCATGCCGTTGTATAAGAGTTATTAACCTCTTGAGGGAGAAGGGGAGGGGACAAATGTTAAAAAGGAGAGACACAGCACATTACATTACTGTATAAAGTAATAAAAACATGCATGACAATAAGATCACCTTCATATCTCATATGTTTGTGTGATTCACTGTCTTGTTCTCTCCTCTCCACAGACAACAAAGATGACCAGAATGTCGTTAGGATCATGGGGGCTCAGCAGAGGCAGAAGGAGAATAAGGCAGAGATGGAGGTTGAGGTTGAATATGGCCAGGTGAAAGTGTCAGGTGGGTCCAGGCAGAAGGCAGAGATGGAGGTTGAGGTTGAGTATGGCCAGGTGAAGGTGTCAGGTGGGTCCAGGCAGAAAGCAGAGATGGAGGTTGAGGTTGAGTATGGCCAGGTGAAGGTGTCAGGTGGGTCCAGGCAGAAGGCAGAGATGGAGGTTCAGGTTGAGTATGGCCAGGTGAAGGTGTCAGGTGGGTCCAGGCAGAAGGCAGAGATGGAGGTTCAGGTTGAGTATGACCAAGTGAAGGTGTCAGGTGGGTCCAGGCAGAAGGCAGAGATCGAGGTTGAGGTTGAGTATGGCCAGGTGAAGGTGTCAGGTGGGTCCAGGCAGAAGGCAGAGATGGAGGTTGAGGTTGAGTATGGCCAGGTGAAAGTGTCAGGTGGGTCCAGGTAGACGGCAGAGATGGAGGTTGAGGTTGAGTATGGCCAGGTGAAGGTGTCAGGTGGGTCCAGGCAGAAGGCAGAGATGGAGGTTCAGGTTGAGTATGACCAGGTGAAGGTGTCAGGTGGGTCCAGGCAGAAGGCAGAGATGGAGGTTCAGGTTGAGTATGGCCAGGTGAAGGTGTCAGGTGGGTCCAGGCAGAAGGCAGAGATGGAGGTTCAGGTTGAGTATGGCCAGGTGAAGGTGTCAGGTGGGTCCAGGCAGAAGGCAGAGATGGAGGTTCAGGTTGAGTATGGCCAGGTGAAGGTGTCAGGTGGGTCCAGGCAGAAGGCAGAGATGGAGGTTCAGGTTGAGTATGGCCAGGTGAAGGTGTCAGGTGGGTCCAGGCAGAAGGCAGAGATGGAAGTTCAGGTTGAGTATGGCCAGGTGAAGGTGTCAGGTGGGTCCAGGCAGAAGGCAGAGATGGAGGTTGAGGTTGAGTATGGCCAGGTGAAAGTGTCAGGTGGGTCCAGGCAGAAGGCAGAGATGGAGGTTGAGGTTGAGTATGGCCAGGTGAAGGTGTCAGGCGGGCCCAGGTAGACGGCTGAACCCTCTGAGGATAACTGTGTCTACCCAAAAGTCCATGTAGGACAGCAATGGTGAGGTGGGCTGGTGGGTGAAGAGGAGTATGAAATAGCTTGTGGCTCATTAAAGACCCAAGGAGGAGGCCTCATGGTCAAATGTTTGGTTAATGAGCAGGTAGAGGAAACCTCATTGTCAAATGTTTGGTGAAGGTTCCAGGTTAGACATCTTTCTTTCTTTAAATCAGTGTGAGAATCCTTTTGTTTGAGAATTGGAATCTTTATTTTTATGTTTTTGCCCAGTTCCTTTCATATGTCAAGATTCTTCAAATAAACATAATTTAATGAATTATTCCCTGGATCTCATTTAGGATTTTCTTTTTGTATGCGTGTATTGAAGACACTACCTGGTTTGCAAATAAAAAGCCAATACAATTGAGCTCTATATAACTCACCACTATAGTACCATTATATGTAGAGACACTGATGCTTCCTTTGGCCATTATAATAATAATGCAGGACCTCTTTAGAAAGGTCTTTATTCGGCGGTTAGGTGGCCGAGCGGAGATTGCGTTCGTCACCAACCCCGGAGCTGTGAGCTGGATTCGCCTGTTCGAATCCAGCTCACAGCTCCGGGGTTGTCACCAGCTTGGCTGGCCGTCTGCACTAATACAATTGGCTGTATTAGAGGGTGGGAGAAGCTGGCGGGGTGGGTCCGGGTCGTTGTAAACAGCGACTCCTACAGTTCGGTCGGGGCGCCTGCTAAGCGCGGATAGGACTTGAGGGGGATAGTGTGATCCTCCCACACGCTACGCCCTCTCGATGAGAATCCGCGCTGCCAGGTGAAAAGAAGCGGTGATTGGCTGGACGTGTGTCGGAGGAAGCACGTGGTAGCCTCCACTCTCCCAGATGATCTGACTGTGGGGGGTAAGTGCGCAGCGACCAGGAAGGGATTGGGAATTGGCATACGACTAACATTGGGATGGGAGAAAATCGGAGGAAAATGGAGGGGGAAAAAGATAAAAAAAAAAAAGGTCTTTATTCGGCATGCAACGACACAATGACATGCAATGGGCGGCACACACACAGAGGAATACATCTCAGGGTCGCCGATGCGATTGAGCTCTGGTCTTAACCCATCCCGTCGTCCTTCCCCCCAAGGGCTGCCGGTAGCAGACAGGGCGTCGGCGGGGTACCGCGCCCGGGGACCAATCCAAGTGCTCCTGCCTCTTTGTCAGGGACGCGACAGCGTCAGTGATCTGTTGTGCATGTTTTTCCATTGGGTTTCTCTTATTGGGGGGGGGGGGGGTGGTACACTAGAAAAGTAAATACAAACTGTGTGTGCGTGTGTGGTACAGTATATCAGCATTCCACTCTCAAACCATGCACATTGATGTTATTGATGTTACGGGATATGGTAATAATAAATAATAACTTTATTTGTATAGCACTTTTCATACAGAGGTTGCAGTTCAAAGTGCTTCATGGTGTACTATACCAGAAAACTTTGTTCCGTGCTGATGTCTCAACAAACCCACAGCATGAGAGATGAACTAGATGCTGTATGTGGTCCGTAGTATTGTCATTGTGTTAGAATTTATTAGATGAAGTTACATTTTCAAAGTGAATCCTTTGATAACTAATGCTATCGAAGAGTATTAAACAGGGGAAAACGGAACTCCTCAGTTAAGGCTGTATTATAAGCTGTATTCGATGTAAAAAATAAGGTTTATTGATGTTATTATTCATAATGTATTCATAACTGTTCTGAGGCCAAATATTATTCATAATGTATACTGTTCTGTGGCCAAATAATAAACCATAACCATATAAATGAACCCGTTGTTTTAGTGAAGTAAATAGACATTTGCCATGTTATTCTGACAGTGAGTAAAAATGGCCTACTGGAAATTCTGCTACCTGATAGAACCACAGTTGTAATATTACAACATTTCAATAAAACCTTACAATTTGTAATTCTTTTTAAAAACACTATATTTTTCTCTCCAAAGTACTCCTACAACACCATCTGAAAGGTTGAAATAGTTTTTTGCAAGTAGAAATATATCCGGGTCTTGTAGGGTTAACCAACAGTGACTTGATCTTTCACTCGTTTGTGTTGTACATACCCAATAATTCCTATGCTAAACAGACGTTTCCCTGCTGATTAACAGTGTTGTGCAACCATGCAGTCAGATGGGGAATCTCCAGTGCACCACGGCTCCCCGCACTTTTAATACTCTCAAGATTGAACCGTTGCACTGAAGAACCATAATAACACCATTTAGAATTTCCTTGGACAGCCCATGTATTTGCAGTTGTAAAGTTGAAAAGCGTGTTCTGTGGTTTTTCTTCTTCCTCTTTTTGTACTCTCCCAGCACACTAGACATTGTGTCCTGTGGTCAGCTGTCAATGGCAGTTGTTACTTGTAGCGTGAGAAACTGCCATGCATGCCTCGGATATCATGCCGTGTGATCAGATCACGCTTGATTAACAGCTCCCTTTTAGCTGAAGTAAATTAACTACCTTATCTATGGACCCAAAAGATTGACCCCAGAAAGATTGACTAATCCCTAAGTAGCAAACTAGGTTAGACCAGCCACATCTGTGTTTGTATTATATAACTATATCTCCGGGGTGGGCGGGGTGGGGTGGGGTGAGGGGTGGTTGGGTAGGCGGGGTGGGGGAACTGTACATTGGAGGGGGTTGGGTTTGGACATTTACATGGGCCAGTTTCGAATTGCAGTCTACCGTTGGTGCTCTTTGAGAGTGGTTTTGAAGGTGGGTAGTGATTCACATTCCTTTACAGCTGTGGGTAGGGTGTTCCACATTGATGTGGCATAATTGCAAAACGTGTTTAGTCCCTTGTTTGAGCCGAATCTGGGTTTAACATGATTTGTGGAGCTCCCTCTGGTGTTGTGGTCATGGTATTCACTGACCTTTGGGAAGTATTTTGACATGTACATGGGTACCTTAGTGGTGTAGTGTATCTTGTAGACCAGGCCCATTGCAAGTTGCTGTACTCTGTCGTCTACTCTAAGCCATCCTAGGTTGTCAAAGTGGGCATGGGTGAGGTGGGTTCTAGGAGTAAGGTCAAGCAGTAGTCTTACCAGTTTGTTTTGTGATGTTTGTAATCTTGTTTTTAGCTCCTTTGAGGTGCTTTGGTACCATGAGGTGCAAGCATAGTCATAGTACCCTTGAATGAGTGCTCCTGCCAGAGTCTTCAGGGTATTCTTGTTTACCAGTGTGACGTACATGCGTACGTGGGTTGGTCATTACCATTATTACTGTATTTATGACACCATCTGAACATCAGGTTAGTATATGTAAATATGTTATGTTTTGTATGTGATGTGTGTGTGTGCCATGATGGCTAATGCTGTCCCTTTTTCTTTCTCTGTCAGGTGCCGCCCGTCCCTACACTGAAGAGTGCTGATTGCCTAATGAATGACAGCTGATGGCAATCACCTCGAGAGGGACAGGTGGACAAATGCCTGACAGCACACACACGTCCGGGCGCCTCATGGAGTCATTTGCCAGTGACCATAGAGTTGGAGGTTGCCCTTGATTTACCACTGTTTGTGTGGAATAATTATTATAATACTGCCCTTTGTTTCCACTGTTGTGTGGGACTGATTCATTGTGTGTTTTTGTTGTTCACACCACTTACCTGGTAGGCATTGTATTTGTGTTGGTGTAGCTACCAGGTGAGTATATATATATTGTGGCCTCTTGCCTTTTTGCCACTGTTTGTGTGGAATTAATATATATATATATATATCTATGTATTGGGCCTTCTGCCTTTTTGCCACTGTTTGTGTGGAACTATATTGTGCTGTGCACGTTGTGTACATTTGCTGGGGGATTCCCAGACTGCCAACCGCAGGGCTTGTGGTTGTGTCCTGTGACACTAGGTCACTAGGGCTTGTGTTGGCTCTTGTGCCTTACTCTATTATATTTACTTGTTTGTTCTTCCCTTACCCTTTTCCCTATTTGTTATATGTTTGTGGGATTATTTCCCCTCTTTCCTCATCCTAAATCAGTGGAGGTTTGAAGTCCTACCACAGTTAATAAATATAATTTACCTTTTGAAAGCGCGTTTGTGTTGTTTCCTATCTGCCGGGACCGTGCTTTAAAAGCATCTACTGAGGGGGTTGTTTTTGTTCATGTGCAGCCTGCTTCAGTTTCTATTCTATGTGGTCATCAGACCTTGGTACATGACAACCAGAGAGGAGATCCGGTACAAGAATTTAGTTCGTTGGTTGACTTTTTTGATTACATTGGATGCCATTTCGTCACAGGAAAGATTTGCCTCTAGGATGGAACCCAGGTATGTAATTTCATCTTTCCTTGTGACAATATTGTCACCCACTGTAACTGAGAAGCCGTCGGTCTTGCTGAGTTTGTTATTTGAACCGAAGAGAATGGACTCTGTTTTACCCAGGTGTAATGATAGTTTGTTATCAGCGAGCCAGGTGCAGATTCTGCCGAGTTCCGAGCTGAGGGTTTTTGTTCTTGTCAGAAACCAGCCTTTTGTTTTAGCTTTGTGGGTACAAAATATCATATAATGATCGCTTCATTTTAATTGTTTTATTCATTTAACTTTTTAATGTGTAATGATAGTTTGATCAATGGTAGTCTGTGTTGAGTCACACACTTGTGTGGGTTGTGTGATTAGCTGGCTGAGGCTGTGCAGATCACAAAACATATAAGGGTTTGGAGACAGGTGCTTCTTTATGTTGCATATCCGTGTTCCAGTCCCCAATAAGAATTTTTTCTACATCCTCAGCTCCAGCTAAACACACATCCAGAGTATCATAAAAGCTACTTTGTTCTGGCGGTCTGTAGATTGTGCCGACTAGTACATTCATAGCGATTGTTGAAATTATAATAAAACACAAGATACTTGTTCCCTAATGATAAGGATATATGCTCAATGAAGAAACCAAATGGCCCCCACAACCCAGCATGTAGATAGATAGGCAGCGAGAGCCAGCATAATACCAGGGTTATCATGAATTTGGAATGAATCACCAACTCAGACATACTGACGCACGCTATTATTAATAGACATGCTGTGTTACAGCCACAGCCAGGGCTTTTCTCTCCCCTGTGTGTGTCAGCAGGTTCCCAGGCCCATACATGGTCCTTCCTGTCCCCACCTCACAACCACTGTCTACCTGGACGCGGCCTACACACCTGAGAACCCTCACATCATCAAGGAGCCAGGATAAAGAGGCCTGCACTCCTTTCACTCCTGGTCCGAGTGTTGTTTTCACCTCTCGTGGTATAAGACTCTATTCACACCTCAGCGTTCATGGAATCATGTCTTCTTGTGCCCAGTGACTTTTTGCTCCATACTAACTCTTGTTCTCTGATGTCCAGGACCTTCCCTCTCCGGACTACACCTCAACCACGGACCCTCACCAGCCTGAACCATCATGGACCCCACACACACACCCACCCAGTCTGTCGCTCCTCCACTCTTTGACCCTTGTCTCTGAGCTCCTCTCATTAAATATTCTAAACCACTCTATTCTCCTGTGCCTGTGTTGCGCTCCTGGGTTCTAGAAACGACACCTAACCCTAACACCAAGTAAGTAAGAAGGTCATGAAAGAGGATGTTCTGTGTGCAGAAAGTGATGTCCTGTGTTCGTAGGGCTGTCCACGAAGCCTGTTTTTGGGCTTCGAACCTCATCAGGGTTTTTCGAACAGACATTCGAACCTTCGTTTTTAATAATAATAAAAAAATTCTAAATATATATATATTTTTTATATAAATATCCTCAAACTAAATCCTCAATTTGAATATAGTGATTAATCTGATTAAATGAGTTTTTTCTTTATTAAATAGACTTTCTTTAATGAATATAAGTCATCAGTTTTAATACTATAAGTGTAGCCTAATCTTTATCTGCAACTGTGCAGAAAAACCCAATTGGTGTAAACAGAATGAATAGACACATGAAAAAAATATATATTGTAGTGGCTACTGGGACATAATTCACGGCATCCTAGCCTTATGTGGTGTTTACTACATCTCCCGTGATCCTTAGCAGGGGATGACGTAGTTTAAGAGAGACGAATGAAAGAGGAATGGCAGTGTTGTTGTGCGACAGTAGAGTGCGTAATAAAATAGTATTTTTGCATCGGAACACGGCTCCGTTTTCACTATCATTACCGCATTCCTACAATATAAACATTTTCAAATTTTTTTTTATAAAAAAAAAAAATTTGAATGTTGATTTAGAATTATAATGCCAATGTAATGAACGAAGGTCTGAACGTTTGGGCTCAGCCCTACCTGTTCAACGCCTGTCGGCATAGTTTGCACTATGATGTGTTCTCCCTTACCTATTGAAGTATTATATAATTTCAGGAGGAAGCTCTCACTATGGCCCGTTCGTTCCCTCATACCTCGGCCTGCCCCCTATTCCCACAGTTCCGCCTATCCAGCGCTCCCAGTCCACCAGAAGTTACCATGTCCGGTTTGGTCGGGTCCTGAACGGACCAGTCACTGCTGTGCTGATGGCGAAAATTATTGACCTTTGTAGCCAATGAAATTCTGGAGCCAACGCTATCCCATGCTGGGGCTGATCGCAACGATAAAGCGGTAGAAGAAGCCAAGGAAGTCCTTTGTTTTTACTAGAGCCTCGGAATCAATGAAAGCGGATTGCCCATTTTGGATAATAATGCCGAATTAACACCGGTACACACATTAGAAAAACCTTTGTAAAACACACATTTCCGTGGGATTGTTATAACATTTATATACTTTGGACCTGTACTAGATAAGACTTCAGACTTTGTGTAATTGGGCGAATGGCAAGCCGCTCCAGGACCATGTCGGTGGAGCCGAATTGTATAGAATGGATTGATTCGGTTGGGCTGGATGTGTGAACACTTAAGGTAACTAACTTGCGTTCAGCGTTTCTCTGATAGACCACCGTAACACTTCCGGGATTCTGAAATCAGGGAGGAGATTGCGGGGGTCAAATGAATGAATGTGGACGAGAGCCGTGATGTAAGTGGTTGCCGATACGGCTGTGGGGGTGCTAGAGACATGATCGAATAGACGTTTATGCGCCTCGCTCTCCTGAACACGGCGTGACCCATAACTAATCGATCAGAACTAAATCGGCAGAGAAAAAGCCCATTTTAAAGCACCTATTCCGCATGGACATGCGCAGAGTGCCCATGGAGTCTGGACGACGCGAGATGACGCTCGAATGAATGTGGACTGTTCCATCAGAGGGGGGAGCTTCGATGGTCATGTAAGTGGCTACAGACCGCTGCACTTAAATATAAACATTAGTCTACCTGTAGACTCAATGAGGTAATTGTAGATGTCGCCATAAGACGCGTCTGGCCATTTAGTGGGATCATTTCTTCATTATCCTGTTCGGCTGAAAGGACATTGGCCACCGAAGCTCCCCCCTCTGATAGAACAGTCCACATTCATTCGAGCGTCATCTCGCGTCGTCCAGACTCCATGGGCACTCTGCGCATGTCCATGCGGAATAGGTGCTTTAAAATGGGCTTTTTCTCTGCCGATTTAGTTCTGATCGATTAGTTATGGGTCACGCCGTGTTCAGGAGAGCGAGGCGCATAAACGTCTATTCGATCATGTCTCTAGCATCCCCACAGCCGTATCGGCAACCACTTCCATCACGGCTCTCGTCCACATCCATTCATTTGACCCCCCCGCAATCTCCTCCCTGATTTCAATGTAACGCGGAAGTGTAGTGGTCTATTGGCCAGGATGCCCACGTGACCGTGCGCTAGCACGCCCCCTTTTCCACGCCTGCCGCTCTCGCTCTGTGTGTTGTGTTGCAGCGCGCGGCAGAGGTCCCTGCCTTCCTCAATTTATACGCATGGAAGTATTGACTACGCCGTAACGAATCATTAAAAAAATATACCGTTAACTGGAATATGTTGTGCCTTTACACATATGTTGGATTATGTAATTGGTTTGTCATGACAAACAAATAAAATATCGCATCGCCGGCTGTCTCTGGCTTGCTCCAGCGGACACCAGAGCTCAGCCAGCGGGGAGATATGCTGCCGCGAGCGGCATCACTGAGCTCTGGTGTCCGCTGGAGCAAGCCAGACAGCCGGCGATGCGATATTTTATTTGTTTGTCATGACAAACCAATTACATAATCCAACATATGTGTAAAGGCACAACATATTCCAGTTAACGGTATATTTTTTTAATGATTCATTACGGCGTAGTCAATACTTCCATGCGTATAAATTGAGGAAGGCAGGGACCTCTGCCGCGCGCTGCAACACAACACACAGAGCGAGAGCGGCAGGCGTGGATAAGGGGGCGTGCTAGCGCACGGTCACGTGGGCATCCTGGCCAATCAGAGAAACGCTGAACGCAAGTTAGTTACCTTAAGTGTTCATGCGGTTGGGCCGGCAGAGTGCCTATCTGTGAAGGTCAGTGACTGGGAGGGAACCACTGCATGTGTAAAAAGCCCAGGTGAACACATGCACATTGATCAAATAGCAAAGACCAATTGTCCATTTTCTCTCCGATGTGATAGAGGTGAAATGCTTTTTGGGGGGTTTTGGTGATCAAATATTGAATATTGAACTATAATAATCAGTGCAGGAGCTCACTTATCCTTGAAAGACACTTTTATCACTGACTTAAAAGGCCCATACATCTCCATAAATGTTCAGGGGGGAGGGAATAAGTGTTTACCCTACAGACCCCAAGAAGTGCTGTATATTCTGTATTGTTTAATATAAATGCATTTTTTATTCCAATCCCGATTTGTATTTGAGATTCCCAAATCCCATCGGACTTGACTTCTTCGTGTCCCTCAATGAGTGTAATACCAGCATTCAACTGTATGCGCTACAGCGGTTTCTATCATCATCATCATCATCACCACCCACGCTATGCATAAAATATATAGGTCCGCGGAGAGGCACGCTGAGGAGGCCGTGCAAACTGCAATGGAATACGGGGCATCTCTCTCTCTTTACCTAATATTTTGATTCTATCCTGACATTTTTCAGTTGGAAGGGCAGGCTATATGCGTAACGGTAAAAAAATTAAATAATAATAATATATATATATATATATTTAATTTTTTCCAAAAAGGGCACTTTTTTGATGTGGCTCAAAAAGGCAGGTGCTCAAATCAAATCAAATCAAATCAAATTTATTTATAAGGCCCGACAACACACGTTAATGTCCCCATGGGCCGTACAGGTCTTCTTTAAACAAGTCAAGAAGAAAACATAACAATAAGTCAAGAACAGAACAAGAACACCATAAGGTCCAAACATTTTTAGATGAATGCAAATAAATGAAAGAATGCAAGCACTCCCAGACATACCCCACGCGAAGGTAAGGAAAAACTCACTAAAACCTAACAATAGGGAAAAAAGCTCCACAGGCAGTGTGGAGGAGAGAAACCTTAGAAGGGCCATTCAAGGGGGGATCTCCCTTCTTAGATGTTGGTGATAGTAGTGTTGCAGACGGACAGTTGGTAAGCATGCACTCATGTGTGTAGTGAAACACAGATGAGTGCATGCAATAGCAACTGAACATTTTGAAAGATTAAAGATAGAGCTAATAGCGATAGCAACTGAACATTTTGAAAGATTAAAGATAGAGCTGATAGCGGATCTATTTGAGGCACAGGTGCGGCACAAAGAGGGTCACGTCCTCCCCGTCTTAGTCACGGGACATTCAACACTCCGGTCATTGCTCAGGGACAGCCGGAGACAGGGAGATAGGGTGCGGCACAGAGAGGGTCGCGAACTCCCCGACATCATCGCGGGACATCCGGCACTCCGGTCACCACTACGAGACCTCCGGAGACAGGGGGGCACACAGAGGGGGTCGCAACCTCCCGGCCTTCATCACGGGACGTCCAACACTCCAGTCAACACTCCAGGACAGCAAGTCATAGGGGGACAGGGAGACGGGACAGGCGTTAGACAGCTCATGAGATTGTAGTGGGCGGACATAGCAATAGATACAAGTGGTAGGCATATATGTGAATGGAGTAGATATATGAAGTAAGCGTATTATGTGAATAGAATAGAAGTACTTAACCCAGCAATGAAACCGCGTTGACTGTTAATCTGTTAACAGTCTGTTAATGCTGTTAATCAGTTGACAGGACCACGGACAGACGACGGTGAATAACTGATCCAAGGCCTCGGAGGTGCATGTAGAGCAGTCACTACAATCTTGGCCAAGACCCCGAGGCATCCATCACCTTAGTCAGCGCCAGGAGACGGGCACTCAGAGAGAAGGGGGAGGGAGGGGGGGGGGGAGGGAGGGGGGGGGGGAGGGGGGGGGGGGGAAGAGGGGGGTGGGAAGAGTTAGAGAGTTCCCATGTTTGTGGTGCTGCAAAGGAGCAGACATGTAGTACCCTGTAGTGCCATGTAGTACCATGTAGTACCCTGTAGTGCCATGTAGTACCCTGTAGTGCCATGTAGTACCCTGTAGTAGCCTGTAGTATCCTGTAGTGCCATGTAGTACCCTGTAGTGCCCTGTAGTACCATGTAGTACCCTGTAGTGCCATGTAGTGCCATGTAGTGCCATGTAGAGCCATGTAGAGCCATGTAGTACCCTGTAGTGCCATGTAGTACCATGTAGTACTCTGTGGTACCATGTAGTACCCTGTACCCTAACTAAACTACACAGATTAATCTAAAGGTCAGTCCCCGACCAGGTGAGATCAGGGTAGGTTGAAGGAGAGAGAGAAAAGATGAGTCTTAAGCAGGGATTTAAAAGCTTCGACAGAGCAGGCGCCCCTGATGACGGCAGGTAATTTGTTCCACAGGTAGGGAGCGCGGTAGACAAAGGCTCTGTGGCCGGCGGATTTCTTTTTAACCCTAGGGGTCGATAGAAGCCCCGCATTTTGTGAGCGCAGAGCACGAGCGGGCGAGTATCGGGAGATGAGATCGGATAGATAGAGCGGTGCAAGCCCATTTAAAAAAAAATTGGTGAGGAGTAGCACTTTAAAGTCAGAACGGGCTTGGATAGGAAGCCAGTGTAGGGCGGACAAAACTGGTGTGATGTGATCAAATTTTCTAGTTCTAGTTAGTATCCGTGCAGCCGCATTTTGCACGAGTTGAAGATTTTTGATGCTTGAATTAGGTAGGCCTGAAAAAAGTGCATTACAGTAGTCCAGACGTGATGAGACAAAAGCATGAATCAGGGTTTCAGCATCAGCCAGAGTTAAAATGGGGCGTATTTTTGCGATATTACGAAGATGGAAGAATGCAATTTTGGTGACATTTTTTATATGTGCATTAAATGAGAGGGAGGAATCAAAAATGACTCAGAGGTTTTTTATGGTGGAGCTCTGGGATACATGACAGGTATCAAAGTTGAGGGAGATGTCCTGAAACAGGCCTCTGTGGTTTGGGGGGCCAACAATTAACATCTCAGTTTTATCTGCATTAAGGAGTAGAACGTTTTGCGACATCCATTTTTTGACGGCAAGCAAGCAGGCCTCAAGGTTTTGTAGTTGGGAGGAATCATTTGGCTTAATAGGTATATATAATTGGGTGTCATCAGCGTAAAAATGAAAGTTTATGCCAAATTTGCGTATGATATCGCCGAGGGGTAGCATGTAAATCGAAAATAGCAAAGGGCCCAGGACAGAGCCTTGTGGGACACCACATTGCACTGGGAGGGTCTCAGATGTTAAATCATTATAGACCACGCAGTGTGTTCTATCAGTTAAATAGGATTTAAACCAAGCTAGTGCGAGACCCCGAATGCCAACATGATTCTCAAGCCGACCTAGAAGAATCGAGTGATCGATAGTGTCAAAGGCTGCACTGAGATCAAGCAATAAGAGCACAGAAGTGCTCAAGCACCCCTTGGCCTCTATGTGTGCACGTGCCTGAGCCCCAGGTGCTTAGTCAGCTGAGCCAGATCCACCTACATACGGGTACAGTAGATCACAAGTCAACTACAAATCTCTGCCAGGTGGCATGATATATCTCTGTCATTTCTATGATGAATATCTGTTAGATTGTGAAATAACACATTTTCCTTGAGCGCACACCGTGCCTCCCCCACCCCCTACACATGTATATTACATACGTGATGCAGACAGATGGGACAAGATGGAAAAGAAAACCCCTTCATATTAAATCTCCTGTGCAGCTGCTTCACAATAGAGCATGAAAACCTAATAATAGGACAATCAAATACTTGTCCAAAGAATATTTGAGGATTCAGATACTTGGCCTGCTGTCTGCTTATGTGCAACGTTTCATCCAAACCGACCTTGTAGTTTGCAAGATTAGCTGCGGATACACACACACACACACACACACACACACACACACACACACACACACACACACACACACACACACACACACACACACACACACACACACACACACACACACACACACACACACACACACACACACACACACACACACACACACACACACACACACACACACACACACACAGAGACACACACACACAGACACACACACACATACACACACACACACACACACACACAGAGACACACATTAATCTCCCCAGGCATATGCAGAGAACCAATTTATCCTGCCACACATAGACTTACACAATTAGACTGATTTATACAATATAAGTTCTATTGATACACTACACAAGTCTCACTGAAGGACAGAACTGCTGTTGATTGTGAGCCACAGATGTGACGTGCAGCTCTCTCTCCTTTGACACTAACACTGTTTCCTGTCAACGTGACAAAGTACTGGATGGAGGGGCAAGTCAGTGTTGTCACAGAAATAAATAGAAACTGGTCAAGTCCACATCCAAAAAGCACAGGCAAGGGTTTTTGTCGTCTGTTTCACAAAGCCTTTTTATTTTTAAATGGTAAATGGACTGCATTTATAATTGTTTTGCACTTACCTTGCACTCTGGTTACTCAATGACACTACATTTTAATCTCTAGCGCTGCATCATGTCTACAATGTACCTTTGAACATTGTTTGGTTTTCACGGAACAGCTCCAATGCACCACAGTCCACAACTCTCACAGACAAACTGTACCGCGCATTATCTTTGATATTGTTTTATTGTGATTGTTATGGATTACATTTAAGCATTCATTATGGGTTAGGTCTCTGTATTCTATCATATTTCCATTTACCTGGTAATTATTTGGTTATAGATCATTTCAGATGGCAGTCCACACCAATCAATAATCTAAACAAAATCACAATGAATTAATTTGTAATAAGGAACAAGTGTTCTTGCTTTACCGTCATTTCAGACATTGTTTCTGGTTCTCAACCCAAAAAGCTGACCTACTGATTGCTATAAGTAAATGTTAAACACACTGAGTTATCAGCCTACCCAGATCAGAGGCTCCCACGCTCCCATTCAGTTTGCTTTTATATATCAGCATTATTTTAGTCACCTCCCTGTTAGGAGGGAACAGTTGATAAAAACAACAAATTGGAGAAAATATAGGTTTTGACTTTGTTAACTCTTGATTTGTCATTTGTATCTTTATACTCCACTTGTCAATCTCCTCTTTGATTTATTTTTTATTCCAATTTAATTCACTGCAATCACAGACCCATCGTCAAAATGTCATATTTAACTTAATTTCTCATGTTATCGGCCAATCCAAACTCCTTCAGTTTTAATTAGATTAAGTTTAATTAACACCTGCAGCCTCCTCATACCAGACATCCATCTCTAGCTGGTTCCTTAAAACTATGACGTCATCTGCAAAGGTAAGTGCTGCCACCTAGTGTCAGCGTTCTATACTTACACCGTCCATCATGATTTATTCTCTTGATCAAGGGACTAATGGCTAAAACACAGGGCTGTAATTAAAAGGCCCCACGTGAAAATTCAAATGAATCTCTTTATATTTAATTGTACCTATGATTTGGCATGCAATAACTTATTTATATAAATTAGATTAGATTCAAATGCATTGTCATTATACAGATTCAGATTCCTTTATTGTCACTTATTTCAGTACTTTACAGCAAGAACAGTGAAATTATATTTATTGTGGTCCCTCGACCATAGCAGCTTCTATCTTAATAATAAGATAGATTCTTAATAATAAAATAAGATAAAAATACAATACATTTACCATAGAATAAAATAAGATGACTAAAATAAAGATGACTATATACAGTTCTAAAAGTGTGCAGTGCAGATCAGGATGTATAGATATTATACTATATAAATGTATATAAACAAAGATGGCTATGTACAGTTAAAAAAATAGGTTTTGATTATTCACTTATGCATTACTACAGAACTGTAGTCATTTGGGATGGAGACACATTCAGTGAAATAATCATTAAATTAAATAATAAATTAATGCATAACCAGTAGTAATTAAATGGTATGAACTGTGCTCTTTTACGAGTAGTAATTAAATGGTATGAACTGTGCTCTTTTTACCAGTAGTAATTAAATGGTATGAACTGTGCTCTTTTTACCAGTAGTAATTAAATGGTATGAACTGTGCTCTTTTTACCAGTAGTAATTAAATGGTATGAACTGTGCTCTTTTTACTAGTAGTAATTAAATGGTACGAACTGTGCTCTTTTTACCAGTAGTAATTAAATGGTACGAACTGTGCTCTTTTTACCAGTAGTAATTAAATGGTACGAACTGTGCTCTTTTTACCAGTAGTAATTAAATGGTACGAACTGTGCTCTTTTTACCAGTAGTAATTAAATGGTATGAACTGTGCTCTTTTTACCAGTAGTAATTAAATGGTATGAACTGTGCTCTTTTTACCAGTAGTAATTAAATGGTATGAACTGTGCTCTTTTTACCAGTAGTAATTAAATGGTATGAACTGTGCTCTTTTTACCAGTAGTAATTAAATGGTACGAACTGTTTTACCAGTAGTAATTAAATGGTACGAACTGTGCTCTTTTTACCAGTAGTAATTAAATGGTATGAACTGTGCTCTTTTTACCAGTAGTAATTAAATGGTATGAACTGTGCTATTTTTACCAGTAGTAATTAAATGGTATGAACTGTGCTATTTTTTTTTAATCTCAGGTAATGTCAGCGTTTGTTTCCTTCAATATCCCCAAATGTAGCAGCAGCCAACCAGCCAACCAGCCACAACAGATCAGGTAGCAGCAGCCAACCAGCCAACCAGCCACAACAGATCAGGTAGCAGCCAGCAGCCAACCAGCCACAACAGATCAGGTAGCAGCCAGCAGCCAACCAGCCACAACAGATCAGGTAGCAGCCAGCAGCCAACCAGCCACAACAGATCAGGTAGCAGCCAGCAGTCAACCAGCCACAACAGATCAGGTAGCAGCCAGCAGCCAACCAGCCACAACAGATCAGGTAGCAGCCAGCAGCCAACCAGCCACAACAGATCAGGTAGCAGCCAGCAGCCAACCAGCCACAACAGCTCTACAGCTGGAGACGAGGCAAAGAGTGAAGCAATTAATGGCGATCCATCATCGTCCAGAGTATCTGAGAGCGCGGTGATGCCGGTTGGTGATGCGGGTTGGTGATGCGGGTGGGAGGAGTGATTTTGATGCCTGGGTCTGGTGGAGGCCTGCCTGCCTGCCCCCCCCCCCCCCCCCCCCCCACAAGGACTTTGGACTACATAAAATAGACTCCCCCTTCCACCTGATGGACATATATCACCTGTACTACTGTTATCGTTAGGTTATGGCTATAACCAAGTTCTGTTAGTTAGGGGCGACGCTTGGCATCACCTACTGCACTCCCTCGCGTACGTGCACGCGTACTGAATAACATTCCACAAATATACCTTTAATACCAGTATTAGTCTGACCACACCCCTCATCAGCTTACCTTCATAAGCAGGTGTGTGGTCACCTGCTCTCCTCCTTCCCAAGCTTTCACCACAAGGTGAGGTCAAGGGCTGCAGCGGCCGTCTGATGCCAAGCGTCGCCCCTAACTAACAGAACTTGGTTATAGCCATAACCTAACGTTCTGTTTCGTTAAGGGGCTCTGCTTGGCATCACCTACTGCACAAGGGAGGCCAAGCGGAGCCGCTGGCTGACAAATACACCCCGCTGACAGCCCCCCACAACCATCAGAACAGGGAGGGCCGAGCCCCCCCGACCCCCCCTAATGGAGGGCATCCCCCCTATTAGGGGCCTCACGGGAGGGCGACGGACCCGACCGTGCGAAGAGGCACTCAAGCAACCCAACGCACAGGGTGAGCAGACCGTGGCTTGACCCCACGACTACACCCACGCACAACCCGCATGCCACCCGGGAACGAACGTAGGAACAACCTCGTCACTGCCCCCAGAATCACGGGGTCAAGGGCAAACCCAACCCCGTGGCAAGGCCGTAGCAGCGGAGCGCGAAGGAAGACCCAGACCCACCAAAAGGACTGGACTCCCTGGAACGGGGGCCCGGAGAAGTCCATGATGCCAGCATCAAGACCCCACCAGGGGGGCACCTAGTGACCCCGCCCCCCACATCGCCAGCGTATTCGGACAAAAGGCCCCTCAGCCGAGCGGGCCCTGTCCTCCCCAACAGCACACCGCCTGGAACACAAGCCCTGCAACAGGCAGACAGCATGGTCATAACACACAAGAGTTAACCAACGGAAGCAGGCAGTGCACCGGGGAAAAAGACCAGGCAACAGGCTGTCAACCCAAGCCTGGAAACTGCGGACGAGGCAGGCGCCAGAAAGGACAGCTGAAACAGCCGCCCCGGCGGAAGGGGCGTATGCTGGCGTTGTCGCATAACCAAGCTTTCAAACAGCACGTCAGAAGTGGGATCCGTAGACCACTCGGCCCCTGACAGCTGCCCACAGAAAAAGCCCATACGATCGGCAGACGTCATGAACGTGCAGGGGCACCCTCAACCGGAGAACCGGGAGTTGACACTGCAGCAACACACCAGAGAACCAACCACCCAGGCATCACCCCATGCAATGGTTGGTCCCATAACCCCTCAGGAAAGAAACCCCGAAACACACCTGCGGCACCGCCGCAGCCCGCGTTCCGGTTCCCAACAGGGCTATCCCGGGCCTACGGGTCAACGAGCATCACCCCGGACCGGGCCCGGTGATACGGGGAGCACAGGGTCCCCGAGGAGGTTAAAACCACCCAACAGGCTCCTCAGCGCCAAAACGCAAGAGAAGAGCGTAAAAAAGGAAGACCAGCCCCAGCACCCCGCACTCGGTATTCCCAGGAGGTCACCCAACCAAGTACCAACCAAGACCAACCCGTACAGCGGCCGAGATCCGACGAGATCGGACGCGTACAGGTCGGCACGGCCGTAAGCCATTACGACAGTGCAGAATACAACGCACCTAACAAGGGTCCCATAACGCTCAACCCTGTGACACCCGGATCGACCTAGCATTTTTCCCCCTGAAAAAACCCCAAGTCCCTCAGGGTACCAGAACAGCAGATCTGCATCCCCAGCAGACAACGGGTGCAACTGATCTGGACCAGCGCGACCAGAACCAGTCCCGTGCCCTAATCACGCCGACCTGCCAACCCCAGGAGAAGGGGCAGATATGCGCGTTTGATCCCAACACAAAAAAGAAGGCGCCACCCAGACGTGTCGGTATGAACCGCGTCCGGTGGCCCACCCCTAGGGCGTGAGACCCTTCCCCATATGTCCAGACCCATTCCGTCATCATCCCCTGACATGAACGGGAACCCATCGACAACACACAGGATGTCGGAAGAGGAAAAACCCCCATCCCAATTGCTCCATAAAAACGCTGTTTCACCCAAGCAAACAAGGCGCGCCAGTCAGCAAATGGCCCAAAAGCACATCCTGAGCCAGCACTATGTGTGCGTTTGGACATACCCACATCAACAATAGGCCGTTTAGACCACCATATTGAATCCCCAAGACGCCCAGGGAAATGACAAGAGGGGCGAGATGCAATCAACTCCATGAATGAATGAATGAAAAAATTTACCCAACAGACTGCAGTACAGGAATACACACAAAGGAATACACACAAAAAGGAGGCAGACCTGAGAAAGACGTTAGTCTTGTTTCCATCAGGGACCCTCATTTCCAATCCATCAAGACACATTCAACTCTTTATAAAAATAAAGAAAGGGCATCACCCGTATGACCCAACTGCACAGCTGGGAGTAAAAACCCTGTTTTTCACATGATTTTAATCCAGTCACTCCTTTTAATCAGAGTGTAAGACCAAACTCTCCCAGAAACACCTTCCCACATGAGACTACGGTCAAGAAAAAAGATATGTAAACTGTGAGACACGTGACCAATAGACTCAAGTTTGACACATAAACCGGGCGCAGCAGGCCTGTAAGCCCTGCGTTCAACCTCGACATCTTTAAGACACCAGCTCATGGAAGGCGTCGCCATAGCAACAACGCTACAACGGGCGGGGAAAAACCCACCGGATCCTGTCATAACAGGAGTCGGTAGAATACCCCTCCCCCCCCCCCCCCCCCCCCTCCCCCCCCCCCCCCTGTCAAGCACTGGCTTGGCCCTGACTGGCTCAGCAGAAAAGATCAAAAATCCTCTAAACCAATCAAGTGGGAAAAAGGAGGGGTTTATTCGACACCCCCTCCCGAAAACACACCCTTTATCCCTACACACAGAAACACAACCGTAGCCATCT
Source organism: Notolepis coatsorum (assembly GCF_963971535.1). Classification (NCBI taxonomy): domain Eukaryota; kingdom Metazoa; phylum Chordata; class Actinopteri; order Aulopiformes; family Paralepididae; genus Notolepis; species Notolepis coatsorum. The sequence continues at coordinate 64,491,204 of NC_140169.1, forward strand.
TGAAAAACCTCCAGTAGAAAGCAATGCATAGCATAAGCTAATACAATGCCTGCTACCCACAAAAAAGTGTAAAAGGGTTTACAACAAAACACAAGTCGCCTGTGCGTGAATCCCATACCCGTTGCCTATGTCATACATAGGAAAGAACGCCGAACGAGAGTAACGGCTAGGCCGTGAAAAGTGTGCGTACAAGCATTACTGCAACTAACAACACAGCATTGTGAAAACACATATACTTAGTTAAAGCAATGGAATAACACCAGTTCTAATTGCATGTGGAGCATCAAGCTAAATAGAACCTATTACCGAGTGTAAGTTGCAGACCTTGCTTAACCTCGTAACACAACACAACTCACCCCCCAACGTAAACAGGGTAGATTCATATATACACAACCCCACCATATGATTTGTATGAAGAAACACACAGTTTGTTCGGCCAAACACAGTCCCCCTTATGTCGGGGAACTTTTTTTATTAAAACTAATAAAGCGTAAGGCACAATATCACAGAGGGGCCGGGAAGGGTGTAGGGGAAGGGACACAGAGGGGAAAAAGTCACTCCTAACGGCGTCTGCCACCTCGCGCCGCTCGAGTCTTGCCACCCCGGGGAGCCCCGGAGGGACGGTAGGTTACAGTCTGCTGGACACGACGTTCCCTACCGTCTCCTCCGGTCTGGGATGGGCCGGCGGTGGCCGAAGCGCCGTTTCGTCCCCTGGCCCTCTTGCCAGGGCCAGCAGCAGCGGCGGAGGCAGTGGTAGCGGCGACGGAGACAGCTCGACGTCGCGGAAGCCTTCTGCCCCCACCGGCAAGGACGGGAGGCGGAAAATGGGGTTGAAGGACGGATCTCTCCTCTGCCATTTCTCTGCATGTTGAGGTCATCAATTGCAGGGCCTTCCCGAACAGGCCAGCGTCGGAGAGGGCGGCCGTCAGAAGAGGGGCTCTCTTCTTCTCTGGCACACGGGCCTGCTCCAGCCAAAGGTGACGCTGGCCCAGGGTGGCCAGGGCGCGCACTTTCCCCATGGCTATGGCCAGCACCTGGGAAAGGTGCAGGACAGCTCCCGCAGCCTGGGTGATCTGATCGCATTTTACCTCGTTCAGATCCGTGCCGCCCGTCATTATCCCCGATACAAATCTAGCCAGGTGGGCGATGTTAGACGCCGCAGCCAGCGATTGTGTACCAGCGATGAATGACTGGTCACCCCAATAAGCCAATCGCCTAGCCGACTTCCCCTGGAGGACCGGCTTGCATAGGGGTTCCCACACCATATCCGGACAGAGGAGCACGGCCATCGGATTGTCAAGCCGAGGCACGCCCTCCCCCATACCTTTGACTAACCCCGACACCCGCGTAACTGGTACGTAGGCGGGAGTTAGTCCCATGATGTTGGACACCGCCTGACCCCGACGAACATAGGCCCCCATCGATGGGAAAAATGGGTAGACAACGTCCACCCCTCTCACTGGGGGACGCTGCCCGGGATGGCCTATGAGGTCATCAGGGACAGGTGCAGGCAATGGCAGCGGCAGCGGCACACCGCTTGCGGTGGCGGCTACCGCCATGAGCTCGGGAAACAAGGCCCGCAGTTCCCCCTGCGAACCTTCCTCCACCGACCCCGCATCCCTCGCATACAGCAGGCTGCGACTGGTCAAGGAGCCACAATCCGATGCGGCCGACAGTAGGGCATCCTGCTGATGAGGCCAAGGTGGTTCCTCGACATCCTCGAACAAGGCACCCCATGGAGCCATTTCTCCCCCCTCCGGGGTCTCCGGAGGAGGGATACTCTCCTCCACGGGACCATCATACAAGAATCCGTCCGCCTCCTCCATGAAGTCCTCAGTTTCCATCAGAAATCCAGAGTCGGACGCATCCTCGCTGGTCTCCAGCAATTCCCCAAACCCAGGCCGTTCGCGTCTGCACGCCACCATCTTGCGACGCGAGCGAGCAGACGCAAAAAGTTTTCGTCGCAAATCCTCCGGCTCCAAAACAATCCCCCGTTCATCAACGGGCGATTCCCCAGAACCAGAGGAACCAGAGTCGAGATCAGGCCATCGCCGGAGCGACGGCACCGAACCTTCGGCTCGTTGGTGAGGAAAACTATCCACCGGCAGTCTCCCGGGCTGGGTCGGCAACCACGAGAGTGGCAACAGCCCAGCACCGAAGCGCACGACGGAGGCGGGAATGGAGAACCGGTGGTGAAGAGTAGGTCTAGCGGGTCTACTCTCCGCGGAATACATTATGACCCAAACCTTTTCTTATACAACAAAGTGAGAGAAGAAAAGATTAAGCACAATGTAAACCAGTCACAACTCTTTTCAACTAACAAACACGTCAAGTGGGGTACTACCGAAGGCACTTCCTTGTGGTGAAAGCGAGAAGGAGGAGAGCAGGTGACCACACACCTGCTTATGAAGGTAAGCTGATGAGGGGTGTGGTCAGACTAATACTGGTATTAAAGGTATATTTGTGGAATGTTATTCAGTACGCGTGCACGTACGCGAGGGAGTGCAGTAGGTGATGCCAAGCAGAGCCCCTTAACGAAACAGAACTATTATTTATATACATATAGAACTTCTCCACATGGTTTTTGACTGTAGTTTTAATGTAGTTGGTGTTTTTTTTATATAGTGGTCTTTTACTGTAGTTTTAACAATTGTTTTTATAGCGGTGAGTGTCTATGTATTGTGACTGTATGTTTGTCTTTCAACCACTGCACAAATGAAGTTCCGAAAGGAAAATAAAGTAATTTGAAGTTGAAGTGGGTTCTGCTGTCCGAGGCTCATGCCAGCCACCAGGCCACCCAGAGGGCCATGGCGGAGATCCAGGAGAGACTGGCCTCCATGCTGGCTGAGCACAGCCGAGCCCAGGGAACTGAGGCCAGGACTGGGGAGAGCCAGGCAGCGGATGCCCCCATCCAGACCTTCTCCACCACCACCACCACGTCGACGGACGGCCCAGGCTCTGCTGATACCGGGAAACGGTACGAGCTTCTAGCTCCAAGTTTGTTTCTTCCTTACATTCTTTTGGAAAAAGTACAAAATGGTTGGGTGCCACACTCACTATAAGAATGAATGTTTAATTCACTAAGATATACGGCGTAATGACATATCATGACATGTCAACAGTGGGAGGGACACAAAGTTGGACACAAATCCTGTTTCAGCATTTAAATAATAAATGAATGCATAATAAATAATAAATTCATGCGTTTCAGCATTTATCCCACAAATCCAGTATCGGTCAGGCTCTTGGTGTAAAGATGACAGCCATATGTGAGGCGGCCGGCCTAGTAGCGACTACGCCACCGACCCTTTAGAGTGGTGGGAAACTCTGAAAGACACGGGGCTATCAATATAACACTGGTATATATCAATATAACACTGGTATATATCAATATAACACTGGTATATATCAATATATATCAATGATCGAAGGGTTGGTGGTTCGAATCCCGCTCAAGCCCATGTCCATCCCATCGCCGTTGTGTCCTTGGGCAAGACACTTAACCTACTTGCCTCGTATGAATGTGTATGCATGTGAATGAATGTTGGTGGTGGTCGGAGGGGCCGTAGGCGATGATTATCCGTGAGTCTGCCTCAGGGCAGCTCTGGCTGCAATTGTAGCTTACCACCACCGGTATGACTGTGTATGAACGAATAATGGACTCTGTGAAGCGATCTGGGTGTCATGAAGAGCGCTATATAAATCCAAGTCATTATTATTATTATTATTAATATAACACTGGTATATATCAATATATGTCATGGTCCCAGCCAGGGATCATGCCCGAACAATATGAACAGTGCTTTTCTGCCGCCCGCTGGTGGCCAAACGCAGCAACTCCAGATACTGGACTCTATGGCATTTGAGTCTAGGTTTGCTGGATTCCTTTGTTCATGTTGTGTGGTGTGTTTTAGCTTGTGTTTTTAAGAAGGGTTATCTTTTCATGTTCCTTTAAAAGGTTCATCTCTTTTTCATGTGTTTTCTCTAAGTGTTAATGCTTTACTTGTGTCCCTTAAGGCTTATCCCTTTTCACATGTTTTTATTAGTGTTAACTCTTTTACATATGTATTCTCTAAGTGTTAATAATTTACATGTGTCCCTTTAAGGCTTTCCCTTTGCACTTGTTTTTATTGGTGTTAACATCTTTACATATGTTCCTTAAGGGTTGTTTCTTTTAGATATTCCTTTACACTTGCTTTTATCAATGATGTGAGTTTGTTTTACTATCCTGTGCTCCTCAGCCTAGGCCATGCATGGCTTGTTACCAGCTGGCACTTGTTAGTATTCAACGGGCAGTATATAGAGCTGCCCGTCCCTCTCATTCATTGTCGCACCATTGCCTTGTTTCATTGTATTTTCATTCATAGTTGGTTCGGTCACGTACTCACTTTTTGTCACCTGTATTTCCCGTGAGTCCGTTCCTCTCTTAGTCCACCTTTTTGCCAGCTTTGCTATGTATAGTTTGTTTCCGGGTTTTGCAGTTCACTTTTGTTTTTGCTACCGTTTGTAACATGTATCCTTGTCGAATCTGCTCAGTAAAAGCCTGTTCACTTTCATCCGTGGTCTCAGCTTCTTCTCTCTCTGCTCATGTTATCTGCATGTGGGGTCTACTCTTCCATACCACACCGAAACCCTCTCAGAATGGTGTGACCAGTTCTGGCCCCAGCACCCACAAAGACAGCAGGAGCGAGCGACGCTCTCCTCTCGATGGAGAGATTCTTCAAGGGGGATTTTCTCTCCTCGTCCTCAGAGGAGAGATGGACTATGTACACGCTCCTCATCTCTGTCGGTGAGCGCAGCACCGAGCAGGCGCTCCAGCTGGAAGCACACGGCCGTGTGATCCGTTGGCTGATTCGGGAGCTCCTGTCCTCTGCTTCCGAAGCCCCGGTTACCAGCATGCCTTCTTCAGCAAGTACAGCTAGTCCTCTCACCGTTAGCATGGTCCCGCCTGTTAGCACAGCCGTTAGCCTCCCCTGCTAGTGCTGCTAACTCTCGCCCTGTTAACGCTGCCCAGGCTGTTAGCCCAGCCGTTAGCCTAGCATCCCCAGCTAGTGCTGCTAACTCTCGTCCTGTTAACACTATCCAGGCTGTTAGCCCAGCCATTAGCCTAGCTTCCCCGGCTAGTTCTGCTAACCCCAGCTCTGCTAACACAGTCCAGGCTACTAGCATAGCCGCTAGCATAGCTATCATAGCTAACTCAGCTAGCAGAACCTCTAGTCTGCCCCCACAACCAAGTCAATGGTTTCTTCTGTTAGGAGATTCACTGTGGGCTCAGTCTGTATCTCTAGCTTAGCTCCTTCTGCTACTGCTAGTAAGACTAGGGAGGCTAGCAAAGCTCCTTCAGCTAGCCAGGCTTTCTTAACTAGCCCAGCCTTGTCTGCTAGTTTAGCCTCTTCTGCTAGCCAGGCTTTCACAGCTAGTCCAGCCCTGACTGCTAGTTTAGCCTCTCTGCTAGCCAGGCTTTCACAGCTAGTCCAGCCTTGACTGCTAGTTTAGCCTCTTCTGCTAGCCAGGCTTTCACAGCTAGTCCAGCCTTGACTGCCAGTTTAGCCTCTTTTGCTAGCCAGGCTTTCACAGCTAGTCCAGCCTTGACTGCTAGTTTAGCCTCTTCAGCTAGCAACTTAGCACCTAAAGCTAGCACTTCAGCTCTCCCTGCTGGCCCAGGCCCTGTAGCCCCTGTAGCCAATATAGCCTTGTTAGCTACTTCCTTAGCATCCCCTGCTAGGTTAGCCACTGCTAGTTCTACAGGCCCTACAGCTAAACCTTTGGCTTCCTCAGTTAGGAGACTCAGTTATCGATATCGTTATCGCGATATAATTTTTGGCCATATCGCCCAGCCCTACAAGTGGTTATAGTGTAACAGAGTATTTTCTGTTTCCCAAATAATAGATTCTTATCAAACTGGTGAACTACACACCTGTAGCCCCTAAAGCTGCTAAAATATACATTTTGTTCACTGTTTTGTTTCTAGAAGTAGAGCAGGTTGGAAACCCTAAGTATTACTTTCCCCAAAACCAAGACTTCTCCCCAAGCAGAAACAATTTATGAGTAACACATACCTACTCCCATTATGGGCGGTAAGTGTGTACACAAAGTTAAAACACAGATATACACATTCTCTCCTCAAGTAGATAATGTATTTTTTTGGGTTATCAATGAATACATTTTTTTTACATGTATTAACTCTAGAATTGCCACAGTTATTTACAATAGCAACGATAAAGAAGTGCCAAACACATATTATTATAATAATTCACCCAGTTTTCTTTTAAGTTAATCAGAGTGTTTACCAATTGTATTATCGTATTTTTTTGTTCCAAGTGTTATTTTTTATTACATCACTAACAAAATAATAAAACAAAAAATACTAATTTAATCAGATTAATCACTTTATTCAAATTGAGTATTTACTTTGAGGATACAAAAAAAAATTATAAAAAAAGGAGAATTCTTTTTTTTATTAATTTTTTTAATTGAAAACGATCGAAAAACCCTGACGAAGTTTGAATCACTTTATTCAAATTTAGGATTTAGTTTGAGGATAAAAAAAAAACTAAAAAAACGTATTATTTTTTTTAATTTAAAACGAAGGTTCGATCAGAAGAACCCTGACAAAGTTTGAATCCCAAAAACAGGCTTCGGGGACAGCCTTACCATACATATTATTTATAGTATATAAATGGAACTCAAACATGTTCTGTTGTGATGTCACAGTATGATGTCATAATAGCACATTCTAGAACATTTGTGATGTCACAGTATGATGTCATAATAGGACATTCTAGAACATTTGTGGTGTCACAGTATGATGTCATAATAGAACATTCTAGAACATTTGTGTATCTATTCAACTATTCAATTCTCTCAGAAGATCTCATTGTGCATCTTGAAACAGGACTGAACAGTACTGAACAGATAGACTAAACAACGTAGATTGAAGCCTGCATGTCTCAACCAAGGTGCCTTGCCGACCGTTTTGCTGTGGAAAGGTGAGTGTCCACAACGGCTAGCTAGCTGTTCTACTTGAATACTGAATGTTTAATATTGAATCAGACCATATTGAATACTGAATGTTAATATTGAATCAGACCATATTGAATACGGAATGTTAATTCAGGTTGACAGTTGACATCATTTGACAGTTGACAGGGGGCTGGAAAGTTGATTTAATAAAAGAAAAGACTAATTTAATCAGATTAATCACTTTATTCAAATTGAGGATTTAGTTTGAGAATATATAAAAAAAGAAAATGTATAAAAAAAAAAAAAAAAAAAATTTTTTATTAAAAACGTTGAAAAGTCGGACAAACAAAGTCGACCGTGAATGACTCTCGTTGACGATGGCCGCGGGCAGCCCCTTTCCTGTGACTGTGATGCAAGCCTTGCTTCACAGTCATGAAAGGGGCTAGGCCGCGGGAGATTTACCACAGCAGGTAATAGACCTGTTTTTTAAAGATAACACAAATATTTCATCTAGAAGCAGACAGAGGGTTACAATATGTTTTTTTTTATCCTCAAACTAAATCCTAAATTTGAATAAAGTGATTCAAACTTCGTCAGGGTTTTTCGATCGTTTTCAATTAAAAAAATTAATAAAAAAAAGAATTCTCCTTTTTTTATAATTTTTTTTTTATCCTCAAACTAAATACTCAATTTGAATAAAGTGATTAATCTGATTAAATTAGTATTTTTTGTTTTATTATTTTGTTAGTGATGTAATAAAAAATAACACTTTAAAAATACGATAATACAATTGGTAAACACTCTGATTAACTTAAAAGAAAACTGGGTGAATTATTATAATAATATGTGTTTGGCACTTCTTTATCGTTGCTATTGTAAATAACTGTGGCAATTCTAGAGTTAATACATGTAAAAAAAAATGTATTCATTGATAACCCAAAAAAATACATTATCTACTTGAGGAGAGAATGTGTATATCTGTGTTTTAACTTTGTGTACACACTTACCGCCCATAATGGGAGTAGGTATGTGTTACTCATAAATTGTTTCTGCTTGGGGAGAAGTCTTGGTTTTGGGGAAAGTAATACTTAGGGTTTCCAACCTGCTCTACTTCTAGAAACAAAACAGTGAACAAAATGTATATTTTAGCAGCTTTAGGGGCTACAGGTGTGTAGTTCACCAGTTTGATAAGAATCTATTATTTGGGAAACAGAAAATACTCTGTTACACTATAACCACTTGTAGGGCTGGGCGATATGGCCAAAAATTATATCGCGATAACGATATCGATAACTGAGTCTCCTAACTGAGGAAGCCAAAGGTTTAGCTGTAGGGCCTGTAGAACTAGCAGTGGCTAACCTAGCAGCGGATGCTAAGGAAGTAGCTAACAAGGCTATATTGGCTACAGGGGCTACAGGGCCTGGGCCAGCAGGGAGAGCTGAAGTGCTAGCTTTAGGTGCTAAGTTGCTAGCTGAAGAGGCTAAACTAGCAGTCAAGGCTGGACTAGCTGTGAAAGCCTGGCTAGCAAAAGAGGCTAAACTGGCAGTCAAGGCTGGACTAGCTGTGAAAGCCTGGCTAGCAGAAGAGGCTAAACTAGCAGTCAAGGCTGGACTAGCTGTGAAAGCCTGGCTAGCAGAAGAGGCTAAACTAGCAGTCAGGGCTGGACTAGCTGTGAAAGCCTGGCTAGCAGAAGAGGCTAAACTAGCAGTCAGGGCTGGACTAGCTGTGAAAGCCTGGCTAGCAGAAGAGGCTAAACTAGCAGACAAGGCTGGGCTAGTTAAGAAAGCCTGGCTAGCTGAAGGAGCTTTGCTAGCCTCCCTAGTCTTACTAGCAGTAGCAGAAGGAGCTAAGCTAGAGATACAGACTGAGCCCACAGTGAATCTCCTAACAGAAGAAACCATTGACTTGGTTGTGGGGGCAGACTAGAGGTTCTGCTAGCTGAGTTAGCTATGATAGCTATGCTAGCGGCTATGCTAGTAGCCTGGACTGTGTTAGCAGAGCTGGGGTTAGCAGAACTAGCCGGGGAAGCTAGGCTAATGGCTGGGCTAACAGCCTGGATAGTGTTAACAGGACGAGAGTTAGCAGCACTAGCTGGGGATGCTAGGCTAACGGCTGGGCTAACAGCCTGGGCAGCGTTAACAGGGCGAGAGTTAGCAGCACTAGCAGGGGAGGCTAACGGCTGTGCTAACAGGCGGGACCATGCTAACGGTGAGAGGACTAGCTGTACTTGCTGAAGAAGGCATGCTGGTAACCGGGGCTTCGGAAGCAGAGGACAGGAGCTCCCGAATCAGCCAACGGATCACACGGCCGTGTGCTTCCAGCTGGAGCGCCTGCTCGGTGCTGCGCTCACCGACAGAGATGAGGAGCGTGTACATAATCCATCTCTCCTCTGAGGACGAGGAGAGAAAATCCCCCTTGAAGAATCTCTCCATCGAGAGGAGAGCGTCGCTCGCTCCTGCTGTCTTTGTGGGTGCTGGGGCCAGAACTGGTCACACCATTCTGAGAGGGTTTCGGTGTGGTATGGAAGAGTAGACCCCACATGCAGATAACATGAGCAGAGAGAGAAGAAGCTGAGACCACGGATGAAAGTGAACAGGCTTTTACTGAGCAGATTCGACAAGGATACATGTTACAAACGGTAGCAAAAACAAAAGTGAACTGCAAAACCCGGAAACAAACTATACATAGCAAAGCTGGCAAAAAGGTGGACTAAGAGAGGAACGGACTCACGGGAAATACAGGTGACAAAAAGTGAGTACGTGACCGAACCAACTATGAATGAAAATACAATGAAACAAGGCAATGGTGCGACAATGAATGAGAGGGACGGGCAGCTCTATATACTGCCCGTTGAATACTAACAAGTGCCAGCTGGTAACAAGCCATGCATGGCCTAGGCTGAGGAACACAGGATAGTAAAACAAACTCACATCATTGATAAAAGCAAGTGTAAAGGAATATCTAAAAGAAACAACCCTTAAGGAACATAATGTAAAGATAAATAAAATAATAAAAACAAGTGCAAAGGGAAAGCCTTAAAGGGACACATGTAAATTATTAACACTTAGAGAATACATATGTAAAAGAGTTAACACTAATAAAAACATGTGAAAAGGGATAAGCCTTAAGGGACACAAGTAAAGCATTAACACTTAGAGAAAACACATGAAAAAGAGATGAACCTTTTAAAGGAACATGAAAAGATAACCCTTCTTAAAAACACAAGCTAAAACACACCACACAACATGAACAAAGGAATCCAGCAAACCTAGACTCAAATGCCATAGAGTCCAGTATCTGGAGTTGCTGCGTTTGGCCACCAGCGGGCGGCAGAAAAGCACTGTTCATATTGTTTGGGCATGATCCCTGGCTGGGACCATGACATATATTGATATATACCAGTGTTATATTAATAATAATAATAATGACTTGGATTTATATAGCGCTCTTCATGACACCCAGAGCGCTTCACAGAGTCCATTATTCGTTCATACACAGTCATACCGGTGGTGGTAAGCTACAATTGCAGCCAGAGCTGCCCTGAGGCAGACTCACGGATAATCATCGCCTACGGCCCCTCCGACCACCACCAACATTCATTCACATGCATACACATTCATACGAGGCAAGTAGGTTAAGTGTCTTGCCCAAGGACACAACGGCGATGGGATGGACATGGGCTTGAGCGGGATTCGAACCACCAACCCTTCGATCATTGATATATATTGATATATACCAGTGTTATATTGATATATACCAGTGTTATATTGATATATACCAGTGTTATATTGATAGCCCCGTGTCTTTCAGAGTTTCCCACCACTCTAAAGGGTCGGTGGCGTAGTCGCTACTAGGCCGGCCGCCTCACATATGGCTGTCATCTTTACACCAAGAGCCTGACCGATACTGGATTTGTGGGATAAATGCTGAAACGCATGAATTTATTATTTATTATGCATTCATTTATTATTTAAATGCTGAAACAGGATTTGTGTCCAACTTTGTGTCCCTCCCACTGTTGACATGTCATGATATGTCATTACGCCGTATATCTTAGTGAATTAAACATTCATTCTTATAGTGAGTGTGGCACCCAACCATTTTGTACTTTTTCCAAAAGAATGTAAGGAAGAAACAAACTTGGAGCTAGAAGCTCGTACCGTTTCCCGGTATCAGCAGAGCCTGGGCCGTCCGTCGACGTGGTGGTGGTGGTGGAGAAGGTCTGGATGGGGGCATCCGCTGCCTGGCTCTCCCCAGTCCTGGCCTCAGTTCCCTGGGCTCGGCTGTGCTCAGCCAGCATGGAGGCCAGTCTCTCCTGGATCTCCGCCATGGCCCTCTGGGTGGCCTGGTGGCTGGCATGAGCCTCGGACAGCAGAACCCACTTCAACTTCAAATTACTTTATTTTCCTTTCGGAACTTCATTTGTGCAGTGGTTGAAAGACAAACATACAGTCACAATACATAGACACTCACCGCTATAAAAACAATTGTTAAAACTACAGTAAAAGACCACTATATAAAAAAAACACCAACTACATTAAAACTACAGTCAAAAACCATGTGGAGAAGTTCTATATGTATATAAATAATAGTTCTGTTTCATTAAGGGGCTCTGCTTGGCATCACCTACTGCACTCCCTCGCGTACGTGCACGCGTACTGAATAACATTCCACAAATATACCTTTAATACCAGTATTAGTCTGACCACACCCCTCATCAGCTTACCTTCATAAGCAGGTGTGTGGTCACCTGCTCTCCTCCTTCTCGCTTTCACCATAAGGAAGTGCCTTCGGTAGTACCCCACTTGACGTGTTTGTTAGTTGAAAAGAGTTGTGACTGGTTTACATTGTGCTTAATCTTTTCTTCTCTCACTTTGTTGTATAAGAAAAGGTTTGGGTCATAATGTATTCCGCGGAGAGTAGACCCGCTAGACCTACTCTTCACCACCGGTTCTCCATTCCCGCCTCCGTCGTGCGCTTCGGTGCTGGGCTGTTGCCACTCTCGTGGTTGCCGACCCAGCCCGGGAGACTGCCGGTGGATAGTTTTCCTCACCAACGAGCCGAAGGTTCGGTGCCGTCGCTCCGGCGATGGCCTGATCTCGACTCTGGTTCCTCTGGTTCTGGGGAATCGCCCGTTGATGAACGGGGGATTGTTTTGGAGCCGGAGGATTTGCGACGAAAACTTTTTGCGTCTGCTCGCTCGCGTCGCAAGATGGTGGCGTGCAGACGCGAACGGCCTGGGTTTGGGGAATTGCTGGAGACCAGCGAGGATGCGTCCGACTCTGGATTTCTGATGGAAACTGAGGACTTCATGGAGGAGGCGGACGGATTCTTGTATGATGGTCCCGTGGAGGAGAGTATCCCTCCTCCGGAGACCCCGGAGGGGGGAGAAATGGCTCCATGGGGTGCCTTGTTCGAGGATGTCGAGGAACCACCTTGGCCTCATCAGCAGGATGCCCTACTGTCGGCCGCATCGGATTGTGGCTCCTTGACCAGTCGCAGCCTGCTGTATGCGAGGGATGCGGGGTCGGTGGAGGAAGGTTCGCAGGGGGAACTGCGGGCCTTGTTTCCCGAGCTCATGGCGGTAGCCGCTGCCATTGCCTGCACCTGTCCCTGATGACCTCATAGGCCATCCCGGGCAGCGTCCCCCAGTGAGAGGGGTGGACGTTGTCTACCCATTTTTCCCATCGATGGGGGCCTATGTTCGTCGGGGTCAGGCGGTGTCCAACATCATGGGACTAACTCCCGCCTACGTACCAGTTACGCGGGTGTCGGGGTTAGTCAAAGGTATGGGGGAGGGCGTGCCTCGGCTTGACAATCCGATGGCCGTGCTCCTCTGTCCGGATATGGTGTGGGAACCCCTATGCAAGCCGGTCCTCCAGGGGAAGTCGGCTAGGCGATTGGCTTATTGGGGTGACCAGTCATTCATCGCTGGTACACAATCGCTGGCTGCGGCGTCTAACATCGCCCACCTGGCTAGATTTGTATCGGGGATAATGACGGGCGGCACGGATCTGAACGAGGTAAAATGCGATCAGATCACCCAGGCTGCGGGAGCTGTCCTGCACCTTTCCCAGGTGCTGGCCATAGCCATGGGGAAAGTGCGCGCCCTGGCCACCCTGGGCCAGCGTCACCTTTGGCTGGAGCAGGCCCGTGTGCCAGAGAAGAAGAGAGCCCCTCTTCTGACGGCCGCCCTCTCCGACGCTGGCCTGTTCGGGAAGGCCCTGCAATTGATGACCTCAACATGCAGAGAAATGGCAGAGGAGAGATCCGTCCTTCAACCCCATTTTCCGCCTCCCGTCCTTGCCGGTGGGGGCAGAAGGCTTCCGCGACGTCGAGCTGTCTCCGTCGCCGCTACCACTGCCTCCGCCGCCGCTGCTGGCCCTGCCAAGAGGGCCAGGGGACGAAACGGCGCTTCGGCCACCGCCGGCCCATCCCAGACCGGAGGAGACGGTAGGGAACGTCGTGTCCAGCAGACTGTAACCTACCGTCCCTCCGGGGCTCCCCGGGGTGGCAAGACTCGAGCGGCGCGAGGTGGCAGACGCCGCTAGGAGTGACTTTTTCCCCTCTGTGTCCCTTCCCCTACACCCTTCCCGGCCCCTCTGTGATATTGTGCCTTACGCTTTATTAGTTTTAATAAAAAAAGTTCCCCGACATAAGGGGGACTGTGTTTGGCCGAACAAACTGTGTGTTTCTTCATACAAATCATATGGTGGGGTTGTGTATATATGAATCTACCCTGTTTACGTTGGGGGGTGAGTTGTGTTGTGTTACGAGGTTAAGCAAGGTCTGCAACTTACACTCGGTAATAGGTTCTATTTAGCTTGATGCTCCACATGCAATTAGAACTGGTGTTATTCCATTGCTTTAACTAAGTATATGTGTTTTCACAATGCTGTGTTGTTAGTTGCAGTAATGCTCGTACGCACACTTTTCACGGCCTAGCCGTTACTCTCGTTCGGCGTTCTTTCCTATGTATGACATAGGCAATGGGTATGGGATTCACGCACAGGCGACTTGTGTTTTGTTGTAAACCCTTTTACACTTTTTTGTGGGTAGCAGGCATTGTATTAGCTTATGCTATGCATTGCTTTCTACCAGAGGTTTTTCAAGATGGCTACGGTTGTGTTTCTGTGTGTAGGGATAAAGGGTGTGTTTTCGGGAGGGGGTGTCGAATAAACCCCTCCTTTTTCCCACTTGATTGGTTTAGAGGATTTTTTATCTTTTCTGCTGAGCCAGTCAGGGCCAAGCCAGTGCTTGACAGGGGGGGGGGGGGGGGGGGGGGAAGGGGTATTCTACCGACTCCTGTTATGACAGGATCCGGTGGGTTTTTCCCCGCCCGTTGTAGCGTTGTTGCTATGGCGACGCCTTCCATGAGCTGGTGTCTTACAGATGTCGAGGTTGAACGCAGGGCTTACAGGCCTGCTGCGCCCGGTTTATGTGTCAAACTTGAGTCTATTGGTCACGTGTCTCACAGTTTACATATCTTTTTTCTTGACCGTAGTCTCATGTGGGAAGGTGTTTCTGGGAGAGTTTGGTCTTACACTCTGATTAAAAGGAGTGACTGGATTAAAATCATGTGAAAAACAGGGTTTTTACTCCCAGCTGTGCAGTTGGGTCATACGGGTGATGCCTTTTCTTTATTTTTATAAAGAGTTGAATGTGTCTTGATGGATTGGAAATGAGGGTCCCTGATGGAAACAAGACTAACGTCTTTCTCAGGTCTGCCTCCCCTTATCTTTTTGTGTGTATTCCTGTACTGCAGTCTGTTGGGTAAATTTTTTCATTCATTCATTCATGGAGTTGATTGCATCTCGCCCCTCTTGTCGTTTCCCTGGGCGTCTTGGGGATTCAATATGGTGGTCTAAACGGCCTATTGTTGATGTGGGTATGTCCAAACGCACACATAGTGCTGGCTCAGGATGTGCTTTTGGGCCATTTGCTGACTGGCGCGCCTTGTTTGCTTGGGTGAAACAGCGTTTTTATGGAGCAATTGGGATGGGGGTTTTTCCTCTTCCGACATCCTGTGTGTTGTCGATGGGTTCCCGTTCATGTCAGGGGATGATGACGGAATGGGTCTGGACATATGGGGAAGGGTCTCACGCCCTAGGGGTGGGCCACCGGACGCGGTTCATACCGACACGTCTGGGTGGCGCCTTTTTTGTGTTGGGATCAAACGCGCATATCTGCCCCTTCTCCTGGGGTTGGCAGGTCGGCGTGATTAGGGCACGGGACTGGTTCTGGTCGCGCTGGTCCAGATCAGTTGCACCCGTTGTCCGCTGGGGATGCAGATCTGCTGTTCTGGTACCCTGAGGGACTTGGGGTTTTTTCAGGGGGAAAAATGCTAGGCCGATCCGGGTGTCACAGGGTTGAGCGTTATGGGACCCTTGTTAGGTGCGTTGTATTCTGCACTGTCGTAATGGCTTACGGCCGTGCCGACCTGTACGCGTCCGATCTCGTCGGATCTCGGCCGCTGTACGGGTTGGTCTTGGTTGGTACTTGGTTGGGTGACCTCCTGGGAATACCGAGTGCGGGGTGCTGGGGCTGGTCTTCCTTTTTTACGCTCTTCTCTTGCGTTTTGGCGCTGAGGAGCCTGTTGGGTGGTTTTAACCTCCTCGGGGACCCTGTGCTCCCCGTATCACCGGGCCCGGTCCGGGGTGATGCTCGTTGACCCGTAGGCCCGGGATAGCCCTGTTGGGAACCGGAACGCGGGCTGCGGCGGTTCCGCAGGTGTGTTTCGGGGTTTCTTTCCTGAGGGGTTATGGGACCAACCATTGCATGGGGTGATGCCTGGGTAGTTGGTTCTCTGGTGTGTTGCTGCAGTGTCAACTCCCGGTTCTCCGGTTGAGGGTGCCCCTGCACGTTCATGACGTCTGCCGATCGTATGGGCTTTTTCTGTGGGCAGCTGTCAGGGGCCGAGTGGTCTACGGATCCCACTTCTGACGTGCTGTTTGAAAGCTTGGTTATGCGACAACGCCAGCATACGCCCCTTCCGCCGGGGCGGCTGTTTCAGCTCTCCTTTCTGGCGCCTGCCTCGTCCGCAGTTTCCAGGCTTGGGTTGACAGCCTGTTGCCTGGTCTTTTTCCCCGGTGCACTGTATATTGTTTTTTTTTATTTAAAACGAAGGTTCGATCAGAAGAACCCTGACAAAGTTTGAATCCCAAAAACAGGCTTCAGGGACAGCCTTACCATACATATTATTTATAGTATATAAATGGAACTCAAACATGTTCTGTTGTGATGTCACAGTATGATGTCATAATAGCACATTCTAGAACATTTGTGATGTCACAGTATGATGTCATAATAGGACATTCTAGAACATTTGTGGTGTCACAGTATGATGTCATAATAGAACATTCTAGAACATTTGTGTATCTATTCAACTATTCAATTCTCTCAGAAGATCTCATTGTGCATCTTGAAACAGGACTGAACAGTACTGAACAGATAGACTAAACAACGTAGATTGAAGCCTGCATGTCTCAACCAAGGTGCCTTGCCGACCGTTTTGCTGTGGAAAGGTGAGTGTCCACAACGGCTAGCTAGCTGTTCTACTTGAATACTGAATGTTTAATATTGAATCAGACCATATTGAATACTGAATGTTAATATTGAATCAGACCATATTGAATACGGAATGTTAATTCAGGTTGACAGTTGACATCATTTGACAGTTGACAGGGGGCTGGAAAGTTGATTTAATAAAAGAAAAGACTAATTTAATCAGATTAATCACTTTATTCAAATTGAGGATTTAGTTTGAGAATATATAAAAAAAGAAAATGTATAAAAAAAAAAAAATCATTTAAATTTTTTAATTAAAAACGTTGAAAAGTCGGACAAACAAAGTCGACCGTGAATGACTCTCGTTGACGATGGCCGCAGGCAGCCCCTTTCCTGTGACTGTGATGCAAGCCTTGCTTCACAGTCATGAAAGGGGCTAGGCCGCGGGAGATTTACCACAGCAGGTAATAGACCTGTTTTTTAAAGATAACACAAATATTTCATCTAGAAGCAGACAGAGGGTTACAATATGCAGTGGAAAAGTACGTTCATGAGATACACATTTACCTTAGACCTCCATGGTGATGCAAGCATTAGCTATAGATAACATTGCATTACTTACAGTTGACTTGATTGAAGATTACAAGAACTATGACGATAATCCATGATTTCTACTATTGCTGATACATTTAGTTTAAGGCTAGTGGTCCAACGCAGTATACGAGCTAGACCCGACAGTTGTGTCACTAGTCACTAGAATGAGGAAAAAAGTGAGATCTGTCACTTGCCAACAATCCTCCTCCATAAAGGGGTGAGACGTCAGAGAATGGTATGCTGCACATTCTAGTGTACATCAGGTCAAATGATTGATTACACGAACTATAAATGTATAGTGATAGAGACCAAAGTAAAAATACCTAATAATAAAATAGACCTAATAGGGGGCGACAGTGGCTTGGGAGTAGAGCAGTCGTCTGGTAATCCGGAGGTTCCCGGTTTGATTCTCGCTCCTCCCGGGCAGCGTGTCGAAGTGTCCTTGAGCAAGACACTGATGAGCAGGTTGGCACCTTGCATGGTTGCCTCCACCGTCTGTGTGTGAGTGAATGGGTAAGATGTGAGAAACAAATTGTAAAGCGCTATATAAATACAGCCATTTACCATTTACCAAAATACCTGTAAATCACAGTAAATGGGTACAGGTCAGGACATAGCTTTTCTTATAACACTAAGTATAAGTTATATTTAATATAAATATAAATAAATGCATATACAACACATTCTCAAGATAGATCACTCTGATTAGAAAAGAAAACCCACAACTAAAGTGTACATAAATAGCCACTATTTTTATATACAATAAACATTTTAAACCAGCAATCTGAGGGACACAGAGCAGCATAACTGGACCACTTTAACCTTCAGGTCAATATATCGAGGGTTGAATGCACTGAAATACAAGAACACCCTATAGAATATGTACTGTACTTTTACTTTTGAAACTTAATACAGTACTGTAGTGATTGTAATGGTACATAATTCACCCACGGACCTATTGTTAGGAACATTCTAGAAAATTAGTGCCGCCCGAACATACTGGAACGTGTGTGATGATGTCATGGCAGTACATTCTAGAACCTTAGTTCTGCCCGATCATTCTGGAACGTTGGTGATGATGTCATAGTAGTACCTTCTAGAACCTCTAACATTCCTATTTAAGCATTCTGTTTAGCTTTCTAGTAATGTCCACCTTCCATTGGGGGAGCCTGGTGCCCACAGGCCGGCACTCCTCATCTGGAGTAAGAGGGGAGGAGAGAAGGGTGATGGATAAGGAGAGAGGGGTGCTGGATAAGGGGAGAGGGATGAGGGGGAGAGGTGAATGAGGAGAGGGATGAGGGGGAGAGGTGAATGAGGAGAGAGGGATATTATTCAGTTAATATATTCAGTTCATCAATGACATGATTGTAAAGCTGCACACATTCCATGATGCTCACTTTAGTCCAAAAACATAAATCAGACCTCTTTCATTGTCACTCATGTCCTGTCTTGGGTTGACCTGTGTCATCTCTGTGAGGGCAGTAACATCTCCAGCACACCTCATTCTGTGAAAAAAACACAAAAAGCTGAGTATTAGCTAAGCATAGACAGATAATAATAATAGTTCATTTATGGAGCACCTTTCATACATAAAATGCAGCTCAAAGTGGATTTTATTGACAACAAACATAACAACTTTGACAGATCAACATTTGTGTTTGCCTTGTCAGGGATAAAACAAAAAAGCCAGGATTTATTTATATCGTTGTCCCTGTTGTTACTGGTTTCAAGTGGCACTATGGCATCTGAAGTGCATCGAGCATTCTTAGTGCATGTAGTAGTATTCATGTTATTAGTATTCTGTTGTCTGTTAGCCAGTTCTTTATACTATCAATGGTGGTCACTACATTACATCTATAACTATAACTGTCCTTGTTGGTCATCATTTCCAATGTTATGCACCTGGCTTGCGGTAACATTGCTGATGAGATGGGGAACTAGCTGGCTCTACTAGTACTAGCCCTGCTATCAATCCAGTCCAGAGTATAAGCTAACGTTATGATACAGAAAGCTAACCGTATGATACAGAAGGCTAACGTTATGATGCAGAAAGCTAACCTTATGATACAGAAGGCTAACGTTATGATGCAGAAAGCTAACCTTATGATCAGTGATGCCAGTAACGCGTTACTAAGTAACGCGTTATTGTAATCTGATTACTTTTCCCCGAAAATAGTAATCTAACGCGTTAATCTTTAAAAGCCAGTAATCTGATTGCAGTTACTTGTCCAAGTGGCTGTGCGTTACTATTTCGTTACTATCTCATCATAAATTCATAATGCAGGCGGAATGCAGTATTTTATTTCGTTTTCGACAGTCAAAAATACATTTTGAGCTGTTTTTCTTTTTGGGAGTGACGTTGTGTGGCAGTGAAAGGGTTAAATACAAGAATGTGTCCCGCGGCGTGACTGGAGCCTCTGTCTGTGAGTGACTCTGCTTTTGTCCAATCACATTCCCCATCCACAGTCTGCGAATCAGAGGCAGAGTAGGGCGGGTCTTCACAGCACGTCATGTGACATATGCGCCAATCGTGTGACAGCAGGGCTCTGTCGTCCGGAGAATTCCACCCCAAAACGCTTGGCAAAATTAAAAGTGAAACTTTTGCGGTTTCTGTTCAGACTTCCATCCCAAAAGGCTCAGTCACTACTTCACAACATTCATATGCGGAGGAAACAAAATACTGTCTACCGCTAAAAACAGCACATCCAATTGCATTGAAAGCATCTGGAATCACAACACTAGCCGACGCTTCGACTAGGTACAGGAGGGTTGATGGTGGCAGAGCAAAAGCTCTTATTTGCCAGATTTACAGTTAATTTACATGTTAAAGAGAGACTGATTGTATGTTTATAGAGAGACATTTATAAAAACAATTTAATAGTTACAGTTGATATAATTGAATAGTTCAGTCTGCATTTGTTAGATGTGATACACTGGTTTTGTAAAACCACTGGCTGGCTGCTCTAATGCTGTGAGCATCATAGACTGTTGCTTTACCATACTTGATGGTACAGAAGCTGAAGCACTAGTTTAACAATTTACGTTATGTGCAGAGAAACAAGTTAAAAACAATTTATGCACTTTCAATAAAGCGTTTAAAAAAAACTGTTGGGGGAACGACAACGACTTCGTAACCTAGTTACTTTCAAAGTAACTAAGTTACTCTGATAATCAAGTAATCAGTAAAGTAACTTAGATTACTTTTTAAAGGAGTAATCAGTAATCAGTAATCAGATTACTTTTACAAGTAATCTGTGGCATCACTGCTTATGATACAGAAGGCTCACGTTATGATGCAGAAAGCTAACCTTATGATACAGAAGGATAACATTATGATGCAGAAAGCTAACCTTATGATACAGAAGGCTAACGTTATGATGCAGAAAGCTAACCTTATGATACAGAAGGCTCACGTTATGATGCAGAAAGCGAACCTTATGATGCAGAAATATCTGCGGTATCGTTACCTTTTTTTGGGTGAGGGTCTGTGTCTTTTCGGAGCAGACACGAGAGCCCGGATGGGATCTGGATTTTCCAGAGTTGGCTTCCCATCTCTGAAGTGCTTTGGGGTGAAAAGACAGAAGCAAAAGTTAGCTAAAAACACCAGCTAACTAGCGAGGACGAGTAGATAGCAAACATGTTGGCAGCTAACGTTAGCTAGCTGCTAACGTTAGCTAACTGGGCTGGATATACGATAGCTAGTTCGCAGTCAAAGTCAAATGTTAGCAAACTAATAGTTTGGTCTATGTTTCTAATGCATGCTGTCAAATATTATTTCTTTATGAATTGACCTTACCTTTGAGCAAACATAAGTGTCCTTGGTAATGGTCTTCACATTCAGTTGTGTATGTGGTCGACGACACAACATAATCCATCGCTTGCATTTCTCTAGTTTTCGTTTGGGCTTCGGGAAAGGTATGAAATATACTCCTCCATCCAGTCTTTCAGGGTACCTGGTGTCCAAATTACAGGTATCCCACGCACAGCGTTTCACCATCGGATATTAGGTAGATAATAACATATAAACTGAACTCTTACACAGTGGTTTCGATCACAGCCGTCTGGTTGATACAGCCCACAAAACCGAGTTGAACGAGGTTTCTGCAGCGAGGATTTCTGCTGTGGACAGCCTTACCATACATATTATATATATTATTCAAATGGAACTCAAACATGTTCCGTTGTGATGTCACAGTATGATGTCATAATATAACATTCTAGAACATTTGTGATGTCACAGTATGATGTCATAATCAAACATTCTAATATATATATTCAACAATTCTCTCATCTCATTGTGCATCTTGAAACAGGACTGAACAGATAGACTGAACAACATAGATTGAAACCTGCATTTCTCAACCAAGGTGCCTTGCCTACCGTTTTGCTGTGGAAAGGTGAGTGTCCACAATGGCTAGCTAGCTGTTCTACTTGAATACTGAATGTTAATATTGAATCAGACACTTGAATAATGAATGTTAATATTGAATCAGACACTATTGAATAAATAATGTTAATATTGAATCAGACACTATTGAATGCTGAATGTTAATTCAGGTTGACAGTTGACAGGGGGCTGGAAAGTTGATTTAATAAAAGAAAAAAGACTAATTTAATCAGATTAATCACTTTATTCAAATTGAGGATTTAGTTTGAGGATATATAAAAAAAAAAAAAAAAGGGGAATTTCCCATTGTGTTCTTGTACATTAGATATCTTCATATCTCTATTCCATTATGTTCTTGTATATTAGATATCTTCATATCTCTGTTTCCATGGTGTTCTTGTACATTAGATATCCTCATATCTCTATTCCATGGTGGTATTGTACATTATATATCCTCATAACTCTATTCCATGGTGGTATTGTACATTATATATCCTCATATCTCTATTCCATGGTGTTCTTGTACTGTGTAGGAGCATTAGAGAGTCTGTTTGACACTGTTGTAGAGGTTGATCAGGTGGAGAGCATTAGAGAGTCTATTTGACACTGTTGTCTTGGTTGATCAGATGGAGAGCATTAGAGAGTCTGTTTGACACTGTTGTCTTAGTTGATCAGGTGGAGGAAATTGAAGCTTAAGATTGACTTGTATTGATTAATCAATCAATATATTAAAATAATTTGATCAAAATGTTACTCTGGCCTCTTATTTAAATGTGTATTCTTTATCTACTTGAACGTAATACCTTATCTACTTGAAATGTACTGAATTTTTTTTATATACACAAAAATGCGTTTTTGAATTCTTGGCTGGTAAAAAATCTGCCTGGCTGGTAGGCCAAAAAGTAAATTTTGTTCCCTGAGTCCACGGCAATCCAGCGAGCCAGTGAGTTAGTTAATTTGTTACACTTGGTCTGACAAATGTTTGCTCTGAATCCCGTCATCTGGTCTAGTGTGGTTAGGCGACCCTGCTTGCTTGTACTCTGGGTAATGTTAGCCTGACCGGCGTTAGATATAGTTTGCACGGTAGCTCCAACATGCTTGGCATTTAGGTGATAGTGTAGGCTAGAAACGCTCCGGTGATGGGCAAAGTCTTTGCTGCACAAAGTGCACGCTACCATTCTTGTATCGACACTTCCATCTGTTTTTTTTTTTTTTAAACCAAACGAAACATCCCATTCAACGGGCCAAGCAACGCAGTCTCAACAGATTTTTCCATGTAGGGCTATAACTCTATGACGTCACTCCATGCACGCTGTGCAACTGGATAAACGGTATGCCTGGAACTGGTCCACTGAGAAACATTCTGCGGGGTCTGGAGTGCAAAAATATTAAAGTGCGATAAAATGCCTAATCTTTCTTTACTTTTAAATTATTTCTAGTTAATTAACCTCTTTAGCCCAAGCGGTCCGACGGAGGTTAAAGGGTACAAAGTATGAAGAAGGTGAACATGTGATTTTACTATAATAATGGTCAGCTAACTGCTAGCATCTGCAGCGTCGTAATTCTCTTCACAATTAAATACTACATTCATTCTCTTCACAATATTACAACCTCTATCTTAGCTGTAAAGACATTGTCAATGAATTGGTCAAAGACAGACCACTAAAGACTACTATGACAGACAGATATGACAAAATCAACAGAAAAAGGTCTTTCCTCCTTTACCTTTCCTTTCAGCCATAGGCCACAACAGGATTAACAAGCAGCATCAAGGCTGCAATGCCAACAGTTGTCTTGGTGCTGGGCAGACTGAAAGGTTATAGGGTGGCAATATGCTGGATACTATAAGACTTGAAAGAAACAGACAAAAAGTTATCTTAATTCATGATCTTGATCTGATAGACATATTACAAACTAATGATCAATAGGCTACTCTTTGGCTAATCAATACATGAATTAATTTACATGTAATTGATATTGCTAATATAATATCCATTCCATTGAATATATCATTTCAGACTGAATTATCTGTACTAGTGGTTTGTGTACTCTTACTTGCTCCCCAAAACAACACAAACTAGGAACAACAATGATATTGTTACAAGGACAGATACAACCACAATGTCATATTGCAGGCAACTGCCTGTTGGGATTTATCTCAGTATTTTATGAATGTTGGCCAGGTTTCAATAACCGCCAATGGAGCAGATTCACTTTTAAATCACATCAACAACAAAATTTGGAGCATAAAACATTTAGAGAACTTGAGAAATACAAACTGAACGAATGCAAAATCTGAACTCTTCATTGGTGTCCTTTTCTCTTCTCCAGGTACAATAGCTGCATTGCTCCCCAACAAAAAGCAGAGATATGAATGAGTCAAGGCCTCACTGCTGTGACCAGTGTGGAAAGAGCTTCATCAAAAAGTCTGCCTTTCTAAGACACCAGCGCATTCATACAGGAGAGAAGCCCTACCGGTGTGACCAATGTGAGAAGGGCTTCAGTCAAGCTGCACACTTAAAGACACACCAGCGCATTCATACAGGAGAGAAGCCCTACCACTGTGACCAATGTGAGAAGAGCTTCAGTACCTATGGCAACTTAAAGATACACCAGCGCATTCATACAAGAGAGAAGCCCTACCACTGTGACCAATGTGAGAAGAGCTTCAGTCAATATGGCAGCTTAAAGAAACACCACCGCATTCATACAGGAGAGAAGCCTTACTACTGTGACCAATGTGAGAAGAGCTTCAGTACCTATGGCAACTTAAAGATACACCAGCGCATCATACAGGAGATAAGCCCTACCACTGTGACCAGTGTGAGAAGAGCTTCAGGAGACACGACCTCTTAAAGAGACACCAGTGTCTGTTGGCCCCTGAGAGCCTGTTGGCCCCTGAGAGTCTGTTGGCCCCTCTGTTGGCTTCTGAGAGCCTGTTGGCTTCTGAGTGCCTGTTGGCTTCTGAGAGCCTGTTGGCTTCTGAGAGCCTGTTGGCCTGTTGGCCCCTGAAAGAAGTGATTTTGTTTAAAGATGATTCTGTTGGAAAATGTAACAGTGTTTGGAAAGATTGTTAAGGGTTAGGGTTATAAGCATATTGCTTCTTCCTATTCATTTTTGGACAAAATACTGTTTTGTTTATTATTTTATTTAAATACTTACAGTAATGTAAATACTTACAGTAACGTAAGAAAAAGAAAAGCTACTTTTAACTTTTCATATTTTGTCATAACGAGTTGGCTACAGAGCTCTTCCTTATTATGGTTGAAAGAATGTACATTTCTGAGAAAAAAAGGGGTGGGGGTCAAAAATGGCACTTTTTTATTATTACAATTGAGATAAGTACCTTTTTTCTTTTTCTGTTTAAGGTCTTTCAATATATATATGTATAAGCTAACCCATTAGGTGCCACACCTCTCTGTGACCGAGTCATTCCATGTTGTTTTGTACAGTATTTTCAGTATGTTCTCGATCTCACTGCTGCTCCTTTTTGTGTTTTCTAGAAAGCAGTGTTTGTACAGAAATGACTGGTTTGAGCTTTATAATGGAGAAAAAAATTTAAAAGGAGGGCATGTTGGTTCAAAGCAATACCTCCTGCTGTTTCTATACTGGCCTTATTCTTTTCTTCCCCTTTTTTAATCACATACAAAATGTCATTACTGAGGGCAACGCGTACAGTGCAAAATACCAGTTGGGAGAATTTCATAACAATGGTGTCTAGAGTGTTTATTTTTATATTTTGGGTCTCTCTCTCTTTCTCCCCCCTCATCCTATGACTTTCCATTTCACACACATCCCGCCACAGTGACATCATCACACCAGGCAGAGAGAGAGGAACAGCTCCGCCCCGCTCAAAACTCCTCCCACAGAACCAGCTGCCTGTCAGAGGGAGGGGGAGCCAGCCGCGTCCCCTTCCTTCATTAGTTTATTCACCAAATCGTTCGCCCAGGGGAGAGTGTTTTTTATTTGTGCGTTTTATCCTAATTGAAAATGTATTGATTGTAGATTGTAATTTTTCCGTGAAAACTTGACTAGGTGTTTCTAGGTCATTTTCAAGCAGGAGATCGTCCCAGTTTAAGTTTTGTATGGCTAATCTAAACTAAAGTGTTTTGGAATGCCAAAGGAATCACTTTTCCCAGCATTTGTATTGAACCGCTTGCCTGTTAGTTTTCTTGATATCAGCACCATATTATTGCAGTGGCGAATCCTTATGGAAGCCAACGGAAGCCATGCCTCCCTAATATTAAAATATGAATTAATATCAAATATGAAATATGAAAAAAAAAAAAAAAAAAAATATATAGTTTAATAATAATAATCTGTGTTATATTTTTTTTTTTTTTTTTAAATGTCTCCCTCTTCTCCTTCTCACTCCCTCTAACACACTGTCAGACTCACTGTGCTCACTGCAGCTAGTATAGGAGAGAGGCAGGGGGTAGGTCTCTTTCTCCAGGCTTCCAGCATTATAGAGTCCAAATCCGATCCTAGCCAATCAGATTCGAGCTGACTGCCACACCCTAAAAGTTTAAAACGGGGCTGGGAGGAAGACACTCAGCATATTTTCCCCTCTGCACTCTGAACATTGTATTAACCCGTAACTGTTCCCACGGGCCGAATATTGCCCCGATCCTCGCGAGATTAAATCCACGGGGACCTCTCGGCGTGCCGAAGCGTTTCCTAAATCACTTCCATCATTGAAAATGAGGGTAAAAGGTCGGCTCGCGACCCTGAAAATGTCGCGTGATTTTAAAAACGCTGTATTAAGTGAGCCTATTATGGGATCCACGCAAGCTTTCTATCGTGGAAACATCTGGGCGTCCCGCAACTTTTACTCATTCACATGTAGCCCCGAAAATGCTTAGAGAAGTAAAACAGAAAGCGTGGAATAAACTCGCCGAAACGGAAAAGTGTCCCACGGGCGCGCCGTGATTCCGATCCGCGTGAAAATATTCACGGCCATAGAGGAGACCGTGGGACACCTTTTTGCAACCGAATATGTCTCGAATTTGCTCCCACGCACAAAATCGTGCAAGGAAAAATCGGACCAAAAATGAACCAATGCTCCAGCAGTATTAATGACCCTGATGTAAACAAGACAAACGTCTTTCTCTGGGCCCTATTCCCCGTACCTGTTTCAACTAAGTCGATCAAGATGTCATTATCCAGACTTGAGCACTAGCGCCACGCCACTGTGCCAGATGGGATAAATTCATTGTTTATACATTAATGAACGAGAGACCCGTGTTTAGAATATTCTTTATTTTGTTGTTGTTGCACCGAGCGAGCGCCACGGTATATAACGTGCATTATTTAGGACAAAGTGAATTTAGTATCAGCATTTTGGGTCTATTTTACATTTCAAAAGACCCCTCTGGAAGAATGGAGCACAAAAACGTAATTCAGAATGGTATAACGCAGATCCTAGGCTGTGGGAATAATTTCAGGAAACGAGCTGTCACTTTCTTTGCGGGGGCGTGGCTTTGCTTGATCCGGCTAACTTGAACTTAAACTCTGCTTTCGACCAGGCTCAAACTTTTGGATCTGTTGTCATGGTGATTTGGAAAATCCAGGTACGGGGAATCGGAAAGTCCGGCTTAAGTCAGACTTACCCGAAAGTTATCCGGCTAACTCAGTTATCCAGGTACGGGGAACGGGGCCCTGGGCCCTGTTTCTTGTACGTGGTTCAACTAAGTCGATCAAGATGTCATTATCCAGCTTCAGTTAACCCGATGTTTGAAGCCGGGATTTTCCTGTTCCACGAAGGTGGATTCAGTCTCGTTAACTCAAGCCAGACTTGCGACTCAGGCTAAATGCGCGCGGCCGCTTTAGGTGAAAAGCCAGCACGTATCGATGGCAGAGATCCTGATTCTCTAACGGCATTGATTGATTAATTGATTTAAGACTTTATTGACAGATTGCAATACGGCTCAATCGCCTCGCCGACAAGTTAAATGCGTTATCTATAGGCTAATTTTAAGTCCCTCATTACCTCAATCAATCAGATTATATTTCTTTAAACTTGCCTGCTGGATTGAATAATCAAATGAGATCTTGCTAGCGAAAATAATTAGTTAACTGTTATACAGAATTACGATACGGCTCTCTTACCCATTGATTGATGTATAGTCAATCTTTAACTTATCTCCAATGTGGTCTAACGGGTTGTTCTTTTGACTTTCACACAGACGACCGGGGTTCGAGACCCTAGTCGTCTCCTTCTTTTTGCAATATAGGAATAATTCAATTTGGTGCACGTTGAGAGCTATATAAAGAATGACATCCTCAATGCATGTAGATTTATAATATTTTAACTTAAAACCAGGCTACTTTGGCGTATAATCATTAATATTATATTCAAAAAAATCATATTGGAAACACCAGGTTTTGAACCCCGGTCGCTGGGTTGGCAGGCTTGAGCACTACCACTGCACCACTGTGCCAGATGGGATAAATTCATTGTTTATACATTAATGAACGAGAGACCCGTGTTTAGAATATCCTTTGTTTTGAATGAAGTTATAATATCTCTTTATCCTCATTCATTAATGTGACGTCAACGGCTCATTCAATTTCTCAAATCCGTCAAACAGCGCATCTCATCAGACATCTTAATCCCAGTTACAATTAAAATAACCACATAATGTGTACATCGCACGAGCCAGCGCCACCGTCACCACGGTATATATAACGTGCATTATTTAGGACAAAGTGAATTTAGTATCAGCATTTTGGGTCTATTTTACATTTCAAAAGCCCCCTCTGGAAGAATGGAGCACTGCTCTGCTTGATCCGGCTAACTTGAACTTAAACTCTGCTTTCGACCAGGCTCAAACTTTTGGATCTGTTGTCATGGTGATTTGGAAAATCCACGTACAGGGAACCGGAAAGTCCGGCTAACTCAGTTATCCAGTTAAAGTTATCCGGCTAACTCAGTTATCCAGGTACAAGAAACAGGGCCCTGGTCTGCATCCCCTTATACAATTGTGTGTATTGAGCCGTACTGTATTGTACCCATTCTGCAATCTGTTAAATAAATAAAAAAGAAAGTTTGACTGGCCGCCGAGCCATACTGTAGTGTACATGGTGACTGCTTGACTAAAAAAATAAAAAAATAAAAAATATTAATACAAATATTTAATAATTTTTTTTTTAATAATCTTTTTTTTGGCTTCCCCTGTTATTTTACCCACGCGACACCACTGTATTATTGTCTGACAGCCCTGTTATCATATTGTGTGTTTTTGTAATTCTTTTGTGTCTATTAGTGAATATTAAGTCAATCTGAGTACTGGTGCTGTTTGTTATTCGCGTTGGGCCTTTAACCATTTGAGTTAAGTTAAAACTGTCAGTAATTAGCTTGAGCTTCTTCCTTGTTGCCTTGTCTTCCCAGTTCAAATGTAAGTCACCCATTATAATGACCTCTCTCTTAAAATCACATTGACATCTGAGGCGACAGGATCATATTCAGATCTATACATTCTAGATCCTTTGGGTCTTGCCATTGAATCTCCTTACATCTCTCTAGTGTAGATCAGAACACTGCCCCCTTTCGTATCCATTTGATCCCTTCTGTAAATATTATAACCCGGACGTGTTAAATTATTATTTAAGATTAGGTCGAGCTCTGCACTGACAGATTTGTGTTCGTTTGTCTAAGATTTAAAAAGGTTTATACTTTACAGCACTGACAATTCTCTATAGTATCTTTTATAGTGTCCTGACCCATATAAAAACATGTCTTAATAAAAAATGATGTCGAATTCTGCCTTTGTCTATATTAACTACATATAAATATTTATATAATTGTTTGCTTTATAGACGAAGTTTGCAACATAATTATGTAATGTATTGGTGTTGGCTGTTGTCACACGCAGCGATGCAGTGGCGGTACCACGGGGTGCCACGCCGTCCTAGTAGTTTGCTGAGCAGAAGTGCGCGCAATCGCGCACGGATGTGTACGCGCAGTCGCGCACAGATGTGTACGCGCAGTCGCGCACGGATGTGCATGCGCGCGCACACAAAAATGCGTTCACAATTTCCACTGGACTCGTCGCGCCGTGCGCCAAGTACCCGCCGGCCGGCACTTATCTATCACCTAGACTTTGCATAATAATAGGATACCGATAGCATAACAAAGAACGAGAAGAGCCAAACCAAAATAAGCCTGTACCAATTGGTCGGGGTTTGCTTGAGCTGTGGAACCTCTCACTATGTGACAATGGATCCGACTGGAAGGATCAAGGATGAGGCATTAAGTTGTGCTTCAGAAGGAAACTGTCCTTCTGTAAACTAAGTTACATTGTTAATTTAGTTTGTATTTACTTTTCTAGTTTAAGTTCATTCAATTAAAGAAATTGTAACTACAATTACATTTAAAACATTGTTTGTTTTTCAATCATATCTGTTGACAATATAATTTCTTTATATATTGAAGGCTACATCCTGCTACCTTTTTCAGCTTCTCTATTTCAAGGCAATATTTACAAAAACTAAACTAAAACTAGTAATTTCCTACAAACATGTTTCCTACTATTTATTCTGCATAATAATCATCTGTTCTGTGTGCATGCGCGTGCGTCCAGGCAGCGTGAATACTTTCCCCAAGGTGGTTGTCCTTCTGCGTTTGGTTTACGCGGCCTGATTGGCCACTGACGCTTCTCTCAACGCCCAATCGCGTTACTCCTAACGCTCGCTCCTAACTTTCAGAACTTCTGTCCATCACATCAGCTACCTACCTGCATCAATATACTACTAACTATCAACTAACTCACTACCGCCGTGCATCGCTATACTGCTACCGCCGTGCATCAATATACTAACTATTGATGTGATGTCGATTGATATGAATAGCGCGTTGCGTTAATATAGAGAGATGAAAACAATACGAGGAAATGGGCTACGTTAATATAGAGAGATGAAAACAATACGAGGAAATGGGCTACGTTAATATAGAGAGATGAAAATGGGCTACGTTAGAGAGATGAAAACAATACGAGGAAATGGGCTGTGGAACTGACGGACTTGGGCTGTGGAACTGAAAGCTAGGCGCAACGCGATTGGGCGCTGCAAGAAGCGTCAGTGGCCAATCAGGGCGCGCAAACCGAACGCGGAAGGACAACCACCTTGGGGAAAGTATTCACGCGTCCGGGCAGTTTCCATATTACGACTGCACCACTGGTCACACGATTGGGCGCACCAGAAACGTCAATGGCCAATCAGAGAGCGTCTCCGCGAAATGCGGCTACGGAAAGAAATAACGCATCCTGGACGCCTCTATACTTTAGGCAAGTGGCTTGTCCTTCCACGTTCCCGTTTTGCGCTCTGATTGGCCACACGCGTTTCTGGTCATGTGACATGTGCGCCAATCGTGGGACGGCAAGTTTTTGGACAGTTAAGCTTAGGCGTTCTTTCGAAGTTGGTTAAGGTTAGAGTTTGTCTTAGAGCATGGCGATAGAACGCCTTCCCTGATTTCAAACTCTAACCTTACCAACTGTGAAAGAGTCGCCTAAGTGTAGACACCTGAATATGTCTGACAATGATTCAATGTGTCTAACGCTAAATCTTTGCATTCCCTGTGTCCGCGAGGACGTTGTGTTACCGGCTGACCGCTCTTGATCCTCCCTATCCTAACATTGACACTTCATAGTGGGACAGGATACAGGTGCCGCCAGAGGGAGCTGGTGGTTACGTTGGGCAGGGAGACACAGGTGAAGAAGGATGGGCTATGAGCGCGGTGCCGAGGGAGGGGCTTCCTCTTCATCGTTTTCCACAGAGAGAGGAGGACGCACGGAGCTGGAGCTCCGGAGATTCACCACGCGAGAGATAAACCCAGTTACAAAGCGGGTTGGACTTCAGGAGGTCGGGGGTCAAGGACTACAGCCCCCTCAGCATCGACGGGGCACCGGTTGAGAGAGTCAACAGCTTTAAGTACCTCGGAGCCTACATATCCGAGGACTTGACATGGACCACACACATTGACAGTGTTGTGAAGAAGGCACGACAACGCCTCTACTTCCTCAGGCGCCTAAGGAAGTTCCAAGTCAGTCAGAAGATCCTTAAGAACTTCTACTCATGTACAATAGAGAGCATCTTGACTGGCAACATCACCTCCTGGTTTGGGAATAGCACTGCACAAGACCGAAGCAGACTACAAAGAGTGACACGTTCAGCCGAACGCACAATTGGAGGGGGGCTCCCCACCCTCCAGAACATTTACAACAAGCGTTGCAAGGGCAAGGCTAAGAGAAACATTAAAGACTCCAGTCACCCGAACAACTGCCTCTTTGAACTGCTGCGGTCAGGCAAGCGATACCGGAGTCTCAAGGCGAGCACAGAAAGACTCAGAAGAAGCTTCTATCCCCAGGCCATCAGGCTGCTAAACGAACAATGAACACTACACAACAACAACCACCAAACGCACATAGCACACACATCCACACGCACACACTCACTTTAAACAAACACACTGTAGCACCCACTCCACACACTTTATAGCACACACCCACTTTAAACAAACACACTGTAGCACCCACTCCCCACACTTTATATTTATTGATGAAGGATTGCACTACAACTCGTACACCTTACTGTAAATTGTACCTAAATTGTACCTCATCCCATTTCTGCTTTGCACTATATAGTACTGTACATTAGTACACTGCATAGTATTGTATATTATATGGTAACTCAGTTACGTCTATTCTGCACCGAACATTGTACATATGTCTATACCGAACACTGTGACCTCATTTTCTTCTTCTAAATTACATGCTATACTATGTTATTTGATACTATCTTGTCTAGCACAGTCTCTGGAGCGTAACAGTAAGAAGCATTTTGTATGAAAGTATTCTGTACTTCTGTATGACAACTATTAAAGAAACAAAACTTATTAAAGAGACATCGTGGATGAATGAGCCTTGTGGATGAATCAGTACGCGATAGCTTAGCGTTTGGTTAATGCGGAAGAGACATTGAGAATGAACCAGCAGACGAGCGACTGCCAAAGACCAGGTGGTAGATATTGTCCACCTTGCGCTAGCTGTGTATATATGCGTTATGACAGGGGGTTCACCACGACCCACAGCTTACCTTCAGTTAGGCTAGCACCACAGTTTAGCCCGTGTGTCGGCCCACCCCTTCAGCCCAGCAGCGGACGTCACTACACTGCACGCTCCTCCAGCCCCTCCAAGCCGTTACCCCAGCAGTCACCTGCCCAGCATCTACCCAGCCCCGGTGCCTGTTCTCGCGGGATCTCCCGACGGCCATCTTACCACACTGATGGTTGGTGGTGAGAGCAGGCCCGCCATTTGGATAAGTACAGCGGCGCTCCGAGTGCTGAAACTTTATCGGTAGACATTTTCTCTCTGTGGCGCGGGCTCTCTAAGGGCGAAGATAAACGGTGCTTTGAACTGACGCTGGCAGCAGTGTCTAGGGGCGCCCCGACCATTTATTATTTTGGGGAAAAGCCGGCTATAGATAGGATTTTTTATTTGATAACGTGGGCCCACTGTCAATCTGGTTTGAGTGTAATAATAATGTGTGTTTTCTTATAAAAAATCCCATTGAACTCCTTTACTCCTTTCCCTTTTCCCCCCCACCTACGGAGAAGCGGAGCAATAGATAACCCTTAAAGGGAAGAGGTTATTACTGTCTCTAGCCCAGTGTGGGGATAACTTGAGTCTGTAGTACAGAGCGAGAGCACTAGGTGCCCAGTGTGGAAATAGCCTTTATAGGTGTGTAATAATTTGTAACGTGAAACAGACTTCAGTAAAGGAGACGTAAATGGGAGCACTGTGTGTGTGTCTTTAATGTGCATTCTGTCTAACCCTTTTCTTTCTGGGTAATGCTCATTATAGTTTAACCCTTTTCCCACCCCTTGCCTATAGTCATTGTGAAAGGTCTCCACTCATCATTGAGGAAGGGTACTGCTTTGGGGAGTGAATATATCATCCATCTTTACTGCCATCGGGTGTGGGAGGGCCCAGGAAGTATTAGGGGAAGTGTGGGTGTGTGGGGAGCTACTGCTGATCGCCCTAGAGGGCAAGAAGGACCAGCGTACCATTCCTAGGTCAGTGAATCCTAGGCCCCATCCACTCCTGCTGCTCGACCTCCACTTCAACATTCCTGGCCTACAGTCGGGGACCCAGTTGGACCCAGCTCTGCTGCGTTCTCGCTACCAGGTGGCCGTGTACAAACACTCCCATAAAGCAGGGATAATCCACCCTGCTACAATTGGCGTCATGAACAGGATCAACATCCTAACTCACTTCCTTGATTGACAGAGAGAGACCAACGATGTCCGAAGAGCAGACCCGCGCCGCGCAGAAAATAGCGGCGAAGTATGGGGCGCTTCAGGAGGAGTGCCAGGCCCAGGCGGCGCTACTCCAGGAAGAGTGCAGGGCCCAGGCGGCGCTACGAGAGCAAGCACGTGGCCGGCGCGCCTCCCCCGAGGTAAAAGAAGAAGAAACAGAAACAATGTGAGACTTGGCCGCACAAGTGGAGGCCCTGAGGGGTCGGTTCCACGACCAGGCAGGCCTCCTGGACCGACAGGAAATGTACCTGGAGCAGGCCCGGAGCGACCAGCGAGAAGCCCTCGCCTTAGCCAAGGCCGTCCTCGAGAGACACGCCCATGAACCCCAAGTGACCCCCTCGACGGTGTATGTCCAACGGGAGCGAAAATGCAGCGAGTTCGGAGGGGGAAAATAGAGGGGAGAGCTGTCAATAGAGGACTGGATCCGGGCATTTAAGTCGCACTTCCGAGCCAGCAAGGTGCCAGCCGAAGACCAGGTGGAGGTATTACAACTCCACCTGAAAGGCGAGGGGGAGCAAACGGTGTGGTTCATGATGGAAGAGCCCTTCCCGGAACCAGACGCCCTGTTCAAGGTACAAAGCCCCTGTCAGTGTCCGTCTGGGGGAGTTCTATGAGTGTAAGCAGGCAGCCGGCGAGACTGTGAGAAAATTTGCGTATGGTTTACAAGTAGGGATGCTCGATATTGGCTTTTTTACCGATACCGATATTCCGATATTGTCCAACTCTTAATTTCGATACCGATACCGATACCGATATCAACCGATACCGATATATGCAGGGTTTCCCCCCAAAAAAACGGAATAATTTCAGGTAACTAATAAATTCACTGGATGCATTCAAAAGGCTTTCTAAATGTAAGCATTATCTGTGCAAAATATGATAATTAAAAAAGTAAAAATTAACATTACATATCTCTTGTTGTTGAATTAAACCAACATGCATACTTTTGACAATAAAAAAAATAAGAATTGGTTCTTACTTGCTTGCCTGGGTAAATAAAGGTTAAATAAATGTAAAAAAAAAGAAAATTGTTATTGTTTTTTTTTTTTTTTTTACCGATACCGATATTTTCCGATATCACATTTTACTGCCGATATCGGCCGATAATATCGGTCGGCCGATAATATCGGACATCCCTATTTACAAGAGATGCTGCGGCGTCTACAGCGGCGGGCACCCACCCGGGTCCCAGACACCGTCACCTTGCTACAGGAGCAATTCGTCCTAGGCCTGAGAGACGACGCGCTGCGACGAGCGATGAGACGGTATAAAAGGGAGAAAGGGACGCTGACTTTCCCCGAATTAACGCTGGCAGCGATCGACTGGTCCAAAGAGGAGGAGGCCCTGTCCACCGCTAAGAGTTCCGCCCGGGGCACGATACACGCCGCCGCCGCAGAGGGATGCGAACCCCCTCTTAGCGTGTCCGCTCTACAGGACTCCATCCGACAGCTGGTCGCGGGCCAAGAACTGCTCCTCCGGGCCCTGCAGTCAGAGCAAGACGTGCCCCAAAGAAGCTTCACTGGACGCCGACCCAGGGGAGACGTGCCCGCTACCCCGCGTAGACTACCCCGCCGGAGCGAAGATGGAAGACTGATATGTTACGCCTGTCAGCAGCCAGGACATATCAGTAGAGAATGTCCACTCCAGGCCGGCGAATCACACCCAGCACATTCCCCCGCGCCCGAAGCTCCGGGCCCACCGGGACACCTATCTAGCCGGTACCTGGACACGGCCAATTTGGGGGCGGTGGAGCAGCGCTGGGTCGCCCAGCTGGCCGAATACGACTTTGTAGTGCATTACAAGCCCGGCCGACTCAACCAAAATGCCGAAGCCTTGTCACGTATCCCGATGAGGCAAGAACCAGAGGTAGCGGACACCGAAAAACGCTTTCTAGCCATCACTGCGGAAGGCGTTCGGACTCGGCTGGGCCCCGAGGAACGGTCCGAGCCGCCGGAAGTCTCAGCAATCGACCGGAGGCAACCGGGCCAGGTGGCCCCGGCGGAAGGAGTCCGTGCTTGCCTGAGCCCCGAGGCGCGGACCGGCCCGTCGCGGGCCCCCGCTCTAGCTCCAAGGCCGGCCGGCGAAGGCTTCGTAGTGATCCCGGCAGAAGAAGTCCGGGCTCGTCTAGGCCCCGAGGACCGGACCGACCCGCCGGGGGCCCCGGCAGTCGTTGCAAGACAAATAGTGGTGCAGAAGGGGAACAGCGGATACAGCTGGGACAAACTACGGCAATTCCAGGCGGAAGACCCCGAACTGGGACCGGTATGGCAGGCTGTGACTCGTGGGACCCCATTCACTAAAGCCTTGTTGCAGGATGTGAAACCATGCCTCCGCAAATTATACGGGCAATGGGAGCGTTTCCGTCTACACAATCAAGTACTGTTTTGACGCGTTAGCGACCCCCGAGACGGGGAAGAGGTCCTGCAACTGGTGGTGCCGACGGCCCTGCGGCGACACATATATGAGACCCAACACGACTACGGGGGACACTTCGGCAGGCGGGGGACTATAGACCTGATGAGGCGAAGTTACTTCTGGATAGGAATGGCAGCAGAGGTGAATGGCTGGGTACAACAGTGCAAGCGGTGTGCACTGGCCCGGGACGTATTCCCTAAGTCCCAGGTCCCAATGACCTGCACCAACGTGACTGCGCCCATGGAAGTCCTAGCCATGGACTTTACCATGTTGGAGATGTTGACGGGCGGCTACGAGAACGTCCTGGTGTTGACCGATATGTTTACCCGATTCACTATCGCCATCCCGACCAAAGATCAGACCGCCAAGACCACCGCCACGCTCATCCGGCATTGGTTTGTGTACTACGGCTGCCCTGCCCGGCTCCATGCCGACCAAGGTCGAAATTTTTTATCTAGCGTCATCAAAGACTTTACGGGATCTCTAAAAGCCGTACTACGCCCTACCACCCCCAGGGGAACGGCCAATGTGAGAGGTTTAACCGGACCATGCATGATATGCTGCGTAGCTTGCCCGCGGACAAGAAGCCTGACTGGAAAGAACACCTGCCAGAGCTGGTACTTACGTACAACTGCCACGTGCACTCTTCCACGGGGTACGCCCCTTCTACTTGCTCTTCGGGAGGGACGTAAGGATGCCCAGGGACGTACTGGGTACTGGGTGGCAAAGATGCCGTGGACGGCGATGCGGAGAACTTGGACGAATGGGTCCAAAGGCACCACGAGCGACTGAAGGCTGCTGCAGAGGCCGCGGGAGCCACAGCTAAGCATACGTCTCATAGACGCAAACGGATCTACGACCGCAAGTCCAGAGGCGCACTCGTAAGGGCCGGAGACCGGGTTCTGTTGAGGAACCACCGACCCA
Organism: Notolepis coatsorum; assembly: GCF_963971535.1. Taxonomy (NCBI): domain Eukaryota; kingdom Metazoa; phylum Chordata; class Actinopteri; order Aulopiformes; family Paralepididae; genus Notolepis; species Notolepis coatsorum. The sequence continues at coordinate 64,528,307 of NC_140169.1, forward strand.
GGGGTCGTAATAAGATCCAGGACAAATGGGAACCTACGCCCTATCTGGTGGTTGCACAGAGCCACGAAGGGACGCCTGTCTTCACTGTCCGGCCTGAAGAAGGGGGCCCGGAGAGGACTGTCCATCGGGACCAGCTCAAGCCCTGTACCTTTCCAAATTCCGACCGAGAAGGGCGTGCGCGGGTCCCCCGGAGGACTCCTACGCGCTGCCGGAGCTCGTCCGAGACAGACGTGGAGCCCACCGTCTATCGTCCTCGGGAACCGTGTCCATTCCTCGTCTGGATCAATAATCAATCTGAAATCAACGCTAGATTATCGGTATTATGTTTCATCATGCATGCATGAAAGGGTGGGGGTTTCTATGCTTTGATCGCCACCAACGGATTACGTTACACAGTACATTAGACACACGCTCCGATCGCGGGGAAAGAATTATCGGATCAATCAAGATTGATAACATATAGCCCTTACCTTGTCTATGATGTACTGCAAAAAGAATAATCCAATTATCTGATCGCCATTCCAAATACTGATTGCGATCGTGTTTCCAACGTAATCCAGCATTGAACATGGACAGGGGGGGGCGGGGGGGTGACCCTCGTCGATGCATCCGTTATAACCGCTTGTCTTGCCTGAGTATTTAGACCCAGCCCGCACGCCGCAGCTCGGCCCAGACACCAAGCCACATTATTTCAAATGCAGTGCAATAGCGGCCCCAAGGCATTAGGCGGCGGTATTGGACGTTTGCGATCTCAGACCCATTCCCAATGATAACATCAGGCTGGATGGATGAATTATGAATGGATATAGCAAATAAAAGAAATAACGATGAAAACCCAACTTTTCTCGGGTTTGGCGCCCAGCGCGTCCAATGTGTTAAGTATAATATGTGTCGCGGCCTATTACTAGCCTCCCAGGAATGACCATAAACCGCTCTAAAACCATACTTATATTCACCACGGTATAAAAACGGGAATGTATGGATGGAAAAATGATTCCTTTTTCACATCTTGAGCGATAGATACTCGTTGTAAAATGGCCCATAGTATTGCATCCATAGCTATAATATATATATAGTTATAGCCCTGCAAACAAGGTGATTGACTCCATTGGTTTAATACGTGGCAGCACATAGTCATATCCTGTTCCCAGCCTGGCAGTCAATGAGTTCAAACACAAAATAAGAAAAAGATAAATCCGTTCAGATAAAAAACAGTCACAGACTGAAGCAGGAATAATTTTGTAATCATGTTTTTAAACTGTCCATAGGCTAGTGGGAGTTGAAGATCATTCCACAAATCTGGGGCATTGAAACAAAACGCTGACTTTCCAGGCTTTTTGCTGCAACTTACTGGCTAGATAGTCTAGCCTCTTTTGATGTCAGATGCATTCACAGTTGATATACAGTACAGTATGCAAACCATTGTAAATAGTTCAAGTTTCAAGTTTCTTTAATAGTTGTCATACAGAAGTACAGAATACTTTTGTACAAAATGCTTCTTACTGTTGCGCTCCAGAGACTGTGCATGACAAGATAAGTATGAAATAAAAACATAGTAAAAATTAGAAGTAAAAAAAGAGGTCACAGTGTTCAGTTTAGACATATGTACAATGTTCGTAGACGTAGTTACCATACAATATACAATACTGTGCAGTGTACTAATATACAATACTATATAGTGCAAGGCATAAATGGACGAGGTGCAGTTTAGGTACAATTCACAGTAGGTGTACTAGTTGTAGTGCAAATCCTTTATCAATAAATATAAAGTGTAAGTGTGTTTGTGTGATCTAAAGTGTGGAGAGTGGGTGCTGCAGTGTGTTGTTTGTTTGAGTGAGTGTGTGCGTGTGGGTGTGTGTGCTGTGTGCATTTGATGGTTGTTGCATAGTGATTATTGTTCGTTTAGCGATTATTGTTCGTTTAGCAGCCTGATGGCCTGGGGATAGAAGCTCCTTCTGAGTCTTTCTGTGCTCGCCATAAGACTCCGGTATCGCTTGCCTGACGGCAGCAGTTCAAAGAGGCAGTTGTTCGGGTGGCTCGAGTCCTTAATAATTCTCTTAGCCTTCCCCTTGCACCGCTTGTTGTAAATGTTCTGGAGGGTGGGAAGCCCCCCTCTAATTGTGCGTTCGGCTGAACGTGTCACTCTTTGTAGTCTGCTACGGTCTTGTGCAGTGCTATTCCCAAACCAGGAGGTGATGTTGCCGGTCAGGATGCTCTCTATTGTACATGAGTAGAAGTTCCTAAGGATCTTCTGACTGACTTGGAACTTCCTTAGGCGCCTGAGGAAGTAGAGGCGTTGTCGTGCCTTGTTCACAACACTGTCAATGTGTGTGGTCCATGTCAAGTCCTCGGATATGTGGGCTCCGAGGTACTTGAAACTGTTCACTCTCTCAACTGGTGCCCCGTCGATGCTGAGGGGGCTGTAGTCCTTGACCCCCGACCTCCTGAAGTCCACAATCATCTCTTTTGTTTTGCTGACGTTCAGGGAGAGGCAGTTCTCCTGGCACCACTGTGACAGGTTCTCTACCTCTTCCAGGTAGGCCCTTTCGTCGTTGGCAGAGATCAGGCCCACCACTACTGTGTCATCAGCAAATTTGATGATGGTGTTGTTGTTCCGCTGTGCTACGCAGTCATGTGTGTACAGGGAGTAGAGGAGGGGGCTCAGAACACAGCCCTGGGGGGCCCCTATGTTGAGCGTGATGGATGAGGAGGTGCAGTTGCCGGCTCTAGAGAACATCATTAATTTAGTTTTGCTTGCATTAAGTAGAGATTTAAGAGTTTTATTTTTCACATACGCAAGACATGCAGTGAAATGTAGGAAGTAGGATGTAGGAAGTACAAGCTTAAAGTGGAGATGAAGCAGTGAACAATGTGATCCTAGTTTGTTTGTAGTGTACCTTGTGTAAGACAGGGTTCTATAATCAAATGTGAAATCTATCTTATTTGTCTGAAAAATCAAATATAATATCCCTGTTTTCAACATGGGCGCCGCCATTTTGTTGCTGATGTCATGGCTGACGTCATGGGGCTGGTTTGGTGTATACACTGCTGGTTAGCTGCCTATAGTGAATGGGTCAGTCAGTAAATAAAATGTTGCCTACAAAACAACGGGACCGCGGTGGTTCTGTTTGTATTGCTCCTGGCTGTTCAAACTAATTTTACCATGTGAAAGAGAGGAAAGTTGGTTAATTTCCACAAACTGCCAGTGAAAAAAACAGTGTTGTTGGCACGTTGGCTCAGGCTGGCTGCACTCAGGCGGTGCGACCAGCCTGTTGGACAGGGAAGGAGGATCTGCAGCGAACACTTCATTGCCTCGGATTATGTTGTTGGGGGTGGAAGGTTTGTCCAGAAGACCACTAATCAGCTGAAGCCGGACGCGGTTCCCTCAGTCTTCGACAGACAGACCGGCCCAGGCAGTTCAGCGTTGCGGAGCATTCAGCCTGCTGGCTACCTAGATCCACTTCAACCAGCGTCGCGGAGCATTCAGCCTGCTGGCTACCTAGCTCCACTTCAACCAGCCGAGCGTCGGGAGCTCCAGCAGCTTGTCGATGTGCTAATAGCCTGGAGCCAGCTACCGTTAGCTTGCCGAGGCTATTAGCACACCGACAAGCTGTGTAGCCAGCTACCGTTAGCTTGCCGAGGCTATTAGCACACCGACAAGCTGTGTAGCCAGCTACCGTTAGCTTGCCGAGGCTATTAGCACATCGACAAGCTGTGTAGCCAGCTACCGTTAGCTTGCCGAGGCTATTAGCACATCGACAAGCTGCTGGAGCTCCCGACGCTCGGCTGGTTGAAGTGGATCTAGGTAGCCAGCAGGCTGAATGCTCCGCGACGCTGAACTGCCTGGGCCGGTCTGTCTGTCAAAGACCGAGGGAACCGCGTCCGGCTTCAGCCCAACAACATAATCCGAGGCAATGAAGTGTTCGCTGCAGATCCTCCTTCCCTGTCCAACAGGCTGGTCGCGCCGCCTGAGTGCAGCCAGCCTGAGCCAACGTGCCAACAACACTGTTTTTTTCACTGGTAGTTTGTGGAAATTAACCAACTTTCCTCTCTCTCACATGGTAAAATTCGTTTGAACAGCCAGGAGCAATACAAACAGAACCACCGCGGTCCCGTTGTTTTGTAGGCAACATTTTATTTACTGACTGACCCATTCACTATAGGCAGCTAACCAGCAGTGTATACACCAAACCAGCCCAATGACGTCAGCAACAAAATGGCCGCGCCCATAATGATAAATGCTTAAAAAATGCACATAACAAATCGTTTTTTCTTAGAAACTGCTTATTTTTATAACGTGATTTTTTTCTGTGGCTTATCTAAATACTAATGTGATGCTATGAATATGTATTTATCGCTATGCTTCATCTCCACTTTAAGGCCAATAAGTGCATCTTGCAGAGCATTTAATGAGAGTTTCAGGTTCTCAATGGCTATTTAACTCTGCTAGTTATACAGAGTCAGCTAGAATAGACAATAATGTCATCCGTTATATAGATTCACTTGATTCAGATTCAGATTCAGACAACTTTATTGATCCCGCGTGGGGCAATTCATATTTGTAGCTTCACGAGTAACAAAAACGTAAGGTTATCCTATAACCCTAGTTATATGAGTATAGCGAGCACTCTGCTCTTAGTGGAACTATCCCTTTATCCACTCTAATAATGAATAATTTTCTCCACATGCACACACCCATCCGCCTGGCCACACCCACATCCGCTCCTCTATATAAGCGGGGTCGTGGCCACACCATCAGCTCCTTCCCAAGTCTTTCACCACCGAAGGCGAAGACCACGGGGTCCTCAGTAAGTCAGAGCAGAGCGCTCACTATACTCATATAACTAGGGTTATAGGATAACCTTACGTTATAGATTGTATAGCTTACGCTCTGCTCTTAGTGGAACACAGGAGCTGAGCAGAACGGAAGCTCGACAGATGTACCCGCTGAGGCCCCCCACAACCATCAGAACCGGGGAGGACCCGAGCCCCCCGGACTCCCCTAGTGGAGGACGGGAGGGAATCGGATCCGACTGTGCGAAGAGGGTTTAGCACCTCAAAACGCACAGGGTGAGCAGACAGTGGGACTTACCTTCACTCAGAAGGACCAGCGACCACTCAGGCGCGCATCCCACATGCCACCAGGGAACGGACGGGAAGCAAAAACACCTCCGTCACAGCCCCCAACACCACGGGGTCGAAGGTCAAGAAACCAACCCAGTGGCAAGGCCGTAGCAGTGGAGCGCGGAGGAGGTCCCAGCCGTAGGACAACCTGGGGGCCAGGAACCCCCGAAAAAAAAGGGGGCCTGGTGAGGCCAACGATGCCGTAGCATCGGGACCCGACCAGACGGTCACTGGTGACACCACCTCCCACATCACCAGCGTATCAGACAGGGCCCAAATCAAGAGCAGGCCCTTCCCCCCATCAGCCCCGACATGTAGCGCGCCAGCTACGCGATGTTGGAGGTCGCAGCCAGGCTCTGTGTCGAGGCGATGTAAACCTGGTCACTCCATGACGCCAACTGCCTAGCCGACTTCCCCTGGGGAACCGGCTTTCTTAACGGCTCCCACACCATTTCGGGGCAAAGTATGGCTGCCATCGGGCTATCAAGCCGAGGCACCCCGTCCTTTAGCCCCTGGACCAAACCCACCACCCGCGTGACTGGCACGTAGGCGGGGGTAAGGCCAACGATGCAGGATATTACCTGTCCCTGTGCCACGTAAGCCTCCATTGCTTGGAAGAATGGGCAGACAATGCCTGTCTCTCTCACAGGACGACGTTGCCAGAGATGACCTATCATGTCATCAGGAACAGGTGCCGGCAGTGGCTGCGGCAACGCCACGCCATTAGCGGCTGCGGTGGCCGCCATGAGCTCGGGGAACAAGGCAAGCAACACCCCTTGCATACCTTCTTCCACGTCACTCGCGTCCCTCGCGTACGGGAGGCTGCACCGGGCGCCATCGTCCGACGCGGCAGATAGCTGGGCATCTCGTCTCGGGGTGGAGGTTTTAACCCAGTCCCAGAGTACAAGGAACCCCAGGGAGACGTAGCACTCCCTGCCACTCCCAGAGGGGGAGAGTGACACGTCTCCGCCGTTAAAAGTAAAAACAGACAACTAAGTGTAAAAGGCTACTTAAAATGACTACTGTCTGCGTTTAAAAGTCTGATAGCCAAAAGATACAAAAGATTTGGCATAACGGTTGGTCCTACTTGGTGGAACATCATAACGGCGGCCAGAAGGCAACAGCGAAAACCGCTGAGACAGAGCGTGGAGAGGTTGATTTGTGATGCTCGTCGCTCTTGACCACCTGGTCCGTCCAGAGAGAACATAGGTCTCTCTGTTTTACTCCAATTATTTTGGAGCACACTTTCACAATATACTGTAGGCTGTTCCTATCTTTAATCTGTTGTGAGTACTGCTTCTGAACAAATGCCTCAGCCTGATACTGTAGCTCCCCCCGGAGGTCACGTGGCGCTGTCACTCAGTCCCGACTTGCACGCTTCCCTAGAAGCGCCCGGTCCACACCGGCTGCTACTGTAATCTACAATCAGAGGCTCCTGTCTCCTTCCCAGTGAAGTAAACGTTTGACCAGCCCTGAGGACAATGCAAGTTCATTCTGCCAGGAACAGTAGGTTTGCGTCGTTAACCTTGTTGACTATTTTGTCTATACCCTTCCTATTGAGATTGCATTTGAATATTCTGAATCCTCGTTTTCTTTGATGTGCGTATTGTATCTACCGGCTGGTAACCTAACCCTCGTTTTCTCCCCTGTAGCTTTGGCAATTGTTTGCTGGTTAACTAACCCTCGCCTCTCTCTCTTTTTTTCGTCTAGTGTGGGGACGTCGTTCCCGAACCGCCACGCTCGTTGTTTCCAGGGAGTTGTTTAGGCAACCTTGACCCACTACATATACAACACGGTAAAGCCCCATTCTACATTGTTAAGACACACACACATAGTCACCTGCTTCCCGACACATTTATTAAATACACACTTCATTATCCCAGACGTCCGACCTGCCCACACTACACCACCACAGTTGTTTTTCTTTTGTTGTTCTGTTTGCCTTGAACCTTGTATAAATAAATACATGCCGTTTGGTGTTTTTCCTCTTGAACCTGTTGTGTTGCCTTAATACGGGTCCCGTTCCTCTGTTCCCATAACAGAACCAGCAGATAAAATAAAAAGTTAAGAGGCTTTCAATAAAATGTCTATAAAAAGTGCTCAGCATCTTCGCACTAACATTAAAAGAGTTCAGCTTTTTCAGCAGGTAGATCCTCTGCTGAACATTTTTGACAATGGACTCTGTATTTAAGTTGAACTTCTGTTTACAATCAAACACAGTTCCCAGGTATTTGTATAATTCAACAATCTGGACGTCCTCGTCGTGAATTACACTAGCTACACTGGCTTGATGATCGGAGTTGTGTCTGAAGTAAATTATCATGTCCTTAGTCTTAGAGACATTGAGGTCCAAGTAATTGTCATCACCATTTCACAAAGTCGTGAAGTACAGGTCCATGATCAGTCTCGGAGTGCTACAGTAGGGATACAAGGACAGTGTCATCTGAAAACTTAACCAGATGCCTGTGGTCATGAAGCAATCTGCAGTTGTCTGTATACATAATAAATAAGAGGGGAGACAAAACGCAACCTTGGGGAGAGCCAGTGTTAGAAATTGACATGTTGGACATTTGTCCATTGACAAAGACCTGCTGGACCCTCTCTGTGAGGACATTTAGAATCAGCATGAGAAGCTGGTGGGGGAAATTAAAATAAGAGTCAAGCCTCTCAATTAAAATGTGGAGCTGCATTTTGTTAAAAGCAGAAGAGAAATCTGCAAATAAAAGTCTAGCATGAGCTCCAGGTGTTTCTAGGTGTTTGTACACAGTGTCCAAGATGAAGGTCATAGCGCCCTCCACCCTTTTACCTGGCGAATTGAAAACTAATTTACCCTTAATAAAAGACATAGTAGTGTTTTTTTAGAAACGTCTCAAAAACCTTCATTGCTAATGAGGTAAGCGCCACTGGTCTGAAGTCCTTCAGTTCTTTTGAGTCTTTTGACTTAGGGATATGTATGATGGTTGACGTCTTCCATAATGTGGGGATCTGACCTAAATCTGCACACATCTGGAAGAGTCTAGAAAACACCCAACCAAGCTGATCAACACAGTGGTGCAGGGTGCACCCGCATATCGAGTCCGGACCAGCAGCTTTTCTTGGTTTAACCTTTTTAAATGATGCTGTGACCCAATCTTGGGAAATAACCATTTCGTTTTGGGGTTCCAGGGAATCCATGCATACAGAGATATTCTCAAAAAATTCAGAACTTTCAAAGTGGGAGAAGAAGGAATTAAAAGTGTTTGGCAAGTCAGTGCTATTTACTCCTCTAATAGTAGTGGATTTATTCCTCCCAGTGTTAGTGTTTGTGTTTATGGAAGCCATGTTCTTTATACCTTGCCATGCGGCTCTGAGGCCCATTGCAAGTTGTTGTACTCTGTCGTCTACTCTAAGCCATCCTAGGTTGTCAAAGTGGGCAGGGGTGAGGTGGGTTCTAGGAGTAAGGTCAAGCAGTAGTCTGACCAGTTTGTTTTGAGATGTTTGTAATTTTGTTTTTAGCGCCTTTGAGGTGCTTTGGTACCATGAGGTGCAAGCATAGTCGTAGTACCCCTGAATGAGTGCTCCTGCCAGAGTCTTCAGGGTGTTCTTGTTTACCAGAGAGGAGATCCGGTACAAGAATCGAGTTCGTTGGTTGACTTTTTTTATTACATTGGATGCCATTTTGTCACAGGAGAGATTAGCCTCTAGGATGGAACCCAGGTAGGTAATTTCATCTTTCCTTGTGACAATATTGTCACCCACTGTAACTGAGAAGCCGTCGGTCTTGCTGAGTTTGTTATTTGAACCGAAGAGAATGGACTCTGTTTTGCCCATGTGTAATGATAGTTTGTTATCAGCGAGCCATATGCAGATTCTGCCTAGTTCCGAGCTGAGGGTTTTTTCAACCTGTAACTTGTTCTTGTCAGAGACCAGCAGGGCTGAGTCGTCCGCAAACAGGAACAAGTTGCAGTCACAAGCTGACGACATGTCATTTGCATAAATTAGGAACAGTAGCCGTCCTAGTATGCTTCCTTGTGGAACACCACAGCTCACTGTGAGGGGGGGGGATAGGGTACCGTTTACCTCCACCATCTGTTCCCTCCCCTCAAGGTAGGATTGCATCCAGCTCACTGATAGACTATCAAAACCAATTGCTTTTAGCTTGTCAATCAGAATGGAGTGATTGACCGTGTCAAAGGCCTTTTGCAGGTCCAGCATGACCATGCCGCAGTATTTGCCTGCGTCCACCTCTTGTTTGATGTGGTCATTCAAATAGAGAAGGCATGTGTCAGTGGAGTGGGATGTTCTGAAGCCAGATTGGAATTCGTATATTAGATTTTTTTCCGCTAGGTACTTTTCGACCTGTTCGTAGACTATTTTTTCCATGACTTTCGAGATGGAGGTGAGAATAGAAACAGGGCGGTAGTTGCCTGGGTCTAATTTGCTGCCCTTTTTGTGCAGAGGGGTCACCCTCGCAATTTTGAAGTCCTTGGGGACGTGTCCCTGTTTTATGGAGAGGTTTATTATGTGTGTGATGATTGGTGTGATGGCGGCTGCTGAGTCTCTGAGGAATTTGGAGGGGATGTTGTCATGGCCAGTGGCCTTGTTAGGTTGGAGGGCGCTCAGTTTATTGAGTACCTCATCTGTTGTTACCATTTCCAGCTTGAAGTCGTCCTTGCGGACCCCTAGGTTTTTGTAGTAAGCTACTATGTGTTCTACCCCATAAAGCCCTGAGTGGGAGGGTAGTTTGTTTACCAGTGTTGTGGCTATGTTTGTGAAGAAAATGTTTAAGTAATTGGCTACATCCAGCTTGTCTGTGATGAGCGTGTTGTCCGTTTTTATGTTTATGTTTGAGAATCTGGTTTTAAGTTTTTTACTGCATCCTAGTTGATTATTGAGTAATTTCCAAAGTTCACGTGGTTTGTTTTTGTTTTCCTCAGTTTTGTCATTGATGAAATTCTTTTTTGCAGTTTTGATCATGGAGTTTACGTCGTTTCTTAGTCTGTTTCTTTCTAGTTTGAGTTCAGTCACGTGGGCTTGGAGTTCACTGCTCGTGCTTTTAGTAAGCTTTGCCTGACTTTTACGAAACTCAGAGCATTTTTTGTCTCTGGTTTTCATAGCGGCCAGTATTTCGGAGTGCATCCACGGCTCAGCGCGATTTTTTACCCTGGTGGTTCTTAGGGGGGCCATGTCGTTTAGTATTGCTGAGAATTTGGTTTTGAAACCAAGCCATGTTTCGTCAACCAGTGTACCATTGAGTTCATCTGACCAGTCCAGACTCTCCAGTTCAAGGTTGAAGGCCTCGCTAGAGTAGGTTTTGAGGTCTCTAGATGTGACTGTTTTGTGGCAGCCAGCCTTTTGTTTTCGTTTTTTTTTCGGGTACAGAATATCATATAATGATCACTTAACCCACATGCTATAACCCCTTTATTTGAGATCTTGGACTTGTCGGAGGTCAGAATGAGGTCAATGGTAGTCTGAGTTGATTCACATACACGTGTGGGTTGGGTGATTAGCTGGCTGAGGCCATGCAGATCACAAAACCTACTGAAGGCCTTGAAGACGGGTGCATCTTTTCGTTGCATATCCGTGTTCCAGTCTCCAATAAGAATTTTGTCTACATCCTCAACTCCAGCTAAACACCCATCCAGTGTATCATAAAAGCGTATCACTATGATCTGGCGGCCTGTAGACTGTGCCAACCAGTAGGGATTTCGCCCTTTCGAATAGGATTTCCACCCATACAGTTTCAATTGATTTATGATTCAGGTCATTTCTGTTGATGATGAAGACGTGCGTCTTTGTTCCTGCAGTCCAACTCAACAAAAGTACATTAATAACATACCTAATAAGTATGTAGCTAGACATCCGTGTCATAAATATGAACAGTGCAACAATGAGTAGCCTTCATCTACAATGTGGACATAGCAAATATGAGATTTCAAATATGAGATTCCCCTTACCTAAACAAGTTGGATGTGCATAATTGTTCTGAATTTCTGATGTTGATGTCTATCATTGCTTAGCTACCAACGTGGCACTGGTACATCACATGAATAAACTGCTTGCACTGTGAAAATAATAATTGAGTTTAATCTTGTACATATATTCACAGGTCTTTGTGGAGACTGAGATGGCATTTTTGATGTTGCGAGCAATCGAAGCTGGCTGCTAGTACAGTGGTTAGTAGTAGATACAGTATGTTGTGTTCAATGTTAAGGCTCCTGCAGAGGAGAATTAGGCCGATTTTAGGACTGATTCACTCCTCCCAACAATCACAGGGGCATTCCCAACTTCCTGGTCGGAATCCATTATCTGCTTGATTATCCTGTAGTGCATGGTGTTGACAGATTAAATCTGAAGCCTTAACGATCTGCTTGCAAGCCAGTCACAAGTGTATATTTACAAACATGTTGAATACTTATGACTCAATTTACTGTGTGTGGGGGAACCCCAAATTGCGTGCCTTTTTTCTTTCTCCCTTCTCTCTCTCGCAACTTTCCATAAATTATTACAAATATTTCCGAACATGAACATGATGCCAGTTCATTTTAAAATGCCACCATGGCAAGTGCCTTCTTTCTGAATTACAGTGTAATATTCACGTGCACGGTGCTCAGTTTTGGCAAAATTGTCTAACAAATGAATGGTCTACCACTGTTTCAATATCGGTTAGGATTTGGAAAATCGCGTCTTGAGTTGTGGAATATATTTGAATCAGCATTCATGTAAACATAAAAAATATATTCATCATAATGGTGTTAACAGGCAGAGAGATTCTTAGGTTAAGGAGGACAGGGTCACCGTTAGTTTCAGAAGTGTATGGAAATGCCAACTGTGTTAACAAGACTGAAGGACACTCATATATCGTTAGGTTTGGTAACAAAGGTAGTTTTGGGTAACATGCCACATGGTAGTGTTGTAGTCGAGTCACTAAATCTTTAGTCTGAGTCGAGTCTCGAGTCCCCAGTGTTCAAGTCCAAGTCCGAGTCACCAAAGAAGAGCCAGAGTCGAGTCCCCATTACCCTAGTCCGAGTCCAAGTCATCAAGGTTGAGTCCACTCCACTCTGGCAGTCAAAGAGCTGACATACACCATTTCAAAGGCAGTTTATTTACTTTGTGACACAATAGCCAAACAAATGCACTAGCCATCAATAGCTCATGCCAAATGATTAGGGCCTATTACCAAAAAAAAATACGGTATTTATCAATGAACAAGTCAGAGTCCTCGGCTGCACCGTCCAAGTCCAAATGCAGTCAATGCTTGAGTCCAAGTCCAAGTCATCAGTGCTCAAGTCGAGACCTGGACTTGAGTACTACAACACTGCCAGATGGTAGATGTAGAGTAATAATGGACTTGAGCACTACAACACTGCCAGATGGTAGATGTAGAGTAATAATGGACTTAAGTACTACAACACTGCCAGATGGTAGATGTAGAGTAATAATGGACTTGAGCACTACAACACTGCCAGATGGTAGATGTAGAGTAATAATGGACTTGAGTACTACAACACTGCCAGATGGTAGATGTAGAGTAATAATGGACTTGAGCACTACAACACTGCCAGATGGTAGATGTAGAGTAATAATGGACTTGAGTACTACAACACTGCCAGATGGTAGATGTAGAGTAATAATGGACTTGAGTACTACAACACTGCCAGATGGTAGATGTAGAGCAGGGCTATTCAACTGGCGGCCCGCGGGCCAGATCCGACCCGCGGGATGATTCTGACCGGCCCGCCAAAGATTACATGATAATAAAAAAAAAAAAACATTTTTTTTACTTTTTTCTTTTCATGTCAACGTTAACACGCACAATTGAGCCAAAAGTCACTCAATTAATGACAGATTTCATTGATAAATTGAGGGAAAACTTTGCAAGTCGATTTGATGAATTTGACATGTCCAGAGAATTGATGCATTTTGTGAGCAACCCATTTGCCAATATAGCTGCTATTTCCACAAAAGGACAAGAGTTCCTTGCATCACTTCACATTGATGAAGGTCTCCTGCAACTTGAAATAATTGACATGCAAGCATCATCTGCTCTGAAGCAGGCACTTGAGAATGAATCCACCACAACATTTTGGATAAAGTGTATTCATGTCAATACATTCCCCAAAATAAAAACGCTGGCAATATCTGTGCTAACAATGTTTGGCTCAACATACACCTGTGAATCCAGTTTCTCTCACATGAATGCCATTAAAACAAGCAACCGTGCCTCCTTGACAAATGAGCATTTGCATCACTGTTTGCGGGTAGCCCTCACTTCCTATGAACCCTCTTTCTCTGCCATTGCCCAGTCAAAGAAGTGCAATCGCTTTCATTAGATGTGTGTATGTAGGCTAGGCCTGTCTGCCCCCCACCCCCCTGATGTTTGAGAGTTAAGAGTGGACAATAAGTGCTAATAAGATGCTGTGATTTGCTGTTGTTGCACAGACATGAAGCACTTTTTCATAAGCTCAGCTGCACTATAAATGTGTTTTTTTGTTCAAGTGTTGATGTTAGAATGTTCAGATGCACATCATGCACTTGTTTGTTTTTTATTTAATTTTTATATTGAAATGTTGAAGAGGAGATGTTGCAGTTGTTGCACAGTCATAAATGAAGCACCTTTTGCAGGAGATGTTGCAGATGTGGCACATAAATGAAGCACTTTTTTTGAAAAGTATACTACTTTTGCAATGTAGTTAAATAAAAGTTGTGAAAATGTGGTTGCGTGTTGTGTCAAGTGTACATATATTCATAGCACAGGGAGGCGCCGTGGCAGTCCGGCCCCTGGCCCCTTGGGTTTCTGACAATGTGGCCCCCTGAACAATTTAGTTGAATAGCCCTGATGTAGAGTAATAATGGACTTGAGTACTACAACACTGCCAGATGGTAGATGTAGAGCAGTCATGCCCAACCAGTCGATCGCGATTGACCGGTAGATTGTGCGCTGGTTTCAAGTAGACCGCGAGATTATTTTGGAAAATAATTTAATTTGATTTGATTTGGAGGGGAGGACAACACACGTTTGAGCAGTCCTGTGTATAACAGGCAGTCGGCAGCCTGAGCCAATCGATACCGTCTACATTCCGTACATTCCGGACAGCGAGCTTCACCCATAGGGATGCAAATTGATGCCTTTGTTTTCATGGAGTGGCATGAGTGGGGGTCGGGCCCATCACCTTGCAGTTACAGTATAAATGTGGCTCTGAGACCAGCCTTGAGTCACTCGAAACTGCAAGATGAATCGAACACCACCAGCTAAAAGAGGTTAATTCAGAGGTTCATTCAGAGGACGCTACTTTTCAACAACGCAAGCAAGACCTCACTGCCGCCAGAGCCAGGACCCTCCGACGAGCTGCTGCCGCCAGGGAGCAGCGCCAACGCCGCCTCCGACGAGCTACCGGATAGCACCAGCGTCAGCGCCGCAAGCAGAACCGGAGCAGCCAAAAGACCAAAAACATATAATTTCCATGAAGAGTGGGAAGAGGTTTACTTTTTTGTTTATTTCAACGCAAAATCAGTCTGTCTGATTTGCAAACAAACCGTGGCTGTGCCGAAAAAGGGTAATTTGGAGCGGCATTATACAATGCACAAGAAACACTGTGCCCAACTTTCCTCACATGCAAGCAGAACTTCAACGTCAGGGTGAGGACACAGCACAGTTTGATTGCACACATTATGAGGAGCAAGTTCAAAGCATCTTGTCAGAGTTTGATAAGCGCTTCACAGACTTTTCAATACTTGAACCTGTTGCAATGAATGAATGAATGAAAACTTTATTTAACAGATTGCAGAATGGGTACAATACAGTACGGCTCAATACATACAATTGTTAAGGGGATGCAGACCTGAGAAAGACGTTTGTCTTGTTTCCATCAGGGTCCCCCATTTTCAATTCATATAGACATATATGACATACATGACATACAGATAGTCAGTACTGCTACATCTATACATTTATGACATACCAGATTTGCAAATACAGTACTGTTTGTGATACAGAAGGAGTCAAGAAAAGGGAGTATATACATTTGACGTAGAAACTGTACATTGGAGGAGGTTGGGTGGGGGGGGTTGGGTACATTGGGATATTGACAACCATACTGGGTAATTTACATTGGAGGTGGTTGGGGGGGGGGGGGGGGGGCGGGGGGCACACTGTATAAACAAGTAACACTGTACATTGAGGGGGGGGGGGGGGAGACACTGTACAAACAAACACAATTGTACATTGAACTATTGACAAAACCATACTAGGTAAATGACTGTACATTGGAAGGGGTTGGGTTAGGATATTTACAGGGGCCAGTGTTGAATTGCAGTCTCCCGTAGGTGTCCCTTGAGAGAGGTTTTGAAAGTGGGTAGTGATCCACATTCCTTTACAGCTTTGGGTAGGGCCAGTGGTGCAGTGGTAAATTGACAGTAGTTCAAACGCTCCACGCGCGTGCACGCGCATGCACAGTTTTTTTGGCACACATTTTTTTTTATTTTATTTTTTTTTGCTGCATACTTATAAAAAAAAATTTAATTTTTTTTTTTTTTTACAAACCGCTTGAATCATAGCCACGTTAATAATGCTTGTAATAAACCAAACCGTTTGTAAATCCGTCATTATTTCAGCGAGTTATGAGTATTTTTGTCTGTGCAGCTCACTCACTCTCACTCAAGGCTAACTGGAGCAAGATGGCGGCGGTTCAGTGACGTCGCTCTCCATTGGCCGGCAGCGCGGGCAAGCTATCTAGTGTTCTATATATATCTATGCCTTAAAGTGTTGGTGCTCTCGTCCTGCAGCTGGATACTATTGCCTCACAGCGCGGCCGTCAGCGCGCGGCCCAGAGAGCGCCGCTGGCTCTGCGGCTCTGCAGCTGCATGCTTCTCCGGGAGTCCGGTTGGATAATGCCATGTAAAAAGTCGCATGCCTGACATATCGGCATGTAACTCGAGAACCGAGGCACGGATTTTGGCGATCCAGATGGCATTCGAACGGCAACGAATAGCGCGTTATTCGGTCATTTATATGTTCGGCGAAAAATGCAGCCCCGAGCCTTCAGATGCTCGCAAAGGGCCGTGAAACTGAAACTGAAACTGAAAAACAGTGAAACCCCGGACATTTCGATGAATTAATAAACCCCCCCCGGACGCCCCGGACAGGGCGTGAAAAGAGGACATGTCCGGGCAAAAGAGGACGTTTGGTCAGCCTACTTCTACCTGTGCTTTTGTTATGTAAAAACGGTGGCCGCGCCGAGCCGGCACTTAGTTACAACGAATGGGAACAGCGGATTTTTGTGTGAGTGACTGCAAGGTACACGCGCGAACATTTCCGTGCGCGATTGCGCGTACTTCAGCCTCAGTGAGTGAGGTATCACAGCGTGATACCGAGTGATACGAGCACTGCAAGCCTGGGTAGGGCAAGCTACATGTGTTTTCCATTTGGAACTGTAAACTCATCGGAGTGTACATTCCACCACACGCAAACACTGGGGTCGCACTTTCAAAACTTCACGACGAGGTAAACAAACAACAGATAGCTAGCGTTGACGCTGCCATTTTGGTTCTGGGTGATTTCAACAGCGCGCGTCTTAAAAAGGTGTTGCCGAATTTCTATCAGCATGTGACCTGTCCCACCAGAGGCGAGAACATATTAGACCATGTATACTCGCAATTTAAGAATGGGTATAAGTCACAGGCTCTTAGTCCATTCGGTAAGTCCGATCACGCCGCAATATTCCTTTTGCCAAAGTATAAACAAAGTCTCAAGCGAACGCCGGTGGTCTCGCGAGAGGTTAAGCGTTGGGCCGTGACGTCAGAGGAGTCACTCCAAGCTGCACTTGAATGCACAGACTGGAGTGTATTCCGTGATAACACAGCCAATATTAACGAATACACTGAAACGGTGCTTGACTATGTCTGTACTCTGGTAGAAGAAACAATCCCCTCCACCACAATTAAAATCTACCCAAATCAAAAGCCCTGGGTAGACAAATCCGTCCGTGAGGCTCTGAAAGTGCGCACATCAGCATACAACACCGGGCTGGAGACAGGCAACATGGAAGAACACAAGATGGCAAGATACAACGTCAGGAGAGCAGTAAAAGAGGCAAAACGGCGTTACAGGGATAAAGTTGAACTTCAGTTCGAACAGGCTGACTCTAGAGGCATGTGGCAGGGCCTCAGAACAATGACAGATTACAAAGGCACCTCCCTCAAACTGAATAATGACATCTCCTTAGCAAATGATCTCAATTCCTTCTATGCGAGGTTTGAGGCTGTGAATAAAAACACCAGCCTACAAACCACGGCAATGTGGGGGGGGGGGTCTGCTGATGGAGACTCAGTGTTCAGGGTAACAGAGCATGAGGTGAGACGGATCTTTAAAAAAGTGAATATCAGGAAGGCAGCAGGACCGGACGGCATCCCCGGCCGCGTCCTAAAAGTCTGTGCCGACCAACTGGCCCCGGTATTCACTGACATCTTCAACCTGTCCTTGGAACAGGCTGTCATCCCCACCTGTCTGAAGAAGTCCACCATCATCCCTGTACCCAAAAAATCTACGCCCGCTTGCCTCAACGACTACCGCCCTGTAGCCCTCACCTCCATAGCCATGAAGTGCTTTGAGAAGCTAGTGAAGGGCTACATCTGTTCCTCCCTCCCCATCAACCTGGACCCTCTGCAATTTGCATATCGCCCCAACAGGTCCACGGAGGACGCCATAGCCCATGTGCTGCACACAGCAGCATCACACCTGGACAAGAGGCAGGGGAACTATCTGAGAATGCTGTTCATCGACTACAGCTCAGCATTCAATACCATAGTCCCCTCCAAACTCATAGCCAAGCTCAGGGACTTGGGCTTGAACTATGACCTCTGCCAGTGGGTCTTGGACTTCCTGACGGGCAGACCCCAGGTGGTAAGAGCAGGCAACTGCACCTCCTCATCCATCACGCTCAACATAGGGGCCCCCCAGGGCTGTTTTCTGAGCCCCCTCCTCTACTCCCTGTACACACATGACTGCGTAGCACAGCGGAACAACAACACCATCATCAAATATGCTGATGACACAGTAGTGGTGGGCCTGATCTCTACCAACGACGAAAGGGCCTACCTGGAAGAGGTAGAGAACCTGTCATAGTGGTGTCAGGAGAACTGCCTCTCCCTGAACGTCAGCAAAACAAAAGAGATGATTGTGGACTTCAGGAGGTCGGGGGTCAAGGACTACAGCCCCCTCAGCATCGACGGGGCACCGGTTGAGAGAGTGAACAGTTTCAAGTACCTCGGAGCCCACATATCCGAGGATTTGACATGGACCACACACATTGACAGTGTTGTGAAGAAGGCACGACAACGCCTCTACTTCCTCAGGCGCCTAAGGAAGTTCCAAGTCAGTCAGAAGATCCTTAGGAACTTCTACTCATGTACAATAGAGAGCATCCTGACTGGCAACATCACCTCCTGGTTTGGGAATAGCACTGCACAAGACCGTAGCAGACTACAAAGAGTGACACGTTCAGCCGAACGCACAATTGGAGGGGGGCTTCCCACCCTCCAGAACATTTACAACAAGCGGTGCAAGGGGAAGGCTAAGAGAATTATTAAGGACTCGAGCCACCCGAACAACTGCCTCTTTGAACTGCTGCGGTCAGGCAAGCGATACCGGAGTCTTAAGGCGAGCACAGAAAGACTCAGAAGAAGCTTCTATCCCCAGGCCATCAGGCTGCTAAACGAACAATAAACACTATGCAACAACCATCAAATGCACACAGCACACACACCCACACGCACACACTCACTTAAACAAACAACACACTGCAGCACCCACTCTCCACACTTTAGATCACACAAACACACTTTATATTTATTGATAAAGGATTTGCACTACAACTCGTACACCTACTGTAAATTGTACCTAAATTGCACCTCATCCTATTTCTGCCTTGCACTATATAGTATTGTATATTAGTACACTACACAGTATTGTATATTATATGGTAACTCAGTTACGTCTACTCTGCATCGAACATTGTACATATGTCTATACTGAACACTGTGACCTAATTTTTTTACTTCTAATTTACATGCTATACTATGTTATCTTATTTCATACTTATCTTGTCTTGCACAGTCTCTGGAGCGTAACAGTAAGAAGCATTTTGTATAAAAGTATTCTGTACTTCTGTATGACAACTATTAAAGAAACTTGAAACTAGATGTGGATGACATCACATCCAAAGTGGCCACACTGTTTAATCTGGACAGCCATGCTGTGGAGAACGAGATCCTCACACTTCAAACTGACATTGAGATTAAAGCCAGGGCAACACAAGGGATGAAGGCAGAGTTCTGGGAGCTACTGCTGCCTGAGAAGTACCCCAACCCCAGGAGATGTGCCAAGTCTGCCTTCTACCACCTCAGGAACATCTCCCGTCTCCGACCCTCACTCTCAGACTCTGTGGCCGAGACCCTGATCCACTCATTTGTCACCTCCCGGTTGGACTACTGTAATGGAGTCCTGTTCGTCGTACCCAGCAAAGCCCTGGACAGGCTCCAGTATGTCCAGAACTCAGCTGCCAGGGTTCTCACTCACACCAAGCCCTGGCAGCACATCACCCCCACCCTCATCCATCTACACTGGCTTCCAGTCAGGTTCCGCATCACCTTCAAACTCCTGCTCCTCACCTACAAATCCCTCCATGCCCTCGCCCCCCGGTACCTGTCTGATCTCCTCCACCAGTACACTCCATCCCGGAACCTACGATCCTCTGATCTAGGTCTCCTCTCCATCCCTCGCACCAGGTTACGGACTTTTGGGGACAGAGCCTTCAGCGTGGCGTCCCCTGCCCTCTGGAACTCTCTCCCCCCCCAAATCCGCAACGCCCCAACCCTGGACACCTTCAAATCCGCTCTAAAAACACACCTCTTCACCAAGGCTTTCCCCATCAGTTAGTTTTAGATAAAATTAGGTCCATTATCCCCTACTTTCCCTCATCCCCTCTCCCCCCCCCCCCCCTATTTTCCTTGCCCTATTTTTTGTCCTGATTGTAAAGCGACCTTGGGTTCTATGAAAGGCGCTATATAAATTTGATCTATTATTATTATTATTATTATTATTATTATTATGAATTTAACAGAATTTTTTGGATCAACCTACCTGTGTGAGTCTGCTTTCTCTCACATGAAGAGATCATCAAGTCCAAGTACAGAACCACATTGACAGATGACCATCTTGTGGACTGCCTGAGGCTTGCAACCTGCTCCTACAACCCAGACTTTGAAAAACTAGCTACCTCTTCCCAGTGCCAGCGTTCTCACTAAGAGACATTTAATAAAAAAAAAAAAAACAAGATAAAGGAGAACTATCAGTGACTGTTGACAAGACCTTTTTGTGGAATTGTTTTTTGATTGTATTCCATTTTGCAGTGTGACAGCTCTGTTTACACATCATTCCTATTCCCTTTTAATTGTACATATATTTAGTTTTGATTGTATTGTTCCACTTTTTCTTTGGCAATGTAAACACATGTTTTCTCATGCCCATTGAACTGAGTCTGTGTGTGTTGTCAGTGTGTATGCAGAGTGTGAAATAAACGTGAGAAGTTACAGTTACAGTCTTGTCATTCTTGTAATTTCTACACTACACTGTTACAATGATATATAAAATAGCATATTATATTATATACCCATTCAATATGCACATGACAGAAAATATTATATGCCATATAATATTTTCTGTCATGTGCATATTGAATGGGTAATACTATTACTACTAATACTAGCCTTATGCACCTTATGACACTGTGAATACTGTGAATATATTTTTCAGTTAGTTAGAATCTAACTAACTGAAAAATATATTCACAGTATTCACTGCATAAGGCTAGTATTAGTAGTAATAGTGTAGACTCCTTTACCTATAAGCCTACTGCGAGGGGCAAGTGGGCTGGCTTGAGTTAGACGCGTGCTTGAAGAATTCAATGTCCAGAGTGCTCGTATCATTTTCGATATGCCAATCCTTTTATTGACCATTATCAACCAAATAATATAATACAAAAAACTCTTTTCCTAATTACACTGAACGCCGACCTATACGGCACATCAACACGAACACGACAAGACACGGTCAAAAACTGTATGGCTATTCCCCTTGCGCACCTGGGGCTCGTCACCCACTGATCAGTATATATGGGTAACCACCCCCTGTGGTGGTTGCCATGGT
Source organism: Notolepis coatsorum (assembly GCF_963971535.1). NCBI lineage: Eukaryota > Metazoa > Chordata > Actinopteri > Aulopiformes > Paralepididae > Notolepis > Notolepis coatsorum. Next base: position 64,549,617 of record NC_140169.1, read on the forward strand.
GACTGATAATGCCAAACCTCTGCAACGTGAGTTAAAATAAAACTAAATAAACAGAAGGGCATTTTGGCTCCAACAAACCGGCCCCTAATTGAGAATGGCAGGAGGCCAGGAACAATTCAAAATAATATTTACATAATGGAGCCAATAAATGTATACAAAAGAACTCAAAAAACAATTCTCTGAATTAGAAGCTTTAAATTGCAGCTACTTGAAGCAAGCAAAGTTTAGTTACTGGTCTATTAAATTGCAGTTTCTTGAAGCAAGCAAAGTTGAGTTACTGGTCTACACTCGTGCAGAACGCACCAGTCCTTTCCTGTCGGGATAGGTCTCCAGGACTCTTCCAAGTAACCAGGAACCACATGGGGCTGTAGCGTCTGCGATCAATACAATGTCTCCAGGGACAAGACTTTGTCTCTCCTTACTCCACCTCTGCCGCTCCTATAGCAAAGGTAAGTATTCTCTCAGCCAGTGTTTCCTGTTCCATTTTGTCTGCATCCTCATGACTCCGTTTCTTTTATGACTCATCTCCAATAGAGTCTTTCGTAGTTTCAGGATCCAAGCAACTGACCTCTTCAACCTTTTCTAGTTAGAAAGTAGGTGATCAGTTGGTGTGTGGCACTTGGTGCATCGACAATTACTGCATTGATGTTGAGATCCTTTTTGACCTCAGGGTCATCAGCAGAAATTGTTGTACTCCAAGATACCATCTGGCCACTCTTCCTCTGGTTTCCAAAGAAACTCAGGGCCCTCAATCCAACTTCTGTTGGTCAGCAAATCATCCACCGTAACTCCTCTTGAAGTTTTGTCAGCAGGGTTCTGAGTGGTATGAATGTACCTCCACTGCGTGACATCAGATGTTCTTTGGATGGCAGAAATCCTGTCTCGGTGGAACTTCTCATCTCTCCCAAACCTCCTTTTCAGTCCAAGGATGCGTTGCCTAGCAACAAACTGATTGTTTGGCAGAGACACTTCTTTCCTTTTAAAGGGAAGCTCCAACGTGTAATGTCCGTCCAGACGTTATGATTTCCATGAACTTCAAATCATCCCTCGACATTTCCTCTTTGCCTTCTGATGACCTTTCATTAAAATCATGGTCCTCCAGATTAGTTATAGAGATCCTATTAACAATAGCAGCGGGGTAGACACTCTGGCTCCGCTGCCCACTGTAGCCTGAAAGGGGACCATTAATGACCGACCCCAATAGGGTCTTAATGGCATATGGCCCATTGCCACGACTGTTCACAACTTCCCAAGGTTCAAGCATTTTGGAGGCATTGGTACCTATCAATAACTCCACATCAGCTTGAATCCGAGGAAGAACAACCCCATCCAAGTATGGCCACTTAGCCAACTCCTCTTTGCTAATGATGTTACTTGTGGTTACGGGCATCCTCTTCTGGGTGTAGACCTTGGGCAGGTCATAGAACTGTTTCCCAGTGAGGCTGGCGATCTCCAAGGCTGTCAGCATGTAGCTGGACACAGATGCCTTTGGGCCCATGGTATGTAAGCTGATTTGTGTTTTCCTTCCTGTAAGGTTCAGCCTTCTCATTAGGGTTTCTGAACAAAATGTGTCAGTGCTGCCTGGATCTAAAAATGCATATGTTGTAATGATGTTGTCTCCCTCGGCGGACTTCACCTGTACAGGCAAGATTGACAGAGCCCCATTGCTGCTTCCGGCCCCCGTTTGTCCACATGTCTGCAAAGAGATCTGTGCGTTACTCACCGAAGGTTTCTTTGGCTGGTTTGTGTTGCTTGCTCTCTCCTTCTGATTTATATGAAGAACACTGGGATGGTTTTGGCTGCACACCTTGCAAGTCAAGCGCTTCTCGCAATTCCTGCTAAGATGTCCAATGCGAAGGCAGCCAAAACAGATTCCTTTATGCCTTATAAAAGTAATCTTGTCCCTGTGTGTCTTCTCCTCCATCTGAGGACATTGATCCAGAGTGTGGTTTTTAGAGCAACACACACAAGTGTTGGTGTTGTGAGCACATGCATTTCTTGGCTTTGCAGGGGTTTCGATAGTAACTGTGGTTGCAAAACTGTCTCCTATGAATTTGGGTTTAATTTGTGATTTCATTCTGTTCATGTTCATAGGTCTACTTCCTGTATTTGGTGGTCTATTTTGAATGTCTCCGAAGACTGGGTCTGAGACAATCTTTACCTGGCGCTCAATGAATGTGACAATATCCATGAATTGAGGTCTGCAATGGTGTTTTTCCATTATCGAACATACAGAGACTCTCCAATTCTCTCTGAGCTTGTATGGAAGCTTTGAAATCAATACTTTCATGTTCGCTGGCATATCGAGTTCCCTCATGTACTGGACATTCTCCATAGCATTACAGCACTCCCGAAGGAAAAGAGCATAGGCTTGAAGAGATTGTATGTCTTCAGCCTTCACTAGCGGCCAGTTGAGCATCTTCTCCATGTAAGCTGCTGTGATTTTATATTCATCTCCAAAGTGTTGTTCAAGTAGGTACTTAGCCATATCATAGCCTCTGTCTGGAGCCATGTGTTGACAGCTACGCACAAGCTCTTTAGGCTGACCCCTGGTGTACTTCTCCAAGAAGTACAAACAATCACCTCTGTTTCTCGTGTTCTTCTCCACACAATGAACAAAGGCTCTGACAAAGGTTCTGTACTGCAGAGGATCCCCATCAAAATATGGAATCTCTCTTGGTGGCAGTAAATGAGTGGTTTGCTGCTCCACTAGCATTGCTGTTATCTCATTTTGTCTTTTTAATAGGTTGCATACAACTGAGGTTTCATTGCTTTGAGGTGAAATTACAGTTGGGGTCGTTAGCTGCACAGGAGGGTCCATGTGAGTTGTATTGTCCTGTTCTCCATCCCAAGACACATGTTGTCTTTGTAAAGATGGCGGTTGTGTTTGAATGAGCGTTGGCTGTAACAGCATAGATTGTTGTCTTTGCCAAAATGGGGGCGGTTGAATGGGTGTTGGCTGCATCAAGTGCATAGGTTGTTGTATTTGCCAGGGTGGTGGTTGTTGAATGAGTGCTTGTTGCTGTTGCATAGCTTGTGGTATTTGCCAGGGTGGTGGTTGTTGAATGGGTGCTTGTTGCTGTTGCATAGCTTGTGGTATTTGCCAGGGTGGTGGTTGCATAGACGGTTGCTGTGGTAGTGATGTATATTCTTTTGCATGAGGATTGAGAGTGACTGAGGGTTCCTTTAACCTTGTTCCTTTCCTGTAGTAGGAGTCCATTCCATCGGACTGTGTGAGTGAAAGAGCTTGGTGACTGGGGGATTGTAATACTGCTATTCTTGCGTTGGTAGCTGCCAGTTGTGCATCAAGCTCCATCGTTTCCTTTTTCTTTTTCAGGATCTGTTCCTGCTCTTCCAGAGCGTGTTTATCCTTTTTCAGGATCTGTTCCTTGGCTTCCTGAGCGTGTTTTAGGATCTGTTCCGCGTGTTTCAGGATCTGTTCCTGCTCTTCCAGAGCGTGTTTATCCTTTTTTAGCATTTGTTCCTGCTCCTCCAGAGCGTGTTTATCCTTTAACGCTGCAGCGCGAATCACAAGTGAAGCTCTATCTGCCTCGGCCTGTAAGCGAGCTGCTGAGGTAGAAGATCTGTTGGACCTGCTGGACCTGCTGGTACCAGACCTTGTGTGACCTTTGTGAGCAGATCTTTTACTTCCCACATTAGAAATGCTGTCATTTGGATTAATTAGATGTTGCACGTCCTCCTCATCCTTATTAAAACTTTCCACATTAGAAATGCTGTCATTTGGATTAATTAGATTTTGCACATCCTCCTCATCCTCATTAACACTTTCCACAGGTTGTGTCATTTTTGTCCATGCATTCATGTGATCAATAAAGTCATTGACATTGATCATTTTGGCTTTGAACCAAATGTCATGTTTTCCCCTTTCCTCAGGAGGTACTATTGGCAACAGAGCCTCCTGGTTTGCATATGTGGAGATATTGCATAAATGCGCATTGCACCTCCTGTTTGCATCCAGTTTGCATTAACCCCAAAATCGTTTTTTGCAAGTTAGAAGCCTTGTTAAATTTAGATTTATGTAATTTATGTAATGTGTCAATTTTATCCAATAGGGCTTTTGGTGTTAATTTGCTCTTGCGTTTTGTGACCTGCTGATCGGTATCAACATTGTGTGTGATTTGACCTGTGTCCACCTCGGACTGTGTTTTAGCCACTGTGGGTGTGGGCTGTGACTTTTCAACCAATGAAGGTTCTTTACAATGAGTTTCAGCCGTGGCTGGCTTTTCAACCATAACGCTGGTCTCTGTTGGATTCTGAACACCTTTATCAGAATTCATATCAGCAATATAAGACCAACAGATTCAATATGAAACTGTACCTTTGGTTAAATCACAATAAACAAACCCACAGTTAATCATCACATGACGTTCTAACCAAACCTTGACACACACACAAACGGGTTGCACAATCATATACCACCAATGCATTGGAATTTTCCCTTTTTATATTTTTCTCAATTGACCCTGTGTGCACACATTTGTTTTTTATATGGCCATATAAGATATACCGGTAGCGCGCTACATACCTGTTCGTTGCGCAGCGCTGTCGGGCCGTTTGACTTTATTCTTTGAACTTCGAAAAGTCTTCAAACAGCGCTCCTTGTCCGAGCGCTATTCAACTTCAAACAGCGCTCCTTGTCCGAGCGCTATTCAATAAACTGCTTGCGCGCAGGACAGCTCCCGATCCGTCCGCTCGCCCAAATGGTGCTGGGGCAGCTGATGCCGTCCGCTCCTTGACGGTGGCACTGGTACCGTGGACAGCTCCCGATCCGTCCGCTCGCCCAAATGGTGCTGGGGCAGCTCAGCTGGTGCCGTCCGCTCCTTGACGGCGCTGGGCAGCTCCTCCTGGTCCGTACGCTCCCCGACGGTGCTGGGCAGCTTGGTCCAGATTGTCCACGTTCCGCGCAACTCCAAGCGAAACGGTGAACCAAACAGTTGTCACTAATGTCTTTCAGCGGCCTCAAAAATCAAAACACTGTCCCGCTGATCAGCTGTTGAATCTTGAGCGCAGAGCGCGCTGTCTCGCTGATCAGCTGTTTGAACGAATCTTGAGCGCCGAGCGCGATTATCCTCGTCTTCCAATAAGTAACAAAGGCAGTTGTCCATTTCAAACGAAGAGCCTCAGTTTTTGACTAATGTAGACTCCTTTACCTATAAGCCTACTGCAAGGGGCAAGTGGGCTGGCTTGAGTTAGACGCGTGCTTGAAGAATTCAATGTCCAGAGTGCTCGTATCATTTTCGATATGCCAATCCTTTTATTGACCATTATCAACCAAATAATATAATACAAAAAACTCTTTTCCTAATTACACTGAACGCCGACCTATACGGCACATCAACACGAACACGACAAGACACGGTCAAAAACTGTATGGCTATTCCCCTTGCGCACCTGGGGCTCGTCACCCACTGATCAGTATATATGAGTAACCACCCCCTGTGGTGGTTGCCATGGTGACTGATAATGCCAAACCTCTGCACCGTGAGTTATAATAAAACTAAATAAACAGAAGGGCATTTTGGCTCCAACAAATAGTATTACCCTGTGGCGATAAGAAAGTAGCGAGCCAGAGACGTGGTTCGAGTTGAGGTACTTTACTTCTCACTCACATAGCATTTACAATAACAACAAAGTTAACCCGGAACCGGAAGTGGTATTTAACCTGTCCCCTAAACAGTACAACCCACACGCTTAAAGGCACAAGCCCACCTTGGTGAATGTCTCTTAATATAGGTCACCACACAGGCCCCCCCAGAATTCACCAATACAAAAACTGCAACTAATTAATAGCCAGTGAACAGTCCATCAGTGAACAGATCACAGCATGAAATAGTCAACGTGGAGGGGGACGGATCAAGCGGCCGAACCGACTGCGCTTAACCAGAGGGGGACTAAGGGAGATAAGTGGAACCAGCGGCCGGGCCACGGAAGGGGCCAAGGCCGGAACAGAGGATAGGGCAGGGGTCTGAGCCGAAACCGGGGGGCGCCCCCGCCGCGGGGGTAGGGCCAACTCAACTGGTTCGTCCTTGTCCAAGTGAGCAGGCTTAAGACGGTCTATAGTGACCCGCTCTGGCCTGCCTCCCATGTCCACAACAAAGTTTTTAGTGCCTGCCTCCAAGACACGGAAAGGCCCGTCATAAGGGGGCTGCAGCGGGGTCCGATGGCTGTCGTGCCGGATGAAAACATATTTGGCCAATGGCAGGTCCCTGGGGACGTAGGACTGGGGAAGGCAGTGGCGGGATGTTGGAATGGGAATAAGGGCATCGGCAACACCCCGGGACACTGCTCGATGGGAGGCGACGGACCAGGACGCTGTGGCCCCCGGAAGAAACTCCCCAGGGACCCGCAGCGGCTGGCCGTACACCAGCTCGGCGGACGAGGCCTGGAGGTCCTCCTTGGGGGCAGAACGAAGACCAAGCAAGACCCACGGGAGGCGGTCAACCCAGGCGCCATCCGTAAGGGCAGCCCGAAGAGCGGCCTTCATGTCCCTATGGAACCGCTCGCAAAGTCCGTTGCCCTGCGGGTTGTACGCCGTAGTGCAGTGGATCTTCACCCCCAGGTGCTCCGCAACTGCAGTCCAGAGCTCCGAAGTGAACTGGGGGCCCCTGTCGCTTGTGATGTCCCCCGGTGTGCCAAAACGGGCCACCCAGCAGCCGATGAACGCCCGGGCCACCTCCGCTGCCGTAGTGGAGGACAGTGGAACAGCCTCCGGCCACCTGGTGGTCCTGTCCACCATGGTGAGGAGGTGAGTATATCCATGGGAGGGGGGCAGGGGGCCCACCAGGTCCACATTCACATGGTCGAACCGCCTCTCCGGCACTATAAACGGTGCCAAAGGGGCTTTGGTATGGCGGTGCACCTTGGCACGCTGGCACGCCACACATGAGCTAGCCCAGGTCCTAACATCCTTCCGGAGGCCAGGCCACACAAACTTGACCCCCACCAGCTTAGTCGAGGCCGTCACACCTGGGTGGGAAAGGCTGTGGATCATGTTAAAAACCCGGCGCCGCCAGGCCGTAGGCACCATAGGGCGCGGTTGGCCAGTGGAGACGTCGCAGAGGAGAGTGGCGTTAGCTGTGTCGAACACCACATCCTCCAGCTGCAGTGCGGTAGGACCCGTCCGATAGGCCTGAATGTCCGAGTCCGTGGCTTGGTCTGCCGCCATGGCGGCATAATCGAGTCCCAAGTGGACGGACCCGATGACCGCCCGAGAGAGGCAGTCGGCGACAAAGTTGTCCTTGCCCGCCACGTGCTGAATGTCCGTGGTTAACTCGGAGATCGCCGATAGCTGCCGCTGCTGACGTCCCGACCACGGCTCCGAGGTCTTGGCCATGGAGAAAGTTAGCGGCTTGTGGTCCACAAAGGCAGTGAACTGGCGGCCTTCCAACAGGAATCTAAAGTGCCTGGTGGCGAGGAACAGACCCAGCAGTTCCCTGTCGAAAGTACTGTACTTACGCTCGTTGTCGCGGAGCTGTTTGCTAAAAAAGGCCAGTGGCTGCCAGGCACCGCCCACCCACTGCTCGCACACCGCCCCCACTGCATAGTCAGAGGCGTCTGTCGTGAGGGCGACCGGGGCAGTGGGAGAGGGGTGCGCCAGCAGAGCAGCGTTGGCTAGCGCGTTCTTGGCAGCCACAAAAGCGCTGTCCATCCCCGAGGACCAATCTAACTCGTCCTTGGGCACTTTGCCCTGCAGGGCCTCATACAAGGGCCGCATGAGGTGGGCAGCATGGGGAAGGAACCGGTTGTAAAAGTTCACCATGCCCAGGAACTCCTGTAGAGCCCGTACGGTGCGGGGACGAGGAAAACTGGCCACGGCCTCCACCCTGGCGGGGAGTGGGGTGGCTCCCTGTGGAGCGACATGGTGTCCGAGGAAAGTGATGGAGGACTGCCCGAACTGGCACTTGGTCGGGTTGACGATGAGGCCGTGTTTACTGAGCCGCTCAAACAGCTGCTGGAGGTGTGTCATGTGCTCCTCTATGGACGTACTGGCTACAAGAATGTCATCCAAGTACACAAACAAAAATGGCATGTCCTGGAGCACAGAGTCCATCAGGCGCTGAAACGTCTGCGCCGCCCCCATGAGCCCGAAAGGCATTCTTAGGAATTCGAAAAGCCCAAAGGGTGTAATGACAGCTGTCTTTGGCACATCCCGTGGATGGACCGGCACCTGGTGGTAACCGCGCACCAGGTCCACCTTGGAGAAGATGACAGCCCCTGCCAGGTGGGTAGAGAAGTCCTGTATGTGCGGAACAGGGTACCGGTCGGGGGTTGTGGCGTTATTAAGGCGACGGAAATCGCCGCATGGGCGCCAACCTCCGCCAGCCTTTGTAACCATGTGTAATGGAGAAGCCCACGGGCTGTTCGAGCGGCGCACAATGCCAAGTCGCTCCATGGTGGAAAACTCCCCCCTGGCGATTGCCAGCTTGGCTGAGTCGAGGCGCCGGGCCCGGGCATAGACTGGGGGGCCCTCTGTGGTAATATGGTGTTCCACACCGTGTTTGGCCACTGCAGATGAGAACGTGGGTGTGGTGAGGTCAGGGAACCCGGCGAGCAGGCGTTCATACGGGTCCCCGGTGGCAAGTGTGTTCAACAGGCAGAGAGCTCCGCCCCCCCCAACCGCCCCAAGTGTGCAGGGGTAAGAGGAAAAAGAGAGGGCATCGATCAAGCGACAGTTTTTAACATCTACCAGTAAGCTGAAAGCACAGAGGAAGTCTGCTCCCAGGAGCGGCGTGGACACCGCAGCCATCACAAAACCCCAGCCGAAACGGCGCCCCCCAAAACACACCTCCACATACCTGGTGCCGTAGGTACGTATGGGCGTACCGTTCGCTGCGTCCATCTGGGGCCCGTGTCTGCCGTCCATGGTGTCCACGCCCTGTGCCGGCAGGATGCTGCGTTGCGCGCCCGAGTCCACCAGCAGCCGCCGGCCAGACAAGGAGTCGGTGATAAACAATAGCTTGCAGTCATGGCCGGCACCCACAGCCACTAATGAGCGCCGGCCCTGGCGTTTCCCTGCCCCTTGAAACTGCATGGCTTGCGACACTGCTTGGCCCTGTCCCCAAACCTGGCATGGTAATAGCAGAGCCCATCGTCGGGTTGGCGTCGGGCTGTCACCGCAGCCGCGGTGTCTGTATAGGCCTCCAGTGGTGGGGCAGAGGTGCCCTGGTGGGGCAGCAGCGCATGGACAAACTGCTGCTGCCTGTTGGCCAGGAAAACCCTGTCCGCTTCTGCAGCCAGGCCGCGATAGTCCTTGGTGGAGGAGAGGAGGGAACTCGCCAGTGCTGTGCGCACAGGCACTGGAAGCTGTCGCAAGAAAATGTGTGTAAATAGAAAAGAGGGATCAGCTGATCCCAGTACAGCCAGCATTTTTTCCATCAACTCCGACGGTTTGCCATCGCCGAGGCCGTTGAGGGACAGCAGGCGGTCCGCTTTCTCCAGTTCTGACAGTTCATATAGCTTCAGAAGGAATGTCTTTAGCGCATTGTACTTGTCAGCTGCCGGCGGATCCTCCAACAGCATCATCGCCCGTGCCGTCGTTGAAGCATCCAACGCCGCCACAACATGGAAGTACTTAGTTAGATCCTGTGTTATTCCTCTCAGCTGGAATTGGGCTTCGACGTGTTGAAACCACGGCCGGGGATTATGCTGCCAAAAGTCGGGCAACTTGACGGTCGCAGCGTAAATGTTCGCTTGTAGCATGTTAGCGTCGTTAGCATTCGGTGCGGGTGCTTGCGGTTGCGCGACGCCGTTGTCTTCCATAACGCTAAATGCTGTTAACGTTACAAATGTTCTTCACAGGGTCACCAATGTGGCGATAAGAAAGTAGCGAGCCAGAGACGTGGTTCGAGTTGAGGTACTTTACTTCTCACTCACATAGCATTTACAATAACAACAAAGTTAACCCGGAACCGGAAGTGGTATTTAACCTGTCCCCTAAACAGTACAACCCACACGCTTAAAGGCACAAGCCCACCTTGGTGAATGTCTCTTAATATAGGTCACCACAACCCATTCAATATGCACATGACAGAAAATATTATATGGCATATAATATTTTCTGTCATGTGCATATTGAATGGGTATATACCCATTCAATATGCACATGACAGAAATATTATATGCCATATAATATTTTCTGTCATGTGCATATTGAATGGGTAATACTATTACTACTAATACTAGCCTTATGCACCTTATGACACTGTGCATATATTTTTCAGTTAGTTAGATAGTCAATTATATTGACCTATTTGTTTACACTGCTTGTGTTGTTTTTACTACCTGTACCCAGGGGTGTAAAAAGTACCCAGAAATTATACTTAAGTGAAAGTATGGGTACTGTCTCAAAATCTGACTCAAGTAAAAGTCAAAGTATCTGGCTAAAAACACACTTGAGTAAAAGTAAAAAAGTCCTACTTTTAAATGTACTTAAGTACTAAAAAGTAAAAGTACATTTTTTAAAGGGATAAACCAGGGGTCTCAAACTCATTCCATCGTGGGCCAAGTTTTCATTTTAACTATACATTGCACCAGGTGAGTTAGTTGAAGAGGTGAGCCAACTCTATTATGGCGCCGCAACGAACGGCTGCCTCTCTGATCGCTCCGTCGAGACTGTGCTTTCTTTTGTTAATTTTTATAGTATTAAGAGTTTTACTTGCACCTACTGTTGGTGCATTATACGTGTATGACCGTCAGTCAATCATTGACATTGGATTAAAGAAAACTTACCGATTGGATTGCTCTCTGGATCGGATTGCTGAACAACAACAATGGCCAGCGGAGATCCTTTGTTGTGGCCGTGGCCAAAGCCAGGAGACGCCACGACGACGAGGGAAGAATGCCGGAGTCCGGAACAGACTGAGGTCCAAACGACACAGAACCACATTGCCCAGCATATTGTTGGCCAATGTGCAATCGATAGGAAATAAACTGGACGACATCAGAGCACGGATCCAATTCCAGAGGGACATTCGGGATTGTAACGTCCTCTGTTTCACAGAAACTTGGCTGAGTCCAGATGTCCCGAATCACGCAATAGAACCGGCAGACCACTTCTTCGTCCTCCGCAAGGACCGGACGGCAGAAGAGTCACTAAAGAAGAAAGGAGGCGGCATTGCCTTCATGATAAACAAGGAGTGGTGCGATTTAGGCAATGCAAAGGAATTGTCTAACCACTGCTCCCCAGACCTGGAGTTTATCACGATAAAATGTCGACCCTTCTTCCTCCCAAGAGAGTTAACGTCCATCATCCTCATCGGAGTGTACATTCCGCCACACGCGAACACTGGGCTCGCACTTTCAAAACTTCACGACGAGGTAAACAAACAACAGATAGCTAGCGTTGACGCTGCCATTTTGGTTCTGGGTGATTTCAACAGCGCGCGTCTTAAAAAGGTGTTGCCGAATTTCTATCAGCATGTGACCTGTCCCACCAGAGGCGAGAACATATTAGACCATGTATACTCGCAATTTAAGAATGGGTATAAGTCACAGGCTCTTAGTCCATTCGGTAAGTCCGATCACGCCGCCATATTCCTTTTGCCAAAGTATAAACAAAGTCTCAAGCGAACGCCGGTGGTCTCGCGAGAGGTTAAGCGTTGGGCCGTGACGTCAGAGGAGTCACTCCAAGCTGCACTTGAATGCACAGACTGGAGTGTATTCCGTGATAACACAGCCAATATTAACGAATACACTGAAACGGTGCTTGACTATGTCTGTACTCTGGTAGAAGAAACAATCCCCTCCACCACAATTAAAATCTACCCAAATCAAAAGCCCTGGGTAGACAAATCCGTCCGTGAGGCTCTGAAAGTGCGCACATCAGCATACAACACCGGGCTGGAGACAGGCAACATGGAAGAACACAATATGGCAAGATACAACGTCAGGAGAGCAGTAAAAGAGGCTAAACGGCGTTACAGGGATAAAGTTGAACTTCAGTTCGAACAGGCTGACTCTAGATGCATGTGGCAGGGCCTCAGAACAATGACAGATTACAAAGGCACCTCCCTCAAACTGAACAATGACATCTCCTTAGCAAATGATCTCAATTCCTTCTATGCGAGGTTTGAGGCTGTGAATAAAAACACCAGCCTACAAACCGCGGCAATGGGGGGGGGGGGGGGGGGGGTCTGCTGATGGAGACTCAGTGTTCAGGATAACAGAGCATGAGGTGAGACGGATCTTTAAAAAAGTGAATATCAGGAAGGCAGCAGGACCGGACGGCATCCCCGGCCGCATCCTAAAAGTCTGTGCCGACCAACTGGCCCCGGTATTCACTGACATCTTCAACCTGTCCTTGGAACAGGCTGTCATCCCCACCTGTCTGAAGAAGTCCACCATCATCCCTGTACCCAAAAAATCTACGCCCGCTTGCCTGAACGACTACCGCCCTGTAGCCCTCACCTCCATAGCCATGAAGTGCTTTGAGAAGCTAGTGAAGGGCTACATCTGTTCCTCCCTCCCCATCAACCTGGACCCTCTGCAATTTGCATATCGCCCCAACAGGTCCACGGAGGACGCCATAGCCCATGTGCTGCACACAGCAGCATCACACCTGGACAAGAGGCAGGGGAACTATGTGAGAATGCTGTCATCGACTACAGCTCAGCATTCAATACCATAGTCCCCTCCAAACTCATAGCCAAGCTCAGGGACCTGGGCTTGAACTATGACCTCTGCCAGTGGGTCTTGGACTTTCTGACGGGCAGATCCCAGGTGGTAAGAGCAGGCAACTGCACCTCCTCATCCATCACGCTCAACATAGGGGCCCCCCAGGGCTGTGTTCTGAGCCCCCTCCTCTACTCCCTGTACACACATGACTGCGTAGCACAGCGGAACAACAACACCATCATCAAATTTGCTGATGACACAGTAGTGGTGGGCCTGATCTCTGCCAACGACGAAAGGGCCTACCTGGAAGAGGTAGAGAACCTGTCACAGTGGTGTCAGGAGAACTGCCTCTCCCTGAACGTCAGCAAAACAAAAGAGATGATTGTGGACTTCAGGACGTCGGGGGTCAAGGACTACAGCCCCCTCAGCATCGACGGGGCACCGGTTGAGAGAGTGAACAGTTTCAAGTACCTCGGAGCCCACATATCCGAGGATTTGACATGGACCACACACATTGACAGTGTTGTGAAGAAGGCACGACAACGCCTCTACTTCCTCAGGCGCCTAAGGAAGTTCCAAGTCAGTCAGAAGATCCTTAGGAACTTCTACTCATGTACAATAGAGAGCATCCTGACTGGCAACATCACCTCCTGGTTTGGGAATAGCACTGCACAAGACCGTAGCAGACTACAAAGAGTGACACGTTCAGCCGAACACACAATTGGAGGGGGGCTTCCCACCCTCCAGAACATTTACAACAAGCGGTGCAAGGGGAAGGCTAAGAGAATTATTAAGGACTCGAGCCACCCGAACAACTGCCTCTTTGAACTGCTGCGGTCAGGCAAGCGATACCGGAGTCTTAAGGCGAGCTCAGAAAGACTCAGAAGAAGCTTCTATCCCCAGGCCATCAGGCTGCTAAACGAACAATAAACACTATGCAACAACCATCAAATGCACACAGCACACACACCCACACGCACACACTCACTTAAACAAACAACACACTGCAGCACCCACTCTCCACACTTTAGATCACACAAACACACTTTATATTTATTGATAAAGGATTTGCACTACAACTCATACACCTACTGTAAATTGTACCTAAATTGCACCTCATCCTATTTCTGCCTTGCACTATATAGTATTGTATATTAGTACAACACTACACAGTATTGTATATTATATGGTAACTCAGTTACGTCTACTTTGCATCGAACATTGTACATATGTCTATACTGAACACTGTGACCTCATTTTTTTACTTCTAATTTACATGCTATACTATGTTATTTTATTTCATACTCATCTTGTCTTGCACAGTCTCTGGAGCATAACAGTAAGACGCATTTTGTATAAAAGTATTCTGTACTTCTGTATGACAACTATTAAAGAAACTTGAAACTTGAAACAATTAGTGAAATCATCAGCTGGTGTTTAGGCAAGGCTGGAATGAAACCAAGCACACTCTGCCCACAATGGAATGTGTTCTGCGATAGATAATGCTGAAATGAATAGTGTTACGAAGGATCAGATTAAACTGAATATATATATTTATTACTTGATATATATTGCATAGTATTTGTATATCGTCTGATATCCCTTGTGTATTCTTTGTACATATACACGGAATATCCCTTTTACCTAGTACAGACCATAATATTTCGTTCTCCTATTGGATAGCAATCCACTAGGCGCCACTGCCATACCCCCAAGGTCTAGTTCAAAGTCACCGCCAAGGCTTGCCTGGCCATGCCCGGTTCTGCGCAAGAATACGAGACAGGAATAAGGCTGGTACTAGATTATTCACCGTACGTATAAATACATTGCAGGTGGATACAGCAGCACTTAGCCTAAAGTCAAGTTAACCTAGAAACGCGTTACACTCAAACGTAAAGCCTTCATCACGAGTCAACGACCAAGTGAAGTGAGCAACCGTGCATCTAAATAGAGCACTTATAACCGCGTGCGAATAGGACAGTAAAAGTATCAGAGCTTAGTGGAATAACGTCAAGTTCGACCTAGTTAATGTGAAGTACCGCGCACCGGAGAATCTACACCGGTGAATGCAGAGCACTTTTCCGGCTGGATTATTATTATATTGCTTTGGTCCTGTGGCTGTTGGAGCGGAGGAGAATCGTCTACACCCACTACTGTGTGGGATTTACGCGTGAGGAACATCACTCGAGCCCGTCTCTGGGAGAGGCTGGCCGGCTTTCACCTATGCTGCACGCATACTTGGATTACAGCTGCTGCTTTCGTCTGCCGATCAAGGGAGTAATGTACTGACTCCCGTAGCTGGAGCTTATTGATTCCCTGTTGATCCAGAGTTTGCATTCGAACATTTCCTCCCCCTGCTGGCCTACAACCGGAGGGACCCTACTAGTATCTCCCGCTGCCCTACTAGTGTACCATAGATATAATTCCTAAGATACAGGTGGTATTCATTATCTCCTGCGTAATATGATAATGGACTTACGCTATTGATTTACTCACGCACATTCTTCGCCTTATAAGCGCGACTCTACGTAAAGTATTGTAATATACTATCATTGCTGCTAATAAATATGATTATAACCAAGATTTGTTGTGGAACCGTGTCATTGTGGAGGTGTTCATATCATATACCTGTGTACTGTATGGCCAGTAGTAATGTACATAAGACAGTAGTGGTTTAATGATACCATACTTATTAATACAGTCAGGGAATTGTACCCCTCAGTTACAATTGGTCCTTCGAGCCGGATGGTAATTAGCGTAATATTAATATAATATTAATATTAACATGGCCGATGATGAACACTCCACAAACGGTTCTCCTAAGCTAGATCGCCCGGAGCGCAGACGTCAGCCACCTCCCTATCTAGAGGCATACGCTGTCAGTCCAATACCTAGCTTTAAAAAGAAGTTAAATGCGGATAAAATAACTAAAGCGGATAGTCAAAGTATGTCAAACCCTACCGACCAGGCGACCCCGCCAGTAGAGACCCTAGTGGGTTCTAACGTAACTGACCAAGCTCACGGGGGGGACCAGGAGGGACCTGACATGACTTTACCCCCCGCCGATGCCAACGAGGTAGTCCCCGGAGAGCTCCAGGATAAAAAAAGCCCTCCAGGGACGGAACCCGACCCACTACCAGAAGAGACGCACACCCAGGAGATGGATCTCCTCGGAGCGCGACAGGAGAACGGATCTCCAACGAGCACGGCCAGAAGCCGATCACCTCCGCCTGTGTCTTCCCCCAGCGAAGCGGACAAGATGCTGGCACAGGCACTCATCGCCACCCTGGCAGCCTCCACCGAGCGCGAACGAGCTGCAGACCAACGAGAGCGCCTTCACGCGCAACTCCAAGCGCAAGCCCTCAGTGAACGCGAACATTCTGCAACCGAGCGAGAGCGCTTCCAGGCGCAACAAAGGAGTGAAGACGACCGCATAAGACTGGAGACCAGACGCCTTCAGACAGAAGAGAACATTGAAAGAAGCCGCGCCGATGCACAGTGCGCCGCCGCCAATGCACAGCGCGAAGCAGTGCGCGAAGCCGCCCATGCCCAGCGCGAGGCAGAGCGCGACCGGCTACAGGCGCAGCTGATGGACAAATTGATTGCCATGGCGACACCCCCTCACTCCGCACGGAGCTCCCGGAGATCGTCACGACAAGGGTCTAGGACACATTCCCCTACCCGACCAAGCGACCCGGGACCCCGCCAACAGGAGGATCCTGTCCACGTCTCCGAACCCCCTCCCCGGCCGGTCCATACGAGACCCAGCAACCGGGAAGAACCGGACCACGCCGAGAGACTGAACAGAAGACTCCAGGACCTAGCAGAGGAAGAGGAAGAGGAGGAATGTCAAGCCGACCAGCAGCAACGTACTCTGGACCAGGAGGCCCGGTACAGCCCCGACCAGCAGCAACGTACTCTGGACCAGGAGGCCCAGTACAGCCCCGACCAGCAGCAACGTACTCTGGACCAGGAGGTCCAGTACAGCCCAAACGTCAGCCCCGAGGCACTGCGCTACAAACCCCCGACTCAACTCACGGGTGAGTTTGACGCACCGTCAGCACCGAGGAACAGCACCTGGGTACCCGACCTTCGGTACCCACCAAGTACCAGCCCAAGACGACACGCACGGGGAGACTCGCCCAGGAGGCCTCTCCCCCAACGCTCACCGATGTGCCAGCCATCCATGGCATCGTACCTTGGCACACCGACGTTCCCGGACTTCACACACGAGAACAGAGCACAGTACACAGAGCTACGAATGTGCTTAGAGACAATGATGTCCGATGTACCGGATGAAACGTACAAGTATGCTATCCTACTCAAGCACCTGAAGGTGCCCAGAGCGCACAATATAGCGCTGGCATATTCCAACTCTACTACCCCATACACCGCGGCTCTAGTAGCCCTCGACCAACGTTATGGACGCATATGGGACTACGTGATACAGGAGATAAGAGACATTGACCGTCTCCCCCCAGCCAGAGACAACAGAGCATTGGATGACCTCTCTATCAAGGTACAGTCCCTGGTAGGGATGCTGGGGTCCCAAAAGGAAAAAGGGATATACGAACTGTACGCTAACTCTAATGTAGAGAGAATATTAGAGAAGCTCCCTCCCGCCCGACAAGAGCGTTTTCGGCGGCAGAGAGACCACCGTGACCCCAACGGCCCAGAGGCATCCCTCCTAGACCTGTCTGAGTTCCTCGCCAGGGAGGTCAGCAGCTTACGACTGGACACGTTCATATGGAGTGGACCAAGCCCAAGACCAGGACCTCTGGGATTAAATGATAACCGCCGGTCGGTGACCGTTATGCACCAAGCCAAATCAGTACCGCCGCACAAGAACCACAACACCCCCTCGACGAAAGAGGAGTGGAAGATTGAATGCCAGTACTGTGAAGGGGAACATCGGCTGTATCAATGCGACACTTTCGGAAAGCTGACCACGGACGAGGTGAGTCAGTGGATCAAGGACCACCGCCGCTGCTTCCGCTGCGCACGCAGCCATATGGCAGCTGAGTGCCGCTTGAAGAAGAAGTGCAGCAGGTGCGGTGGCGCCCACTTGGAGGTCCTGCATGACATCAACAGGCGTCAGCCAGGACAACAGAGTGGGCCCGTCGCGGTAATGTACCATGCCGAGGCGGTGGCACCAGTACCAAAGATCCACCAGACCGCTCCCTACTGTACCGACTGCTACAGCAGACACTGGGAGTCACAGTGCTACTCGGACGACCGCGAGTCGGCACCACCCCAGACGATCCAAAGCAACCGACCAACAGGAGTGCTCCACATTGACCAGCATAGCGGGACCCCCCGAGTGCTCATCAAAGTGGTCAGAGTGCTCCTGAGCTACGAGGACAAGGTCCTGGACACTTACGCCGTCCTGGACGACGGGTCTGAAAAGACTCTCCTCCTCGCTTCCGCAGCAGCCCAGTTGGGCCTGCGGGGTGCCAAAGGTACCATGACCATACGCACCATCAGAAGGGACCAGAAGACCATAAAAGGTGAAAAGGTCTCCTTCAAGATAGCAGCGGTGGACCAGCCCGAGAAGCAGTATAGTATAACCAACGTCTTCACCAACCACGACATAGGCCTATCACAGTACACCTACCCCATCCCACAGCTGATGGCCAAGTATGTGCACCTACGTCAACTACCTATACCGCTTATCGACGGCGCCACACCGACCCTGCTCATCGGCTCCGACCACGCGGACCTCATTCTCCCAATTGAGGCGGCCCACATCGGACCCAAAGGATGCCCAGTCGCGGTTCAGACCCGACTGGGGTGGACGCTCCAGGGCCCCCTCTACGGACTTGACAGTCAACCCACGTCTACACGCTGCCTACACACAAAGGCGAGCGACACCGGCCACTCCCTCGTACAGCCCGTTGAGAGGCTATTGACATTAAGCGAGAGGCCTGTGAGAGAACCGTGGGCACAAGAGGGAGTTCGGAACTCCATCCCCCTCAGCTGCGCTTCAGACGTAGCTGACCTCGAACCTAGCACCCCAAGCGACTCTTTGACGTTGCGGCCGGAACCGGCCCCTCCTCAGACGGGGTACAGAGCAAACAAGAGAAACAGACGGAGGAGGAGGAGGCACAGCCAAGCACAGATCAAAGCAGTCTCAGGCCCGCTTCCTCCTAAGCCCCCCTTCATCCCGTCCAGTCGTCATGATCATAGACCAGTCACTACCCCGAGCCGCGTGGCCGGCCGGCCGCGTAAGCAAAGTGATCACTGGTGCCGACGGAAAGGTCAGAGCGGCAGAAGTGCTCGGCCAGGGGCGGACATACACCCGACCCGTGGCGAGGCTGATAGAGTTGCCAAGGCTCCCCGACTCGCTTAATGACGACCATGACCCACTGACTTTGTGAATTGCCCTACCCTCACAACGGACATTGAGTAGTGGACAGTGCGGTTAATCTGTCTCTGCTTATCTAATTAGGTGCGGACTAATTAGGAGGCGGCTGTTACGAAGGATCAGATTAAACCGAATATATATATTTATTACTTGATATATATTGCATAGTATTTGTATATCGTCTGATATCCCTTGTGTATTCTTTGTACATATACACGGAATATCCCTTTTACCTAGTACAGACCATAATATTTCGTTCTCCTATTGGATAGCGATCCACTAGGCGCAACTGCCATACCCCCAAGGTCTAGTTCAAAGTCACCGCCAAGGCTTGCCTGGACATGCCCGGTTCTGCGCAAGAATACGAGACAGGAATAAGGCTGGTACTAGATTATTCACCGTACGTATAAATACGTTGCAGGTGGATACAGCAGCACTTAGCCTAAAGTCAAGTTAACCTAAAAACGCGTTACACTCAAACGTAAAGCCTTCATCACGAGTCAACGACCAAGTGAAGTGAGCAACCGTGCATCTAAATAGAGCACTTATAACCGCGTGCGAATAGGACAGTAAAAGTATCAGAGCTTAGTGGAATAACGTCAAGTTCGACCTAGTTAATGTGAAGTACCGCGCACCGGAGAATCTACACCGGTGAATGCAGAGCCCTTTTCCGGCTGGATTATTATTATATTGCTTTGGTCCTGTGGCTGTTGGAGCGGAGGAGAATCGTCTACACCCACTACTGTGTGGGATTTACCCGTGAGGAACATCACTCGAGCCCGTCTCTGGGAGAGGCTGGCCGGCTTTCACCTATGCTGCACGCATACTTGGATTACAGCTGCTGCTTTCGTCTGCCGATCAAGGGAGTAATGTACCGACTCCCGTAGCTGGAGCTTATTGATTCCCTGTTGATCCAGAGTTTGCATTCGAACATTTCCTCCCCCTGCTGGCCTACAACCGGAGGGACCCTACTAGTATCTCCCGCTGCCCTACTAGTGTACCATAGATATAATTCCTAAGATACAGGTGGTATTCATTATCTCCTGCGTAATATGATAATGGACTTACGCTATTGATTTACTCACGCACATTCTTCGCCTTATAAGCGCGACTCTACGTAAAGTATTGTAATATACTATCATTGCTGCTAATAAATATTATTATAACCAAGATTTGTTGTGGAACCGTGTCATTGTGGAGGTGTTCATATCATATACCTGTGTACTGTATGGCCAGTAGTAATGTACATAAGACAGTAGTGGTTTAATGATACCATACTTATTAATACAGTCAGGGAATTGTACCCCTCAGTTACAAATAGAATAGAATAGAATAGAATAGAAATACTTTTATTATCCCGTGGGAAATTAGAAACTGCAAATCGCTCAACATTTAAACATTTAGACAGGACAGGGCCCTGTTTCTTGTACCTGGATAACTGAGTTAGCCGGATAACTTTAACTGGATAACTGAGTTAGCCGGACTTTCCGGTTCCCTGTACGTGGATTTTCCAAATCACCATGACAACAGATCCAAAAGTTTGAGCCTGGTCGAAAGCAGAGTTCAAGTTCAAGTTAGCCGGATCACGCAGAGCCACGCCCCCGCAAAGAAGTGACAGCCCGTTTCCTGAAACTATTCCCACAGTCTACGATCTGCATTATACCATTCTGAATTACGTTTTTGTGCTCCATTCTTCCAGAGGGGGCTTTTGAAATGTAAAATAGACCCAAAATGCTGATACTAAATTCACTTTGTCCTAAATAATGCACGTTATATATACCGTGGCGATGGTGGCGCTCGCTCGTGCGATGTACACATTATGTGGTTATTTTAATTGTAACTGGGATTAAGATGTCTGATGAGATGCGCTGTTTGACGGATTTGAGAAATTGAATGAGCCGTTGACGTCACATTAATGAATGAGGATAAAGAGATAAACTTCATTCAAAACAAAGGATATTCTAAACACGGGTCTCTCGTTCATTAATGTATAAACAATGAATTTATCCCATCTGGCACAGTGGTGCAGCGGTAGTGCTCAAGCCTGCCAACCCAGCGACCGGGGTTCAAAACCCGGTGTTTCCAATATGATTTTTTTGAATATAATATTAATGATTATACGCCAAAGTAGCCTGGTTTTAAGTTAAAATATTATAAATCTACATGCATTGAGGATGTCATTCTTTATATAGCTCTCAACGTGCACCAAATTGAATTATTCCTATATTGCAAAAAGAAGGAGACGACTAGGGTCTCGAACCCCGGTCGTCTGTGTGAAAGTCAAAAGAACAACCCGTTAGACCACATTGGAGATAAGTTAAAGATTGACTATGCATCAATCAATGGGTAAGAGAGCCGTATCGTAATTCTGTATAACAGTTAACTAATTATTTTCGCTAGCAAGATCTCATTTGATTATTCAATCCAGCAGGCAAGTTTAAAGAAATATAATCTGATTGATTGAGGTAATGAGGGACTTAAAATTAGCCTATAGATAACGCATTTAACTTGTCGGCGAGGCGATTGAGCCGTATTGCAATCTGTCAATAAAGTCTTAAATCAATTATTCAATCAATGCCGTTAGAGAATCAGGATCTCTGCCATCGATACGTGCTGGCTTTTCACCTAAAGCGGCCGCGCGCATTTAGCCTGAGTCGCAAGTCTGGCTTGAGTTAACGAGACTGAATCCACCTTCGTGGAACAGGAAAATCCCGGCTTCAAACATCGGGTTAACTGAAGCTGGATAATGACATCTTGATCGACTTAGTTGAACCACGTACAAGAAACAGGGCCCAGGTCACAAATTAGAATAATAACACAAATCAAATCAAGTTGCCTAGGATAAGAGTAGAGTAAAATAAAATAGGATAAAATTAAATGAAATAAAATATACAGAAATAAGTACAGTAAGAATATACTGAGCATACTGAGCATGGG
This sequence comes from Notolepis coatsorum, assembly GCF_963971535.1. Taxonomy (NCBI): domain Eukaryota; kingdom Metazoa; phylum Chordata; class Actinopteri; order Aulopiformes; family Paralepididae; genus Notolepis; species Notolepis coatsorum. Next base: position 64,571,551 of record NC_140169.1, read on the forward strand.
GTAAACAATTTGGTCAATATAATTATAATTTAAATCTAACTAAATGAAATATGAAATATATTTTCCAGTATTCACAGTGTCACAAGGTGCAGTATGCTTTAGGTAGTGTATTGTCCTCCTTGGGTTCCAATAAGACCTAGATCAATGTCTGGCAGCTGTCGCTGCCCCCTGTTGTGGAGCCTGGAGGCTGCTAGTCACGTCCTCCTGCCACTATTGAGCTGCCGCTCTGTGCTCAGTGATGCAGTGAGGCACAGTGATGCATTATATAGTCTGATGGCAGTTGGAATGAAGGACTTCCTGTGCCGTTCAGTGCTGCATTTGGGTAGTGTGAGCCTAGCACTGAACATGCTCCTCCTGTCAGCCAAGTCTGTGTATAGTGGGTGGGTGGGGTTTTCCCTGATGGCCTGGAGCTTAGCGAGGCTCCTCCTCTCCGCCACCCTCGCTAGAGAGTCCAGCTCCACCCCAACCACGCTGCTGGCCTTCCTGACCAGCTTATCCAGCCTGGTTGTGTCCACTGCTCTCAGTCCGCTGCCCCAGCAGGTCACAGCATACAAGAAGGCGCCCGCCACCACCGACTCATAGAACATCCTCAACATCCTTGTACAGACATTGAAGGATCTCAGCCTTCTGAGGAAGTAGAGTCGGCTCTGGCCCTTCTTGTATAGTGCTTCTGCATGTTTTGACCCATTCAGTTTGTTGTCGATGTGCACACCGAGGTATTTGTACACCTCAACCATGTCCACATCAACTCCCCTGATGGAAACGGGGGTCACAGGTGCACTCCTCCTCCTCCCCAGCTCCACAACCAGTTCCTTGATCTTCGCCACACTTAGCTGCAGGTGGTTTTTATCGCACCATGTGACAAAGTCCACTACCAGTTCCCGGTATTCCCTCTCGTCACCGTCCTTTATACATCCCACTATCGCAGAGTCATCAGAAAACTTCTGAAGGTGGCAGGACTCTGACCGATAGTGGAAGTCGTTGGTGTAGACAGTGAAGAGGAAGGGAGAGAGGACTGTCCCCTGCGGGGCCCCGGTGTTGCTGACCAGTCTGTCTGACACACAGCTCCGTAGGCGCACGTACTGTGGTCTTCCCGTCAGATAGTCCACAACCCAGGACACCAGTGGGGCCTCTACTTGCATCGCCTCCAAAAGCACTGGAGAAGTCAAAGAACATGATTCTCACAGTGCTCCCCGGCTTGTCTAGGTGAGTGTAGGCTCGGTTCAGCAGGTAGATGACAGCATCCTCTACCCCCAGTCGGGGCTGGTAGGCGAACTGGAGTTGGTCTAGATGGGGTTTGGTCACCGGGTGGAGTTGCTCCAGGACTAACCTCTCCATGGTCTTCATTATATGAGAGGTTAGAGCCACCGGCCTGTAGTCCTTGGACGTGCTGGGACGCGGGCACTTGGGGACAGGGACCACAGAAGGAGGTTTTCCACAGTGTCGGGACTCTCTGCAGCCTCAGGCTCATATTGAATATGAACTGGAGCACATCACACAGCTGAGAGGCACAGGTTTTGAGTACCTTTGGGCTCACCCCATCAGGACCCGCAGCCTTGCCTGTGTGTAACTTGCTCAGCTGTGTACTCACCTGGTCTGCAGAGAGCCATACTGTGGGGATCTCAGGTGTTGGGGGGGGGGGGGGGGGAGCGGGTCTTCAAGCCGCGGGGGGCAGACAGGCTGCACCAGAGATGAGGGGGCGTGGGCAGTTGGGGGGATGGAGGGGGGGGGGGGGGGTTGCTCGAGTTGAAGGGCTGAGAGGTGTGGGGGTGGGCAGGGCAGGGCAACTGAAGTGTCGGGGGGGGGGGGGGGGGCAGACTGGCCGGGGCCGCTGTGTCAAACCTGTTGTAAAACAGGTTTAGCTCATTAGCCCGGTCCACATCTCCATCCACTCCCCTTCCCCCTGCCAGTTTAATGCCGGTTATTGTCTGCATTCCAGACCACACTTGATGTTATTGTTCTCCAGCTGCCCTTCCAACTTCCTCCTGTATTTGTCTTTGCCCTCACTGAGTTTAATTCTCATACGCCCCTGAACTCGTTTGACCTCCTCCCTGTTGCCTGCGTTGAAAGCCCTCTTCTTCTCGTTCAGAAGGGCTTTGATGTCCTTAGTGACCCATGGCTTGTTATTTGGGTAGCAGGTAACAGTCCTAGATGGAACATTGGAGTCCACACAAAAGTTGATGTAGTCTGTGATGCACTCTGTGAGCCCATCAATGTCCTCTCTGTGGGGCTCACACAGTGCCTGCCAGTCTGTGACCTCAAAGCAGCCCTGTAGTGCCTCTTGAGCCTCCTCCGACCACCTTCTTACAGTTATTTTGGTCGCAGGCTGTCTTCTGACCAGAGGCACATAACAGGGGTTGAGGTGACCCAGGTTGTGGTCCGACCGGCCCAGCTGTGGTAGTGGTGAGGAGCTGTATGCCTCCTTGATGTTGGCATAAAGCAGGTCCAGGGTCCTGTTCTCCCTGGTGTGGCAGCTGACATATTGTTTGAGGTTTGGTAGTGATTTGTCCAGTTTTACATGGTTAAAATCCCCTGAGATGAGGATTAAAGCCTTCGGGTGTTTCGTCTGGAGACGTGCAATTGCGCCGTGGATGACGTCACACGGGGGCCGTCGGGTTTGCCGAGGGGGGGATGTAAACGGCCATGATGATAACGTGGGGGATTTCTCTTGGCAAATAGTATGGTCTGAGTCCTACAGCTAACATCTCTATATCCGGGTCACAGTGTCGCTCTTTGATCGTAATATGGCTGGGGTTACACCATCTCTTATTAATAAATAAAGCAAGCCCCCCTCCTTTACGCTTGCCGCCCCGGCGGTTGCGATCAGAGCGCACAATCTGAAACCCGTCTATAGAGACATTGCTATTGGGAATATCTGTGTGCAACCATGTCTCAGAAAAACACATAATGCTACTGTAATGGGAATTATTAAAGGACAAACGATGAGCCGTTTACATTAATCATTCTGAGTCATTATTTATAATAATAAGAAGGTTTATTCAATAAATAAAGTTCATGACAGCGTGGCCACGCTGCCAGGCCAGTCACCCGCCAGAGACAGACATGTTTACCCACTAGCGTCTGACAGGGGACTGACCCAGAGCCTTGGTCAGACATACAATTGAATACATGAAATGACGTAGAAGAAAACAAAATGGCTGGTTAGAGAAATTAATAATACGACTATGTTATGGCTAAGCCTGGAAGGAAAACAGCGCTCCATCTTACAGTTCCCATGACCTTGGGTCATGGCTCTATGGCTGGTAGAAACAGCAACTTCGTTATGACTGAGAAAATGATAGAGTAATCTTAAAGAGACATACACACATTAACCAGTAAATCTGGTCGGACTGAAACTCAAGCTGTATGACATGATAAAACAACACAGATCCATAATGACATGATAATATTTCCATGACACTACACTCACGGTATTCCTTCTGACTGCCGGTAAGCACGGCCAGCTCATCAATCTTATTTGCCAGAGACCTCACGTTGCCCATGACGACGGAGGGGAGATATGGTTTAAATCTCCTTCTCTCTCTCCTTTCTTCAGCCCTCTTCTGTCTCGCACGTCGCCCTCTTCCTCGACATCCCAGAAAGCCACCGTTTGTCCTTAGTATCTCTTCCGGGAATATGTTTGATAACTCCGGGTTGGTTAGCTGGTTGCAGCGCGCCGGCTGGTTGCATAGCAACAACAGCTGATCTCTCGTGTAAACAAAGGACACTCCGGTCAGCTGTTGTCCGCTCAATAGTTGAAAAAGTAGTTCCCCCATCAGCCAGATGGACAAAAACTCTTCTAAAACTATTCTAAACTGCATGTCTAGAAGGGCACGACTTAAATAAATAAGGACTAGTGTCCAGGTAAAAAGAATATGTACAATAAAGACGTAGAACTTGACAAAAAAGTACAAAACTGGTAGAGCGATCTGCAGCAGCGGCCAGAGGACACTTTTTTGCATTAAAATTATTTAATGCACTTCTCCATTGAAGGTAAACTAACATGGACGGCATTCACCTCACAGCATGAATAATACCACAATATTAAAGACCGAATACTGTAGTATCCTGAATAATATGACAATATTAAAAACAGAATAATGGTGTATCCTGAATAATATCACAATATTAACCACAGCATACTGGAGTACCCTGAATAATATCACAATATTAACCACAGCATACTGGAGTACCCTGAATAATATCACAATATTAAAGGCAGAATACTGGAGTACCCTGAATAATATCACAATATTAACCACAGCATACTGGAGTACCCTGAATAATATCACAATATTAAAGACAGAATACTGGAGTACCCTGAATAATATCACAATATTAACCACAGCATAATGCCGATCTGACTGTCTATTATTCTGATAGCAGGTGTTTAATCAAAGATCCCTGCTCTCTAGTCTTGCACAAGGACCAATCAGCATGTGTATGGGCGGGTTCATTTTCCATTGATGGGGATTTGATTGGCTGTTTACCTGCGGTCGCAGGATTAATAACGTTAACGTTAGTTCGACCAGATAAACAATTCAAATATACTAATTAAAATAGTTGGACCTGTGAGATTTGTACTTTGTACTTTGTAGGTCTGCATTTTAAATGTAAGGAGTAAAAAGTATGTTTTTTTTCTCTGAAATGTAATGGAGTAAAAGTACAAAGTATACAAACCTAATAATACTTGAGTAAAGTACAAATCCCCCAAAACAGTACTTAAGTATTGTAACGAAGTACAATTACTCAAGTACTTTACACCCCTGCCTGTACCCCCTTCCCCCATGCTGCTATTATGCCTGAATTTCCCCAAGGGGATCAATAAAGGAATATCTTATCTTATCTTAGCCGAGAGTACGACAAATTTGGGCTGGTAGCTCTCGGCTAGGTGGCAAATTAAAAAGTAGATCTTGGTTCAAAAAAGGTTGGGCACCCCTGATGTAGAGTAATGATGCAGACTATAGGCGGCACAGTAGGGGGGGTGCAGCATTAAGCCCACAAGGCGAGGGGTGCAGGGAATTGTGTATGACCTTGGATAGCTTGCTTGGTTAATTGTTACGTTCTGGACACCGACCTCGGTCGGTGACCACCCACATTCCTGGCATATGTCACTAGGCTTGTCACCTGTCATTTCCCTGTCAATTAGTGCTGTCACTTAGGGGTGGTTCCTGATTGGCTGTCACGGGGGTGTGTGTGGAATGTTGGCGGACGGTTCTACTCTGGACCTCCAATAAGCTCCCATTTACCTTATTTTCCACTTGTGCTTAGCACTTGTTCTCTCTTAGAATTTACTCTGTGTTCTTACTATTAAAGTCGAACCTGTTCAAGAGTAAACACTCTCTGTCTCTGTGATTGCCTTCACCCATTGGAATTCACCTACCTGCATTCTGACAGAAGACCTGACCATCAGAATTCCATGGAGGCCATCATGGAGATGCTCCGGACGCAGGGAGCAGCCCAGACACGGATGGAGGAACATCAGCAGCTGGTCAGCGCCGAGTTAATCCGACTCAATGGGGTCGTCGGATCATCCCAAGCGGTGGCGCAGTCGGCGTTGGCCACAGCCCGACAAGCCCAAGAAGGAATGGCTGGTGTTCAGTCGGCGGCGGGAGAAGCAGCGCTCCACGCAGAGGAGAGTCGGGGGGTGTTCGGGGTCCAGGAGCGGTCCCGCGAACCACATCTGCAGGCACCCGCTCGCTATGACGGATCACCGGATGGTTGTCGGGAATTCATCACCCAGTGTCTACTCGTTTTCCGGCTGCAACCACGATCATTTCCATCGGAGACAGCGTAGGTAGCGTATATTATCACACTGCTCACCGGTCAAGCTCTCTCCTGGGCTACGGCGGAATTAGAGGCAGGGGCGATAATCTGCGACAGTCTGGACGCCTTTACCCGGGAATTGAGAAGAGTATTCGATACTTCCCGGGTACTCTCGATCTTCGAGGCTGGTGGTCGTCTTCTCGACTGCCGGCAGGGCCTCCGCACGGTCGCAGCTTATGCTATCAATTTTCGGATCTTGGCTCGGGAGACAGCTTGGGCGGAGAACGTCTGCGTGGTTCTGTTCGTCAGGGGACTCTCAGCGCGGATGCGAGATGCGCTCTCCGCGCGTGAGATCCCCGAGCAGCTGGAAGTGCTGATCAACACCACCATCAAGATGGACAATCGGCACCGGGAGAGGGAGAAGGAGCATGTCAACAACACCCAGCCACAGGTATGTTTTCCTTCTTCTCCTGGTGTTGATAATTCCATGCATTACACGAGTGGGCCACTGGGTGATGAATCCATGCAGCTTGGAGCGCTGTCGCTCTCGGACGACGAGAGGCAGCGCTTCATCAAAGAGCGACGCTGCTTCCGGTGCGGCCGCACCGGTCACCGCTTCGGCAGCTGTCGGGTCCAGGCTGTATCGGCTCGGCGCCAATCGGGGATGGAAGGTGCGCCGTCTGGCTTCGAAAAGGCGCCAGCAGGTGGGCTCATTCCTGCCAAAACCACGGATTCTCGTACATTTTTTGAGGTGGCGATCAACTGTGGGGGTGACATTAGGGGAACTAAGGCTCTCATTGACTCAGGGGCGGCGGGCAATTTTATTCACGTGGGATTGGTGAAGGAGTGGGGAACCCCAGTGGAGGATTTAGGGGTTCCCTTACCAGTTTATGCCCTGGACGGTCGGCCTCTGGGCAGTGGGAGCGTCACCCAGCGCACAGTTCCCTTACACATCCGGGTGGAGGGTGGGGAGTGGGAATGGGTTACATTTTTTGTCATCTTTTCCCCCTATTCTGTCATGGTGTTGGGTCATCCCTGGTTGTCGTCATATGTTCGTGTCATTAATTGGAGCACGGGCAAACTCTCAACGGCGGCCGACGTCAAGTCGATCGTCAGCGGGAGTTTGCCCAAACCCTTGTCTCCCCCCCCCTCTTCTCTTTTGTCTCCTCCCTCTTTCTCCAGGATGGTGGGGAGCGTGGCAGATTCTGATCTACCCTCTAATCCCGATTTAATAGGGGTGCCTGAGATCTATTGGGACCTGGCGGACGTTTTTAGCAAGACGCGTGCTAAAGCACTTCCGCCTCATAGATCATACGACTGTCCCATTAATCTTCTACCCGGTACCTCCCCGCCTCGCGGGCGAATGTTCTCTCTCTCACGCCCCGAAACCTTGGCCATGAACACCTACATAGAGGAGGCATTGCTTGCGGGGCACATACGCCCTTCCACTTCCCCTGCCGGCGCTGGCTTCTTCTTTGTTGATAAAAAGGATGGGGATCAGCGCCCATGCATTGATTATAGGGGATTGAATGACGTTTCCATCAAGAACCGATATCCTTTACCCCTCATGGACACGGCCTTTGAGTGCTTACAGGGGGCACAGGTCTTTTCTAAACTTGACTTACGTAATGCATACAACCTGGTCAGGATTAGAGAGGGAGACGAGTGGAAGACTGCATTTAACACACCCAATGGGCACTATGAGTATTTGGTCATGCCCTTTGGTTTGGCTAATGCTCCGGCAGTCTTCCAAGCCCTGGTTAACGACGTGCTGCGAGACTTGATTGGGGTGTCGGTGTTTGTCTACTTAGATGATATCCTGATTTTTTCTCGCGATATGGTGCAACACCAAATGCACGTTCGGGAGGTGCTAGACCGTCTCCTCAAGCATCAACTATTCGTTAAGGCTGAGAAGTGTGTGTTTCACACGGACACCGTGTCCTTCCTGGGCTTTGTGTTGACGAAGGGCGATCTGCGCATGGATCCAGCCAAGGTGAGTGCAGTTTTGGACTGGCCACGGCCTTCGTCGCTCAAGGGGTTACAACGGTTTTTGGGCTTTGCAAATTTTTACAGGCGCTTTATTCGCAATTTTAGCGCCTTAGCCAATCCCTTAACAGCTCTCACTAAGGCCTCTCTCCCTGGCTTTGAATGGTCGCCTAGGGCTGAGTCGGCCTTCTGCGATCTTAAACGTCATTTTACATCCGCTCCTGTATTGATCCGCCATGACGCGGAGGTTCCGTTCATTGTGGAGGTGGATGCCTCTGACGTCGCGGTGGGGGGGGGTGCTCTCTCAGAGATGCTTAAAGGATGGGAAAGTGCACCCGTGTGCTTTTTTTTCTCGCCGTCTGTCACCAGCCGAGCGTAATTACGACGTGGGTAATCGGGAGTTATTGGCGATCAAATTGGCACTGGAGGAGTGGAGACATTGGTTAGAGGGGGCGGCACATCCTTTCATTATTTGGACTGATCATAAGAACTTGGCTTACATCCAAGGGGCTAAACGCCTTAACGCTCGCCAGGCCAGGTGGACGTTGTTCTTCACACGATTTCGATATACCATCTCCTATAGACCCGGCTCCAAGAATATCAAACCTGACACGTTGTTGCACCAGTTTGATCTTCCTGGTCGGGAGGAGCAGCCCCATCCCATTATTCCACCGGCCTTGATTTTGGCACCCGTGTCTTGGGGCATTGAGAAGGTGGTAAGGTCGGCGCTAACGCGGGAGCCCGATCCTGGTGGGGGTCCTCCGGGACGGTCGTATGTTCCCAAGGTGGCGCGCTCACGCTTGCTACAGTGGGCACATGCGTCATCCCTCACCAGCCACCCAGGGGCAACCAGGACCCTGGAATTTATCCGTAGGAGGTTCTGGTGGCCGACAGTGGAGGGGGATACGCGTTCTTTTGTGGCGGCCTGTCCGGTGTGCGCACGTAGTAAGACCTCTCGACGGGCACCGGCGGGTCTCCTCCGACCACTTCCTATTCCTAAACGACCCTGGTCACACATATCTCTGGACTTTATTTCTGGTCTTCCCCTTTCGGACGGATTCACCACCATCTTGGTGGTGGTGGATCGGTTCTCTAAGGCGGCTCACTTTGTCCCTCTCCCCAAGCTTCCTTCGGCCCGGGAGACTGCTGATTTAATTATACAGCATGTCTTTCGGGTCCACGGGCTGCCAGTAGATATCGTGTCGGACCGGGGTCCTCAGTTCGCCTCCAGGTTCTGGAAGGCGTTTGCCGCCGGCCTCGGCGCCTCTGTCAGTCTGTCGTCTGGGTTCCATCCACAGTCGAACGGGCAGACGGAGAGGGTCAACCAGGATTTGGAGGGGGTCTTGAGATGTTACGTTGCCGGTAGTCCGGCAACGTGGAGTAGGAGGTTGGCTTGGGCTGAGTACGCGCATAATACCCTTCTCTCCTCTTCTACCGGTATGTCTCCCTTTCAGTGCCAGTATGGTTTTCAACCTCCTCTGTTTCCCGAGCAGGAGCAGGAGGCGGAGGTGCCCTCGGCCCAGGCACATGTGGCTCGCTGTCGCAGGACGTGGAAACAGGTTCGGAAGGCGCTACAGAAGGTTTCGGTTAGTACCCAACGGCAGGCTAACCGTAAGCGTCGTCCGGCTCCAGTTTACCGTCCAGGGCAGCGGGTTTGGCTTTCCACCCGGGATCTCCCTCTCCGGGTGGAATCCAAGAAGCTGGCTCCTCGCTTTATAGGACCATTTAAAGTGATTCATCGGGTTAATCCAGTGGCTTACAAGCTACGACTTCCGAGCTCTATGAGGGTTCATCCGACGTTTCATGTGTCCCTGTTGAAGCCATTCCTCTCATCGCCCTTGGCCCCGCCACTGCCTGTGGTTCCTCCGCCCCGGTTTATTGGCGGTCAACCCATTTACACGGTGCGGAGGATACTGGGTTGTAGGCGGAGGGGTAGGGGGTTTCAGTTCTTGGTGGATTGGGAGGGGTACGGGATAGAAGAGCGTTCTTGGGTGCCTCAAAGGGATATTTTAGATCCCAGCCTGATCGTTGATTTCCGGCGGCTGAATCCCGAGGCTCCTAGGTGAACGTCTAGTGCCGTTCGTCGGGGGAGGGTACTGTTACGTTCTGGACACCGATCTCGGTCGGTGACCACCCACATTCCTGGCATATGTCACTAGGCTTGTCACCTGTCATTTCCCTGTCAATTAGTGCTGTCACTTAGGGGTGGTTCCTGATTGGCTGTCACAGGGGTGTGTGTGGAATGTTGGTATTTGGTGTCTATGTAACATACCTCTCTTCTGCTTGTCCATTGTCAGGTCTTCACTAATTGCGTTCGGGGATAACGCGGACGGTTCTACTCTGGACCTCCAATAAGCTCCCATTTACCTTATTTTCCACTTGTGCTTAGCACTTGTTCTCTCTTAGAATGTACTCTGTGTTCTTACTATTAAAGTCGAACCTGTTCAAGAGTAAACACTCTCTGTCTCTGTGATTGCCTTCACCCATTGGAATTCACCTACCTGCATTCTGACAGTTAATATGTATACAGTGGACACTAGAGAGTAATGCTCCATATAGTAAAGCTGCATATACCAGCTTGAATACATTGTACTGACACATTTTCAGTGAACTTCAAGACATACTAAATTATATTCACAAGTTATTTCTTATATTATCTTGGTATAAGAGCAAACAATGTGTGAGGAGGACCATCTCGCCAAGCTGGGGTTTTCCCAGACAGTGTGCCAGGCATTAGCATGGTTTTTCCCCAATTCTCAACCCCAAAGTGTCCCACAATTCATTTACAACCTCCCCGATCCTATTTGTATCGGCCCCAGGACAACATAGCCTACGAAAAGACCAAAACCAACAATGCAAATTGGTTGGACAGTATGGTCTGTCCAACCAACACCAGATTAAAGCTCATATCCAGAAAGCATAGAACTCCATTGTTTTCCATCGAGGCGATTGCTGTCACTACATAAAAATATGGCGGCATAATGGGTAGTATCATTCTCTTACATCCAAAAGATGTAACTTCATACTGACATAACGCAATGCACAACAACGACAATGGAAATTCATTTAAATAAAAATAGTTGTCATTGACCGAAGTGAAAAATATGACAGACAGAAACACATATTGCTCTGCCCATCGGCGTATTTAGACCACTTTTACTGGGGCACCATGCCCCAGTATTGATCAGCTGTGCCCCAGTAAAAATGTCCCCAGAAAGAAAAATTATAATAATTTTTGACCGCTGAAAACTATTGGACGACATTTTTTGAAAAAGCCGCTTTCGGCACCGGTAAAATATCACAGAATGTAAAAGAACAGGGTTACGTTCGTAAACTAACATGTTGTTGTGATGACGTAATCAAAACACATTTCATTAGACACAGACCAGCTCGGACATTCAATTTAATTTAATTGACGCGAGCAATGGGCTGCTTGTTTCAGTGCCAGCTCCTCTGTCACAGTGATGTAGGCATTTAAGTGCTGTGTTTTCTTGATGCGATTCAGGCATCTCCTACACAGCTCTGTGCCTGTGGGCGAGATCCTTCCCTCCCTCAGTGCCATGGAAACCTCCGGGAAATACATGTGACACACATGGTACAAAAACAACAAGTCACAAGCTAAGCTAACGTTAGTTAGCCGCCAAGCTAATTAACGTTAGCCGTATCCTACACAGCGGGAGTGACTCCACGACACCAGGGTTATATTGAGGAGGCTTGACAACAGAGGTTCAAAGATTCACATTTATTGGGTATTCGTTTCTTTATATCGATATTTTTATATTTATATTCATGCATCGAGCTCCACCTCAGCTTCCAACTCTGTGTTGATATACTGTGTGTGACATCATCAACTACAGCAAGCAACTAGGAAGCTCAAAACTCAAACCGAATTTTGTCCAGTAAGACTTGAAAATAGATATTATTTTCTATATCTACTGGCCTAGATCTTTATGCAGTTTTAAAGCACCTTGGCTTTGTTCTGAATGCAATTTGTTCTGAATGCACTTTGTTGTAGTTATCCTACAGAGAAAAGAAAATGCACTTAACATTAATGCACATTTTGTTGTATGCAAAGAGAACATTTTTTAATTGTACAATATTTCAGCAGTCAGTCTGGAATTAATGTATGCATTCAAAAGTGCTGAATAAATGTTTTATGGACCCATAATAGTGATTATTAATATTATTTAAGTTAAGTCTTGCCATAATCAGGTAGCTGAACAACATTGGTAAAAAATAAATACATTATGTATGTGCCCAAGTACAGTGCTTGGTCTAGATTCGCCCCGCCTCTGCCGGTGGTGCAATGGCAACCTTCAAAAGGTGGTCTAGACCAGTGTCTCTCAACTGGTGGGTCGCAACTTTTGTGTGCGTATTTTATTTCATTGGGTTTTTAGCTCTAGTTGCACTTTTGTTGCACTTTTTTGTGTTTATTTCATGTTGTTATCTGATTCCTGGAAATTCTCTGGCTAACTATTTGGTAACGTCATGTTCTGCCAACTCATCTGTTCTGTGGATTGTTATCCTACAGAGATTTTGCATAGTCAACGAATTGATTGATTTATTGATTGAAAAGTTTATTAACAGATTGCAGAATGGGTACAGTACAGTACAGCTCAATACATACAATTGTTAAGGGGATGCAGACCAGAGAAAGACTTTCGTCTTGTTTACATCAGGGTCCCCCATTTTTAATTCATCATATGACACACACAACATACAGATAGACAGTACTGCTACATCTATACATTTATGACATACCAGATTTGCAAATACAGTACTGTTTGTGATACTACAAAAATCCAGAAAAAGAGTGTATATACATTTGACATAGAGACTGTACATTGGAGGAGGTTGGGTAGGTGGGGTGGGGTTGGGTGGGGCTGTACATTGGAGGTGGGGGGGGGGGTTGGGTAGTGGGGGGGGACACTGTACACTGTACATTGGAATACTGACATACATTTGACATAGAAACTGTACATTGGAGGAGGTTGGGTAGGTGGGGTGGGGTTGGGTGGTGCTGTACATTGGAGATGGGGGGGGTTGGGTAGGGGGGCGGGACACTGTACATTGGAATACTGACAAAGCTTGGTCTTTACTGTACAACTGGGTTAGGACATTTGTAGGGGCCAGTTTCGAATTGCAGTCTCTCGTAGGTGTTCTTTGAGAGTGTTTTTGAAAGTGGGTAGTGATTCACATTCCTTTACAGCTTTGGGTAGGGCGTTCCACATTGATGTGGCATAATTGTGAAACGTGTTTAGTCCCTTGTTTGAGCCGAATATGGGTTTTACATTTTTTGTGGAGCTCCCTCTGGTGTTGTGATCGTGGTATTCACTGACCTTTGGGAAGTATTTCGACATGTACATGGGTACCTTGGCCCGTGTAGTGTATCTTGTAGACCAGGCCCATTGCAAGTTGCTGTACTCTGTCGTCTACTCTAAGCCATCCTAGGTTGGCAAAGTGGGCAGGGGTGAGGTGGGTTCTAGGAGTCAGGTCAAGCAGTAGTCTGACTAGTTTGTTTTGAGATGTTTGTAATTTGGTTTTTAGTGCCTTTGAGGTGCTTTGGTACCACGAGGTGCAAGCATAGTCGTAGTACCCTTGAATGAGTGCTCCTGCCAGAGTCTTCAGGGTATTCTTGTTTACCAGAGAGGAGATCCGGTACAGGAATCGAGTTTCTTGGTTGACTTTTTTTATTACATTGGATGCCATTTTGTCACAGGAAAGATTAGCCTCTAGGATGGTGTGGTAGATTCTGGAAACATAGATCTCATGATCAAACTAATGTGTAGAAACACTTAGCCCTCAAACTATAGTTCATAGATTGTGTGTGTGTTTACAGAGACTGATTGCCATTGTGGGCACACAGAGGTCGATTTACATATGGAGTGAGTGGTCAAATAATTCTATTTACGACAGGAACCCAAGGGCCATCTGCCATGCCCTTGGAAGAGTTTAAGACAATGGGCTCTGTAGATCGGAACAAAGGACCAAAAGGTCACGTAAACATGTTATCGCTGGAGTCTCCTGTGACACACACACACACACACACACACACCAATTCTAGAGAAACATGTGTCTCCTCTTAGGAGACATCAAAGGGCCAACTGGTCGGCCAAAGACAATGATTACACACACACACACACACACACACACACACACACAGACACACACACACACACACACACACACACGCAGACACACATAGACACACATACACACACATTCACACAATCAGAGGACACATACACACACATAGACACACCTACACACACATTCACACAATCAGAGGACACATACACACACACATACACACACAAAATATAATTAGAAGTGTTTACATTGTGGTAATAATTTTGAAGTCATACTAAAACTGTATAAAATATTGATGTAAGCTAACAGAATGATTAGACTTGGTAGCAATTTATTGAAAGTCAGCCGACTTTGTGGTAAAGAAGATTAATTTCACTTAAGGTGAAACTAGTCCTAAAAATAACAAAATGTGTTTAAGTATGATATATCTGTGGTTATGTAATCAATATATCTTGATGTGTTTAAGTATGATATATCTGGGTTTATGTGAAGAGGGTTGGCCTATTAAGCCAAACCCCTATTTTCAAATTCAAGCTTAGCAGGCCTGGGATTGGAGGAAAGAATTTGATGATGTCATTCTGATGACATCACAAGATCCTGCAGGTCTTGGCTATAAGATCTGGGTGTGATGGGGAGAGGAGGGACTCTGGAAAACCCAACTCACCAGGACAAGACCTCTTACCATCTCATCCACAAGCAAGGCGGGCAAAGGACAAAGGAACTTTTTGGAGGGAAAAACAGAATCCTCTTTGTTATCAGCAGAGAACAAAGACTTTCAACAACTTATCAACTAGCATTCTCTTTACTGTTATATTAGCCTGGTTGTGTTCAATTACGGCATAGTGTTTTTGATCACAACTATAGCATTCTTTATTGTAATTTGTATACACTCTTAACTTTGATTAAACAGCTGTTATATAACCTTTTTCCTCCTAATTCCTTCTGCCTGCACCGCTGAGAAGATAGAAGTAATTCCCAAAGCTTTAGAGATATAGACACAATGCAGAGTACAGAGCACCCGGTTCTGAACAGAGCAGAACCGAAACAGCTTGGGAATCCACTTCATTTGGTGCTGTGGCCCTTGAACGAGAAGCGGCCGTGAAACGAGAATTTTTTTTCTTCATTCATCAACCTCAACGACGGACAACGACGGCCGCAGCTGCGTCAGCTTCGATCCTGTGAGATAGGTGAGTGATGACGAAGAATTGGCCGCTCAGTTTGAACAGGGGGTTTGAAAAATTAAAGCCTCATATAGGAGTATATGAAGAAAGTTAGGACCTCGTATAGATATATATACTGTATGAAGAAGCACTAGAAACCACTCATGTTGGGATATGTGAGTAACGCTGAGAGCCTCGTATAGGATAAACTGTATGAAGGAGGGGAGGCATACGACTGTTTAACAGCATGATCAAAGCGTTGAATTGCAGTAGATTGAAACGTTCATTGAATCGTGAAATGCGGTAGGTCTAGGGTGGCAATTTAACTGGGCGCATCTGGGTAGTGAAAACACCTATTTCATAGTGACCTAGAACGGGCGCGGATAAGGTTGCCTATTTTTTTTACATATCAAAGCGGTGTGGGGATTATGTGTCTATACTGTTGGGTGGGCCAGGATCTACGCTAGGTAACCGTGACTCAAAACGGCGCCGGCGTGGGTTCTCATCCGTCGGACGAAGTGTGGGGTCGTTAAACACACAAATTCAACATCATTTGGATCGTGTAAATCAGAATGATTAAGGGCGAAATAGATCAGTGTTGAATGGGGGACCTGTTATGCGATTACAGGAAGAAAACGACACGATTAATATGAGCGGGGGCTAGCTGGTGTGGACGAGGTTGTAACATGTTTCTTTGGGCTAAGCGTGGAGAACGTCAAATCGACGGAAGGAACGTGGTAGCTGCATTGAAATATCGGCCGAATTAAATGGAGAATTGTGCCCGCCTTAGGACATGTTCAAACGGACCAAGACGGCGAGGGGGTTGTTGGCAAGTTGAGATGCTGATTAAAGAAACCCGACAACCGTAAAGGGCCTTTTTAATACGTATACACACCAGGCATATTAATTGACTCGTGCGCTGTAATAAAGGGCGAACAATGGTACTTAATAAAACAATTCGGTCGAGATGACTGATAAGTACTTAGTGGGAGTTCAACAAAAGCTATGGTAAGCTTAAACATACAGTATGAAATGGTCTCGTGTGTACTAGTCGCGCTGCTGTGCGACGTTCGAGAGACGGTAATGTGCGTGAATGCTGATTTTGTATTTTTAATTGTAGTTGGGAAGCGTGTATGAATGAATGGTTGGCGAATGGCTATGGTTAGGAATGATTGGTGGTACGTGTGAGAGTATAGTTGTATTATTATGTGATTTAAGTCACCGGTTAGCCGTGGGGAAATGTAATGATAACGCCGGTTTTTCGGGGCCCGTGGAACGCAGCAGCAGTTAGCTGCTGTATTAGCCTCTGAGGCGAAAGGAGGATGCGGCGGACAAATAGACATAGGTTCAAATGTATAAGGTCGATCGATAGTGTCTTGGGATTACGGGGATGTGTTAGGCACTTAAAGATTTTCATATTCGTGGCGGATAAAGTAGTTGTGTAATGTTTTAGGTGAATGGGATAATATGTTGCGGGGACCCGGAAGTCGTTCTGAGCTCGCCGGTGGTGACGACGGAGGGGTCAAACTAGAGTTTTGCGGCGGCCTGAGGGCTGTTATGTTTTTATATTTCTGTTTAGATCACTACACTGGCGTTTTGAGGGAATTAGGATTCTGTTGTGGGGAATGTGGTGTTATATTAACATTGCGAGGTGTCGGCCCGCGCGGCGAAACGGGTCGATGGGTCGTTGGGGAACGTTTTTATGTGATCATGGGTGAAGCTAAGCTAATGCTACCTAGCCGCGCTAACGGCTAAAATGGTCGCCGGTTGTGACGTCATAAGGGTGCGCGGTCTGGCGGCCCGAGACGTGGCTAACGAAGCTAAGCTAACTGTGCTGACGTCATGGCATGACGGGGCTCTCGGGATGTCTCGCGAGGGGGCGTCCATCTTAGCAGGGGCGCCGGCGTCCATCTTGGGAGGGGCACCAAGCGTCCATTGTTAAGGGGAAGGTGGAGTTTATTTAGGAATACGGTAGGGGGCGGAAGAGGACAGGATGAATATTTTTGGATTCTGCTCACAGAACGTTTTCATTAGGGGGTTAGTGTGCTGGTAGAGTGAGATTGGATTGTTGTGTTTTAATCTGGCGGTGGATTGTGGGGCCTTGGCCCCCCCTCCCCCTCGTACGCTCTCTCTCACCCCCCCCCCCCCTCCCTCTCTCTCTTTCCTTCTCTCACCCTCCCCCCTCTCCCTCTCTCTCTTTCTTTCTCTCTCTCCTCCCCCCCCCTCCCCCTCTCTTTCTTTCCTTCTCTCCCCCCTCTCTCACTCTCTTTCCTTCTCTCACCCTTCCCCCTCTCCCTCTCTCGCTTTCCTTCTCTCTCTCCTCCCTCCCTCTCCCTTTCGCCTCCCCCTCCCTCTCTCTCCCTCTCCCTCTCACCTCCCCTCCCTCTCTCTCTCTTTCTCTTTCACCCCCCCCCTCTCTTTCTTTCCTTCTCTCACCCTCCTCCCTCCCTCTCCCTTTCGCCTCTCTCCCTCTCCCTCTCACCTCCCCTCCCTCTCTCTCTCTTTCTCTTTCACCCCCCCCCTCTCTTTCTTTCCTTCTCTCACCCTCCTCCCTCCCTCTCCCTTTCACCTCCCCCCCTCTCTCCCTCTCACCTCCCCTCCCTCTCTCTCTCTTTCTCTTTCACCCCCCCCCCCTCTCTTTCTTTCCTTCTCTCACCCTCCTCCCTCCCTCTCCCTTTCGCCTCTCTCCCTCTCCCTCTCACCTCCCCTCCCTCTCTCTCTCTTTCTCTTTCACCCCCCCCCTCTCTTTCTTTCCTTCTCTCACCCTCCTCCCTCCCTCTCCCTTTCACCTCCCCCCCTCTCTCCCTCTCCCTCTCGCCTCCCCTCCCGCTCTCTCTCTCTCTCTTACCCCCCCCCCCCTCTCACTCACTCCCCTCATTCCCACACCGCCTCTCTTCCATATATTTTTTCCCCCCTCGGCCCCCCCGAAACGCTCTCTCTTTCTCTCCTAGTTTGGGCCTGTATATAGATATGTTGTTTTTGTATGGGTTTCAAACGCGGTGTAGTGCTAGGTTTATTGTTTATTGCTGTTAACTGTAGGGTTCAAAGGCAGTTGGTTGAGTTTGGGACTTATTGAGCGGGTGTTGTTGTTCCATATTCAGTTTTATTGTTATTTTTAGGGAATTTCTAGTGCTGGTAGTGGTATTGGCTGGCGTTAGGGCTACGCTTTGGTGGTACTTCTTTCCTTGCATTTGGACAAGCTCCGGCTGGTAAGGCGGGGGCTCCGTGTCAGTATTTTTTGTGTGGCGTTCATGTTGGTGGGCCGTAAGTCGGAGCATAATTACTCTGCTCGGCTGCGCCTGCGATGGGGGTGTGGGTAGACAGTTCGTCGTAGCTCACTTTCTGCCTCCACGCTTTGACGGGGATGCGCTATGTGTGCGACTCGTCGATGCTCGCTGCCACACTGCGCACATTTTTCATTTTAACAGGGGTACGGGGACTGCTAGACGTCGTGGCGGGGGTGGGCTCGCTGTCTGCCACCGCGCATTAACGGGGGTGCGCTATGCGTGCACTCGTCAAAGGCTCGCTGCCGCACTACGCGCATCGGATTATATTGTGTGTGGGTATTTGGGTGACTGTGGTTACGGTGGTTGAGGGGTGTCAGAGGTGCTGTGTGTGTGTGGCAGGGGTTGTGAGTGGAATGATCTTTGGATATCCTTGAGTAGGAGGCCCGGGGTTTCGCGTTCCAGGTTGCAAACTGGGGGTGACGCCGTGGGCCACAGGTCGGGTTGACCAGTGTAATGTCATTGGTCGGCAGGAATTTCAATGTGGGGATGGTGTCGGCGCCTGGGGTTATGAACGGGTTGTGTGACACTGTTCTAAAAGCACGGGGACTTCAGTGACATAAGACACTGAAAATTGATTTCTGTTCTCGTGAGAAGTGCGTTTTAACACCTAAGGGGTTAGGTGTTACGGGGGAAATATAGTAACTGTGTGAGAAATTATGAATGGAAAATATGTATGTTACTGAGATGTATAATGTAATATGAGCGGAACACATTGTTAGGCTTTCACGGACAGAAATAAATATAGTTACACATACACATAGTCATTTGCAAAGAACAATTAGAGTAAAAGGGAGATTATTCACCTAAATTACCATGTCCAATACAGATGTTTAGAAATGATAGGCTGTAAATAACAAATTTCTGATTGACCAACAGAAGGAGAAGGCTGATGCAAAATAAGTTCCCCGGAGTTGTATTAAGGAGGATCATGACAACAGGATTGAGAGTCTGGTTTTCCAATGGAGACAACTGAAAAAAGATTAAGGCTGTGTCATTGATAAATCAAAAACGAAAATTGCACAAATGCTCTCAAGTGATTTTAGTATAGGAGATGCCCGACATTCCATGCTTAAAGATAAATGATGGATTATGAATGGGAAATGTCACAGATAATTAAGTGTATTTTTTTGCTTCTCTCTTCACAGCTGCTCCAGGACGGATGGCCAGCACTGACAATTCCGAACCCCAACAGGGAAATCAAAAAGACTGTTGACAGTCAGGGGGTATAGTATCACACAGCGAGTTATCAATTCCTGGTTGCACCAATATAGAAGTGTGAGTGAAATTAACTCAAGTTTGGTAAAAATAGTTTGAATACAGAGAAACTTGCTTTCCAAACGGTGACGATACGAGTGTTTGAAGAAAGGTGAGAATGGAAAATACACAGATAGGAGCAACTGGAGGGTTAGATGCACTAACCATAGAAAGGGTAGACAATCTGTCTATTTCAACGACTGGAGTTGTCACAATAAAAGTGACGAAAAAATGGCCAAAGATATTCAGGCCATTACAGAACCTTGTAGTTAAAGGAGGCCGGTATAGAATGCATACCCAAATTAAGAAACAGAAAAAGAGATTACGAAAGGTGATAAAAAGAAATAATGTCGGTAGTGGGGTAATGCTGATAACCTCTGCAGACATTACATTGACCGAATTGGACAGTGACGTTAACCTGATTGACTGGAATGTGATCGACTCCCCGCTGGTGTCCAGTGTGACGGAGGGACTGGAAATAATGTCTTTTACTCCGCCACAGGGAGTCGTTGCAGCGAGCGACCCAGAGACAACTGTATTACCCGAGTCGATCCACGCTGAAGTGTCCGTTGCAGGTGACTGCCAGTTAACCAAGAGACAAAGAAAGCAACAGAGGAGAGCGATGTTGTTGCAGCAGTCCCAGGGAGTTGAAGCTGGCCGTACGGAGACCGACAACAGGTATGGGATACTACATGAACAGTTTCTACAGCCCACCTGTGTCTCGTGCCCAGGTTTTCTCCACCCCCACCATCAGTACCAAACTGAGGGATGTGGCCCGATGACTAGGAGTCAGTCAGCAAGGGCCAGGGTGGAGGAAGAGGGGAAGACGTGCCTCCCTCTAGAACAACAGCTAGCCGAGGCTAGACAGGTAGTGGAATACCTCCAAGGCCTAATCCAGTCCACACAGCCCGGAGGGGAAACAGGTTCCAATGGAGAACCAGATGGCCAGAGACGGGCCCAGTTGGGGCCACAAGGGGGTCCTGTGCCAGAACAACAGCAAAGGTCGAGAGGGGCAATCGGGTGGCAACCAAGAGGAAGAGGTGGAGGCAGAGGCAGGAATCCGAATGGCTACGCGGTGCGGCGGGTGCAGTGTTGGACGTGTGGGACTCTCGGACACCTTTCTCGGGAATGTGACCTGTGGGACTATCTATCCACAGCAGGAGGTCCTCGAGGGGGGAACAGAGGAGGTGGACGTGGGCAAAACCAAGGTCGGTATCAAGTACAGTGTCCACAGCCCGCAAACTCCCCCTGTCCAGGACCCCCGCAGCACCAAAGCCAAGATGAGAGGCGGAGCCCAGCAATGGGGAGTCAAGCCGCCAGCACTGAGATGGGGGAAGAGGCGGCGCCCTATAAAACAACAGGGCGTGTTTGTACAGAAACAGGTGGCGGGCCCCTCCCAACAACGGGCCCCTCTCAAGGAACTGTGACTGAACCAAATAGGTACGTGGCTTTCTCCTCCGAACAGGCTCCAGGGAACCATGGCAATGATGGCATACAGCGAGGACATGCTCTGGGCCCGATGACCCCAGGGCCATCCGATCACAGGCGGGCGGCCCACCGGGTCCCACAACCCAGGGGACACGGACAGGTTTGCTGGATCTGTGGGCTGAAAGGTCATTTTCAAAGGTCATGTCTGCAGAGGCCACCGGCAGAATAAAAATATATACAACTGATTAGGGTACAGATGGAATAGGTTGAATAAAAAAAAAAATGCTCTGGGGTAGAATAAAAATAGAATAAAAATAAATAAATAGAGGGGTTAGGTGATTAGATTATGAATGAAAGTTACTAAAAACGGATGTATGAGCGCTGACAAATGCATGAACTAATCAGACTAACAAGAAAATCAAAGTATGTTAAACAGTTAATATTCACACTGCTGAAGCTAGTGGTCAGTAAATTATCCATGCTTGGTCAACATTCAGATTGGTCAAAGGGTGGACTGCATGATTAAGAAATTAAAAAGACCCATAGTTGTGTCTAGTTTTTTATGGTATTGATAGACGGATATTAACAGTTATGAGTAATAGGTATAGGTGTTTATTTTTATTTCTGCAGAATTTCTCTTTTCTAGTGTATTACGAGCAATTCCTGACTTAGGCCGGGAGCGTTCATTTTGTTTATTCATTTGATTTTTCCATTTTTGTTTCTTAGTTAATACAGGGGTGCATAAGCCTCTAGATGATAGGTTAAAAATTAGTTGAGAAGAAAAAAGAAAAAGCTCACAAGTTTGGATTATTTTTTCATTTATTTGGTTTGGCATGGGTTTTTATTTGTATGTTTTGTTTTCTGTGTTCTTTCTTTCTGTATATTTTTTCTTAGGGTACCTGGCAAGCTGGGAGTGATCTCGACACATCAGGACTGGGTAGTATATGTCTGTAAAATGGACTGGGAACAAAGTGAAGGGACATGAGCTAGTTCATGGATTTTTGTTCTCCGCCCATTGAATACCCGGTTTTAGGGGCTGGGGGTGTGTCGTGATTGGTGAAAGTGTTGGGAAGCATGATTCTCTGTACATTAATGAAGCTCAATAGGTTTGGTCACTATTGGCCAAATTAGTCTTTGTGTAGGGTGTGAACATGTGCAATTGATGATTGGCTTGTGGGGGACTCCGTGGGCTTGATGAAGGCTGGCGGAGAGTGTGGAAGATGTGTGTTTAAGGCGGACTGTGATTTGTTGCCATACACACAGGATTACTGGGAGAGTGGATATGTCAGTGCTGACCGTCCGGTCCGGGGTGCAGCTGTCCAAAGGACGAAGGTAACGATGTTTGAATGTGTATTCCACATCGAAGGGTGGTAGGAGTATACTGTTTTGACAGCATAATATAATGAGAGCCATGTGAATTTTTCAGAATTTTGAAAATTAATGATCTAGAAGCCATGAAATATATAGATAAATGATTTGGAAAAGAAAGTTGTCAAAGCTCAGACCAGTAAAGAGAGTCTGAGGGAGGAAAAGTATGGATTCTCAATCAATTGTTGTGGTAAGAAGTGACCTGCACTGTCCCCCGAAGCGATATATATTCACTGCAGGATACGGATGGGAGATTGGGGAGTCAGCAGTCATCAGAGTGTAGTAGAAGGAATACCAAGGACTCCATCGGTACTGTTGATCCAGGACACTGGCTAGTGTCTACCCAGCGGTTCCATGGGGAACCACAACACTGCGGAGAACCAGGAGACGCCTACCTCTCGGGCCAGGAGAGTTTCGGCCAACGCAGTGACCGAGTCTTGAGGCTTCAGAGGGAAACGACAGGCAACCAACGAGGAGACAGGCGGCTAGGCCTCAGCAACAACTCCGGCTGTCAACAGACGCAAGGCCTCAACCATTGACCAGGGGGTCAACAAGCGAAAGGGTGGAGCTGCTATCGCCCCTATAAACGACCAGGCGGAGGGGGAGAGAAGTGAACCTCTTCCACATCCAAGGGTCAACGGGGGTCGAGCAGCCAGCGACGACCTCCCCACCGCTGTGACAGCAATAGAAAATACAGCAGGGGGCTCTACCCCCTAACAGAGGTCAACACGAGTCAAGATGTGCTCGACAGAAGATGGGGTGTGATGAGAAAGGCAATTTGCTTTCTAAATTCCACCTCCCAGAATGGGGGGTTGCACCCAGCAGTCGTGAACTGCACCAGCTCTGAGCAATAAAGAGGAGGCCGGGTCAAATCTAGAAAACATGAACCCCCCTCCTCAATGCTCCAAGTCAGAATTTGACAACTCACAGTTGAAACCAATGGAAATTGATCTTGGTACGAGAACAGGTTGTTAAAGACTGTACACGGGATCACAAAAACTGAAACTGCTAATTTGAATTTTAGAATCTGAGTGTGGTAAACCATATATATTTTATCCTAATATGATTTAAAATGTCTTAAGTATTATCTAGATAGTAGTGTGTAGAGATTGATATATATGTTTGACATATTAAGGATAGGTAAACTATCCGAGTGTGGAAATGTGGTAGATTCTGGAAACATAGATCTCATGATCAAACTAATGTGTAGAAACACTTAGCCCTCAAACTATAGTTCATAGATTGTGTGTGTGTTTACAGAGACTGATTGCCATTGTGGGCACACAGAGGTCGATTTACATATGGAGTGAGTGGTCAAATAATTCTATTTACGACAGGAACCCAAGGGCCATCTGCCATGCCCTTGGAAGAGTTTAAGACAATGGGCTCTGTAGATCGGAACAAAGGACCAAAAGGTCACGTAAACATGTTATCGCTGGAGTCTCCTGTGACACACACACACACACACACACACACCAATTCTAGAGAAACATGTGTCTCCTCTTAGGAGACATCAAAGGGCCAACTGGTCGGCCAAAGACAATGATTACACACACACACACACACACACACACACACACACAGACACACACACACACACACACACACACACGCAGACACACATAGACACACATACACACACATTCACACAATCAGAGGACACATACACACACATAGACACACCTACACACACATTCACACAATCAGAGGACACATACACACACACATACACACACAAAATATAATTAGAAGTGTTTACATTGTGGTAATAATTTTGAAGTCATACTAAAACTGTATAAAATATTGATGTAAGCTAACAGAATGATTAGACTTGGTAGCAATTTATTGAAAGTCAGCCGACTTTGTGGTAAAGAAGATTAATTTCACTTAAGGTGAAACTAGTCCTAAAAATAACAAAATGTGTTTAAGTATGATATATCTGTGGTTATGTAATCAATATATCTTGATGTGTTTAAGTATGATATATCTGGGTTTATGTGAAGAGGGTTGGCCTATTAAGCCAAACCCCTATTTTCAAATTCAAGCTTAGCAGGCCTGGGATTGGAGGAAAGAATTTGATGATGTCATTCTGATGACATCACAAGATCCTGCAGGTCTTGGCTATAAGATCTGGGTGTGATGGGGAGAGGAGGGACTCTGGAAAACCCAACTCACCAGGACAAGACCTCTTACCATCTCATCCACAAGCAAGGCGGGCAAAGGACAAAGGAACTTTTTGGAGGGAAAAACAGAATCCTCTTTGTTATCAGCAGAGAACAAAGACTTTCAACAACTTATCAACTAGCATTCTCTTTACTGTTATATTAGCCTGGTTGTGTTCAATTACGGCATAGTGTTTTTGATCACAACTATAGCATTCTTTATTGTAATTTGTATACACTCTTAACTTTGATTAAACAGCTGTTATATAACCTTTTTCCTCCTAATTCCTTCTGCCTGCACCGCTGAGAAGATAGAAGTAATTCCCAAAGCTTTAGAGATATAGACACAATGCAGAGTACAGAGCACCCGGTTCTGAACAGAGCAGAACCGAAACAGCTTGGGAATCCACTTCATTTGGTGCTGTGGCCCTTGAACGAGAAGCGGCCGTGAAACGAGAATTTTTTTTCTTCATTCATCAACCTCAACGACGGACAACGACGGCCGCAGCTGCGTCAGCTTCGATCCTGTGAGATAGGTGAGTGATGACGAAGAATTGGCCGCTCAGTTTGAACAGGGGGTTTGAAAAATTAAAGCCTCATATAGGAGTATATGAAGAAAGTTAGGACCTCGTATAGATATATATACTGTATGAAGAAGCACTAGAAACCACTCATGTTGGGATATGTGAGTAACGCTGAGAGCCTCGTATAGGATAAACTGTATGAAGGAGGGGAGGCATACGACTGTTTAACAGCATGATCAAAGCGTTGAATTGCAGTAGATTGAAACGTTCATTGAATCGTGAAATGCGGTAGGTCTAGGGTGGCAATTTAACTGGGCGCATCTGGGTAGTGAAAACACCTATTTCATAGTGACCTAGAACGGGCGCGGATAAGGTTGCCTATTTTTTTTACATATCAAAGCGGTGTGGGGATTATGTGTCTATACTGTTGGGTGGGCCAGGATCTACGCTAGGTAACCGTGACTCAAAACGGCGCCGGCGTGGGTTCTCATCCGTCGGACGAAGTGTGGGGTCGTTAAACACACAAATTCAACATCATTTGGATCGTGTAAATCAGAATGATTAAGGGCGAAATAGATCAGTGTTGAATGGGGGACCTGTTATGCGATTACAGGAAGAAAACGACACGATTAATATGAGCGGGGGCTAGCTGGTGTGGACGAGGTTGTAACATGTTTCTTTGGGCTAAGCGTGGAGAACGTCAAATCGACGGAAGGAACGTGGTAGCTGCATTGAAATATCGGCCGAATTAAATGGAGAATTGTGCCCGCCTTAGGACATGTTCAAACGGACCAAGACGGCGAGGGGGTTGTTGGCAAGTTGAGATGCTGATTAAAGAAACCCGACAACCGTAAAGGGCCTTTTTAATACGTATACACACCAGGCATATTAATTGACTCGTGCGCTGTAATAAAGGGCGAACAATGGTACTTAATAAAACAATTCGGTCGAGATGACTGATAAGTACTTAGTGGGAGTTCAACAAAAGCTATGGTAAGCTTAAACATACAGTATGAAATGGTCTCGTGTGTACTAGTCGCGCTGCTGTGCGACGTTCGAGAGACGGTAATGTGCGTGAATGCTGATTTTGTATTTTTAATTGTAGTTGGGAAGCGTGTATGAATGAATGGTTGGCGAATGGCTATGGTTAGGAATGATTGGTGGTACGTGTGAGAGTATAGTTGTATTATTATGTGATTTAAGTCACCGGTTAGCCGTGGGGAAATGTAATGATAACGCCGGTTTTTCGGGGCCCGTGGAACGCAGCAGCAGTTAGCTGCTGTATTAGCCTCTGAGGCGAAAGGAGGATGCGGCGGACAAATAGACATAGGTTCAAATGTATAAGGTCGATCGATAGTGTCTTGGGATTACGGGGATGTGTTAGGCACTTAAAGATTTTCATATTCGTGGCGGATAAAGTAGTTGTGTAATGTTTTAGGTGAATGGGATAATATGTTGCGGGGACCCGGAAGTCGTTCTGAGCTCGCCGGTGGTGACGACGGAGGGGTCAAACTAGAGTTTTGCGGCGGCCTGAGGGCTGTTATGTTTTTATATTTCTGTTTAGATCACTACACTGGCGTTTTGAGGGAATTAGGATTCTGTTGTGGGGAATGTGGTGTTATATTAACATTGCGAGGTGTCGGCCCGCGCGGCGAAACGGGTCGATGGGTCGTTGGGGAACGTTTTTATGTGATCATGGGTGAAGCTAAGCTAATGCTACCTAGCCGCGCTAACGGCTAAAATGGTCGCCGGTTGTGACGTCATAAGGGTGCGCGGTCTGGCGGCCCGAGACGTGGCTAACGAAGCTAAGCTAACTGTGCTGACGTCATGGCATGACGGGGCTCTCGGGATGTCTCGCGAGGGGGCGTCCATCTTAGCAGGGGCGCCGGCGTCCATCTTGGGAGGGGCACCAAGCGTCCATTGTTAAGGGGAAGGTGGAGTTTATTTAGGAATACGGTAGGGGGCGGAAGAGGACAGGATGAATATTTTTGGATTCTGCTCACAGAACGTTTTCATTAGGGGGTTAGTGTGCTGGTAGAGTGAGATTGGATTGTTGTGTTTTAATCTGGCGGTGGATTGTGGGGCCTTGGCCCCCCCTCCCCCTCGTACGCTCTCTCTCACCCCCCCCCCCCCTCCCTCTCTCTCTTTCCTTCTCTCACCCTCCCCCCTCTCCCTCTCTCTCTTTCTTTCTCTCTCTCCTCCCCCCCCCTCCCCCTCTCTTTCTTTCCTTCTCTCCCCCCTCTCTCACTCTCTTTCCTTCTCTCACCCTTCCCCCTCTCCCTCTCTCGCTTTCCTTCTCTCTCTCCTCCCTCCCTCTCCCTTTCGCCTCCCCCTCCCTCTCTCTCCCTCTCCCTCTCACCTCCCCTCCCTCTCTCTCTCTTTCTCTTTCACCCCCCCCCTCTCTTTCTTTCCTTCTCTCACCCTCCTCCCTCCCTCTCCCTTTCGCCTCTCTCCCTCTCCCTCTCACCTCCCCTCCCTCTCTCTCTCTTTCTCTTTCACCCCCCCCCTCTCTTTCTTTCCTTCTCTCACCCTCCTCCCTCCCTCTCCCTTTCACCTCCCCCCCTCTCTCCCTCTCACCTCCCCTCCCTCTCTCTCTCTTTCTCTTTCACCCCCCCCCCCTCTCTTTCTTTCCTTCTCTCACCCTCCTCCCTCCCTCTCCCTTTCGCCTCTCTCCCTCTCCCTCTCACCTCCCCTCCCTCTCTCTCTCTTTCTCTTTCACCCCCCCCCTCTCTTTCTTTCCTTCTCTCACCCTCCTCCCTCCCTCTCCCTTTCACCTCCCCCCCTCTCTCCCTCTCCCTCTCGCCTCCCCTCCCGCTCTCTCTCTCTCTCTTACCCCCCCCCCCCTCTCACTCACTCCCCTCATTCCCACACCGCCTCTCTTCCATATATTTTTTCCCCCCTCGGCCCCCCCGAAACGCTCTCTCTTTCTCTCCTAGTTTGGGCCTGTATATAGATATGTTGTTTTTGTATGGGTTTCAAACGCGGTGTAGTGCTAGGTTTATTGTTTATTGCTGTTAACTGTAGGGTTCAAAGGCAGTTGGTTGAGTTTGGGACTTATTGAGCGGGTGTTGTTGTTCCATATTCAGTTTTATTGTTATTTTTAGGGAATTTCTAGTGCTGGTAGTGGTATTGGCTGGCGTTAGGGCTACGCTTTGGTGGTACTTCTTTCCTTGCATTTGGACAAGCTCCGGCTGGTAAGGCGGGGGCTCCGTGTCAGTATTTTTTGTGTGGCGTTCATGTTGGTGGGCCGTAAGTCGGAGCATAATTACTCTGCTCGGCTGCGCCTGCGATGGGGGTGTGGGTAGACAGTTCGTCGTAGCTCACTTTCTGCCTCCACGCTTTGACGGGGATGCGCTATGTGTGCGACTCGTCGATGCTCGCTGCCACACTGCGCACATTTTTCATTTTAACAGGGGTACGGGGACTGCTAGACGTCGTGGCGGGGGTGGGCTCGCTGTCTGCCACCGCGCATTAACGGGGGTGCGCTATGCGTGCACTCGTCAAAGGCTCGCTGCCGCACTACGCGCATCGGATTATATTGTGTGTGGGTATTTGGGTGACTGTGGTTACGGTGGTTGAGGGGTGTCAGAGGTGCTGTGTGTGTGTGGCAGGGGTTGTGAGTGGAATGATCTTTGGATATCCTTGAGTAGGAGGCCCGGGGTTTCGCGTTCCAGGTTGCAAACTGGGGGTGACGCCGTGGGCCACAGGTCGGGTTGACCAGTGTAATGTCATTGGTCGGCAGGAATTTCAATGTGGGGATGGTGTCGGCGCCTGGGGTTATGAACGGGTTGTGTGACACTGTTCTAAAAGCACGGGGACTTCAGTGACATAAGACACTGAAAATTGATTTCTGTTCTCGTGAGAAGTGCGTTTTAACACCTAAGGGGTTAGGTGTTACGGGGGAAATATAGTAACTGTGTGAGAAATTATGAATGGAAAATATGTATGTTACTGAGATGTATAATGTAATATGAGCGGAACACATTGTTAGGCTTTCACGGACAGAAATAAATATAGTTACACATACACATAGTCATTTGCAAAGAACAATTAGAGTAAAAGGGAGATTATTCACCTAAATTACCATGTCCAATACAGATGTTTAGAAATGATAGGCTGTAAATAACAAATTTCTGATTGACCAACAGAAGGAGAAGGCTGATGCAAAATAAGTTCCCCGGAGTTGTATTAAGGAGGATCATGACAACAGGATTGAGAGTCTGGTTTTCCAATGGAGACAACTGAAAAAAGATTAAGGCTGTGTCATTGATAAATCAAAAACGAAAATTGCACAAATGCTCTCAAGTGATTTTAGTATAGGAGATGCCCGACATTCCATGCTTAAAGATAAATGATGGATTATGAATGGGAAATGTCACAGATAATTAAGTGTATTTTTTTGCTTCTCTCTTCACAGCTGCTCCAGGACGGATGGCCAGCACTGACAATTCCGAACCCCAACAGGGAAATCAAAAAGACTGTTGACAGTCAGGGGGTATAGTATCACACAGCGAGTTATCAATTCCTGGTTGCACCAATATAGAAGTGTGAGTGAAATTAACTCAAGTTTGGTAAAAATAGTTTGAATACAGAGAAACTTGCTTTCCAAACGGTGACGATACGAGTGTTTGAAGAAAGGTGAGAATGGAAAATACACAGATAGGAGCAACTGGAGGGTTAGATGCACTAACCATAGAAAGGGTAGACAATCTGTCTATTTCAACGACTGGAGTTGTCACAATAAAAGTGACGAAAAAATGGCCAAAGATATTCAGGCCATTACAGAACCTTGTAGTTAAAGGAGGCCGGTATAGAATGCATACCCAAATTAAGAAACAGAAAAAGAGATTACGAAAGGTGATAAAAAGAAATAATGTCGGTAGTGGGGTAATGCTGATAACCTCTGCAGACATTACATTGACCGAATTGGACAGTGACGTTAACCTGATTGACTGGAATGTGATCGACTCCCCGCTGGTGTCCAGTGTGACGGAGGGACTGGAAATAATGTCTTTTACTCCGCCACAGGGAGTCGTTGCAGCGAGCGACCCAGAGACAACTGTATTACCCGAGTCGATCCACGCTGAAGTGTCCGTTGCAGGTGACTGCCAGTTAACCAAGAGACAAAGAAAGCAACAGAGGAGAGCGATGTTGTTGCAGCAGTCCCAGGGAGTTGAAGCTGGCCGTACGGAGACCGACAACAGGTATGGGATACTACATGAACAGTTTCTACAGCCCACCTGTGTCTCGTGCCCAGGTTTTCTCCACCCCCACCATCAGTACCAAACTGAGGGATGTGGCCCGATGACTAGGAGTCAGTCAGCAAGGGCCAGGGTGGAGGAAGAGGGGAAGACGTGCCTCCCTCTAGAACAACAGCTAGCCGAGGCTAGACAGGTAGTGGAATACCTCCAAGGCCTAATCCAGTCCACACAGCCCGGAGGGGAAACAGGTTCCAATGGAGAACCAGATGGCCAGAGACGGGCCCAGTTGGGGCCACAAGGGGGTCCTGTGCCAGAACAACAGCAAAGGTCGAGAGGGGCAATCGGGTGGCAACCAAGAGGAAGAGGTGGAGGCAGAGGCAGGAATCCGAATGGCTACGCGGTGCGGCGGGTGCAGTGTTGGACGTGTGGGACTCTCGGACACCTTTCTCGGGAATGTGACCTGTGGGACTATCTATCCACAGCAGGAGGTCCTCGAGGGGGGAACAGAGGAGGTGGACGTGGGCAAAACCAAGGTCGGTATCAAGTACAGTGTCCACAGCCCGCAAACTCCCCCTGTCCAGGACCCCCGCAGCACCAAAGCCAAGATGAGAGGCGGAGCCCAGCAATGGGGAGTCAAGCCGCCAGCACTGAGATGGGGGAAGAGGCGGCGCCCTATAAAACAACAGGGCGTGTTTGTACAGAAACAGGTGGCGGGCCCCTCCCAACAACGGGCCCCTCTCAAGGAACTGTGACTGAACCAAATAGGTACGTGGCTTTCTCCTCCGAACAGGCTCCAGGGAACCATGGCAATGATGGCATACAGCGAGGACATGCTCTGGGCCCGATGACCCCAGGGCCATCCGATCACAGGCGGGCGGCCCACCGGGTCCCACAACCCAGGGGACACGGACAGGTTTGCTGGATCTGTGGGCTGAAAGGTCATTTTCAAAGGTCATGTCTGCAGAGGCCACCGGCAGAATAAAAATATATACAACTGATTAGGGTACAGATGGAATAGGTTGAATAAAAAAAAAATATGCTCCGGGGTAGAATAAAAATAGAATAAAAATAAATAAATAGAGGGGTTAGGTGATTAGATTATGAATGAAAGTTACTAAAAACGGATGTATGAGCGCTGACAAATGCATGAACTAATCAGACTAACAAGAAAATCAAAGTATGTTAAACAGTTAATATTCACACTGCTGAAGCTAGTGGTCAGTAAATTATCCATGCTTGGTCAACATTCAGATTGGTCAAAGGGTGGACTGCATGATTAAGAAATTAAAAAGACCCATAGTTGTGTCTAGTTTTTTATGGTATTGATAGACGGATATTAACAGTTATGAGTAATAGGTATAGGTGTTTATTTTTATTTCTGCAGAATTTCTCTTTTCTAGTGTATTACGAGCAATTCCTGACTTAGGCCGGGAGCGTTCATTTTGTTTATTCATTTGATTTTTCCATTTTTGTTTCTTAGTTAATACAGGGGTGCATAAGCCTCTAGATGATAGGTTAAAAATTAGTTGAGAAGAAAAAAGAAAAAGCTCACAAGTTTGGATTATTTTTTCATTTATTTGGTTTGGCATGGGTTTTTATTTGTATGTTTTGTTTTCTGTGTTCTTTCTTTCTGTATATTTTTTCTTAGGGTACCTGGCAAGCTGGGAGTGATCTCGACACATCAGGACTGGGTAGTATATGTCTGTAAAATGGACTGGGAACAAAGTGAAGGGACATGAGCTAGTTCATGGATTTTTGTTCTCCGCCCATTGAATACCCGGTTTTAGGGGCTGGGGGTGTGTCGTGATTGGTGAAAGTGTTGGGAAGCATGATTCTCTGTACATTAATGAAGCTCAATAGGTTTGGTCACTATTGGCCAAATTAGTCTTTGTGTAGGGTGTGA
Source organism: Notolepis coatsorum (assembly GCF_963971535.1). Taxonomy (NCBI): domain Eukaryota; kingdom Metazoa; phylum Chordata; class Actinopteri; order Aulopiformes; family Paralepididae; genus Notolepis; species Notolepis coatsorum. The sequence continues at coordinate 64,603,680 of NC_140169.1, forward strand.
ACATGTGCAATTGATGATTGGCTTGTGGGGGACTCCGTGGGCTTGATGAAGGCTGGCGGAGAGTGTGGAAGATGTGTGTTTAAGGCGGACTGTGATTTGTTGCCATACACACAGGATTACTGGGAGAGTGGATATGTCAGTGCTGACCGTCCGGTCCGGGGTGCAGCTGTCCAAAGGACGAAGGTAACGATGTTTGAATGTGTATTCCACATCGAAGGGTGGTAGGAGTATACTGTTTTGACAGCATAATATAATGAGAGCCATGTGAATTTTTCAGAATTTTGAAAATTAATGATCTAGAAGCCATGAAATATATAGATAAATGATTTGGAAAAGAAAGTTGTCAAAGCTCAGACCAGTAAAGAGAGTCTGAGGGAGGAAAAGTATGGATTCTCAATCAATTGTTGTGGTAAGAAGTGACCTGCACTGTCCCCCGAAGCGATATATATTCACTGCAGGATACGGATGGGAGATTGGGGAGTCAGCAGTCATCAGAGTGTAGTAGAAGGAATACCAAGGACTCCATCGGTACTGTTGATCCAGGACACTGGCTAGTGTCTACCCAGCGGTTCCATGGGGAACCACAACACTGCGGAGAACCAGGAGACGCCTACCTCTCGGGCCAGGAGAGTTTCGGCCAACGCAGTGACCGAGTCTTGAGGCTTCAGAGGGAAACGACAGGCAACCAACGAGGAGACAGGCGGCTAGGCCTCAGCAACAACTCCGGCTGTCAACAGACGCAAGGCCTCAACCATTGACCAGGGGGTCAACAAGCGAAAGGGTGGAGCTGCTATCGCCCCTATAAACGACCAGGCGGAGGGGGAGAGAAGTGAACCTCTTCCACATCCAAGGGTCAACGGGGGTCGAGCAGCCAGCGACGACCTCCCCACCGCTGTGACAGCAATAGAAAATACAGCAGGGGGCTCTACCCCCTAACAGAGGTCAACACGAGTCAAGATGTGCTCGACAGAAGATGGGGTGTGATGAGAAAGGCAATTTGCTTTCTAAATTCCACCTCCCAGAATGGGGGGTTGCACCCAGCAGTCGTGAACTGCACCAGCTCTGAGCAATAAAGAGGAGGCCGGGTCAAATCTAGAAAACATGAACCCCCCTCCTCAATGCTCCAAGTCAGAATTTGACAACTCACAGTTGAAACCAATGGAAATTGATCTTGGTACGAGAACAGGTTGTTAAAGACTGTACACGGGATCACAAAAACTGAAACTGCTAATTTGAATTTTAGAATCTGAGTGTGGTAAACCATATATATTTTATCCTAATATGATTTAAAATGTCTTAAGTATTATCTAGATAGTAGTGTGTAGAGATTGATATATATGTTTGACATATTAAGGATAGGTAAACTATCCGAGTGTGGAAATGTGGTAGATTCTGGAAACATAGATCTCATGATCAAACTAATGTGTAGAAACACTTAGCCCTCAAACTATAGTTCATAGATTGTGTGTGTGTTTACAGAGACTGATTGCCATTGTGGGCACACAGAGGTCGATTTACATATGGAGTGAGTGGTCAAATAATTCTATTTACGACAGGAACCCAAGGGCCATCTGCCATGCCCTTGGAAGAGTTTAAGACAATGGGCTCTGTAGATCGGAACAAAGGACCAAAAGGTCACGTAAACATGTTAGCGCTGGAGTCTCCTGTGACACACACACACACACACACACACCAATTCTAGAGAAACATGTGTCTCCTCTTAGGAGACATCAAAGGGCCAACTGGTCGGCCAAAGACAATGATTACACACACACACACACACACACACAGACACACACACACACACACACACACACACACACACGCAGACACACATAGAAACACATACACACACATTCACACAATCAGAGGACACATACACACACATAGACACACCTACACACACATTCACACAATCAGAGGACACATACACACACAAAATATAATTAGAAGTGTTTACATTGTGGTAATAATTTTGAAGTCATACTAAAACTGTATAAAATATTGATGTAAGCTAACAGAATGATTAGACTTGGTAGCAATTTATTGAAAGTCAGCCGACTTTGTGGTAAAGAAGATTAATTTCACTTGAATTTAGTGAAACTAGTCCTAAAAATAACAAAATGTGTTTAAGTATGATATATCTGTGGTTATGTAATCAATATATCTTGATGTGTTTAAGTATGATATATCTGGGTTTATGTGAAGAGGGTTGGCCTATTAAGCCAAACCCCTATTTTCAAATTCAAGCTTAGCAGGCCTGGGATTGGAGGAAAGAATTTGATGATGTCATTCTGATGCCATCACAAGATCCTGCAGGTCTTGGCTATAAGATCTGGGTGTGATGGGGAGAGGAGGGACTCTGGAAAACCCAACTCACCAGGACAAGACCTCTTACCATCTCATCCACAAGCAGGTCGGCGGAAGGCAAAGGAACTTTTTGGAGGGAAAAACAGAATCCTCTTTGTTATCAGCAGAGAACAAAGACTTTCAACAACTTATCAACTAGCATTCTCTTTACTGTTATATTAGCCTGGTTGTGTTCAATTACGGCATAGTGTTTTTGATCACAACTATAGCATTCTTTATTGTAATTTGTATACACTCTTAAACTTTGATTAAACAGCTGTTGTTAACTACCTTTTCCTCCTAATTCCTTCTGCCTGCACCGCTGAGAAGAGAGAAGTAATTCCCAAAGCTTTAGAGATATAGACACAACGCAGAGTACAGAGCACCCGGTTCTGAACAGAGCAGAACCGAAACAGCTTGGGAATCCACTTCAATGGAACCCAGGTAGGTAATTTCATCTTTCCTTGTGACAATATTGTCACCCACTGTAACTGAGAAGCCGTCGGTCTTGCTGAGTTTGTTATTTGAACCGAAGAGAATGGACTCTGTTTTGCCCATGTGTAATGATAGTTTGTTGTCGGCGAGCCATATGCAGATTTTGCCTAGTTCTGAGCTGAGGGTTTTTTCAACCTGTAACTTGTTCTTGTCAGAGACCAGCAGGGCTGAGTCGTCCGCAAACAGGAACAAGTTGCAGTCACAAGCTGACGACATGTCATTTGCATAAATTAGGAACAGTAGCGCACTGTAGAGCACTGTTCATAATTGATGACGTTTTAAATGAAAAAAAGGCTTAAAGGACCATACCAATTTTTGGCACCCTTCTTTCTTCATATTTGTTTGCCTTTAGGCTACTGCAAAATTGTGGTAGTTATTTTCTGATAATTGACCACTGCCATTGCTTCCAGTGTATATGAAAATGTGTCTTAAACAGCAGATAAACTGAAGATAAACGTTTCTGAATTCCTCTTCTTACTTTTCAGACACTGTATTAACTCATTGACCGCCGGGGATTATTCTTATCCTGTGGTAGTATTGCCACTCTGTAAACGATGGGAGTTAGTCACCTTGTTTGTAGAGCTAAATCTATATTCAAGTTTCAAGTTTCTTTAATAGTTGTCATACAGAAGTACAGAATACTTTTATACAAAATGCTTCTCTCTGTTACGGTCCAGAGACTGTGCTAGACAAGATAAGTATGAAATAAAATAAAATAGTATAGCATGTAAAAATAGAAGTAAAAATAGAGGTCACGTACGTAGACACCATGTTCAGTATATACATATGTACAATGTTCGATGCAGAATAGAGTAACTGAGTTACCATACAATATACATATACTATGCAATATACTAATATACAATACTATTTTTTTTGTATTTTATTTTTTTATTATTTTTTAAACAAACACATAAACAAACATGACAACACACGATAAGATATACAAGCATTAGTTGACAGTGCACATCCAATGAAATCACATTTTAGTTAATTGTCTTATATAGGATATACCCTTAATACCTGTTATCTAAAAACCTACACACATATGCTCCAGCTCGTACCCCCCCCTCCCGGACCCCCCATTGGATAATCCATCCATTTTCCCTCGCTCCTAACCAGACATTACCATTATATGCTAGCTTTTATTTTCTCCACCACTTCTAACCACAATGTCATTTTGGATTCATTGAGACCCAAAATTATTGCTGTAGATATTTCTTGATAGATCACATCGATATATGTAATAATCCAGACCTTTCGGCAAATTTTTTCCGGTTGGAACCATCGTGATGCTATCAGCTTTTTAGCCACTGTGATACCCGATAAAACCAATCTCTTTAGCTGTGGATGTACTGCACACTCAAAAACATCATTCAGCAGTAATACAGAGGGGTGTACAGGTATATTCCAAGTTAAGAGATTTGATAATTGCTGGGTCACCTCTTTCCAGAATATCTTAACTGGTGGGCAGTCCCAGTACATGTGCATAAATGTCCCCTTGTCCCCATTTGTACATAAAGAGCATTTGGAGTCTTGTATAAGACCCTTTTTTATAGTCTTATAGGAGTCAAGTATGTCCTGTGAATATAGTTAAGATTGATTTGTTGATGATCCGGGTTCCTTGATGTGAGAAGCCCAGGCTTCTTGCCAATCAAAATCACTTACCAGGTCTGGTATATCCCTCCTCCAGAAGGAGTCTAGGTGGAGGGTTTCATATGAGGACGTTAGTAATTGATGATAAAAATCTGAAACAAAACCTCTTGATGTCTCTCTTTCATAGAAGAATTTGTGGTATCTGTGGTGTTCAATTGGTTTCGTTAATGGAACACCTTGAGTCTTCAAACATAACAATAACTGTAAGTAAAAAAGATGTGTGGACTTGGTGAGATTACATTTTTTTTTGTATTTCTTCATAACTACAGAAACCCTGTTTGTTAAAAACATCCCCTAATGAGTGTATGCCTTGCTTTTCCCATATAGGGAATCTTATAGGTTGTTTTCCAATCAAGAGTGCATTGTTATTGAATAAGGGAGTATGATTGTGCCATTTATGTGGGTTAGGATATTTTTTTTGTGTTTCACGCCATATCCGGATCGCATGAGTAATTATGGGGCCAAATTTCCGTTCGCAATGCTTGATTGATAGTTTGGGCTATTCAACTGGCGGCCCGCGGGCCAGATCCGGCCCGCAGGATGATTCTGACCGGCCCGCCAAAGATTACATGATAATACATTTTTTTTTTTTTTTTTTTTAATGTTTTTTTTTTTTTATGTCAACGTTAACACGCACAATTGAGCCAAAAGTCACTCAATTAATGACAGATTTCATTGATAAATTGAGGGAAAACTTTGCAAGTCGATTTGATGAATTTGACATGTCCAGAGAATTGATGCATTTTGTGAGCAACCCATTTGCCAATGTAGCTGCTATTTCCACAAAAGGACAAGAGTTCCTTGCATCACTTCACATTGATGAAGGTAAGTGCTCCTGCCCGTCTTCGTCAAGGACGCCACAGCGTTAGCGATCTGTTGTTGTGCATGTTTTTCCATTGGGTTTATCTTATCGGGGGGGAAACCCTTGCGAGCACGGGGAGAACATACAAACTCCACACAGAAAGGCCTGGGAGATACCCCACCTGGTGTTATGGTTTGTAACCGACCCCAATCGCACAACACAAGACAGGTATGGTGGTTTGCCAAGAAACAGATATTTATTGAAACACAGGGAAAAACAGGGAAAAGGGCACTGTCCCTTTAAGGGAGAATCACAAATACAGGAATATAATATGAGGGGAAGGAAGGGTGCCTTTAAGAGGCGGGCAGGAAAAAGGGAACACTAAGGGAAGGTTAAGGGAACGCCTTGGGACAGAGGAACTAGAGACTAGGTAAACAAGGGACAAGGAGAACTAGGGAGAGAGGACTAGGGACTAGGAGAGCTAGGGATAGAGGACTAGGGACTAGGAGAACTAGGGAGAGAGGACTAGGGACTAGGAGAGCTAGGGATAGAGGACTAGGGACTAGGAGAACTAGGGAGAGAGGACTAGGGACTAGGAGAGCTAGGGATAGAGGACTAGGGACTAGGAGAACTAGGGAAAGAGGACTAGGGACTAGGTGAGCTAGGGATAGAGGGCTAGGGACTAGGAGAACTAGGGAAAGAGGACTTGGGACTAGGAGAGCTAGGGATAGAGGACTAGGGACTAGGAGAACTAGGGATAGAGGACTAGGGACTAGGAGAACTAGGGAAAGAGGACTAGGGACTAGGGGACTGAGGCCCGCGGAGGCGGGCTGGGAAACAGGGAGGAACTGGGAGGACTGGTGGAAATCATCTGGGCCGCTCTGCAGGACAGAGGAGATAGTTAATGCACAAAGGGGAAAAAACAGAGCAGGTGCAGAACAGTCCAAATAATCAAAGTGAACAAAGTAATAATATCTTCGTGTGACAAACACACAGGGGGAGATGTAAAGTCCAAAAATACTATTCTAAGTGAGAACCAAAAACAGAGGCAATACGCTGGGAGAGTGACATCACAATCTAAACTCACCCAGCGTATGCGTAATGGTACAGGAACAGGCAGCGGGGCGAGAGCGTCGCCACCGGGGCGCCGGCTGTCCGAGCCGAGGACAGAGTGGTGCTGGAACAGGCGGCGGTGGCGAGGGTATCGCCACCGGGGAGCCGGCAGTCCGAGCCGAGGACAGAGTGGTGCTGGAACAGGCGGCGGTGGCGAAGGTGTCGTCACCGGGTAGCCGACTGTCGGAGCCGAGGACAGAGTGGTGCTGGAACAGGCGGCGGTGGCGAAGGTGTCGTCACCGGGTAGCCGACTGTCGGAGCCGAGGAACAGAGTGGCGCGCCACACCTTGGTGTGCGCGTCGGAACAGAGAGACGCATCGGGGTGCGTCTGCCAGGAGGAGTGTGCCAAGCACGAGGATCCTTGGAAGATGCGCGTTGCGCGCTGGAGACTGGAGAGCGTGCCAAGCTCGGAGGTCTGGAAGATGCGCATCAGGCTGGGAGTGCGCGCTGGTACGGAGGAGCGTGCCAAGCTCGGAGGTCTAGAAGATGCGCGTCAGGCTGGGAGTGCGCGCTGGTACGGAGGAGCGTGCCAAGCTCGGAGGTCTGGAAGATGCGCGTTGCGCGCTGAGGACTGGAGAGCGTCTGCGCTGGTCTGGATGTGCGTCAGGACGAACAGCTGCGCGGGGGTCTGCAGTGGAACGCTGGGGTGCCTCCCGTGGAAGTACAGGGAGCGCAGACCAGTCTCCCCCACAGGCAACGGCGACAGCTGGCGAAGGCTGGAGCAAACATCTCGACGCCGGAGAATGGAACAGCATAGGCAGACAGAGGATCTCCCGAAAGAGTCTAGATGTTTTGAGAATAAGACTCGGCAAGTATACAACACGACCCCACGCCAAAACGAGGGGAAGCGCTCTGGTATTTAAAGCCCACAGGGGGACTCATTAGCCTGCCACCACAGGTGCGAGAGATAATAGAATATCGAACAGGTGTGGCCACTAAGGGTAAGGAACGAGAGGGTGGGGGCTAGAGAGAGTGAGTGAGAAGGGAAAATAAACAGTATAGAAGGGAAATAAACAGTATAGGCTTAAAGAAACAGAGAAAAGGTAGTGAGCAGCGGGCAAAACCTCACACCTGGGTACCTGGGATCATGGAAACCTGGTCCCCAAGCGGGAATCGAACCCTGGACCTTCTTGCTGTGAGGCGACAGTGTTAACCACTACACCACCGTGCCGCCTTTGTTTGAGAGTTAAGAGTGGACAATAAGTGCTAATAAGATGCTGTGATTTGCTGTTGTTGCACAGACATGAAGCACTTTTTCATAAGCTCAGCTGCACTATAAATGTGTTTTTTTGTTCAAGTGTTACTGTTGATGTTAGAATGTTCAGATGCACACTTGTTTGTTTTTTATTTTATTTTTATATTGAAATGTTGAAGAGGAGATGTTGCAGTTGTTGCACAGTCATAAATGAAGCACTTTCTGCAGGAGATGTTGCAGATGTGGCACATAAATGAAGCACTTTGTTTTAAAAGTATACTACTTTTGCAATGTAGTTAAATAAAAGTTGTGAAAATGTGGTTGCGTGTTGTGTCAAGTGTACATATATTCATAGCACGGGGAGGCGCCGTGGCAGTCCGGCCCCTGGCCCCTTGGGTTTCTGACAATGTGGCCCCCTGAACAATTTAGTTGAATAGCCCTTTAGTGTATGCTATGTCCTTCAGTCTACAGTATGTGGGGCTACTATGTTTTCTTCTTCTTTCTCCAGGATACTAATGCTTGGGGATCAAACCATGTTGTCAATGGTCTTAATGTGTACGCCTTAAAATAGTGGAAAAAATCTGGAAATGCCATACCACCGTCTGCTTTATTTCTCTGTGCGGTGGATCTTTTTATACGTGGTGGTTTGTTATTCCAAATAAATTTGTATGTGGAGGAGTGTAATTTTTTCCAGTAACCCTCTGGAGGGGGTAACGGTAGCATTGAGCTGAAGAAGTTGATTCTACAGTAGGTAGTACGTCCATCTTAACTATTGATATCCGTGCCTGTACTGAGTTTTTAAGTTTTGCCCACCTATCAAGGTCGTCTTTGATTTTGTTTTGAATTTTTGTGTAATTGTGCCTCACCGTTTGTCTTATGGTGGGGAATATTTCCACTCCCAAACATCTAAAATGTTTTACCATAGGTATCTCTCCTGGGAGGGTTATATCTTTTTTTGCAGGGGCGTTAAGTGGAAGGAAAGCCGACTTCGGCCAATTTATCTTGAATCCCGATAAATCTCCAAAGTTCTCAATCACCTTGAGCAGATGAGGCAGTGTGGTGTTGGGGTTTTGCATGAACAGTATTACGTCGTCCGCATATAAACTAATTTTATGTTGTGTGCCCTTGATTACAATTGGTTCTATGGATTGGGATTGTCTTATATATTGTGCTAAAGGTTCTAATGATAGATCGAATAGTCCGGGACTAAGAGGGCAACCCTGTCTAGCTGAGCGTGATACCGGAAAGATTCCGGAGGTGATTATACCTGTTGTAATCATGGCCGATGGGTCTTTGTATACTACTTTAATCATATCAATGAAACCTTTACCTAACCCCATCTTCTCTAATACTGTACTGTCAGCAGGACCGGCCCTTGGGTCGTAACAGTACCCCCCTCTCAACGGGGGGCTTCCAGACCCCCGAGAACAACGTCCGCACCCAGGCGAGGGAGGAAGCCGGAACCCCGGAGGAGGCCCAAGGAGAGGACCCGGACACCAGGAGCCGGAAGGCAGAGCGAAAGCCCCAGGAGGGGCATAGCAGCCAGGGGGGCTGAAAACGGGCGCAGACGCCCGGAGAGGGGGGGAGGGGAAGGGAACAGAGGCCCGGAGAGGGGGGGTGGGGAAGGGAACAGAGGCACGGAGAGGGAAGCCGGATCCGGAGCCTTGGCAACTCTATCAGCCTCGCCACGGGTCAGGTGTATGTCCGCCCCTGGACGAGCACTTCTGCCGCTCTGACCTTTCCGTCTGCACCAGTGATCACTTTGCTTACGCGGCCGGCCGGCCACATAGCTCGGGGTAGTGACTGGTCGATAATCATGACGACTGTGCCCTCCGTCAAATTGTCTCTTTCTTTTACCCATTTCTGGCGGGTCTGTAGAGACGGTAGATAGTGGAGGAGGAAACTGTTCCAAAACTTGTCAGCCAATACTTGACTGTACCTCCACATTCTTCGGCCGTTCGCTTCTTCAGGTCTGTACACTGTCTGTGGGAGCGCGGGGTCCAGCCGCCCCATCAAGAGAGTGTTGGGGGTGACTGGGTCGACATCTGCTACATCACTTGAGACGTAACCGAGGGGCTTTGAGTTCAATACTCCCTCGATCTCCGTGAGGACTGTCGTGAGGACTTCTTCCGCCACGGTCTGGGCCCCAAGCACGGCGTACAGGGCTGTCTTTATTGAACGTACTTCTCGTTCCCAAGTTCCCCCCGAAGTGAGGTGCATTCGGGGGGTTAAACTGGAAATCAATCTGAGAGGGAGCGAGGTGGGTCTTAAGTTCTGGGCCCATAGCTTGGAAGCTCTCTCTCAGCTCTCTTTCTCCGCCTTTGAAGTTTGTCCCGTGATCGGACAATAATATAGACGGTTTTCCTTTCCGCACTGTGAATCTCCGGAAGGCCATAAGGAATGAGTCCGTACTCATGGTTGGAAGGAGTTCTATGTGTATCGCTCGGGTGGTCATGCATTTGAATACAATACCCCACCGCTTCTCCGTCCCTCTTCCTTTCTTCACATACAGCGGGCCGAAACAGTCCATACCGGTGGAGTGAAAGGGCTTGTCGCCGAGTCGGAGGCGACAGGGGGGTAGGTCAACCATCCTGGGTATACTGGGCTGTGCTCGCCACTTGCGACAGTCTAGACAGGTCCGCTGGAAGCATCGTACTGCTTCTCTTCCTTGCAGTATCCAATAGCGACGTCTGATCTCAGCGAAGACTCTCTCTGCCCCGGCGTGGTGCACGTCCTCGTCGTATTTCTTTATGATGAGCTCTGTGACCTTGTGTCGGCTGTTTAGGACTATCGGGAACTTGACGTCATCCGTTAAGTCTGGGGCCCTCCTCAGACGACCACCCACTCTGATGAGATTATGGGCGTCGCTCTCAGGGGCCAAGTGGAGCAGTCTGCTGTCTGACGGGACTGGCTTTGATCCCTGCAGACAGTCTAGCTCGTCGGGGAACGAGTCTCTTTGGGCTCGCTGTAGCAGAAGGAGTTCTGCTTCTTCGTAGTTAGCTGCATTAATGTCAGTAGTGGAGGGAACCTCAGGGTGGTGCCACAGGAATGTCTTTAACTGCGCACTCTCAAGGGTAGGGCAGTCGTCTATGTTGGGATCTGTGGGGACTGGTGTGTGCGTCAACCCACAGAACATAGATTTCTTCATCTCTGCCTCCTCTTTACTAGCCTCCCGTGGGGTGGGTGTAGGCCACTCTTCTTCCGGGAGCTTGAGGAACTCGGGACCGTCACTATAGAGATTGTGATGTGTGAGGTCATCCAGGGACATTCCCCGTGTGATGACGTCTGCTGGGTTCTGTTTTGTGTCCACATACCTCCAGCATGCTGCTTCTGTTAAATCTTGGATCTCTGTGATTCTGACTCCCACGAAGACCTTGTATCTACACGAATCGGACTGGATCCATGTGAGTACGGTCATGGAGTCTGACCACAGGATTGTTCTTTGCACCGGGATGGTGAGTTCACGTTGGATTAACGTGGCGAGTTGCGCTCCTACTAGGGCTGTGCAGAGCTCTAGACGCGGGATAGATTGTTGCTTGCGGGGGGCTATTCTTGAACGAGCCAGGATGAAGGCAGTATGTATTTCTCCTCCCTCCTCTCAGGCCCGCAAGTAGGCCACCGAACCGTAGGCTACTTCGGAGGCGTCGCTGAAGACGTGCAGGTCCATCTGACACGTCTCCAGCCGCACTGTGGGTGGGAAGTAGCTGCGGCGTATGTTGACGCCTGGGAGCGAGCTGAGTTCTGTCTCCCACTCTCTCCATGTGGAAGCAAGGTGGTCGGGTATGGGGTCGTCCCAGCCCTGGTCCTTGTCCCATAGCGCTCGTACAATCATCTTTGCCCTGGTGGTGTAAGGTAGAATACATCCCAACGGGTCATATTGTCTGGCGAGTGTTCTGTATACACTCCGTCTTGTGGTCGGTAGTGAAATCGACCTTCCCTGCTCCTTGGTCAGGGGTGTGTGTCTATAATGGAGCGAGTCTGTTTTGAAGCGCCAGACCAGTCCCAATGTCATTTCTTGGGCTTCACCTGGGATGGTCGCCATCCAGGTCTCGCTGCTTGCTGCCTTGTCCTCTGGGGAGAGGCTGCGCAATACTTGAGGGTCGCTGCTGGCCCACTGCCGGAGATCAAAGCCGCCTTTGATCAGGGAGGCGCGGAGCAGCGCACGACGCCGCCAGTCAGTTTTCTTTATGTGTCCCGCTGTGATTAGCTTGTCAATCTCAGCGCGGTACACAGTAGCTTGAGCGGGGTCTCTGGCTAGGCGCCGCTCTGTGTTCAGTAGATACCGCTCCGTCGCTTCTTTTGGGGCGTGGAAGGTAGGCATACCCTCTCGCCTCAGGAGTGGAGTTGCGTATCTCATCACTCCGTTGACTTTGACTCTCTTTGTCCCCTGCTCGAGGAGGGCTATGGCGTAAATGTCTTCCTTGGAACGAATGTGTTTCTTTTCGTTCTTAAAGGGCATTGTCTCTAGTGTCCATAGCCTCTCGACGTGCTGTAAGAGGGCGGTGTCTTCTTCTGTCACTCTGGAGTGGAGGCAGCGAGTGGCTGCTGTTCGGTTGGGAGACCTGGAGAGGGGGCCTTGTAGTGTCCATCCTAGGCGGGTCTCGACTGCTGCTGGACAGCCTCTGGGCCCAGTGTGGACCCGGTCCCTCGGGACGATGAGGTGTGCGTGGTCGGATCCTATGAGCAGGGTCGGGGTGGCGCTGTCTATGAGCGGTATAGGTAGTTGACGCAGGTGCACGTATTTGTCCATCAGCTTGGCGATGGGGTAGGTGTACCGCGACAGGCCTATGTCTTGGCTGGTGAAAGCGTTAGTGATCCTATACCGTCTCTCTGGCTGCCCGCTTGCTGCGCTAGTGAAGGAGACGTTCTCACCCTTGATCGTCTTCAGGTCTCTTCTTATAGTCCGAATCGGCATCGTTTCTTCGCTCCCCCGCAGCCCCAGCTGGGCCGCAGCGGATGCGAGGAGGAGGGTCTTTTCTGACCCGTCGTCAAGGACGGCGTAGGTGTCCATGACCTTGTCCTCGTAGCTCAATGTTACGCGGACCACCTTCGAGAGCACCCGGGCGCCCCCGCTGCTGGCGGGGTCAATGTACATAACGCTTGCTTTGGTGCTGCTTGAGGGTGCGGGTTTTCTTCTGTTACTGTCATGTAAAACATCCAAGTGGGCTCCGTCACACCGACTACACCTCTTCTTTAAGCGGCACTCGGCTGCCATGTGACTGCGCGCACAACGGTAACAGCGGCGGTTGGACTTTATCCATTGACTCACCTCATCGGCGGTCATCTTCTTGAACGTGTCACAGTGTGACAGCCAGTGTTCCTTTTCGCAGTACTGGCATACAATCTTCCACTTCTCTTTCGTCGAGGGGGTGCTGTGGTTCTTGTTACGCGGTACTGATTCGGCTTGGTGCATGACGGTCACCAGCCTGCGGTTATCGTTTGATCTCCTAGGTCCCTCTCTGGAGCTTGGTACACTCCGCACGAACGTATCCAGTCGTAGGCTGCTGACTTCTCTCGCCAGGAAGTCGGCCAGGTCTAGGAGGGATGGCTCGGGACCGTTGGGATCACGGTGGTCTCTTTGCCGCCTGAAGCGCTCTTGTCGGGCGGGCGGAAGCTTCTCTAATATTCTTTCAACATTAGAGTTCGCGTACAGTTCGTGCCTACCCTTTTCCTTTTGTGCCCCCAGCATCCCTACCAGGGATTGTACCTTGATAGAGAGGTCATCCAATGAGCGATTGTCTGTGGCTGGGGGTAGACGGTCAATATTCCTTATCTCTTGTATTACGTAGTCCCATATGCGTCCATAACGTTGGTCGAGGGCTACTAGAGCCGCGGTGTATGGGGTACTTGAGTTGGAATATGCCAGCGCTATATTATGCGCTCTGGGCACCTTCAGGTGCTGAGTAGGATAGCATACTTGTACGTCTCATCGGGGACATCGGACATCATTGTCTCTAAGCACATTCGTAGCTCTGTGTACTGTGCTCTGTCCTCGTGTGTGAAGTCCGGGAACGTCGGTGTGCCAAGGTACGATGCCATGGATGGCTGGCACATCGGTGAGCGTTGGGGGAGAGGCCTCCTAGGCGAGTCTCCCCTTCCGTGTCGTTGTGGGCTGGTACCTGGTGGGTACCAAGGCCCAGGTACCCAGGTGCTGTTCCTCGGGGCTGGTCGTGCTAAAACTCACCCTTGAGTTGAGTCGGGGGTCTGTAACGCAGGGCCTCGGGGGTAAAGTCTGGGCTGTACTGGACCTCCTGGTCCTGTGGAGTACGATGCTGCTGGTGGGCTTGACTTTCCTCCTCTTCCTCTTCTTCTTCCTCTGCTAGGTCTTCTAGATCTTGCAATCGTCTATTTAGTCTCTCGGCTGCGTAGGCCGGTTCTTCCCTGTTGCTAGGTCTCGCATGGACCGGTCGGGGAGGGGGTTCGGAGACATTTATAGGCTCTTTCTGTTGGCCGGGCTCCGGGTCGCTTGATCGGGTAGGGGAGGGTGCCCTAGACCCTTGTCTTGACGAGGCCCTGGAGCTCCGTGCGGAGGGAGGGGGGGTCGCCCTGGCAATCAGTTGCTCCATTATCTGCGCTTGTAATCGGTCGCGCTCGGCTTCGCGCTTGATGTGAGCTCTGCTTCGCGCTGGGCTTGGGCTGCGTCGCGCTGTGCATTGGCGGCTTCGCGCTGTGCATCGGCGGCGGCGCGCTGGGCTTCGGCGCGGTCTCTTTCAATATTCTCTTCCGTCTGGAGGCGTCTGGTCTCCAGGCGTATGCGCTCGTCTTCACTCATTTGCTGCGCCTGGAAGCGCTCTCGCTGGGTCGCAGAGTGTTCGCGTTCACTAAGGGCTTGCGCTTGGAGTTGCGCGTGGAAGCGTTCTCTTTGGTCTGCAGATTGTTCGCGCTCACTCAGTTGTTGAGCCTGCAGGCGGTCTCTTTCCATGGTAGAGTGTTTGCGCTCACTTTGGTGTTGCGCTCGGAGGCGCTCTTGTTCAATGGAAGAATGTTCGTGCTCGCTAAGCGTCTGTGCTTGGAGTCGATCGCGTTCAGTGGAGGCTGCCAGGGTGGTGATAAATTCCTGCGCCAGCATCTTGTCCGCCTCGCTGGGGGAAGACACTGATGGAGGTGATCGGCTTCTGGCAGTGCTCGTTGGAGATCCGTTCTCCTGTCACGCTCCGAGGAGGTCCGTCTCCTGGGTGCGCGTCTCTTCTGGTAATGGGTCGGGTTCCGTCCCTGGAGCGCTTTCTTTATCCTGGAGCTCTCCGGGGACTATCCCGTTGACGTTGTCGGGGGGTAAAGTCATGTCATGTCCCTCCTGGTCCCCCCCGTGAGCTTGGTCAGTTACGTTAGAACCCACTAGGGTCTCTGCTGGCAGGGTCGCCTGGTCGGTAGGGTTTGACATACTTTTACTATCCGCTTTTTCCGCGTTTAACGTCTGGATAAAGCTAGGTAGTAGACTGGCAGCGTAGTCCTCTAGGTAAGGAGGTGGCTGCCGTCTGCGCTGCGGGCGATCTAGCTTAGGAGAACCGTTTGTGGAGTGTTCATCGCTGGCCATGTCAATATTAATATTATATTAATATTACGCTAATTACCCTCCGGCTCGAAGGACCAATTGTAACTGAGGGGTACAATTCCCTGACTGTATTGAATAAGTATGGTATCATTAAACCACTACTGAGTTATGTACATTAATACTGGCCATACAGTACACATGTATATGAGATGAACACCCACACAATAACACGGCTTAACAAAGAAAGTCCTGTTTGTAATATTTATTAGAAGAGCATCAATATTATCTTACATTTATTGAGAATTAGAGTTGCGCTTGTAAGGCGAAGAATGTGCATGAATAGGTCAAGAGCGTAAGTCCATGAGCATATTACGAAGGGGATAATTAATACCACCTGTAGCATAAGAATTATATAAGGTACACTCGTAGGTCAGCTGGAGATACTAGGGGGGTTCCCTCCGGTTGTAAGCCAGCAGGGGAGAGGATTTGTCGGTAGCAAAAGTCTGGATCAACGAGGAATAAGGAGACTCCAGGTACAGGAGACGGTGCAATAATCCCTTGATCCGTAGACAAAGCAACAGCTATTCTCCGGTATGCACTGCCGCATGGATGAAAGCTAGCCAGCCTCAGAGTCCTAGAGGCGGGCTCGACGGGGCTCCTCACAGGGTAAATCCCACACGGTAGTGGGGGTAGACGATTCTCTGCTCCAGCAGCCACAGGACCAAAGCAATATAATCCAGCCGAAAAGGGCTCTGTAGTCGTCGGTGTAGGTTATCCAGTGTACATATCCACACGGTTCTCGTCTAGGGCTCCTCGGGTGGCGGCACAAGGTTAGGCCGCCCAGCCTGGATAAGCACACTAGCTCGGTACGATGAAACGTTGGTAATGCTGGTCACTGTAGAACGGTAGCCGCACGATACACTATACATAATAGACTATTACTTAATAATAGAATAGGTCGAACTCGACGATACAGCGTTAAACTCTGACACTTCAGCTATCAATTCGCACGCGGTCTCAAGGCTCTATTTCGGGGCAAAACGGGCCCACTTCACAGCACGTTGTATCGTGGTGAAGGCTTCAACTTATTGGGGTAACTAACTGCTGTATCCACCTGCAACGTATTTATACGTAAGGTGAATAATCTAGTACCAGCCTTATTTCTGTCTCGTATTACTGCGCAAAACTGGGCATGTTGAGACATGTCTTAGCGGTGACTTTGAACTAGACATTGGGGGTATGGCCGTGGCGCCAAGGGGGTCGCTGTCCAATAGGAGAACGAATATTATGGTCTGGCCTGTACTAGGTAAAGGGATATTCCGTGTATATGTACAAAGAATATACAAGGGATATCAGACGATATACAAATACTATACAATATATCTCAAGTAATAAATATATATATTCGGTTTAATCTGACCCTTTGTAACACTGCCCATAAATACGACCATTCCAGCCTGTCAAAAGCTTTCATTGCATCCAGGGACAGCATCGCCTTAGGTATGGTGTCGTCCTTGTCGGCATCTAGTATGTGCAGTATTCGTCTTATGTTATCAGTGATCAGGCGGCCTCTTATGAAGCCAGTTTGGTCCGGATGAACTAAAGACGTCATATGCTTTTGTAATCTGATGGCTAATACCTTAGAGTACAGTTTGATATCGGTTCCGAGGAGGCTTAAGGGTCTGTAACTACCGCACTCGGTGGGGTCTTTGTCTTTTTTGAGAAGGACTGTTATGAGTGCAATATTGTCGTTCTTATGGAAGTTCCCCTCCTTGACTGAGTATAAGATCATATTTAGTAATAAGGGTCCAATTATGTCCCAACAAGAGAGGTACATTTCTGGTGGGATACCGTCTCTTCCAGGAGCCTTACCACTTTGCATCTTTTGCAATATATAATATATATTGCAGGAATGGGAGTGGCTGGCTCTGCGCTGACATGGTTGTCATCATACCTCAATGACCGTTCCTACCAAGTGTCATGGAGAGGGACCCTGTCGGCCACCCGCCCCCTGCGGACGGGTGTCCCCCAGGGCTCGGTTTTAGGACCCCTTCTCTTCTCCCTCTACACTAAATCACTGGGTAACATTATCACGTCTCATGGCTTCTCCTACCACTGTTATGCCGACGATACTCAACTCTTCCTCTCCTTCCCTCCCTCAGATATCCACGTCTCTGAGCGGATCTCGGCCTGTCTGTCCGACATCTCCGCCTGGATGACGACCAACCACCTCAAACTGAACCTAAGCAAAACAGAATTGCTCCACCTGCCGGCCAAATCCTCCCCCCTGACCGACCTTTCCATCACAGTCGAGAATGCAGCTGTGACCGCGTCCCCGACCGCCAAGAACCTTGGTGTTGTCCTCGACGACCAGTTGAACTTCTCTGCTCACATCGCAGCGACAACCAGAACCTGCCGATTCCTCCTGAGCAACGTCAGAAGGATACGCCCCTTCCTGACAAAAGAAGCCACCCAACTCCTCGTCCAATCAACAGTCATCTCCCGCCTCGACTACTGCAACGCACTGCTCGCTGGCCTCCCGGCCACTGCCACTAAGCCTCTTCAACTCATTCAGAACGCAGCGGCCCGCCTGATCTCAAACCTACCGAAGTCGGCCCATGTCACCCCACTTCTTAGGGACCTGCACTGGCTCCCCATTGCTGCACGAATCCGCTTCAAGGCCCTTGACCTAGCATACCGTGCGGCAAAGGGAACTGCTCCCGCCTACCTCCGGTCAATGGTCTCTAACTACACACCCTCAAGACCCCTACGCTCTGCATCTTCTGGCCGCCTCAGACCTACTCCTATCCAAGCTCCGGGAGGGTCATCAAAGAGAAGTCGCCTATTCTCAGTCCTTGCCCCACAATGGTGGAATGAACTACCCACCCCAGTTAGGACAGCCGAAACACGTCCAATCTTTTGCCGTCGACTAAAGACTCACTTCTTCAACCATTATCTGAATAAAAAAAAAAAAAAAAAAAAAATCTAACCCTAACTAACCATACTGTCATGCACTTGTCCTAATAAACTAACCTACACTGTAGCACTCAACACTTTGATGAACATTGTTACTCAGCTGATAGAGTTGTGCTCTTCCTGATGGCTTGTCGTACAGAACTTGTAAGTCGCTTTGGATAAAAGCGTCAGCTAAATGACTAAATGTAAATGTAAATGTATTAAAAAAAAATTATATAAAATTATTTTTTTAATTTTTTTTTAAATCAAAAACAATCGATATACATAATGGTAAAATTGTTATTTAAAAATGTGCCCCTAAAAAATATTTTTTGCCCCTAAATTTCTCATTTAGGGGCAAGTGTGCCCCTAGTGAAAAAGCTTAGCGTACAGCCCTGTGACGTCACAGACCATTTCTGCACCTGTCGCGAGACTACCGGGACGCGCTTGAGATTTTGTCTATACTTTGGAGAAAGAAAAATGGCCGCATGATCAGACTTCCCGAAGCCACTAGCAGAATGAGCCTTGTATCCACCCTTGAATTGCGAGTAACAGTGGTCTAAAATGTTACCGCCTCTGGTGTTACAAGTCACATGCTGATAGAAGTCCGGCAATACTTTCCTCAGATTGGCGCTATTGAAATCGGAAACCTTTGGCCATCCCACAGCCCAGGATACAATGTTAGAAAGGGTGCTCGATACCGCCATCTAGCGTGATGCGGCCGGTATTGCACCTACAGATGAAGCCATGAATTGTCATTGGACCACCGTTTGGGCACCGTTTGGGCACCATATTAATGGTAACAATGACCAGCAGGGGTGCTTGAATACAGCTGGTGACAACGTGAGAGAATGGACTAATTGCACTGCAATGTTGTGGTCTGACCACATGTTTTGTCTAAAATACATAGTATTGTATTGTATGCCTTGTTTTATAAAATGTCCTTTGGGCGCAAGCGATTGATAACTGTCAACGTTGAAACGGCACAAGCTCTCATTTATTTATTTTTTAAGCGACCGCTTTTATTATGAAATTCGTATTATGAAACAGGAAACACCTCCACCAATGTCTTCAACTTAGCTCACTACCTCAGGAAAAGCTCCGCGCTCGACAAAGGGAGAGAGAGGCAGAGAGCGAATGGACAAAATGCACTGCAATGTTGTGTTCTGACAACATGTTTTGGCTAAAATACATAGTATTGTATTGTATACCTAGTTTTTTTTTTTTTTTAAAGCCGCTGCTTTTATTATGAAATTCGTGGCCACATCCGCCTCTGTGCTTGACTTGTTCAAGTGTTTAACTTGACCGACCACTGCCCCTGTCTGAGACCATACAGTTTGCATCGATTCCCTGGCCGTGCAGACGACCAAGATATTCGCCAGAAGTGGATTAAGAATACCAACCGAAAGGACTTTGTTCCCACTAAAAGCAGCACGGTAGGTTTTGTCAGTCGACAGTCTCACAATGGCTAATGTTAATGTAGCAGTCTGGAAAATATGGTATATTATTCAGAACTGCTGACTGGTGTTTTATATCCCTTTTGTACACAAAGACATTCTAACTAGGTTCATTGATAATTCACACGAACAATGACACAAGCGTCCCCTTCATAAGAGCACTGGAATATGGATTATAAATGACAGTACTGGATCATCTTCTACAATGCGTCTCCCCTTGTGACTGGCAGGCGGGACCAGCAGGGGGCGGTAGCAGGCAGAGAGTGGCGGAGAGAGTTGGGAGGTGATATATGGAGGAGACAAGCGGAAGCCGTTCTCTTCGGCAGTGAACTTGGACAACGAGCAGTCGCAGCTAACGGGGGCTCTGGAGAGCCCTGTTGCTGACGTTATGCCAGAGGGCCCCGTGAGATAACAACGGGTGATAACAAGTACTGGCTAGTGGACACGATATCCTAGTACCCAGTACCAGCGATAGTATATGAACAATTAGTGCAGAGTCAGGCACTAGCAATCGGGTTATAATAGTTACTGTGTGCGGTATAAGTAACGTGCGGTTAACCGAGTATTCAAGTCCTTAACCACCGAGTTATAGTAGTTACTGTGTGCGGTATAGAGTGCGCGCACCGGGACGAGCGTGGGCCAACAACCATTCTGCCCCGACTGACTTCGACCAGACCTGCAACCGGCTGCCTGCATTCAGCCTGCTCCGGCGGACTTCACTCAGACCTGCACCAGGCTGCCTGCAGCTTACGGGAGTTCCTCCCATCCAGCAGGGGTCGTCATCGCTCAGCACACGCTCTCAGCCGGCGCTGCCTCTCTGCCCAGCTCCGCCTGCTAACATCCTCGCCGAGAGCGTTCGACGCCATCTTGCCTCCCGGACAACAGTGGAGTGGCGAGGCGGCCATTTCGGATGAGTACAAATGAGCATTGATGCTCCCGATTCCTTATACAATACACAGTGTGGTGCAGCCTGCGGGCGAAAGTAACGTTGCTACTACCATTCCATAGGGGTACCCCGAACAATATATGCCGGCATTAAGATAGGACTTTACTGGTATTTTGTGGGCTCACTCTTTTGTTTTCATTCCTTTTCTTTGAGCGTGATAAAATGTGTGTTTCCTAATATTTCCCGTTCGGTGAACAATTCTATTTACTCCCTTATGTTCCCCCCTTCCTTCCCCATATTACCGACTTGGAGCAGTAATGCCTTAGGGAAGGTGGATACTGTGTTCAGCCCAGACGTGGGCAGCACTTAGTCTAGGTACCGTGAGAGCACTTGGTGCCTGGGTGTAATTATATAATTGATTTATGCCAGTGTAATCATTGTGTGTTGATACCCATGGTTCAATAATCACCAGACGTAGCATTGTTGTAACTAGGCCACGTTACAATAACACTCATCCAGAACGGGAGCACTGTGTGTGTGTCTTTTATTGAGCCCAATCTTAACTCTTTTGGTGTGGGTAACATTAATATAATTAACCCTTTCCTATTTCACCTTTCCCTCTTCATTGTAAGGTTTCTGGGGTCATTGAGGGAGGGTACTGCTTGCGGGGGGAATCAAGTTATTTATTTACCATTCAGTCATTAGGTGTGGGGGGGTGCTAAGGAGACAGTTGGGGAGAGTGAGGGTGTGTTGGGGAGTACTGCTGACTGCCCAAGAGAGAGGGAGGAAGACCAGAGTACCGGACCAGGTTTGTAAATCCTGGGCCTCATACACTCCCACTGCCAGCCTCCAGTTGACGCTCCTGACCCCAAAGACGGAGGTGCAGCTAGCCAGAGTGCTACTGTGTCTCGCTACCTAGTGACCGTGCACCACAGTTCCCACAAAGCAGGGATAATCCACCGTGCTACATTTGGCGTCACAAACAGGATCTACATCCTAACTTACTCCCTTGACCGGGACCCGTAGAGAGACCCACGATGTCTGAGGAGATGGCTGCAGAAGCAGTGCCAGACCCAGGCGGCACTGCTACAGCAGCAAGCCGCAGCCATGAAAGAGTTGACTGACCAAGCCCTCCACACTCTGGCGGCCCTACAGGAGCTACGAGAGGGCCGGGACGCCGCCACCGAGATACAGAAAAGGGAGACTCACGCCGCACAGGAAAGGGCGGCGGAGTTAGAGGAACTGCAGGAGGAGTGTCGGGCGAAGACAACACTACTGGCGCAGCAAGCCGAAGGGATGAAGGAGATGACCGAACTGGCCCTTCAAGAAAAGCGTTACACCCAGGCGGCCCTAAAAGAGCAACGAGACGGCCAGGACGCCGCCACCGAGGTAAAGGAGGAGGAGGAGGCCGAAACCATGGAAGAATTGACCGCGCAGGTGAAGGCCCTGACGAACAGAACCCACACACACGCCGGCCTCCTGGACCGACAGGCGCTGGTCCTGGAAAAGACCCAAGCCGCTCTCGACCGGGACGGCCGCGAACCCCGCACCGGCCCCTCCACCGTGTACGTCCAACGGGACCGCAAGTGCAGCGAGTTCGTCGAGGGGAAAGAGAGAGGAGAGCCGCTGGTGGAAGACTGGATCCGAGACATGAAAGTGCATTTTCGGAGCAGCAGAGTGCCCGGTGACGAACAGGCGGAGTTCGTACAACAGCATCTAAAAGGCGAGGCTAAACGGACAGTGCGCTTCGTGCTAGAAGGGACCGCCCCGGAGCCGGACGCCGTGTTCCGGGTGCTGCAGGAGACATACGGAGACAAGACCTCGGTCAGTGCCTGCCTGAGACAGTTCCTCGACCGCCGACAAAGAGATGGCGAGACCGTGAGGGAGTTTGCTTAGGATCTACAAGAGCAGATGTGTCGCATACAGGGCCGAGAACCCCAACGAGTCGCGGATCCTGCCGCCCGGCTGCAGGAGCAGTTTGTGGTAGGCCTGAAGGATGGGATGCTGCGACGGGAGATGAGGAAGTCCATAAAAGAGAACGGGGAGTGGACGTTTCTCAAATTGATGATGGCGGCGATAGACTGGTCGGAAGAGGAGATGGTCCTGCCCCCCACTAGGGGTGGCGCCCAGGCCCTGGTCCACGCCGCAGCCGCAGAAGGACGAGAGGCCCCGATGAGCGGAGACGCAATACAGGAAGCTTTTAAGCATCTCTTCGCAGGGCAAGAGCGGCTGGGCGCATGTCAGGAGCAACTCTTCCAGGCCGTCCAACAGACGCGGGACGCGACCCAGAGAGGCGGCCCCGGACGGCGACGCAGAGACGACGCGCCCGCCGCTAAGCGGGAACCGCCCCGCCGGGACGAAGAGGGCAGGTTGATTTGCTATGCCTGCAATCAGCCGGGCCACATCAGCAGGGATTGCCCCCGCCACGCCAGCGAGCCCCACCCAGCCCCTGCCCCCACCCCCGAAGTTCCGGGCTCGTCAGGGTACCGACCCGGACCCCGAAGGGCAGTCAACGGCGTCGTAACCGGAGTCGCCGACTCGGCCGCAGGGGGCACTGAGACGCAAGACATGCAAGGGGAATGTCTCACCTTAGACGTCCAGATTGACGGGGTCGAGACCCGCTGCCTCTTCGACACCGGCGCCGAAGTCACCACCATGACCGAAAGCCACTTCCGCAGACACTTCCCGCGGTCGAGGTTGACCCCCTACAACTGGATCACTCTCTTCGCCGCCAACGGGTTGGAGATCCCAGTGGTGGGGTGTCTCTACGCCGAAGTGAAGTGCCTAGATATGACATTTCCGGGGAAAAGCATATTCATACTAAAAGACGATTCAGGCCGAGTGGCCACAGGAGACGCCATCCCGGGACTTCTGGGCATGAACGTGCTCGGCGGGGTAGATGGCCTGTTCAAGGGGATCAAGGGGATGCGGCCGGCGAGCCGAAGACGTGTCGACGCTGGGGGCGTCGCCATCCGGCGTGTGGTCGCCGCCATGGCCCAGGAAGCCCGAGAGTGTATCGCCCCGGGAAGGATGGGGTACGTCAAAGTGGCCGGCAGGGAGCCAGTGGTCATTCCCCCGCACAGCGAAGTGGTCGTCTCAGGCCGTTATGAGACGACAGCGGGGATGCGGCGTCCCGTGATGATAGAGCACACGCCGAGTGCCAACCTGCCTCCCGGACTATTGGTGGCGAACGTGGTGGCATACGCCCGACAGGGGAGAGTGCCTGTGCGGGTGTTGAACCCGACCAACGTGGAGATGGTGCTCCGACCCCGGGCCAGGTTGGCGGAGATCCACTGCCCCGTCAGGTACGGCCTAAGGAGAGAGTGACCGTGGAGGAAGTAGACGGAAGCGTCCGAGTGACAGCGATTGAGACTCGGGACCGCCCGCCAGAGGCGGAGCTGGACGGGAAGACCCGCGGGCTCGCCATGGCCATACAGGCGAACCTGCAGGATCTCACACCGGCCCAAGTGAGCCGGCTGAATCAAGTGTTGGAGAAACACAAGGCGGTGTTCTCCGTTGACGACGGGGACTATGGTTACACAACCACGGTCACACACTACATTCCCACTGGTGACGCACACCCGTTCAAGCAACGGCACCGCCGAATACCGCCCCACGTGTTCCAAGAAGTAAAGAGACACGTGCAAGATCTGGTGGACCTGGGTGTCCTGGTAGAGAGCTGCAGTCCGTGGGCGTCACCAGCCGTGATCGTCATAAAGAAAGACGGCTCCGTGCGGTTCTGCTGCGACTACCGCCGCCTAAATAACGTGACACACCGGGATGCGTACCCCCTACCTCGCATCGAGGAGTCCCTAGACGCCTTGGGGCAGGCCAAGATCTTCTCCTCGCTCGATCTCACCGCCGGCTACTTCCAGGTGGCGGTGAAAGAAGAAGACCAAGAGAAGACGGCAGTCACGACGCCCTTTGGCCTCTACCAGTGGACCCGTATGCCCTTTGGGTTGTGTAACGCACCAGTGACATTTCAGCGGTTGATGACCACAGTACTGGGAGACCTGGCCTTCGACGTCCTACTCGTCTACCTAGATGATGTCTTGGTGTTCGCCAGTGACTTTGAGAGCCACTGTCAGAAGTTGGACCTGGTGTTTGGACGACTTCGGGAGCATGGGCTCAAACTCAAGCCCCGGAAGTGCTTCCTTCTGAAGACCGAAGTCAAGTTCCTGGGACACGTCGTCTCCGCGGCCGGCATACAGGTCAACACCGACAAAGTGAAGGCGTTGGAGGACTGTCCGGCGCCACGCTCAGCGAAGGAAGTGAGGCAGGTGATCGGATTCCTGTCCTATTATCGGCGGTTCGTGCCCCGCTTCGCCCAGGTGGCCCAGCCACTGCACGCCCTGATGGGGAAAGAAAAAAAGGGGTTCGCCAAAGGCCGGCCCGAGGCCTTCAAGTGGACTCCGCAGTGTCAGACGGCCTTCGATCATCTGCGGCAGTGCCTCTTGACACCCCCGGTGCTGGCCTACCCCGACCTCCAGCTCCCCTTCTTAGTGACCACCGACGGGAGTTACTTGGGACTGGGAGCGGTACTAAGTCAGGAACAGGAGGGCGTGGAGCGAGTCATCGCCTTTGCGAGCCGAGGCCTGCGTGGGTCCGAAAGGAATGACCATAATTATAGTGCGTTCAAGCTGGAACTCCTCGCCCTGAAGTGGGCGGTCACTGAGAAGTTCAGAGACCTCTTGATGTACGCCCAGTTCACCGTGATCACCGACCACAACCCGCTGAGACACCTCGGCATGGCCAACCTGGTAGCAGTGGAGCAGCGGTGGAACGCTCAGCTCGCGGAGTACGACTTCGTGGTGTACTACAAACCTGGTCGACTCAACCAGAACGCAGACGCTCTATCTCGCATGCCGATGCGATCAGAACCTGAAGTGGAAGACACTGAGAAAGACTTCCTAATGATAGCCGCGGCCGGCACCCACACCCGTCAGGGTCTCCAGGAACGGGCCGCTCCATTGTCCATCCCCGCCCCAGTCGCCCGCGAGGGCTACGTCATGGTCCCAGCGGAGGAAGTACGGGCCCAGCTGTGCCCTGGGAGACCGACAGAGACGCGGGAGGTCTCGAGTGTCGGCGCACGACGGATAGCGTCACAGAAGGGGAACAGCGGATATGACTGGGCGGAAATGCGGCAGCTCCAGGCAGACGACCCCGAGTTGGGTCCGGTGTGGCGGGCGGTGACACAGGGGGTCCCCCCCACGAAAGTACAGCTGAAGGAAGGAGACCCGAAACTCTGCAAGTTATACGGGCAGTGGGAGCGGTTCCGTCTGCACCAACAAGTACTGTTTCGGCGCGTCAGCGATCCCCGCGACGGGGAGGAGGTTTTCCAGCTGGTGGTGCCCACCGCCCTGCGACAGCGGATCTACGAGACCCAGCACGAAGATGCGGGACACTACGGGGGACGGCGGACCTGATGAGGCGAGGTTATTACTGGATCGGAATGGCAGAAGAGGTGAAGAACTGGGTACAGCAATGCAAGCGATGTGCATTAGCCCGCGATGTGTTCCCTAAGGCCCAGGCCCAGATGACCTGCACTAACGTGACGGCACCCATGGAGGTCCTGGCCATGGACTTCACCGTGTTGGAGAGGTTGGCGGGTGGCTACGAGAACGTACCGGTGCTGACCGATATGTTCACCAGATTCACTATTGCCGTACCGACCAAAGACCAGACTGCGAAGACCACCGCCGCTGCCATCATCAAGTACTGGTTCGTGTACTACGGTTGCCCTGCCAGACTCCATGCCGATCAAGGGCGGAATTTCGAGTCGAGCGTCATCAAGGAGCTCTGCCGACTGTACGGAATTTCAAAGAGCCGCACCACGCCTTACCATCCCCAGGGGAATGGGCAATGCGAGAGGTTCAATCGGACAATGCATGACATGCTGCGTAGTCTGCCCGCAGAGAAGAAGCGGGACTGGAAGGAGCACCTACCCGAGTTGGTACTTACGTACAACTGCCACGTGCACTCCTCTACGGGATACTCTCCCTTCTACCTGCTCTTCGGGAGGGACGCTAGGATGCCCCGGGATGTCCTGGGGGGCAGAGACGTCATTGAGGAGGGGGCGGCAGACCTAGACGAGTGGGTGCAGAGTCACCATGAGCGACTAAAGGCCGCTGCGGAGGCCGCTGAGGCCACGGCGAAGCAGGCGTCCCATCGACGCAAGAGGATTTACGACAGGAAGATCAGAGGTGCACTCCTGCGGGCCGGAGACCGGGTCCTGATACGCGACCACCGAATCCGGGGCCGTAATAAGATACAAGACAAGTGGGAGCCTACGTCATATGTGGTGGTTAAGCAGAGCCACGAAGGGACGCCCGTGTTCACGGTCAGGCCCGAAGCAGGGGGTCCAGAAAGGACCGTGCATCGAGACCAGCTCAAGACCTGTCCCTTCCCGGCTTCTGACCCGGACGTGCGGGGGAGGGCCCCTCGACAGATCCCGGTGGCACCGCGGAGCTCGTCCGAATCAGACATCGGAGGTGCTTTCGGGCACTGGCGGGAACCGCATCCTAGGGCGTGTAACCACCCCGGGCCCCTGCGGGACGCCCCTGAGGAGGCCGTAAGCGCCGAGTCAGAGGTGGAGTCGACCCCCTCAGGAGAGGAGGGGGAAGGCGACGGAGACGGAGTCGAAGAGGAGGTCGTGGGCGGTCCGCCAACTCATGAAGGAGTGCGTGAAACTGTTAGCATAATGTGTGCTTGTCGATCTATGTGTGAAACTGTTGGTCTCAGGACCGTTTTCATGCATGTGTTGGTTGGTGTTTTGTTGTTAACTTGCAGAGGACTTAGCAAGTTCAAAGTGGGGGGAAATGTAGCAGTCTGGAAAATATGGTATATTATTCAGAACTGCTGACTGGTGTTTTATATCCCTTTTGTACACAAAGACATTCTAACTAGGTTCATTGATAATTCACACGAACAATGACACAAGCGTCCCCTTCATAAGAGCACTGGAATATGGATTATAAATGACAGTACTGGATCATCTTCTACAATGCGTCTCCCCTTGTGACTGGCAGGCGGGACCAGCAGGGGGCGGTAGCAGGCAGAGAGTGGCGGAGAGAGTTGGGAGGTGATATATGGAGGAGACAAGCGGAAGCCGTTCTCTTCGGCAGTGAACTTGGACAACGAGCAGTCGCAGCTAACGGGGGCTCTGGAGAGCCCTGTTGCTGACGTTATGCCAGAGGGCCCCGTGAGATAACAACGGGTGATAACAAGTACTGGCTAGTGGACACGATATCCTAGCAGTACCAGCGATAGTATATGAACAATTAGTGCAGAGTCAGGCACTAGCAATCGGGTTATAATAGTTACTGTGTGCGGTATAAGTAACGTGCGGTTAACCGAGTATTCAAGTCCTTAACCACCGAGTTATAGTAGTTACTGTGTGCGGTATAGAGTGCGCGCACCAGGACGAGCGTGGGCCAACAACCATTCTGCTCCGGCTGACTTCGACCAGACCTGCAACCGGCTGCCTGCATTCAGCCTGCTCCGGCGGACTTCACTCAGACCTGCACCAGGCTGCCTGCAGCTTACGGGAGTTCCTCCCATCCAGCAGGGGTCGTCATCGCTCAGCACACGCTCTCAGCCGGCGCTGCCTCTCTGCCCAGCTCCGCCTGCTAACATCCTCGCCGAGAGCGTTCGACGCCATCTTGCCTCCCGGACAACAGTGGAGTGGCGAGGCGGCCATTTCGGATGAGTACAAATGAGCATTGATGCTCCCGATTCCTTATACAATACACAGTGTGGTGCAGCCTGCGGGCGAAAGTAACGTTGCTACTACCATTCCATAGGGGTACCCCCAACAATATATGCCGGCATTAAGATTTTACTGGTATTTTGTGGGCTCACTCTTTTGTTTTCATTCCTTTTCTTTGAGTGTGATAAAATGTGTGTTTCCTAATATTTCCCGTTCGGTGAACAATTCTATTTACTCCCTTATGTTCCCCCCTTCCTTCCCCATATTACCGACTTGGAGCAGTATATGTAATCCCTTAGGGAAGGTGGATACTGTGTTCAGCCCAGATGTGGGCAGCACTTAGTCTGGGTACCGTGAGAGCACTTGGTGCCTGGGTGTAATTATATAATTGATTTATGCCAGTGTAATCATTGTGTGTTGATACCCATGGTGCAATAATCACCAGACGTAGCATTGTTGTAACTAGGCCACGTTACAATAACACTCATCCAGAACGGGAGGACTGTGTGTGTGTATTTTATTGAGCCCAATCTTAACTCTTTTGGTGTGGGTAACATTAATATAATTAACCCTTTCCTATTCCACCTTTCCCTCTTCATTGTAAGGTTTCTGGGGTCATTGAGGGAGGGTACTGCTTGCGGGGGGAATCAAGTTATTTATTTACCATTCAGTCAATAGGTGTGGGGGGGTGCTAAGGAGACAGTTGGGGAGAGTGAGGGTGTGTTGGGGAGTACTGCTGACTGCCCAAGAGAGAGGGAGGAAGACCAGAGTACCGGACCAGGTTTGTAAATCCTGGGCCTCATACACTCCCACTGCCAGCCTCCAGTTGACGCTCCTGACCCCAAAGACGGAGGTGCAGCTAGCCAGAGTGCTACTGTGTCTCGCTACCTAGTGACCGTGCACCACAGTTCCCACGAAGCAGGGATAATCCACCCTGCTACATTAACATATAGCTGCCTAGCCAGCTGTCTAGCCTTAACATGGTGAAAACACGTCTTTAAGCTAACGTGCGGTTCTGCGGTGGTCGCACATAATAAATTAACTCATCAGTTAAAGTTAGATTGATTTATAAATGTGTATCTACATGGGTGAAGATCCAGAAAGCCTTGTGCGAGAATATGTGGTATGTACATGAATCAGTGCTTTTTTTTCTCATTGGGGCTTGTAGTCCATGCAGAGTAAGGTCTGACCCATGACTAATTGTAACAGAAAGTATCTTCACTTTTATGTTTATATTGATGCCACTGTATGTTGAAATTTGAAATTTATTAGAAGGATAAACCCCTTGAGATATGCTATATGTCATAAATGTCACTATGAATTGAAAATGGGGGACCCTGATGTAAACAAGACAAACGTCTTTCTCTGGTCTGCATCCCCTTAACAATTGTATGTATTGAGCCGTACTGTATTGTACCCATTCTGCAATCTGTTAAATAAAGTTTTCATTAATTCATTCATCGTTTTCGAGGGGGTCCTTAACATAGGATACAAAACATACAATACAATACATAACTTGGTACAGAACTCTGACTCGTTGCCTTTTTTGTCAATGCAAAAACATGTACGATGTTGTGCACACAATTACACAATATATTTGAATAGAGTTAACTTGAACAAATCAAGTTAGATTTATATTAAGAAATCAAGTTGGAGTTAGTGTTGAAAATCAAGTACCCTGAACATCATTAAAGTACTTTAACATTACACAATTAAATTGTGTTTACTGTAACTGACAAATATGTTGAATCAACATGTTTATTTTAAGCAATCTTAATGTGAATGAAATATGTTGGGCTCACAAGCAATAAGTAAGTGAGGAGAACAAGGAAAAGTATGTCAGTTGGACAGTTTCAACCTCTAACACAGTAACGGCGCCAGAGAATTGGCCTCGCGGGAGCTTTGGAGGGGCTGGATTGTTTATAGCAGGGGCTAATGAATTTTAATGCAACAAATAAAATATCGGCTAATATAGGCTAGGGGTCGGCTATTAGGTTTGGCCACGGGCCATATTTTCCACAAGCCGTTTCTTGGCGGGCCAGGATCAAAAACAATGGCTAATTTAATATACTGATATTGAAAAAAAATAAAAACGTTTTTCTCTGGTCTGCATCCCCTTAACAATTGTGTGTATTGCGCCGTACTGTATTGTACCCGTTCTGCAATCTGTTTTTCATTCATTCATTCATTCATTCATGAACACAGATCAGCTGTTGCAGTCAGATCACCGCGGCGGGTGACGAACAGATCAGAATGCATGCAAACACGACTCACCCTACCTTGTTTGTTGTTAAGTCCTCCAAAATCCCTGCTAATGTTTGAAACATGTCACATATCCACTCGCCGCCCTCCAATTCCAGATTGGCGTTGAATGCAGCAGCTACTTTATCTGCCAACTTGCCTCGTTGTTGTTGTTGTTGTTGTCGCCACATATTATGCAGAGAGGACGTCGGCTCGGCACGCAAGAATCACCGACCTGTTGCGATAAACCCGTATTTTATGTATGGCTCCTGTTTATTAAAAGAAGCGTTATATTTCCCTGAATCGTTCTTATTTATATCCAAAGATGTTTGTTTTGTTTTTTGAACTCGCACGCATCTCGAACGCGGAAGTGAAAGTGCGTTAGGGACTATTGGTGTAGTCCCGGTGGGACTATTCCATTGGTTCTCCCAGTCCACGTGACCATTTCTAGCATTTCAATTGGCTATAGTGACAGACATGCTTTTGATGACGTCCGGTAGATAGATACAGCTTCACAATAAAAGAGGTGGAGATACTCATCACGCAAACCCACGATAATGTTGCCGTCTCTCTGCCAAATTTCTCAGTTCTTCGCTAAAATACATTCGTAATGTATTTTATATATAAATAAAATAAAAAACATAACTGGGAGGGGGGGCTTAGAGGGGGCTAAGCCTTTTTCAGAGGGGGCTTAAGACCCTGCTAGCTCCTCCCCCCCCGCCGCCCCTGCTCTAACACCCCTGCACTCAGAGAGGGGGGAAGAGTGAATAAACTGAATAGGTGTGACATTTGGAAGCACAACCCCCCCCACACACACACACACACACACACAAACACACCATTTAAATGCTAATGTCCGTCACCTGAACTCAAGTCCAAATGCACAGGCACTTTGTACCACAAGGGCTAGCAATTGAGAATGTATCCCAGTATCAAATCACAATACACAAAAATTAAGATTTCTTTTAATATCTAGTATGATTTATGTATTGTGACAATAATATTGTATTGAGAGCTTTCTGGTGTATTTCTATATGTATTTTCTCCCATATACACTGTAAATAATCATATGTTGTTGCTGATATTTCCAAGCAAGTTTTTTTGCATTGGCTTATTTTAGTTGAATCAACAAGTTGAAACAAACTTGTTTCCCAGTAAATGGCAGCGAAGAAGCTCCAAGCTGTGCATTGATGTGATGGCGAGACACTGCAGGTGAATAGGCAAATATACTTTTTTAGTTGATTTTGAGATTTTGTTATATTTTGCTTGCTAAACATGTCTTCTATGAAACTAGTGACAATAAAACGTCAATAACACACATTTAGTTGTTTATTTTACTTCATTTTGCCTTATTGCATCCATAAATGTGCACATATTTAATGGGGAAGTGCCTCATTTGCATATATAAACATACATTTCAGAAAACTTGCAATATATTTTTTCTTAGTTTATATGTACATAACAAACTGGGAAAGTTTCATAGTGATATCTATTCAAATATTTTTTGCCTATTAGGGGGTACTACACTGTACTACTACACTGTGTGTAGCCTGTGTGTAGTTCTGTTCAGTTCAATAACATCATTATTATTATTATTATTCAGTTATCAGGCATGTGTTTAAGTTGTCTATTACTAATGGTTTGATTAGGTTTTGTGTTTGTAAATATCTGTTTAAAAAAAAAGTATGGCATTTTACAATACAGAACTTTGAAGGCGTTTTCCCAAAAATGTTAAGAGTTTTTCCTCATACTCTGAGCCAGAAATCTCCACTGCAGTAGCACTCACATACACCAAACTTTCCAGTTGTATTCATATCTATGTTCTGAAGGTATTTACAGAAGGGTTTGTTGATATCGCATTCATACCCTGATTTATATCACATTTCATTCCTAAAAACATGGCGAAATATGGAATTTTACCATAAAAATTTACTGAATGGAGTATTTTCTGATTTATGGAGTGATAAAAAGAGATATCCAAAATCCCCTCTGTAATAACCTTTGGCTCTAATATGTCAACAAAATGAAACTATAATTTTGAAAATGGCTTCATCCAATGTTCAGATTTCTGTCCTGGAATTATATGCAAATTAGTGCATATTTAAGTAGATAATGCATCATTTGCATATTTAAACATACAATTTCAGAAAACTTGTAATACAAAACAGTCTTATCTTAATATAAGTAATCAACTGGGGAAGTTTCATTGTGATATCTATTAGTTAATTATTTTACCCTATTCACCTGCAGTGTCTCCCCTTAACAAATTAGAGTCTTATCAGGATTGTTAGTGCAATTGTATTGTACTCAAAGTTGTACTCAAATGAGTGTACAGAATGCATTGTCCAGCAGGCCATAGGAATAATGTATGTAGAAATTGAATAACTGAGTGGTTCAGTATTCTCCTTTGAAGGGGTCGTTCACATTTTTGGACCCCTAGCCCTACTCATCAATGATGTTGTTGATTTGTAGAGTCGTTTCTACAATCCATGCATCTCCTCATACTTGCACACAAACCACAAACCAATGCAAAGTCAAAGGGGTCAAGCTCCTGTCTGTACACGCTGACTGAAGAAGACAACTGAAATCTACTCAACAGTGCAACACAAGGTATATTTCAGTTGTCTTAGCTTGTTTTCATCATCAGGCTATGAATGTTCGTTTTCTTTGCCTTAAACTCAAACTATGGATCCTTTAATTGTCAAAGCCCTCGACAACAGTTGATTGTGATTACATCAGAGACACAGGAAGGTTCAAAGGTTCTACTACTGAAGACATTTCCAAGATGACATCAGATTAGGCTTTTCATTCAAGTCTACCTATCCTGACAAGACACTCTGGCATGTATGTAAAAGGCACTCAGAGAATCCAGGAAGTTATCATATATAAATAAACTATAAATTAAATCATGCCTTGAGAAGAAAACACCCTGACCGGCCATATATACTATGGATTACTATGATGTAGTAGAGATACATTCATGATAGTCTGACTCACAGGATGTAGACTGTGGGTATAAGCATGCCATGTCGGAGTTCTCCACCCCTTCCGCTATATCTGCGACACTATTTTGCAAAGGCACCGTCGCTGCATCCTGTGGCTTAGTGCTGCCCGGGACGATTGTGATTGGTTTAAAGAAATACAAACAAGCCAGAGTGTCTGTTAAACCAATCTTTGCATACGTCGCAAATTAATGTCATAAAAGTATAATAAAGGCTTAATGTACAAACGACAGAAAGAGGTCAGGCATAGTTTACGAGTAGTGACTTTTATTGATCAGATTCAAGTCTGTTAAATCAATATTTGCATAAATCACATCTTGCAAGCACCATTAACACTTTCCGTGCCGGCCGTGTTTTCCTTTTTACCCCTTTGAATGCCGCCACCCACTTCAATGATAGCGCTCTCATATTTGTGAACACATAATCTATGTCTTATATTATGGCTATGTGTCTAATCTGGCCGTCGCTTATCAAGGACTTGTTTGCAGTCAACATTGTCGAAACGGATTGTTTTTTAATCGGTTAATTTCTGTTTTATAGCATTTTGAAAATCGCTCGTTTTTTGAAAGTTACAGGAAAATATAAAGATTCCGTGATAAACAGCCTTTACTGGAATATTCTGGAATACACAAAAAACGTTGTCATTATTCGGCCTATTTATGAATCGTTTTCAAATAAACGCTTGATTATCGATAGTATATGTGTACTTATGCACGCTAGAGAAGCGAGCTGAAAAATCGAATCTCTCATTTCCTGATCGCATGCACACACACACACACACACACACACACACACACACACACACACACACACACACACACACACACACACACATACACAAACACACACACACACACACACACACACACACACACACACACACACACACACACACACAGGAAAACAGCTCTGATTATCCCAAGACTGGTAAAATAGATTCCTTACCTCACATCAGATGTTCCCCAAAAAGATTATTCCAATTCCTGATCGCCATTCCAAATATCGATCGCGTTTATTGATCCAACGCTGCATACTGGAAATATGTATTCCACGCTGTTCTGATAGTCGACAATGAGTCCGATGGGCTCGGATTACTTGCCTGAGTAGTAAAATGTGGATTCCGCATTTTTCTTTTCTCATCAATTTTCATTGAGTCCATTCCAAAAGGGTGCATTACCACCCGGGAGACGATATGGGGCGGTATTTTCCCAATGGAGCTCAGAGAGAGTTTGCAGCACTGACATGCTACTAGATTGATGAAATATGAATTCAAATCGCTAATAAAAAAAACGCTATATCGCGTCGTTGGAAATAAACGGTCGGCATGAACAAATGACATATAGCGTCGTTGGCATTGAAAGTGTTAAGGTAGTGTAGTTTAGTACCCATGTAAATATAATAATACACACCAGTATACTTTTCAGGTTCCAGCCCTTTACGTTTACAAATTGCAGTTCAACATACTATGTAACAGAATATAATTTGTAAACAATTTCAAGCTAGAGCTAGTTTGTACTAGTACAGTACTACTAATGATATTGGGTTCAGCCAGACCCCTCTCCAGTGTTGGCACAGTGCTAACATGGTGTGGCGAGAGGTATCACTACGTGAGACAATAGCGTTGGGGACGTTGGCCAATCTACAATCACAAATGTTGCCATACAAGTTTGGACCATTGAGGCCAGCTGGCCAGGTTACTTTTTGAACCAGGGCCAGGTTACTTTTGCACTTTAAACTGGAACACTGAGCTATTTATTTTAGGTACTGTAGCATTTTATTTTATTGTTTGTGTAAAACTTCTATTGTGGGGATTGTATTGCCGTGAGTAAATACCCAGTATCGGTATAACTGCGCCGGATGAATGTACTGTTTCCCGAGCTATCAGTAAATGGAATATATGAACTGTGCTATAAGGAACTTTGGATAATACAAACTGACATTACAAACTGAAGAGAAATTGAGAGCACCGCATTCGGAAACGCTGTTACTATTAACCTGGGCCCGCTAGTTGGAGAGCAGTACAACGGGGCGTCCAATTGACTAAACAAACGGACATAGGAGCTCGACATGTGTAATTAACTGTGCTATTTCCTTGCCCCTCCACGCCCACACGCCTCCGGGCCGCGTTATATGCTTTTTGTCGTATTGTCTACCAACTATGACCAGCGCTTTTCACTGCCCCAACCTAGGCTAGGATGCGGGAGGAACATTCTGGCCCCAGACCTAAACCTCGTAGCACCCCATACCCACTACTACATGCCCCCTTATCTTTGCTGTGTGCCACCAGTGTGCATTGTTCTTAATAGTACTTGATTATGTGCTGTGACTCCCTGAGACCAGATGTGTGGTATTTATATTCTCAGGCTATGTTTGTAGTGTAGTGTGCAGTGTGATTCTGGATTAGTTTGTGACCATTTCCAGACCTGGGTGCAGTATCAGGACATTCTGAGGACAACAGCAGAGAGGGTAGGATCTTTTAACTGAATACTGTGTACATCATTTTGAAGTGTGTGACTAAATTGTGTTGTGGAAATTGTTTGTAATTAGTTTCACCCAGCTGACAGAAACTGGAGGTGTGGCCTTTGTGCATGTAGTTAAGTGGGCACTTGTGACAGTTTTTCTGCTTAAATACCAGCTTTTTCTCTGTTGGATTCATTCTGAGGACAACAGCAGAGAGGGTAGGCTCTTTTAACTGAATACTGTGTACATCATTTTGAAGTGTGTGACTAAATTGTGTTGTGGAAATTGTTTGTAATTAGTTTCACCCAGCTGACAGAAACTGGAGGTGTGGCCTTTGTGCATGTAGTTAAGTGGGCACTTGTGACAGTTTTTTCTGCTTAAATACCAGCTTTTTCTCTGTTGGATTCATTCTGAGGACAACAGCAGAGAGGGTAGGCTCTTTTAACTGAATACTGTGTACATCATTTTGAAGTGTGTGACTAAATTGTGTTGTGGAAATTGTTTGTAATTAGTTTCACCCAGCTGACAGAAACTGGAGGTGTGGCCTTTGTGCATGTAGTTAAGTGGGCACTTGTGACAGTTTTTCTGCTTAAATACCAGCTTTTTCTCTGTTGGATTCATTCTGAGGACAACAGCAGAGAGGGTAGGCTCTTTTAACTGAATACTGTGTACATCATTTTGAAGTGTGTGACTAAATTGTGTTGTGGAAATTGTTTGTAATTAGTTTCACCCAGCTGACAGAAACTGGAGGTGTGGCCTTTGTGCATGTAGTTAAGTGGGCACTTGTGACAGTTTTTCTGCTTAAATACCAGCTTTTTCTCTGTTGGATTCATTCTGAGGACAACAGCAGAGAGGGTAGGCTCTTTTAACTGAATACTGTGTACATCATTTTGAAGTGTGTGACTAAATTGTGTTGTGGAAATTGTTTGTAATTAGTTTCACCCAGCTGACAGAAACTGGAGGTGTGGCCTTTTGCTGCAGGTGTCACTCATCAGTAATTAGTGATAGTGATTTAAAGACTTGCTGGCATAGCGTCAGCAAAGCGTCGAGAAACGAAGAGGGACAAAGAGGAGGAGTTTTCCTGGAGTTCACCGCAGAGGGATCCACCGATCCACCCAGTGCTAAGTACACCATAATCCCATATTCCCGTCCCACTCTGCTATTTCCCTACTATCTCGCTTCCTCCCTAGCCCCTTCAACCTCCTCCTACCACTCTTGACACCACAATGTGCCTCATACCTATATCCACAATCTGCTCCTCAAGAACAGAATCAACCCATCCACGCCAGTTTGCTAGCAACCCGGCTAATCTCTCCTACCCTCCTACAGCCACTAATACACCTGTCACAGTACAGGGAGGCTTATGGAATTGTCAATCAGCAGTCAAGAAAGCTGACTTCATTACTGCCTACGCCCATAGTCTAAATCTGCAGCTCCTGGCTCTAACTGAGACCTGGATAACCCCCAATAACTCGTCAACACCTGCAGCATTATCTACAAACTATAACTTCACTCACACACCTCGACCCTCCAGACGGGGTGGAGGCACTGGCCTCATGACATCTCCTTCATGGGCTACAAACCTAACGCAACTCCCAGAACTGTCACTCTCCTCCCTCGAATATCATGCAGTATCTGTCTCTAATCCTTTCAATCTCACCATTGTTACACTCTATCGCCCTCCAGGTCCCCTCGATCACTTCACAGATGAGCTGGACATGCTTCTAAGCTCCTTACCGGAAGATGGTACCCCGCTCCTTCTATTGGGCGACTTCAACCTGCCTGACTCATCTCAGTCGGTCCCAGTGGTCTCCCTCCTACAACAATTTGACCTGACTCCCACTGCCATGCCTCCCACCCACAAAGCAGGCAACTCCTTGGATCTCATATTTTCCCGTAACTCCAGCATCATTAACACCACGGTAACTCCCCTACATGTATCTGACCATTCCTTCACATCCTTCTCACTAACTCTCATGCTTAACCGAAAAGTCTTCACCCCAACTCAAACCGTCTCACTCAGACGCAACCTGCCCTCCCTATCCCCCTCCACCCTCTCCTCTGACATAATATCCGCTCTACCTTTGAGTGACACCTTCTCTGCTCTCCCCACAGAGATGGCAACCTCCACCCTCCTCTCAGCCCTTGCAACCTCCTTCGACAAGCTCTGTCCCCTCGTTGAGAAACCTGCCCGCCGTTCCCCACCCAGTCCATGGCTGACGGATGCAGTGAGAGAACAAAGACAGGTCCTGAGAGCGGCTGAGAGGAAGTATAGAAAGTCACGCCTCACTGCTGACATCGACACATATCACAACCTCTTGTTAACATTCTCCAAAACTATTACTAATGCCAAAGCTTCTTTCTTTCACCATAGGATCGAGGCCTCTGCCAAGAATCTTCGCAAACTGCATGCTACCATGTCCTCCCTCCTCACTCCCCCCCCACCTCCTCCTCCCTCATCTTTTTCTGCCGAAGACTTTGCGATCTTCTTTGAGGAAAAAGTGGAGAACATCCGCAGCTCCTTCTCCCAACCCCCACCCATTCCAAACGCTGAATCGAGAACCTCATCCTTCACTCTGTCATCTTTCTCTCCCATTACAGAAGCCGAGACCCTGACACTGGTAACGTCGAACCGTCCGACTACATGCCAGCTGGACCAGCTACCCTCCCCACTCCTCCAGACCATAGCACCGGACATCCTCCCATTCCTAACTGCAACCATCAACTCCTCACTCAACTCGGGGGTGGTCCCCACCTCCCTAAAACAAGCCAGAGTCACGCCCCTCATAAAAAAACCAACCCTGAACCCCACCGTCATAGCCAACTATCGCCCTGTCTCTCTTCTCTCCTTCCTTTCTAAAACACTTGAACGTGCTGTATCCAACCAACTTACTGCTTATCTCTTACAGAATGACCTCCTAGACCCCAATCAGTCTGGCTTCCGGACTGGCCACTCCACAGAAACGGCCCTCATTGCGGTCACAGAGGCACTTCACTTAGCAAAAGCGAAAGGCCTCTCCTCTGTCCTGATTCTCCTAGATCTATCTGCAGCCTTCGACACAGTCAACCATCAGATCCTCCTCGCGGCCCTCGCAGGAATGGGAGTGGCTGGATCTGCGCTGACATGGCTGACATCATACCTCAATGACCGCTCCTACCAAGTGTCATGGAGAGGGACTCTGTCGGCCACCCGCCCCCTCCGGACGGGTGTCCCCCAGGGCTCGGTCCTAGGACCCCTTCTCTTCTCCCTCTACACTAAATCACTGGGTAACATTATCACATCTCATGGCTTCTCATATCATTGTTATGCCGATGATACTCAACTCTTCCTCTCCTTCCCTCCCTCAGATATCCACGTCTCTGAGCGGATCTCGGCCTGTCTGTCCGACATCTCCGCCTGGATGACGACCAACCACCTCAAACTGAACCTAAGCAAAACAGAATTGCTCCACCTGCCGGCCAAATCCTCCCCCCTGACCGACCTCTCCATCACAGTCGAGAATGCAGCTGTGACCGCGTCGCCGACCGCCAAGAACCTTGGTGTTGTCCTCGACGACCAGTTGAACTTCTCTGCTCACATCGCAGCGACAACCAGAACCTGCAGATTCCTCCTGAGCAACGTCAGAAGGATACGCCCCTTCCTGACAAAAGAAGCCACCCAACTCCTCGTCCAATCAACAGTCATCTCCCGCCTCGACTACTGCAACGCACTGCTAGCTGGCCTCCCGGCCACTGCCACCAAGCCTCTTCAACTCATTCAAAATGCAGCGGCCCGCCTGATCTCAAACCTACCGAAGTCAGCCCATGTCACCCCACTTCTTAGGGACCTGCACTGGCTCCCCATTGCTGCACGTATCCGCTTCAAGGCCCTCGACCTAGCATACCGTGCGGCAAAGGGAACCGCTCCCGCCTACCTCCGGTCAATGGTCTCTAACTACACACCCTCAAGACCCCTACGCTCTGCGTCTTCTGGCCGCCTCAGATCTACTCCTATCCAAGCTCCCGGAGGGTCATCAAAGAGAAGCCGCCTATTCTCAGTCCTTGCCCCACAATGGTGGAATGAACTACCCATCCCAGTTAGGACAGCCGAATCCCGTCCAATCTTTCGCCGTCGACTAAAGACTCACTTCTTCAACCATTATCTGAAATGACAAAAAAAAAAAAAAAAAAAAAAATCTAACCCTGACTAACCTTAATGTCATGCACTTGTCCTAATAAACTAACCTACACTGTAACACGCAACACTTTGATGAACATTGTTACTCAGCTGATAGAGTTATACCCTTCTTGCTGTCTTGTCGCACAGAACTTGTAAGTCGCTTTGGATAAAAGCGTCAGCTAAATGACTAAATGTAAATGTAAATGTATCAGCACCATTTCTCACATGTGTTTTAGGGGCAGAACAGATAGTGGGGGTGGGAGTAGCAGCTTGGGGTTGGCCTACAGGGCGGAGAATCGCTTCCTTTTTTATCCACCCTAGGCCTACGGGCACTGGTCTTTTAGATGAGGTTAGTTAGTAGTTATTTGGGCGGCTACGTGGCGCAGTGGGCAAGGTGCTCGCAACGAATGCTGGAGACTAGGCTCAAACAGGATGCCTCCTGTTCGAGCCCCGCTCTCCACATTGCTTTCAGTTTAGCTGGTCGTCCACAGTAATACACATTGGCCGTATTACGGGGAGGGAAACTGAAGGGTGTGGATCGGGCGTTGTGGACAGCGACTCCTACAGGTCGGTTGGTGCGCCTGCGCAGTAGAATCAAGAAGCGACGGGGGCGGGGCCCCTCCAAAGCCCAGACCCCCGACGCTGAAAGATCGAGCCGCGCAGGTGAAAAGATGCGACGGCTGTTACCTTGAGTATCGGAGGGGACTCGTGCTATGTATGACTTAGTCCACATTGCAGCCGGCTTGTGGGAGGCAAGAAACAGCGTTCGAAGACAGGGGAGGGTTGAATTGGGCGATATGAAAATTGGGATGGGAGAAAAATAGAAAATGGGAGAAAAAGTGGATAAAAAAAAAGTTAGTAGTTATTTATTTAGATTATAAACTTGTATGCTATATATCTATATTTCCTGTAATAAAGTCTTTCTTATTGTTTCTTAAACATTCTCCCGTGTCTGTTTGTGGTCTTGGGGAAATTCATGTGTGGTAGGTCGGCTGAGCCCTTTGGGAAGTGTATCCGTGCGGTTGCACACTTTAACCCTAGATCTGGATACTTCCCATGGGGGTCTGGTGACAACAATCTTAGTGGACTTTTATGAAAACAATACACAAGTTGGAACATCGTTTTGAACGTTTTATTAGTTAGTTTATTTACTGTCTTTCGAGTGTCAATGCATAATCCAGACATAGTTGCATTCCAGATCCACCCTGTTGTTGACATGTCCTTAATTCTTTGAAAACATAACGTTACTGAAATGAATAAGGAATGCAATGTTCGCTAGCTTAGCAACGTATTTTCATTCATACTGTAGCTAAGTACTGAGGCTGAAGTGACAAAAGAAAACAGCTTTTTGCGCGACGGAGAAATGCTATTTCACTGAGAGAATATGTCTGGTGGCCATATTATATACTGTATTATAGCTTACTTGAATAAACAAGTCTCCCTCCCCACTTTACTGACGTATTTTCAATTCACAATAAACAAGTCTCTCTCAGGGCGTTTTCACACCTAGCTCGTTTGGAGCTGTTGTTCCGGAACCTGGATCGTTTACCCCCTATTTTGGTTCATTTGGGCATATGTGAACACAGCAAGCGCATTCTGTTGCGGAACAAAACAAGCGGGCCGAGACCGCCTAGAGAGGGTGGTCTCGGCGCACTTCCAACCGAACCCGAAGCGACTCGTATGCTGTGAGAATGCAATCAACTTAACAAACCGACACAACTCACTTGCCGTACTGTATCAGTTTGTAGTCTTTAGGCAGCTAGATCGGTAAAGTTAGCTATAGACCACTGCACTTCCGCGTTACATTGAAATCGGGGCGGAGAGAGCGGGGGAGCATACAGTATGAATGAATGTGGATGAGAGCCGTGATGTAAGTGGTTGCAGCTACGGCTGTGGGGGTGCTGCTGGAGACATGATCCAATAGACTTTTTAAATGCGCCTGAATCTCCTGAACACGGCGCGACCAATTCCTAATCGATCAGAACTAAATCGGCCGATTTACATCACGGCTCTCATCCACATTCATTAATTTGCTCCCCCCGCTCTCTCCTCCCCGATTTCAATGTAATGCGGAGATTCAGGGTTAGGGGGGGGGCACACCCCAAAATCTGACCAATGAGTGACAGTTTGCTCGCGCATGCATTTGTTTTGGTCCGCTGTTAACACAGCCGTGTGAACACAAACAAACTAAGGGACAAGTGCAACATTGTATCATTATAGTCCCTGTGTCTCCCTGAATCGGAACAAAGCAAACAAACTGCAGGTGTGAAAACGCCCTCAGTCTCGTGCCGTCCCAACGTTGACAGTGGCTCGCCTGTAGTGATGAGGAAGTCAACAGACCGCCGCCCGTTGACTTTGCGCCTCCTGGCGGCATAAAACAGAACAGCAGCCTGGTTTCCTAATGAATTACAATGACGTGAGACCACTGTGCGCTCGTCACGGCAAAATGGTTAGGAAAACGAATGGCTCCATCTGTAGGCATTCTCAATGCGATTCCCAATGTTAACCCAGAGTCAATGGGCCTGTAATGAATAGAAATATTGAATAAAAGAAATAGCGATCAAATAACAAGTATAGATCCATATTTTTCAGAGTGATGCAAAAAATTAGCGATTTTAAAATCAAACGTTTTCAAGTATTAACATCACTAACATGTCACAAAAGCATGTAGAATGTATATTATCATCAATACATTAGTTTAGCAATAGGTTAAAAGTGTTAAAAGATAGTTTTAAGTTTTCGATTCGTCTATTACAAGCCTGAAACGGAAATGGAAATTTTGAACAATGGGAATTGTAGTCTTTTTGCTGCCATTTTGTAGAGGACATGCATAGCTGTCGACCAGCATTGACATTTTTCCGAACTACACTTCCTGTCAGAGACTGGGGGGGTTCAAAGTTCAGCGTTCTGAATTAATCATATCAATAATTGTTATGATTCGCGATAATAAGCCACAAAAGGTAACGTTTTTGACAAATATTGAAACACAGTTAGTTTCTCCTCCCTATTGTTAGCATGTAGGAACAATTAGATCTGAAATTAGTTTCAAAACGGTTGCACTGTGGGGGAAATAAAACAGTACACTAGATTACAGTAGATATCATTATCTGTTCTTATGCACGCCTGGTGTTACTAAATCCAAATTGAACTCGGGCATTTGAAAGATAATATATGTATATATATATAAATGTGCGAATTGGCTATAATAAGGTAATGTATAAGC
This sequence comes from Notolepis coatsorum, assembly GCF_963971535.1. NCBI lineage: Eukaryota > Metazoa > Chordata > Actinopteri > Aulopiformes > Paralepididae > Notolepis > Notolepis coatsorum. The sequence continues at coordinate 64,646,873 of NC_140169.1, forward strand.
ATCATATTCTATATTCTATAATAATATTTCAAATTGCATTGGTCCGGATGGGAGAATTCAGTACTGTATCTACAGAACCTTGGGTTTTATCATCTTCCCTTTATTAATTCCCTTAGATTCTTTGTACACATGATCTCAAGAAGGTACTGAACGATATCAGTGGCAGTTTTTTGAGTTTAGTCATTATTATCATGTTGTTATTCACTGTCAAAGATGCAAAGAAAAATCATAATTCATATTCTCCTTTTTGTTTCATCACAATTTAAGCAAGCCTAGTAATAGACACAATATTTCTGACACTGTGAATACATTCCCTGAGGTCCATAGATGTACCTAGATACCAAGAATATGCAAATAGCCCTTGTAAAAGAGAGGCAATATTCCATTTACCTAGGTATATATTTTATGCAGATTTTCACATCGTGTGGAACAGGTTAAGGCGCAATAATAGCAACTCAACATTTTCAATCGAAATAAATGCGCCTCAGAATTAAATGTCAGCATGGCATTTAATCAGATGTGGTGACCTTCGTGGTTTTATGTGGTGTTTAAGACACATTTTTTTCAGAAACAATGGAAAATGGTAGTGGTGTAAAAAGAATGGTACCTTGATTTTTGTATCAAGGCATGAACGGCTTGGAACCGACATGTCAAAAATTATATCTTGACAGTAATCGATAGTACAAATAAGACATTTGACACTGAAATGAAAATGTCATTCCAGTAAGGGGCAGGAGCTAAAACAACGACATCCAATCAAATGAACGACCAAGTGAAATGATTTGAACGAGCGAGCTGTCTATCAAACCCTCTAGTGACATGCTGTTATGCGCATAACACACATACACAAGGCCTGCTGCAAACACATAGCTACCTGCTAGCTATAGTACCTAGCTGGGCGTTGCTTTGGAGGCATCCTGATGTGTTCTGATTGGGAAGGATATTGTTGAATTCAGTTTAAGGATTTGAAAATATTTCTAAATTAACAGAAGAAAAAAAAGATCGAAGGCTAAATGCCTACTTTCTCTTTTGTCCTAAACTAATTTATAAGTAGTTTGAGATATCAGGATTTGCCCCTTTGGCTGGGGTACAGGGTTAAGCTACTCCTGCTTTGTTTTTATCAAGACATAGTGAGATAATCTTGAGTTAAAGGTCCAATCAGCGATCCACCAGTAAAAATGTTAACTAGGAATAGAGACATGTTTTTATTATCTAGCTGATGCTGTGCTCTTGATGCAAGGACCAACATCAGACAACAGGTAAAAGTTTGAAATCGTATTTGCTGTATTTTAGGGCTGTAATATGTTTCTATACATTTGTAAAACCTGCTGTACATTTTGATTTATGATGGACAGGAACGTTCCAGATAGCATATTTTCATAACTCTTTCAGAATGTATTTGAATATAACCCTAATTTCTATGGTAAAAAAAAACACCTTCCTGATCTTGAAGCTGGAATTTCCTGAACACGTGGAAATTGCTGTCATTTGTCCAAACCTCACCAAACCATGTGATAGGATACATCAGTGGGATTAAGAGGGGAAAGCACAATGTCTCTTCTCTCATTGTTCCTCTGATTGTTGTTCCTCTACACACCATCATCACAACTTGAGAAAAGTAAACTAGGCAAACGGAATAATGGCACTCCGTCCATCCTTCGCTGTTCTTCTCTGTCTCCTGCAGATCCTCCACAGCACGGCTGAAATAGGTATGTTTTATTATTATTATATGTGTCTGCATAGGAGTGTTCCCTTACTTTTCATTTGGATGCAAATGATAGTGTGAGAGTAAAACCCCCCTCGAGCATTCATTAATTAATTACCCGAGAACACTTCATCGCTTTCATAGGTAGGAGATTTCGGCCGGATTTATGCAGTGGTGGAAGAAGTACTGCAGTTACTTTATTTAAGTGAAAGTATAAATACCCTGATAAAATAGTACTCTGGTAAAGGTAGAAGTCCTCCATTCAAAATTCAAGTAGAGAAGTATTTGCTATTGAATGTACTTATGTATCTAGAGTAAAAGTATGCATTCTACATGACATTTGTGTATTCCAGTGCTTGGGAGCATTCAATCTTCTATCCATTGACCTCTACATTAAGTGGTATGCGGTCCAGTTATGCAGCTCTGATTACATCCTCTTGAAGTTTGCAGGCTTCAAATGTGAAAGTACATAATCTTCATAAATCTTTGCCAGGGACGAATTAGGACCCCCGGGGAGGGGGGAGGGGGGGCTGTCTCCAAGGCCATTGCAGCAGACAGACATTTTCAGAGACGAGTCGTTTCCTCCTCCTCCTCCTCCTCCTCCTCCTCCTCCTCATCCTCCTCCTCCTCCCCCTCCTCCTCCTCCTCCTCCTCCTCATCCTCCTCCTCCTCCTCCTCCTCCTCCTACCCCTCCTCCTACCCGCATTTCATTGTATACTTGTATGCTGTGACAAATAAAACTCTTGACTTGACTCTTGACTCCTCCTCCTCCTCCTCCTCCTCCTCCTCCTCCTCCTCCTCCTCCTCGTGGAGGTTCTCTTCTCCTCCTTCCCACCTGCGTCCTGTTGGGGCCTCCGGAACCAGAGCGTCTCTGCGGCGGCCCTCCGTGACGGGGGGGGGGCCCTCCTTGCCGTGTCCTCAGTGTCCTGACACCTACAGTCCGCAGGGATCTCCCCCCGAACACGGCCCCCGTAATGATGAGTTTAAATGCAAATGGCAACTTGACGCGAGGAAACGAATTACAGCCGGTCGTCGCTCTGCTTCACATCACACACACACACGTAGATATACTCGCGGTACCTCCGTTACACCCACACGCTCCTACAGAGACGAAACCGTAGGGGTTTTGTTGGAACAAGATAGTTGAGGAGGATTGTTTAAAAGGTCAGGTCAAAAGGGCATGTCAGTTGGAAACGGCACAAAAGCAATAAAGGTACATTATTACACAGGATTAGACCAACTAAGTACAATTCCTAACACCTGCAGCTCTGTCTGTGTTTGTGTTGTTGTTTTTCTTTTGTCTATGTATTGGGCTGTTTTGGGACAATGTCTTTTGTGCCTGTATGGTGTTTGTACTGTGTTGTCTTGTTGATTGCAACCATGGTGAAGCCAAAGATAAATTTCCACGAAAGTGGACAAATTAAAATATCTATCTATCTATGTATGAAATTGACACTTTGCTTATCTCTCCATTCTTTCTATGGCCGCCTCTGTCCGGACACCCCTCCACCCTCCACTCTGCCACGCTCCACTCTGCCACCCTCTACTCTGCCACCCTCCACTCTGCCCATCTCACCTTGGAACACGTGTGTGCGGCTATGACCTCAACCAATCAAAATAAAGGTAAGTCAACATAACAAAATATATTATTGTTTCAGTATTCCTTTCTAATTTGATTCACATTCACAACATATTAACACACACACAGACACAGACACACGCGCATACATGTCTCTCTCCTCTTTCATGAGGCGGAGCTGGGGACGAGACGGGCGGTCTTTTGTCACATAACACACGCCCAACACTCCACACACACACACACACACACACACACACACACACACACACACACACACACACACACACACACACACACACACACACACAGTCTAGGTCAGTGATTCCCAACCTGGAGTCCGCGGACCCCCTGGGGGTCCGCCAGGGGGCGCAGGGGGTCCGCCAGACCACAGATGATTTGAGTTTTTTTTTTTTTTTTTTTTTTTTTTTTTTTTTAGAGAAATATTTAATTAGTACATTTTTATCATCAGAAGCATGAATAGTCTCTCCACTACAATAAAAAATTAAGATAAATAAATAAACATCTAGACATGATTTTTGAACGTTAACAGTAGGCTACCGGGTAGCCGCTAAAACGCGAATCAGTTGACTGTATCACTTTCCGTAGCTAGCCTAGCACGCTAGTTAACTTTCTCGGCTCGTCTGCAGTCAGCCGCCAGAGGCGAAAATGTGTGACAAACGAAAAGGAGATGACGGCAGCTCATCTGCAAAAAAAGTTAGGACCTACTACAGCAATCGCGAAAATTACATCACCATGGGCTTCACTGAGGGACCAGACAAACGACCTGAGTGTGTGATTTGTGGAGAAAAGTTGGCAAACTCGAGCCTGAAGCCCAGCAAGCTGAAGAGACATCAGGCGTCTAAGCACCCAGAAACCGTTGGGAAGGATCCGGACTTGTTTCGGAGGAAAGAACAGTCTCTCAAGGCGAACAAGCCCGTTGATGTTAGAGTAGCGTGGAACAGGGGTGGCAGTGATTTACAGAAGGCTACCGAAGCCTCCTTTGAGTGTTTGCTTTTAATTGCAAAGGCAAAGAAACCGCACAATATTGGCGAGCAGCTCATCAAACCAGCCTGCATCAAAATGGTTTAGAAACTGTGCGGCCCACAGGTGGCGGATAAACTAAAATCAGTACCACTCTCGAACAATGTAGTGAAAGACCAAATTGATAAGATGTCAAGTGATTGCGAGCAGCAGCTGTCAGAAAAAGCTTAGAAAGGGTCCATTTGCCATACAACTTGATGAAACTACAACTGTCGCAGACGAGGCTGTGCTCATCGTTTATGTGCAGTATATCGAAAATGAGGATCTGAAGCAGGACATTCTCATGTCAGTCAACCTTACTACCACCACTCGAGGTGAGGATATTTTTACTGCAGTGGATTCTTACTTCATTCAACATAAATGCAAACCGTTCACCATTAGGGCCTGATTTGAGAGGATGAATACAGGATTTGAATATTGGTCAACATTTTGAAATACATATGGTGCAAGATGAGATTTGTTGATTGAAGGCACAAGTCAAAGAAGCATAGTGGGTCTAATTATGATGCATATGCCTGTGTATAAGCAGTTTGTTATTAAAATGACAAAAAAAGTATTAAAATGACAAAAAAAAAGTATTTTATGGTATTTTATTAGGAGCGGGGTCCAGGAATTTCATCAGAGATGTTTGGGGGTCCCTGGGGGAAGAAAGGTTGGGAACCCCTGGTCTAGGTGATAAGTGCCGGCCGGGGTATACGGCGCGACGAGTCATTTTTGTGTCGTCGCGCCGTATACCCCGGCCGGCACTTATCACTTAAACTTTGCATAATAATAGGATGCGCGCACTTCTGCCTCAGTGATGTAGCCTAAACGGCGCTTAACCGCGTTTGACCACCACTGCATGCCTGATTACTATATATAGCTACAGATACAGCCATAAATAGTCATGGAACAACTGTTTGCCGACCGTTTTGATGCCGTTTTGCGTGGTTAATGTTAACAATGACCAGCGGGGGCGCTCTCATACAGCTGGTGACAACGTGCCGAGGTGGCTGTTCGCCTATTCAAGAAGCTCCGCCCTCGACAAAGGGAGAGAGAGGCTGAGAGAGAATGAGAGCGAATGGCCAAAATGCACTGTGTTCTGACCACATGTTTGGCTCAAATACATAGTATTATATTGTATGCCTCGTTTTATAAAATATCCTTTGAGCGCAAGCGATTGATAACTGTCAACGTTGAAACGGCACAAGCTCTTATTTATTTTTTAAGCGGGCCGCTTTTATTATGAAATTCGTATTATGAAACAGGAAACACCTCGACCATTGTCTTCAACTTAGCTCACTACGATTCAACCTATTGCGTGGCACCATAGAGAGACGTTGTAGTATCGGCGTCTGTGATTTGCCTAAACGTTCGGCTGAGTCTGCAGCAGCCGTAGTGGGCCGAGTTAGACAGATAATATCATTAGAATATTATTCTTTTGGTAACGTTTTATTTCTGACTACAGTACAGTATGTATTACTATCAAGTCAAGTCAAGTCAAGAGTTTTAATTGTCACGGCATACAGGTATACAATGAAATGCGGGTGGTCTTGCCCGCAACGATGTGCAATACAGTGGTACATATAATAGAATCAAAAGAAGAAACAACATTGTGCAGTAACAGGTAGCAGGTAACATGGAGTGACATCTCGGTATCTGTACATAGTTATTTACAGAGCATGTGTGACATGCTAGTTAGCTTTGGTAGTGCAATACACTGTTCCTGTTATTCTAATTTAAAGTGTCCTTTCCTTTGGCCATAAGTGTGCGTGTGTGCGACATGAGTGTGTGCCCGCTCATGTTAAAGTGTTAAGTGGCTGCTCGTGTGTGAGCGTGCACAGTGTGCGTGTCGTGTGTGTGTTCATGTGTGCTTGTGTGTGGACAGTTCAATGTTCTGAGCACTCAATGTTCATTGTTCATGGCTCTGATGGCCTGGGGGAAGAAGCTGAGCCTAAGCCGCTCTGTCCTAGTAGCTGGGGTTCGCAGGCGTCTGCCTGACCTCAGCAGCTGAAACAGGCTGTTATTGGGGTGGTGAGGGTCTTTCATTATCCTGCAGGCTCTGGATTTGCACCTCTTGTTGTATAGAACCTGCAGGGGGGGTAGTGCAATACCCGTGGTACACTCGGCTGAGCGCACCACTTTCTGTAGGGCCTTCTTGTCCTGTGCCGTGCTGTTTCCATACCAGGCAGTGATGTTTCCGGTCAGGATGCTCTCTACAGCTCCTGAGTAGAAGGACTGGAGTATCTTCCCCGATACTCTGAACTTCCTTAACTGTCTCAGGTGGTAGAGACGCTGTTTCGCCTATCTATTACTACCTACTATGGGCCAGCCGTGTATAGAGTGTTCTCACGGCGCGTCATCAAACCGGAAGTCGGCCATCTTGGCGATAAACTTGGATGTAAACAACACGTGATTGCATCGAACTAGCAACTCTTCAAGTTCATTGTTGCTCAAAATGGTCAATTATTGCCGTGTTCTTGGCTGTACTAATATAGGTCGGATAAGGAAAAGCATTTGGAGTTCTTCAGATTGCCAATTGTCATCACAAATCAAGGAGAAGAGGGCAAACAATTGTCTCAGGAAAGGAGACGTTTGTGGTTGGCCAAACTGAACCAGGATTTCCATGGCAAGACTCTTGTCAACATTCGAGTTTGTTCTGCGCATTTCTTGTTAGGTAACGTTATGTGAAATATATTCTTGGCTGGATATGATTGTTATCTCATTTCATAACCTACTACAGTAGTAGTGTAAGACTCAGTTTACGTTATGGTAACGTTACGTCAGGTAACGTTATGTGAAATATTAATAACAGCAACTATCATTTTACAGTGGAATAGTATGAGGCTGGATATGATTCTTATCTCATTTCATAACCTACTACAGTGTAAGACTCCGTTTCTGTAAATGTTCCTAAAATGTAGTGTCAAAACAAAGTGTTTCTTGTCAGGTAACGTTATGTGAAATATTAATAACAGCAATTATCATTTTACAGTGGAATAGTATGAGGCTGGATATGATTCTTATCTCATTTCATAACCTACTACAGTGTAAGACTCGGTTTCTGTAAATGTTCCTAAAATGTAGCGTCTAAAGTGTGCTATATTTTTCATTATTGTATTCCAGGTAAAAAGTGTCACCTGTACAAGAAAGATGACCCAGATTGGGTGCCATCTGTAAATATGACCGGAAAGCAAGAGCCTTCTTCTCTGCAACCACCTAAAGAAACACGATACCAACGGCGTGTGAATCGTACCCAGCAGAAACTGAAGGTGGATGCTGCCCATGTTTTGCTTCTTATGGACATACCAGCTGCTGCTGATGATTCTGCTGCAAGTGATAATGTGTGCAGTATAGGTACTCAAACTGATATGACTGGTGATTTTATTTATTCTATGACCAATGAAGTTAAAAATCTGACAGCGGAAAACCTTCAGTTGCGTTCTGATGTGAAACAGTTGTCCTCTACCTATGACCAAAGTGCATTTGTGGGTAAAGATGAGAAGGTTTTATTTTTCACTGGTCTACCTACATTCCAGATTTTGTTAGCACTCTATGCATACCTTAGTCCCCACCTTCCTGTGAAGAAGTCGCTTAATCCATTCAAGATGCTGATGCTGACATTGATGCGACTAAGGCTTAATGTTTCTACAACCTTCATGTGTTATGCATTCAATGTGTCAATATCCACTGCTTCTAGGGTATTTACTTATTGTATTTTGCACAATCACAATGTTGAGTTATTTTTTTGTGGAGGACATCTTCAGTTTTGCAGGATTTTGAGAAAGCATGGCACTGAAAAGATGGCGCCGCTATGTCCGGCCGCCTGTCTGTGCGCTCTGTCGAGATTGTGCTTACTTTTGTTAATATTTATAGTTTTAAGAGTTTTGTCTGTACCAACAGTAGGTGCATTTAATGTGTATGACCGTCAGTCACTTATAGACATCGGATTACGGGAAACTTACCGACTAGATTACTCCCTGGATCAGCTTTCTGAACCGCAGCAATGGCCTGTGGAGATCTTGAGGACAATGGGACCAGATTCCGACCCCAGGAACAAAGGAATCATCAGGCGGAGAGGGAAGAGAGCTGGGATCCGTAATAGACTGAGAACCAGACGACACCGAACGCCACTACCCAGTATATTGCTAGCCAATGTACAATCAATTGACAATAAACTGGACGACATCCGAGCAAGGATTCAATTCCAGAGAGACGTTAGAGACTGCAATGTTCTTTGCTTCACCGAAACATGGCTGACGCCGGAGGTTCCAGATCACGCGATTCAACCAGCGGATCACTTCTTTATCCATAGAAAGGATCGGTCATCATCAGAGTCCGGTAAACAACGTGGAGGGGGTATTGCCTTCATGTTTAACAAAAATTGGAGTGACCCAACGAACGTGAAGGAACTATCCAACCACTGCTCCCCAGAACTGGAATATATAACCATCAAGTGTCGTCCTTTCTTCCTCCCGAGGGAGTTAACGGCGATCGTCCTGGTCGGAGTGTATATTCCACCGCAAGCTGAAGCCAGCAACAAGGTTGCGCTCTCCAGACTACACGACGAGGTAAACAGAATCCAAGAGGCGAATGTTAACGCCGCCATTTTAGTTCTGGGAGATTTCAATAGCGCCAATCTGAGAAAGGTATTACCCGACTTCTATCAGCATGTGACTTGCAACACCAGAGGCGGTAACATCCTAGATCACTGTTACACGCAATTTAAAGGTGGCTACAAGGCTCATTCTGATAGTGGCTTCGGTAAGTCAGATCACGCATCAATTTTTCTTACACCGAAGTACAGACAGAAAATTAAAAGTACTCCCGTAGTCTCGCGAGAGGTGCAGAAATGGGATGTGACGTCAGAGGATACGATCCGGTCAGTGTTTCACAACACAGACTGGAACGTGTTCCGCGACACAGATAACATTAATGCCTACACGGAGACAGTGCTGGACTATGTTTGTACTAGGGTGAAAGAAACAATCCCCACTACCAAAATGAAAGTTTACCCAAATCAAAAACCCTGGGTAGACAAATCCGTCCGTGAAGCTCTGAGAGAGCGCACCAAAGCATACAACGACGGCCTAGAGGCAGGCAACATGAATGACCACAAGGTGGCGCGATACAACGTAAGGAGGACTGTGTCAGAGGCCAAACGACGCTACAGGGATAAAATTGAACTCCAGTTTGAACAAGCTGACTCTAGAGCTATGTGGCAGGGGCTCAAAACGATGACAGACTACAAAGGCGCCTCCCTCAAACTGAACAGTGACATCTCCTTAGCAAATGACCTCAATACCTTCTATGCGAGGTTTGATGCTGGTAATAACAACACCAGCTCACAAGCCTCGGCAATGGGGGGGGGGGGGGTCGGCTGCTGATGGAGGCGCAGTGTTCAGGGTAACAGAGCATGAGGTGAGGCGGACCTTTAAAAAAGTGAATATCAGGAAGGCAGCAGGTCCAGACGGCATCCCCGGCCGCGTCCTAAAAGTCTGTGCCGACCAACTGGCCCCAGTATTCACTGACATATTTAACCTGTCCTTAGAACAGGCTGTCATCCCCACCTGCCTGAAGAAGTCCACTATTATCCCTGTACCCAAAAAATCCAAGCCTGCTTGCCTCAACGACTACCGCCCTGTAGCTCTCACCTCCATAGCCATGAAGTGCTTCGAGAAGCTAGTAAAGGGCTACATCTGCTCCTCCCTCCCCATCAACATGGACCCCCTGCAATTTGCATACCGCCCCAACAGGTCCACGGAGGACGCCATATCCCATGTGCTGCACACAGCAGCATCACACCTGGACAAGAGGCAGGGGAACTATGTGAGAATGCTATTCATCGACTACAGCTCGGCATTCAATACCATAGTCCCCTCCATACTCATAGCCAAGCTCAGGGACCTGGGCTTGGGCTATGACCTCTGCCAGTGGGTCTTGGACTTCCTGACTGGCAGACCCCAGGTGGTGAGAGCAGGCAACTGCACCTCCTCATCCATCACCCTCAACATAGGGGCCCCCCAGGGCTGTGTTCTGAGTCCCCTCCTCTACTCCCTGTACACACACGACTGTGTGGCTCAGCGGAGTAGCAATACAATCGTCAAATTTGCTGACGACACAGTGGTGGTGGGCCTGATCTCTGCCAACGACGAGAGGGCCTACCTGGAAGAGGTCAAGGTCCTGGCGGGATGGTGCCAGGAAAACAGCCTCTCCCTGAACGTCAGCAAAACAAAGGAGATGATTGTGGACTTCAGGAGGTCGGGGGTCAAGGACTACAGCCCCCTCAGCATCGACGGGGCACCGGTTGAGAGAGTCAACAGCTTCAAGTACCTCGGAGCCCACATATCCGAGGACTTGACATGGACCACACACATTAACAGTGTGGTGAAGAAGGCACGACAACGCCTCTACTTCCTCAGGCGCCTAAGGAAGTTCCAAGTCAGCCAGAAGATCCTTAAGAACTTCTACTCATGTACAATAGAGAGCATCTTGACCGGCAACATCACCTCCTGGTTTGGGAATAGCACTGCAAAAGACCAAAGCAGACTACAAAGAGTGACACGTTCAGCCGAACGCACAATTGGAGGGGGGCTCCCCACCCTCCAGAACATTTACTACAAGCGTTGCAAGGGGAAGGCTAAGAGAATTATTAAGGACTCGAGCCACCCGAACAACTGCCTCTTTGAACTGCTGCCGTCAGGCAAGCGATACAGGAGTCTCAAGGCGAGCACAGAAAGACTCAGAAGTAGCTTCTATCCCCAGGCCATCAGGCTGCTAAACGAACAATGAATGAACACTACACAACAACAACCACCAAACACACATAGCACACACATCCACACGCACACACTCACTTTAAACAAACACACTGTAGCACCCACTCCACACACTTTATAGCACACACCCACTTTAAACAAACACACTGTAGCACCCACTCCCCACACTTTATATTTATGGATGAAGGATTGCACTACAACTCGTACACCTTACTGTAAATTGTACCTAAAATTGTACCTCATCCCATTTCTGCTTTGCACTAGATAGTACTGTACATTAGTACACTGCATAGTATTGTGTATTGTATATTATATGGTAACTCAGAACATTGTACATATGTCTATACCGAACACTGTGACCTCATTTTCTTCTTCTAAATTCATGCTATATTATGTTATTATGTTATTTGATACTATCTTGTCTAGCACAGTCTCTGGAGCGTAACAGTAAGAAGCATTTTGTATGAAAGTATTCTGTACTTCTGTATGACAACTATTAAAGAACTTGAACTTGAACTTGAACTTGAACTTGAGACAAAACACACTATATCCTATATAATTGTATTTTAATTCCTCTTGTTTCTTTATATACATTGCGTACAGCTTGTTATATTACATTTTATTGTATTTTCTTGTTCTTGTGGCCATCTTGGTCGACAGGTCATTTGTCAAGTAATTAGTCAAACGTTTCACACCGAAACGTCATGATATGATTTCAGGCTGCCAATAAATTTGGAAAAACCTGGAGTGCGTGCCTGGACATTGTTTCCCTATTTTTATGTGTGGTACAATACACCATTCCCATCAGAACACTTGAATAACAGAAGAGACAGTTTTGTATGTAACGTTGTGTTTAATAACAATAACAAAATACACCAATAAAAATTGCATAAATAGCAGCATTAACAACAATATAATCTCTCATTTACATAACATAACTTATTATTTGATACACACAATTGTTACCCACTCAGAATATCCTCCTTCCAGAAAATCCTCCTTCCAATGTGCTGCTTGCCTGCATGGTTAAATAAAAAAAAAAATATATATATAAAAATCACAGCATGGGTATAGTGTGTGCAAATCAGCTTCAGAATAGAAATCAAAATAGCACTTATTAGGAGTTGTTTGTAATTAGGCTGTACATCGGATATAAATGAAGACGTCAATACAAATGTATGAAGCTACACAACGGTTTACTGAAAATAGCATAACCTAGGATTTTTTACAAGGTTGCTAATTCATCACTGGTTGGATGTTGGGTTTTGTTTACTTTAAGAGTAGAACAACTAGCACTTTCCTTTTGCTTCTCAAGTGACTGTAGTACATGACCAGCACAGTCACTTTTAGCCCTTATTTTACTTTGTATCTCTTTGCTGCAGTGAAGTCAATCTTTCTGCATTTCTTGTACTCCACCTTTGACATTGCAGTAGGCAACAGCCAATACGCCTTTTCCTGCGTCACTGTCTTTGAGTCCCTCAACTTCACTGTTGCTTCAATGAGAAACAACAATGCTGCTACATGTATTGTGTGCAGGTCTCGCCCATGCCAGCCATACATGTACAGTGGGCTCCAACAATCCTACCAGACTTTTCAGCCATTATCCAGGGCTCCAGGGGTTTTTCTCTTATTCGTTGGGAATGGAGTACCTGAATAAAAGACAACCAAATATAAGCTTGTAAATAAAAAGCGAGTTTGAATGAATGAAAACTTTATTTAACAGATTGCAGAATGGGTACAATACAGTACGGTTCAATACACACAATTGTTAAGGGGATGCAGACCAGAGAAAGACGTTTGTCTTGTTTACATCAGGGTCCCCCATTTTCAATTCATAGTGACATTTATGACATACACAACATACATGACATCATGACATTTATGGCATAGGGACATACATGACATACAGGTATATAGTACTGTTACATTTGTGACATATACGATATGCAAATATACAGTACATTGTTACCCATAGATCCTAACAGAGATATGCAAATATACAGTAGCCTACTCATCAATTTACTTATTTAATAGGGTTTAATTGTTTATATGTTTATGACCGATCAGCATTTTGATCCAAAAATGTGTACTAGTAGTGTTACAAAGGGTCAGATTAAACCGAATATATATATTTATTGCTTGTGATCCCTTGTATAATATTTGTATATCGTTTGATATCCCTTGTATATTATTTGTATATATACACGGAATATCCCTTTACCTGGGTACAAACCAGAGTAATATTCGCTCTCCTATTGGACAGCGACCCTTAGGCGCCAACGACCAAGCCCCAAACGGCAAGTTCAAAGGCAACTCCGGGCATGTCTCAACATGTCCAGATTCTGCGCAGTAATACGAGACAGAACTGAGGTTGGCACTAGATAATTCACCTTACGTATAAATACGGCGCAGGTGGAAACAGCAGCAATTCGTTCATTACTAGTAAAGCCTTCACCACGAGACAACGTGCAGTGAAGTGAGCAACTTTGCCTCTAAATAGAGCCTTGAGAACCGCGTGCGAATAGATTGCTAAAGTGTCAGAGTTTAACGCAGTAACGTTGAGTTCGACTTATTCTAATGTGAAGTAATAGTCTATCATTTATAGTGTATCGTGCGGCTACCGTTCTTCAGTGACCAGCATTACCACCGGTTCGTCGTGTATATAGCTAGTGCACTTATCCAGGCTGGGCGGCCTAAACTCGTGCCCCCACCCGAGGAGTCCTAGACGAGAACCGTTGGATATGTACACCGGAGAACCTACACCGGCGACTGCAGAACCATTTCTGGTTGGATTATATTGCTTTGGGACCGTGAATGCTGGAGCAGAGAACCGTCGACCCCACTGTCGTTTGGGATCTACCCCCCGTGAGGATCATCACTCGAGCCTGCCTCTAGGAAGAGGCTGGCTAGCTGTCTTCCATGCTGTCGAGCATACTGGATTATAGCTGTTGCTTTGTCTACTGATCAAGGGAGTACATGCACTGGCTCCTGTATCTGGAACCTCGTTATTCCTCGTTGACCCAGACTTTGTACCCGAACATTCCTCTACCCCGGCCGGCCTTACACCCGGAGGGAACCCCCCAGTGTCTCCAGCTGGTACTAGTGTGCCCTATGTAATTGCTATACCACAGGTGGCGTCAGTTTAGACCCATCCTAGTATTCATACTATTCTCATTGACTTACGCTCTTTAAGTGTGTTCTTCGCCATACAAGCGTGAGCCTAATTCTCAATCTGTAACCTAACGTTGCTTAATAATAATAAATACCCTTCAAATAGTACTTTATGTGTCAATGCCGTATTCTTGTGTGGGTGTTCACCATATATATTCATGTACTGTATGGCCAGTAATTAAAGTACATAACTAGTAGTGGTTTAATATATCACAATCTTTAATACAGTCAGGGAATTGTACCCCTCAGTTACAAGTAGACTATTAGAAAATTTGAAATGTAAGAGACTGTGCCAACCTACCTGGGTTCCATCCTAGAGGCAAATCTTTCCTGTGACAAAATGGCATCCAATGTAATAAAAAAAGTCAACCAACGAACTAGATTCTTGTACCGGATCTCCTCTCTGGTAAACAAGAATACCCTGAAGACTCTGGCAGGAGCACTCATTCAAGGGTACTACGACTATGCGTGCACCTCATGGTACCAAAGCACCTCAAAGGCGCTTAAAACAAAATTACAAACATCACAAAACAAACTGGTCAGACTACTACTTGACCTGAACCCCAGAACCCACCTCACCCCTGCCCACTTTGACAACCTAGGATGGCTTAGAGTAGACGACAGAGTACAGCATTTATATAGAGCTTTTATCCAAAGTGCTTTACAACTTAATGTACATTAAACTTGAAAACAAGTTTTCATTCAGTCTGTCTCGTCTCTCCCTCCATCCCAACAGGGGGGTAGTAGAGTGACTATACTGTGTATGTACTGTAGGTGTGACATGGAATGCGGCGAAACCCCCACACACACAAACACACCATTGAAATGCTAATTGTTGGGGCATTTCCATTCCCCCCAAGGTTGAGAAGAAACCACAGTACGGGGAGATTGATTGATTGAACATTTTATTAACAGATTGCAGAATGGGTACAGTACAGTACTTTCATCTTGTTTACATCAGGGTCCCCCATTTTCAATTCATCATAACATATATGACATACATGACATACAGATAGACAGTACTGCTACATCTATGACATACCAGATTTGCAAATACAGTACTGTTTGTGATACGAAAAGAGTCCAGAAAAGAGAGTATATACATTTGACATAGAAACTGTACATTGGAGGAGGTTGGGGGGGAGGTTGGGTAGGAGGAGTGGGTGGGGGACACTGTACAACTGAACAAGCAAAACTGTACATTGGAATATTGACTCCCTCCCCGCAGAACTCCGCACCGCCCCAACTCTGGACTAATTAAAAAAACTGCTCAAAACCCACCTCTTCAACTTGGCCTTCAACCCCTAACTTTCTCACTTTATATGTATATGTTGTGTCTGTCCACTATGTTTGTTAATTTGTCATCTCCCCCCCCCCCCCTATGTAAAGCGACCTTGGGTCCTCTGAAAGGTGCTATATAAAACGAAGTTATTATTATTATTATTATTATTATTATTATTATTATTATTATTATTATTATACTTGGTAATTTACTGTACATTGGGGGGGGGGTTGTGTTAGGACATTTACAGGGGCCAGTTTAGAATTGCAGTCTCCCGTAGGTGTTTTTGAAAGTGGGAAGTATTTTGACATGTACATGGGTACCTTGGTCGTGTAGTGTATCTTGTAGACCAGGCCCATTGCAAGTTGTGTCTACTCTAAGCCATCCTAGGTTGTCAAAGTGGGCAGGGGTGAGGTGGGTTTAGGAGTAAGGTCAAGCAGTAGTCTGACCAGATTGTTTTGAGATGTTTGTAATTTTGTTTTTAGAGCCTTTGAGGTGCTTTGGTACCATGAGGTGCATGCATAGTCGTAGTACCCTTGAATGAGTGCTCCTGCCAGAGTCTTCAGGGTATTCTTGTTTACCAGAGAGGTAACTTGTTCTTCTAAAGTGTGAGGGACCAACTCATCAAAAGATGTGCTAATAAACGATAAGTACTGTCCTCATGCCAATATGTGGGTGGTATTCCAACATGCCTATTTCACCTGGCACCCTAGAAACACCACTGTGCAATTTTTAATCAACACAGTTCTATTTAGCTATTAATGGATTTGATCAAGGCAGGAGTTTAGTCAGTTTCAGTCAAGGTCATTCGTACTTCTCATCACAGTTAGGACAGTCGAAACCCGATCAATCTTTCGCCGTCGACTAAAAACACACTTCAATCAATATCTGAAATAAATATTAAATAAAAAGCCGGTCCTTGCAAGGGTTCCGGTGGGTCCCTATAGCAAAATCAGGAATAGTTGACCTTCACCATAAGAATGACTATTCTGACACAGGTTCCCCTCAACTACAGTATAGACTGTTAATAGATGACGGGACCTAAGATGGGTTTACACACTGTACCAGGAGAACTGTAGACCAGGAGTTGTGTTACAAGAGAAGTGATTCAAAACTAAAACTTTGTTTGTAATGACAGCTTCAAGGATGCTGGAAATACATTTACTGAACAATACTTATTTCCCCCATTGTACACTATAAGAAGTGCTTCTACTTTATTCACCTGCACTGCAGAGTATCACGTTAACAATCAAATGGCTAGCAAGCTCACCTGTGACATACTGTACAGTGCAAAATACAAGAGTACAATCTTAGTCAACTTTTATGAAAACAATACACAAGTTGGAACAGTTTGAACGTTTTATTAGTTTATTTACTGTCTTTCGAGTTTCAATGCATAATCCAGACAGTTGCATTCCAGATGAAAAACATAACGTTACTGAAATTAATAAGGAATGCAATGTTCGCTAGCTTACCAACGTATTTCATTCCCTGTAGCTGAGTACTGAGGCGGAAGTGACAATCTTTCAAAGTAAAAGAAAACAGCTTTTTGCGAGACGGATAAATGCAATTTCACGGAGAGAATATGTCTGGTGGCCATATAATACTGTATTATAGCTTACTTGAATGAACAATCTCCCTCCCCACTTTACCAGCATATTTTAAATTCACAATAAAGTCTCTCTCAGTCTCGCGCCGTCCCAACGTTGACAGTGGCTCGTGTTATCGACACAAAGGCACAGTGATGAATGAGGAAGTCAATACTCAATAGACCGCCGCCGGTCGACTTTGCGCCTCCTGGCGGCATAAAACAGAACAGCAGCCTGGGTTCCTAATTAATTAAAACGACGTGATATAACCGTGCGCGCGTCGCGGCAAAGCGTCCATGAATACTAAAGGCTTCATCTGTATATGTATTATTATTATATTATAGCTGTATTATAGCAACTTATTATAGTGTGCATTTCTCCAGGCCTGGCCAGCCATTGTGAAATAAGACGACCCAGTCAGATGTTGCACTCAGCTGGGCGGCTGGGTGGCGCAGTGGAGATTGCGCTCGTCACCAATGCAAGAGACTCCGGTCTCGAATCCGGGTGTCAGCATTGCCTCCGGCTTGGTCCAGCCGTCATACTGACTCAATTGGCAGTGTTAGAGGGTGGGAAAACCGGTGGGTGGGGATCGGACGTTGTGGACAGCGACTCCTACAGGTCGGTTGGGTGATGCCGGTGCGGCGGAAACAGGACGTATCGGGGGCAGCGTGAGCCTCCCACGCGTTATTCATCGCCACTGAGAGTTGGAGCTGCTGCGGCGAAAAGATGCGACAGGCTGCCTCCTTGTGTACCGGAGGGGACACGTGATGCAATGCTTCTGGCCTCACTACAACCGACCAGTGGGAGGCATAGTCTAGCAACGTTCGAGACAGGGGAGGGAAGAATTGGAAACACGAAATTGGGATGGGAGACAAATAAAAAATGGGCAGAAAAAAGCGGATAAAAAAATATATATAATAATGTGCTGCATTTTTATAACATATGTATCCAAAGCGATTTACGACATATGCCTCACATTCATCCATCCATCCATCCACACACACACACACACACACACACACACACACACACACACACACACACACACACACACACACACACACACACACACACACACACACACACACACACACACACACACACACACACACACACACACACACACACACACACACACACACACACACACACACACACACACACACACACTTCAGAAACAAACATAGTATCAAATCAATGAGAGCATCAATAATACACCTGAGTGATGTCTAGTAAAAAAATATATATCTGGAGCCGCTGGATGATCTATGGCACTCAGGGAGACCTTTGCTCCAAAGGATACCAAGGTAGGGATCGCAATTCACGGGCCTCATGCATGAAATGTTCTCACACACAAATGCGTTCTTGTTAGTCTTACAGACAGAAAGTAAAACCTAATGGCTATTTGTAATTCCTTGCCCCTTGTAAGCCTCTTTAACTGGCATTCACCCAGGATTGCAAAGACATTAGTGTTTAAATCTTGGGGTTACGTAGGCTCCACATCCTCTCTATGAGACGAGCTTGAGGAAACTCCACAAGTGTTTAAAGACAAATCTATGCGTGAGGACATTTCATGAATGAGGACCAATGTCAGGTATGGAGAGAGACTATACGTAAAGAACCCATGACCAGTTCGGATGATTCTGGTTATATTAACATATAACCATATAGTATGTTTATTTACTGAGAATCAGTTTAGCTTTCAACAGCTTTCAGTCTGCTTTTGCGGTTTTGCTGTTTGGCATTGACAGCATTGGTGCCTGACGAGGCAAAACATAAATAAAACTAAATCTTGTGTGCAGGTTCTAATTGTCTCTTCTAATTGTCTAATAAATGTATGACTCTAATTAATCTTTTGTAACAACCTTATAGTGAGTAATCATTGCTTATTTTGCTATCTTCTTATCCTAAAACCAAAACACCTACTACCACTACCGGCATTCTGAAATAAATAGTATATTCAAAAGATGGTTTGTTAATTCAAATTCAAATAAATTAATCATTAGTAGAACACTACCTACTATGATATGTCTTTATAAGTAAATCCAAGATAGGAGAGTTTTTTTTTATATATGTCTTTGTATAGTAAATGTGTAAACTTTTGTAAAATTGTAGGCCATATACAACACAGTTAAACAGTAATTGTTTAACTGTAGACTGGTTTTCCATCTTAAACATTTTGTCCCAGGGACCAGGGGCGGATTTAGGATTGTAGGAGATCCGGGGCTTAGCCCAGATGGGCCCCCTTTTTTTTCTTTTCTTTTTTTTTAATTATTTTTTTTTTTAATTTTTTTTTCTTTTTTTTTCTTTTTGGGCAGGCAAGGGGTGGTTTGGAGGGGCTCAGGCACGACCCCCTCCACGACAGATTTTTTTTGAATTTAATGAACCTGTACATGCAATTTCCTGCAATATAGAGCCTTCAATCTTGACTAATAAAGCTGCTCTTTTCACTATAAAACTCAGTTAACCATAACGTAGTTATGGTTAGATTTATATATTGGGGGGGGATATATCATATTTGTCATATAATCAAAAAGTGGTGGAGCAAGATTATACCTTTGCTCCCCCAAGTTCAATAGTGGGAGAGCAGAGATGCTCCGAATGCTCTTATGGCCAGGCGTCTATGATTCACTGATACAAAGTAAAATAGTGCAGTGCAATAAAATAGTTAGTAAAATAGCATAAAATAATGCAATAGTGCATTGCAATAAAATAGTTATCATCGTATTTAATCGGGAGGCCGGTAAGGAGTGCATTACAGTAGTCGAGTTGGCTTGAGATAAAGGCATGGATCTGGTTTTCAGCGTCCTTTTGATTTATAAATGGCCGTACTTTAGCTATGTTTCTAAGGTGGAAGAATTAAGTTTTTGTCAACTTGTTGATTGTGATTTAAAGCTTAGGTCTGAGTCTACCATAACACCAAGACTTAACTCACTCAAATACAGTTAGCAGCTGGATAGACCACAGATGGAAATTAGCTTCATTGATAAACATAATTTACTCACCGATAGCCAGTATGGATTCAGAACACACCGGTCAACATCACTAGCGTTAATAGAACTCATTGAAAAAATCACAAATTCCATAGATCAAAAAAAACATGTAGCTGGAGTATTCATTGACCTAAAAAAAGCATTTGATACTATTAATCATGATATATTAATCAGGAAATTGGAGAGATATGGGATCAGGGGGGTAGTATTGGACTGGGTAAGAAGCTATCTAAATAAAAGACAACAATTTGTGACAATGAGAGATTATAAATCTGAATGTTTGGACATTGCTTGTGGTGTCCCCCAGGGGTCAGTGTTGGGTCCAAAACTGTTCATCTTGTACATTAACGAGATATGTAAAGTATCCAATATATTTAAATGTATTTTATTTGCGGATGACACTAATCTTTTTTTTTCTGGTGAGAATGTCCAGCAGGTTTTAGAGGTCATCACATCTGAAATGAAGAAATTGAAGGAATGGTTTGATAGAAACAAATTATCATTGAACTTGAGCAAAACTAAAATTATGTTGTTTGGAAACTGTAGATTGGATACTCAGGTACAAGTTAAAATAAATGATGTGATTATTGAAAGAGTTTATGAAAATAAATTCCTAGGTGTAATAATAGACCATAAAATCTGTTGGAAACCTCACATAAAACATGTCCAATCTAAACTCTCACGAAGCATTTCAGTCATGAGTAAAGTAAAGCACATCCTGGATAGAAAATCACTCTACATTCTCTACTGTTCACTAGTTTTACCATATTTAAATTACTGTGCTGAAGTCTGGGGAAACAATTATAAGTCTACACTACAACCACTTTTTATACTCCAAAAAGGGGCCATAAGGATAGTTCACATTGCAGGTTATCGTGATCACACTAACATATTGTTTCTGGAGTCAAAGACATTGAAGTTAAATGATCTTGTGGAATTTAAAACGGCACAATTAATGTATAAAGCAAAAAGTCATGCACTTCCAAGAAACATTCAAGAATTGTTCTTTGATAGGGAGGGGGGTTATAATCTGAGGGGAGAACACAATTTAAAGGTGCTAAACGTACGCACTACCATGAGAAAACACTGCATCTCAATATGTGGAGTGATACTGTGGAACAGTCTTAATGTGGTGTTAAAGCAATGTCCAAACATGAGACAATTCAAACTGATGTATTTAAGCATTACATCACACGCAGGAGTGGTTTGTGACCAATAAACCATGCCTAGGGGTGGTCGTTAGGCCCGAGGCGCAGCCGAGGGTCGTTAGACCCCCCTAGGCATGGTTTATTGGTCACAAACCACGACTGCACGTGGTGTAAAGCTTTTATACAACTGCCAGATTCATCCAACCTTATTTCTATACAATAAACACACATTAATCGAAGATTTATTGAAAAAACCATCCGCCAGAAAAAGTAGTTCCCACAACTACAAAAAAGACAAGTTGCCTCCATGTGGAAGCAGCTTGAAGTGCATCCAACCAAACTAACACATCCAACTGTGTATTATTGGAATGATTGAGAGAAGTTGCCTCATGTGGAAGCAGCTTGAAGTGCATCCAACCAACTAACACATCCAACTGTGTATTATTGGAATGATTGATTGAAAATTTTATTACCAGATGCAGAATGGGTACAATACAGTACGGCTCAATACACACAATTGTTAAGGGAATGCAGACCTACTTTCCATAGAACTTCATTCTTAGATGCTTCTATATAAAGTAGGTAAAACAAATTAAAACGTTTTCTTTGCCCTATAGGAAAAAAACTTTTTCTTCGCCCTATTTTTTTATTTATTTCTTTTAGCCTAAACTTAACCAGTTGGAAACCAGGGGTACAGTAATAAAATTAGCAATCAACCAATCAATAAATTCAATAGACCATGCTCACTTAAAACAGCGCTGCTTCTCTCTCAGTCTGACTCCCCCGCTGTTGCAGACAGGAGTGTGTGTGTGTGTGTGTGTGTGTGTGTGCGTGTGTGTGTGTGTGTGTGTGTGTGTCACAGTGTGTGTGTGTGTGCGTGCGTGTGTGTGTGTATGTGTGTGTGTGTGTGTGTGTGTGTGTGTGTGTATGTGTGTGTGTGTGTTTGTGGGTACGCCAGCGTCGGACAGTGTGAGAGAGAACGCTGCAGTCAGTAGAAAGAAGGAAGTAGAAATTTAAATCAATCAATTAATCTATCAATCAAACCGCGATTTTTCTTTTGTTCTAGATTGACTCAAGACCCATCAATTACATCATCCAACATTGTTTAAAGCACTAACACATTCCCCTTGACAGAATCGCTTCATATTTAGTCGTTATGGTGCTTTCAACATAACCATTTGTTGTCCGCGATCTTGTTTTCTCCCGGAGTGAGCCGGGGAGGGTTATGTGATTCGGTTGTGGGCGGGTCCTGAGCCCAGGACCGTGGATTGTTGCCAATAAAGACGTGTGAATGGCCAATCAGAATCGAGAAATTTGCATGCCGTTGTATAAAAGGAAATTATGTTCACAAGGTACAGGGATGAAGAAGGGACTTGATATTCACGGGTGTTTACATTTTTATTTTGTTTCTATTTTATTTTATTTTATACATATATAGTTTTTGTTTTTTGTTTTGCATATATATATATATATATATATATATTTTTTTTTTCTTTTCTTTTCTTTTTTATGTTTAAAATAGTACACTCATTTGAGTAGTGGAAAAGGGGTAGGATTAAATAAGTGTATACTTCTTCCTACTCCTTTTCGAACATGCAGATTGAGTTGTTTTCTTTTTTGTTATTGTTTGTTGTATTCATTGCATGTTCGAAATAAAGACTTCAAATCAAAAATGATGAATTGTAAAAAAGAAAAAAAATCATTTTTTTTTTTTTAAATAGATTCGGGGCTTTTCAGAATACATCCGGGGCTTGAGCCAAGGTAGCCACCCCCTAGCTCCGCCCCTGCCAGGGACCCCATTTTTTCTCTCTTGTGTTAGTCAGTTATGAAAGTATTAATTAATTCAATCTTTATTTAATCTTGATAGATCATTGAAGCAGCAAACTCTGTTATGTCAATGAATATCAATCTGTATTTGTACCTACTACCAGAAGTGTTTACAGTAGTTTATTGATAAATACAGTGATCGACAAATGCTTATTTCGTTGTTCAAATGAATTGTTGATATTGCTCACTAATTTATTTTTTCCCCTCAGAGGTTTTCACAATTGGGGGCAATTCCTATGGAAACCCTTGCCAATTTCCCTTCAAATATGGGGAGAACTGGTATGCAGAATGTACAGTGGAAGGGCAATCAGACGGACAGCTCTGGTGTGCAACAGTGACAGACTACAATGAGGAGAAACTGTGGGGCTTCTGTCCCACCAGATGTAAGTCGTCCTGTCTTGACTCCTTAGATGGAAAAACATGCACAACAACAGATCGCTAACGCTGTGGCGTCCTTGACGAAGACGGACAGGAGCACTTGGATTGGTCACCTGGCGCGGCTCACGTTGACGCCTGTCTGCTCCCGGCTGCCCTTGGGGGGGAAGGACGACGGGATGGGTTAATCGCAGAGACGAATCGCAGAGACGATTCTAAAGAGACAATGCATGCGTGTGTGTTCCGGTGTGTGTGCTAAAAACGAACCGCTGTGTGTACCGCTAAAAAACATGCCGAATTCGGTGTTGTTGCATGCCGAATAAAGACCTCTGCAACAGGTCCTGCATTAATTAATAAAAAAAAAAAAAATTATTATTAATGAATTAACTCCTATCCGAGCTCCGGGAGGGTCATCAAGGAGAAGCCGCCTTTTCTCAGTCCTTGCCCCACAATGGTGGAATGAACTACCCACCCCAGTTAGGACAGCCGAAACCCATCCAATCTTTCGCTGTCGACGCACTTCTTCAACCATTATCTGAAATTATAATTTTTTTAATAAAAAAATCGAACCCTAACTAACCTTACTATCATGCACTTGTCCTAATAAACTAACCTTCACTGTAGCACTCAACACGTTGATGAACATTGTTACTCAGCTGATAGAGTTGTGCCCTTCCTGCTGACTTGTCGTACAGAACTTGTAAGTCGCTTTGGATAAAAGCGTCAGCTAAATGACCAAATGTAAATGTAAACACATTTATTCAATAATGTAAAGTTGGATAGGTTGTTCAGGGAACTGAAACTTTAAGAAAATAACATTATTCCTCTAAAACTAGACTATGTGTGTGTTTTCTAGCGTGCATAAGTACACATATACTATCGATAATCTAGCGTTAATTTGAAAACGATTTATAAATAGGCCGAAAAATTACAAAGTTTTTTGTGTATTCCAGAATATTCCAGTAAATGCAGTTTATCACGGAATCTATATATTTTCCTGAAACTTTCAAGATAAACGACGGGCAGATTAGACACAGCCATAATTTAAGACATACTGTAGATTATGCGTTTAGAGCACTATCATTGAAGTGGGTGGTGGCATTCAACGATAAATAGTGCATGCCACGCTGGCAATCAAAGTGTTAATATTGAATCTTAGCCGCAATTTAATTTATAGAATATTTTGCAATGGGCTAATACACAGGGGTCTATTATCAGTAGGCGGAGTAAGTGGCATCAGTATTTCAAAGGTCACATACACTTTCTTTTGGTTCATAATATCAACGTCCATATGCTTTCCCCCCCAGATAGAATTTACACAACATATTACTGTAAAGGTGCTATAACATTCAGCCACTAGATGTCACACTAGAGCACCAGCATGTCATTTATCCAATCGGGTGCGTTCCACGTGGGGAAATGGGAAGTAAGGAGGGGATACATGCAGGCAACATTCAGCTATTGGGGAACTTTTGTCACAGGTCGACCTGAATCGACCTGAACTTCAAAATCAAGCCAGAGCAGTGGCGGCTCGCCACTAGGGGCGCAAGGGCGCCGACCCACCTGCTGGCCAGCTGCTGTTAAATCAGAGAAGAAGAAAATAAAACTTTTTCGTTTTTGTGTTTTATAGCCCTATAAATAATATAAACATGTTTAAAATGAATAATATTTACTCATTTTAAGTATGTTTGTATTTCCAATGCACAATATAACGTTATTATCTAAATTAAAAAAAACATTGTTTTCATGAGCAGGAAGTGATGTTTTCTTTAATTTTTTCGTATTTCTCGCCCGGGCTAGAAGCGATAGCGCTCTGAGTGCGCGTCACAGTTTGATCGCTGTCTCCGTCACAGCCAATCAGTGCATAACGCGTTGTGCGTTGAAATATGACTATTATGTTGGAATCCGAGCGCGATTTGAAGCGGTCTAGGCAGCAGCGTGAACTTCCGTGAAGAATTTCCATAGCCGCATTTTCGTGGAGACGCTCTCTGATTGGCCGACGCGATGCCAGTTTTTTTCCATAGCCGCATTTCTCGGGTTGGCTTAGAGAGAGAATGCGCCAGGAGGAGGTAGTTCTTATCACAGCAACAGCAGTTCAGTCGACTCGTCAACAACAACAGCAACTACACTGAGCTTAGGCACTCTTTCAAAGTTGGTTAAGGTTAGAGTTTGTCTTAGAGCATGGCGATAGAACGCCAGGTAGTTTGCAGGCTGTTCGAGGCGGAAATGGACAAAGACACAGCTCTTCACTCACACAGCTTGTTGGCTAACAACAAGCTATATGGATGCGGACAATGGATGGACATCAACACAGGCTGGATGGACAATGCCATGGAGTGGATATACTTTATCAACACGCCAACAACAAGGTAGATTAGCGATCTTAACTCTAGTTTAATACATGATACGTTGTCTACTGATGCCGCATAACGTTGTAACGTTACAGCTACTGCTAGCTGTTAGCTCCGTCATCTTAGCTGGCCACTTTTATAATTACTTCATGGAAACGGAGTAACGTTAACGTTTAAACGTTATGTCGAGGTCATACAATACTACAGTCGACATAAGGTTAACGTTACCCCGTTTCCATGAAGTGTTTAAATAGCAGCAATCTTGTTGAAAATGTAACTTTACTAAAATGCTCTCTCTCTCTCTCTCTCTCTCGCTCTCGCTCTCTCTCTCTAATTTCGCCGCATGTGGGACATAACCACTCAGACAATGAATGGTAACTTGTTTAAAATAACGAGCTTTACAAATGTGTTTATTATTGAATGGATCTGACATCATCTGAGAGAGAGAGAGCGAGAGAGAGAGAGAGAGAGAGAGAGAGAGAGCGAGAGAGAGAGAGAGAGAGAGCTGTGCATGTTTGTGTTGGGCTTTTTTTACCAAACATTTGCAAAATGTTTGGTATAGCGCCCCTAGTGGCGAAGTACCCAGCGGCCGCCACTGAGCCAGAGTATTGGTTAACAAACAGTGACACAGACACAGCAGATGAAGATATAACAACAGGGGAAATCTTTATTTACACAAAATGAAGTTGTACAGAAAGGTTGGGAAATGTCCAAAACCAATCACTGGTGCCGAACTTGGTATTGGGGGGCCCTCTCGTCTTCCGCAGCATCGGGCATAAAATGAATCAAATTAGAACACACACATAGTCTAGTTTTAGAGGAATAACGTTATTTTCTTAAAGTTTCAGTTCCATGAACAACCTATCCAACTTTACATTATTGAATAAATGTGTTTACATTTACATTTAGTCATTTAGCTGACGCTTTTATCCAAAGCGACTTACAAGTTCTGTACGACAAGTCATCAGGAAGGGCACAAGTTCAACTCTATCAGCTGAGTAACAATATTCATCAACGTGTTGAGTGCTACAGTGTAGGTTAGTTTATTAGGACAAGTGCATTAGAGTAAGGTTAGTTAGGGTTAGATTTTCTTTATTAAAAAAAATTTAATTTCAGATAATGGTTGAAGAAGTGCGTCTTTAGTCAACGGCGAAAGATTGGATGGGTTTCGGCTGTCCTAACTGGGGTGGGTAGTTCATTCCACCATTGTGGGGCAAGGACTGAGAAAAGGCGGATTCTCCTTGATGACCCTCCCGGAGCTCGGATAGGAGTGGGTCTGAATCTGAGGCCGGCCAAAAGATGCAGAGCGTAGGGGTCTTGAGGGTGTGTAGTTAGAGACCATTGACCGGAGGTAGGCGGGAGCAGTTCCCTTTGCCGCACGGTATGCCAGGTCGAGGGCCTTGAAGCGGATTCGTGCAGCGATGGGGAGCCAGTGCAGGTCCCTAAGAAGTGTTTGAAGGGTTTTTGAAAGAGTTAACAAATTCTCTCTTTGAAACAAATAACCTTTATTGTCTCTCTCTAGACCACAGATTGTAGAGGACATGTCTTGCCTTTGTTTTACTCATTTAGGTGACTAAACTGTCAGAGCGTTTGTTTGTCGTATTTTCTTTTTATTAGCGATTTGAATTCATATTTCATCAATCGAGCCTCACGCTAGTGTTGCAGACTCTCTCTCAGCTCAATTGGGAAAATACCGCCCCCTATCGTCTCTCCCTGTGTAACTGCACCCCATTGGTTTAGAGTGGGGGCAGCCTCCTCATGTTACTTCTCCGGCGAGGCATCTGAAGAGACCCAAGTTGATTGCCGAGCCGGAAAACGCGTGGAATACATATTTACAGTACCCAACGCTGAATCAATAAACACGATCGATATTTGGAATGGCGATCAGGAATTGGAATAATCTTTTTGGATAACATCTGATCTGAGGTAAGCAATTTATTTTACCAGTCTTGGGGTAATCGGATCTGTTTTGACCTATATATCAGCGTGTGACGCAACACGTGTTGTGCGTGTGCTAACTTCGCTAACGTTATCCGCCTCAGTAACATTAGCTGCCTCGCCGGATTCCTCTTTCTCCTCGTCTCTCTTTTGCTCAAAATAAAAATGAATGGGCTTCATGGCTGGCTGAATCAGTTGTCTGATTCTGAATGTATAACTTGCCTATGCCGGTAGCGTTTGTTTGCGAAGACGCTCTCTGATTGGCTAGCCCGCGTACAGCGAAGACCCTCTCTGATTGGTTTAGCTCCGAAGGGCTCGGGGATAAAAATGTCAGAATTGTACATATTTATTCTCTGCTTCGAAGTGGTTATGCTTTGGCCCTCTTTCGAAGTGGGTTATGCTTAGAGTTGGGTTAGGGCTAACTCTAAGCATAACCCACTTTGAAAGAGGGCCAAAGCATAACCACTTCGAAGCAGAGAATATTATGTACAAGGCGGAAGAGACCCTTCGGAGCTAAACCAATCAGAGAGGGTCTTCGCTGTACGCGGGCTAGCCAATCAGAGCGTCTTCGCAAACAAAGGCTACGGAAAAAATCACGCATGCTGTTACCGTGCCTTTCTGTTCCAGTGTACTGTGTTCTCATTTCCTTTCACTCGCATGAAACCACCCGCGTCACCGCAGGAAACTCTACTGTGATTGGACGTTTATGTGCCTTGTGGAATGTGGGACTTGTAGTTTCTGAACTATTAACAGCGGAGCGTTTGTAATCTTGATTGATTGATTGATTGAAAAGTTTATTAACAGATTGCAGAATGGGTACAGTACAGTACAGCTCAATACATACAATTGTTAAGGGGATGCAGACCAGAGAAAGACTTTCGTCTTGTTTACATCAGGGTCCCCCATTTTCAATTCATCATAACATATATGACATACATGACATACAGATAGACAGTACTGCTACATCTATACATTTATGACATATCAGATTTGCAAATACAGTACTGTTTGTGATACAAAAGTGTCCAGAAAAGGAGTGTATATACATTTGGCGTAGAAACTGTACATTGGAGGAGGTTGGATGGGTGGGGTGGGGTTGGGTGGGTTGGGTGAGGGCTGTACATTGGAGGTGGGGGGGGGGGGGGGGGGGGTTGGGTAGGGGACACACACACATTTTACACTGTGCATTGGAATACTGACAAAGCCTTACTTGGTAATTTACTGTACAACTAGGTTAGGACATTTTTAGGGGCCAGTTTCGAATTGCAGTCTCACGTAGGTGTTTTTTGAGAGTGTTTTTGAAAGTGGGTAGTGATTCACATTCCTTTACAGCTTTAGGTAGGGTGTTCCACATTGATGTGGCATAATTGCGAAACGTGTTTAGTCCCTTGTTTGAGCCGAATCTGGGTTTTACATGATTTGTGGAGCTCCCTCTGGTGTTGTGATCGTGGTATTCACTGACCTTTGGGAAGTATTTTGACATGTACATGGGTACCTTGGTCGCGTAGTGTATCTTGTAGACCAGGCCCATTGCAAGTTGCTGTACTCTGTCGTCTACTCTAAGCCATCCTAGGTTGTCAAAGTGGGCAGGGGTGAGGTGGGTTCTAGGAGTCAGGTCAAGTAGTAGTCTGACTAGCTTGTTTTGAGATGTTTGTAATTTGTTTTTTAGTGCCTTTGAGGTGCTTTGGTACCATGAGGTGCAAGCATAGTCATAGTACCCTTGAATGAGTGCTCCTGCTAGAGTCTTCAGGGTATTCTTGTTTACCAGAGAGGAGATCCGGTACAAGAAACGCGTTCGTTGGTTGACTTTTTTTATTACATTGGATGCCATTTTGTCACAGGAAAGATTAGCCTCTAGGATGGAACCCAGGTAGGTAATTTCATCTTTCCTTGTGATAATATTGTCACCCACTGTAACCGAGAAGCCGTCGGTCTTGCTGAGTTTGTTATTTGAACGGAAGAGAATGGACTCTGTTTTGCCCATGTGTAATGATAGTTTGTTGTCGGCGAGCCATATGTAGATTTTGCCTAGTTCCGAGCTGAGGGCTTTTTCAACCTGTAACTTGTTCTTGTCAGAGACCAGCAGGGCTGAGTCGTCCGCAAACAGGAACAAGTTGCAGTCACAAGCTGACGACATGTCATTTGCATAAATTAGGAATAGTAGCGGTCCTAGTATGCTTCCTTGTGGAACACCACAGCTCACTGTGAGGGGGGGGGATAGGGTACCGTTTACTTCCACCATCTGTTCCCTCCCCTCCAGGTAGGATTGTATCCAGCTCACTGATAAACTATTGAAGTATCTTTCTTTTCTTCATTTATCTCTCTAAGTTCATTGATCGTATAGTTTTCTATATCACCCTTCTCTTGCATTGGTTAGGTAGTTCTCAGATGTTCGGTTCAAGTAAGGAGAGACTGCTGACAAAGTGGTCAAAATACAACTGCGGTGTTTATTAATACCACAGCTCAGGAATTAAAACAAGTACATCGTCTCTTTGGTTCAATCTAATTGTCTCTTTGATGTGGCAGTTTTGTCCATGATCTGATCAGCTAGGGCCGATCAGAGCCGTTTCTCCGGTGGTGGTGTTGTTGTCTCTCGGGTTTCCCATGACAACACCGAGTCCTCTCTTAGTGGTTCGCTGGTCTGGTTGTCAAGACAACCTGGTCTCCGTGAGTATCGGTGCTCAGCAGAGAGCGCTCGTTTTTCGTATCGGCGGAGTCTGCTATGAACCTCGGCTCGGTCATCTGGTCTCAATGGCTCTCTGTGTTGCTCGGCTCTCGAGTTCTGTGTGGCTCGCCTCTCAGGGGTCCGTCCCCTGTGTGTGTCCGGGTCTGTGTCAGCGCTTCCCCAGGTCCCTTCTGGGTGTGAGTTCCTTCAGTGTGTCGCCATCAGCCCTTTTTATCAGAGAGAGAGAGAGAGAGAGAGAGAGAGAGAGAGGAGGGGGGGAGAGGAAGCGAGTCCCTGCCTGCCTTATTTTGGTCACATTCCAGCAGAAACTTCTCAGCTGGTGTCCTGTGACCACATGTTTCGCTGACACAACCGTTTGGGTCCTGTGACCACGGTTTCACAGTTTGAATCTTGCTGACACTTCACTTGATGAGAGGATTAGTTTTTCCCTGAGTAACATCCTCATGCTTGTGACTAAAATGTTTACATAGTCTAGATAAGAAACAGACTACTTTTTCAGACAGTGCCCAGACAACAAACCATATGCCTATTGGGTTCATTATTTTATATTTAGCATTAGCATTTCACCACATGTTATTTGATTTCCATCTCGTAGGACGATTTACTAGTCTCCATGAAACACCACATTTAGCAAATGGTCTAACCCTTCATCTCTGATATTTACCAATTAACTGCATTTCTTATTGTTTCTTCCGTTTTCTGATTTGCTAAACCTTGATGCATTTTGAACACTTGGCCTCACTTGAGTGCTGCTGACTCATCTATCTGAGAGGCTCTTTTTACAGTCCGATTCACTCTGTCCCCTGACCACTCTGCCATGTCGTAACTTGAAAGTCCTTACTTAGGGTAGGGGTCAGTTTTATTGTCTTAAGGTCAGCCATCTGTTTCTGGGGAGTCAACCGCCTCTACCCTCTCAAGCCTAGGGTCTCAGAAATAACTTCACATGGTGTACTCTAAATGGCCCTTCTATCAATCAGCATTTGTCTTTCTAATCATTTTCCTTGTACATTTCACTTGCATTTATTCATGTTTTCATTTAGAAATATACGACACTATCAAAACCAATTGCTTTTAGCTTGTCAATCAGAATGGTGTGATTGACAGTGTCGAAGGCCTTTTGTAGGTCCAGCATGACCATGCCGCAGTATTTGCCCGCGTCCACCTCTTGTTTGATGTGGTCGTTCAAGTAGAGAAGGCATGTGTCAGTGGAGTGGGATGTTCTGAAGCCAGATTGGAATTCGTAGATTAGATTTTTTTCCGCGAGGTACTTTTCGATCTGTTCGTATACTATTTTTTCCATGACTTTCGAGATGGATGTAAGGATAGAAACAGGGCGGTAGTTACCCGGGTCTAATTTGCTGCCCTTTTTGTGCAGGGGTGTTACTCTCGCAATTTTGAAGTCCTTGGGGACGTGTCCCTGTTTTATGGAGAGGTTTATTATGTGTGTGATGACTGGGGTGATGGCTGCTGCTGAGTCTCTGAGGAATTTGGAGGGGATGTTGTCATGGCCAGTGGCCTTGTTTGGTTGGAGGGCGCTCAGTTTTTTGAGTACCTCATCTGTAGTTACCATTTCCAGTTTGAAGTCGTCTTTGTGGACGCCTAGGTTCTTGTAGTATGCTACTATGTGTTCTACCCCATACTGCCCTGAGTGGGAGGGTAGTTTGTTTACCAGTGTTGTGGCTATGTTTGTGAAGAAAGTGTTTAAGTAATTGGCCAAATCCAGCTTGTCTGTGATGAGCGTGTTGTCCGTCTTTATGTTTATGTTTGAGAACCTGGTTTTACGTTTTTTACTGCAGCCTAGTTGATTGTTGAGTAATTTCCAAAGTTCACATGGTTTATTTTTGTTTTCCTCGGTTTTGTCATTGATGAATTTTTTTTTAGCAGTTTTGATCATGGAGTTTACGTCATTTCTTAGTCTGTTTCTTTCTAGTTTGAGTTCAGTCACGTGGTCTTGGAGTTCACTGCTCGTGCTTTCTGTAAGCTTTGACTGGCTTTTACGAAACTCAGAGCATTTTTTGTCTCTGGCTTTCATAGCGGTCAGTATTTCAGTGTGCATCCATGGCTCAGCGCAATTTTTTACCCTGGTGGTTCTTAGGGGGGCCATGTTGTTTAGTATTGATGAAAATTTGGTTTTGAAGCCAAGCCAAGTTTCTTCAACCACTGTACCATTGAGTTCATCTGACCAGTCCAGACTCTCCAGTTCAAGGTTAAAGGCCTCGCTAGAGTAGGTTTTGAGGTCTCTAGATGTGACTGTTTTGTGACAGCCAGCCTTTAGTTTTAGCTTTTTGCGGGTACAGAATATCATATAATGATCACTTAACCCACATGCTATAACCCCTTTATTGGAGATCTTGGACTTGTCAGAGGTCAGTATGAGGTCAATGGTAGTCTGAGTTGATTCACATATCCTTGTGGGTTGGGTGATTAGTTGGCTGAGGCCGTGCAGATCACAAAACCTATTGAAGGATTTGAAGACGGGTGCATCTTTTTGTTGCATATCCGTGTTCCAATCCCCAATAAGAATTTTTTCCACATCCTCAGCTCCAGCTAAGCACACATCCAGAGTATCATAAAAGCCAGTTTGATCTGGCGGTCTGTATATTGTGCCGACTAGAACAGATTTTGCCCTTTCAAATAAAATTTCCACCCATACGGTTTCAATTGTCTCATGATGAAGGTCAGTACGGGTAATGAATTTGGTGTCCTTATGTATGTACATACAAACACCACCTCCATACTGGTTTCTGTCTTTACGGACTATAGTATAGTTCTCTAACTCTATTTCAGGGTCTGTTACAGATGGATCAAGTTTAGTTTCAGTAAAGCATATTAAGTCTACCTTACCGCTCATAAACAGGTTTCTTATTTCATCCAGCTTATGCTTAATGCTGTTTACATTAAGGTGAAAAATGTGTAGTCCGTTTTTATTTGCTGTGGTATTGATGTCTTCAAGTTCCAGGTAATTGTCTTCGTCTGTGTCTGGTGCTGCTGTGGGGGAGGGTGGGAGGGGCTTTGTTGTTGTCTCCGTGAGGTCTGTGTGTTGGTGTGTGGGGAGGGGGGAGTAAATGATTTTTCCGGTTCGCACACACATATTCTTAATTAACCTGCCTATTCAAATAAAGGTTTGATGATGATGATGATATTATTAGGGGCAAATACGAGTGAAATGCTCGCACTGTAGAGCATATATATAATTATATATATAATTAGTAAACTGTCTGGGGCTTTTCTTGTCCCCCTTAGCTGATTTTCGAGGGCATTTGGTAAATTTTCGAGGGCATTTTGCCCCAAGCCCCCGTTAATTTCTAACCCTGAATTATAATATTATTATGTAAACAAAATAAATTACCTTTATGATGAACACACCAGCCTGTCCCCTCTCTCTCGCTCTCTCTGTGCGCGAGGACAAATTGGTGCTAGATTGAGAACGGGCGTCTTTCAGAGCGAGATCAAATGAATGAAAGTTTACTGTATATAGAACGGACATTCATACACAGCAACGCGCCTCCATGCAAGGTGTGATGAACATGGAACAATATCTTTTCCTTGACATGAAACTAGTAAACAAACCATTGGGGACCAGCATGATGCTTCAGTCTCTATTAATTATTCAATATCTAGAAGTTTTACCTTGAGGTTAAAAAGGTATTTCCAAACAGGGTTTTTTAGATTGCCGCTCGTATGGTTCTGAACTCTCTGCCATTGCGGCATGTTGTTGTTGTTGTAGGGAGGTGTAGTGGTTACGTCATTGTTGTTTCCGGGCCGGCCACCTCGCTTGAAATGGCAATGTATTTGCAATGGACACATTTATAAATCGTCTTGTTTAAAACAAATAAAGCATGAACATTGGCATGGTGTACCTTTCTCTGTGTATTCATCCACAATCTATAACTCAACATGAAACAATCGTAAAATAATTACGTATATTTTTATTTCAACCAAAAATGCTTAAACAATAATGTTAGTGATAGAAGGGAACTCATTTTGTGCTAAAATGGAAAGCTTGCCAATGTTCACGAGGCAGAATTATTACAATAGCCGATAATACATTTCCCCAAAGTGACGTCACACTACACTTCCCTATTGGCACGTTCTTCAGCGCCGCTAAAAGTGACCCCGTGTGTCTCCCGTCCGTCATGCAGCGCATTCAGGTCCACGCGAGGAGTTGAGAGGAAGACAGCCGGGCTGGTTCCCCCCCCCCACATTCGAATACATTTTCACAATCGAAATTAATGTATGTTTTTTCTTTATATTTTTTTTACAAGTCGATTATTAATTTGCCTATATAATATTTGTCGACAGCCCTAGTGTGAGAAACTCAACCCATGTTAGTTACTCTTGCCTCCAGCTCCACCATCCTACCCGACCACATATCCAGGCCGTCTTACACGGAGGCCAGGCGTTGGATGGTCTGTGACCGCCAGTTGGAAGCCGTCGAGTCTAGACTCGAGCGAGGCAGTAAACGGTCTGAACTCCGTGGTGAAGGCCTGTTTGAGTTCCTCCATTAGTTCAGCCATGGTAGCCCCATCCACGGGGCCGGTCCGGTCCCGCTTCTCAAGACTCGCGCAGCCATCACGCTCGTTATTCTTTTTTCTTTTGGGTCGAATAATACAGGCAGAGATACGGATGTTGTATATTAGTGGTTCAATTATCTTAAAATAAAAAAAAATTGGCTTTTTAAAGTAAAATAAAAGATCGGGAGTGGCAGCGTGGCTCAGAGACGTTCACCCCATTCTCGACCCGGAACCGGAACCTGGGGAGGCTTTTAATCGTCAAGGTAAGAGGATTTTAATTCATGGTATCCATAAACTTCAATCGGTTCAGATCCTTTGAATGAATGAGAATGTAAACAAACTGAGAAATCACTGACTGCGCTCAGAGAGGAGTCGTTCGGCAAAAAAAAAATCCGAGTATATCTGCTTAGAAAACTCGAATTCAATAATTTTTTATTTCTCCACGTGGTAAATACACAGGTCACAACATGTTTACAGGAACGTTTTGGAGTTGTATTTGGAGTGTATTTGGTAACTGTAGGGCACTGTAGGGAACGTCAGGCTCTAAAACCCCCCCACTTCCAGTGATGAAGCTAAGCTACACTAACGGAGCGACTGTTCCCTAAGCTAAATGCACACACAGAGACAAAAAAGGTATGTATCTTCTTGTCTAACTCCAGGGAAGATGTTAAATAAGCTAATTTCCCAAAATGTTGGAGTTTACCTTTAAGCAGAGAAGGTGTTGATATGGAAGGAACAGTCTATTCTTATTTCTGACCCGATATTATGGCAAGTGTCAACATTTTAGTTAGCTAGACTAGATTCAGGTATCCTGATGGCGTCTCTCGTCTCTCTTTTCTACACTCAAAGCGCTCCCCACAATGTAGGGTGGAAAATGCCTCCTTCACCACCACTGGTAGCACCCAACCTTGGGCTACGCAGGCTCAATGGCTGCCATACACTGGCACCAGGCACACATCACACTACACCAGTGCTTCTCAAACTTTTTCTGTCAGGCCCCCCTTTGGCGGACCAAAATATTTTGGGCCCCCCCCCCCCTCGCCCCAACAAAATAGTCATGAAATGGGCGATGTTTAAATTTATTGAAATAACACCAATATCGTGACCTTTCAAATTGGCCCTATATTTTGTTTTCAGAGCCGTCATGGATGAAAAGCCAGCTTCACACAGATACTGTATGTTTCAAGTTTCAAGTTTCTTTAATAGTTGTCATACAGAAGTACAGAATACTTTTGTACAAAATGCTTCTTACTGTTGCGCTCCAGAGACTGTGCAAGACAAGATAAGTATGAAATAAAATAACATAGTAAAATTAGAAGTAAAAAAAATTAGGTCACAGTGTTCAGTTTAGACATATGTACAATGTTCGATGCAGAATAGACGTAGTTACCATACAATATACAATACTGTGCAGTGTACTAATATACAATACTATATAGTGCAAGGCAGAAATGGAGAAATGGGACGAGGTGCAATTTAGGTACAATTCACAGTAGGTGTACGAGTTGTAGTGCAAATCCTTTATCAATAAATATAAAGTGTAAGTGTGTTTGTGTGATCTAAAGTGTGGAGAGTGGGTGCTGCAGTGTGTTGTTTGTTTGAGTGAGTGTGTGCGTGTGGGTGTGTGTGCTGTGTGCATTTGATGGTTGTTGCATAGTGATTATTGTTCGTTTAGCGATTATTGTTCGTTTAGCAGCCTGATGGCCTGGGGATAGAAGCTTCTTCTGAGTCTTTCTGTGCTCGCCTTAAGACTCCGGTATCGCTTGCCTGACCGCAGCAGTTCAAAGAGGCAGTTGTTCGGGTGGCTCGAGTCCTTAATAATTCTCTTAGCCTTCCCCTTGCACCGCTTGTTGTAAATGTTTTGGAGGGTGGGAAGCCCCCCTCCAATTGTGCGTTCGGCTGAACGTGTCACTCTTTGTAGTCTGCTACGGTCTTGTGCAGTGCTATTCCCAAACCAGGAGGTGATGTTGCCGGCCGGTGTGGTGCTGAATGGTATCAACACACTGCTGCATCATGAGATACTTGGTACTCAGCACCACACTCTGAAACGAGCTCTCCAGGTGGATGTATCAGATGAGATTTCAAAGAGTTCTTCCAAGAGTTTGGATGGAGATGTGTCAGGAAGCTTTGTCTCAATGTTGTCTGTAAAGTTTTTTTTTATCCAGAGTAACTTGGTGATCCTTTTCTGTGTTTTATTAAATAATGATTTTCAGATTTTGAGAAATGGTATTTTCATGGAGAACAGTGCAGCTGCAACAGATAGCACTTTAGTGATAATTTTCTGGATTTTTTTTTTTTTTTTTTTTAATAAATCCCAAGGCCCCCCCTGTCATGCCTCTGCGCCCCCCCTGGGGGGCGCGCCCCCCACTTTGAGAAACACTGCACTACACAATGGCTGAACGGCTCAGGAGACAGGGATTGATATCAGCCAATTAAGGGGGGCGGGATGATTAGGTGGCCTTGATGTCAGAGACCTGGGAATTTGGCCAGGAATTTCGGGGGAACCACCTACTCTTTGCGATAGGCGTCCTGGGTTCTTTAATGACCGAATTCAGTCAGGACCTCGGTTTAGCGTCTCATCCGAAAGACAGCACTCGCAGCTGTACGGTGTCCCTGTCACCGTAACAGGGGAATTGTTACTGACTAGTCCAGAGGACACAGTGCTCCCTTCTGGACAACAACACCACTTTCCGACAACAGCCTTGACCAGGGTTCGAACCGGTGATCTTCTGATCATGAGTCCGGAGCTCTACTTATGTAGCCACACTGCTAAGCTTAAAAGCCGCCAGAAAGGGAGATAAGTATGGAGCGGGTGATAACAAATGGTCATATTATGCCAGGGAGAGAAAGTCTTGGCGTCTTCTTTGGTATTTCACCTTGGAGGAGAGAAGGCGTTTTCTTCTTCGGTATTCAGCTCACACAGAGAGAACAACCGAGAGCAACCGAATTGTAACAATTTTGCTGTTTATGCCTATAAACCTGTGTTATAAAGAGAATACTGGGAGCCATATATACATATATTATCTCAAGGGAAGATTTCATTCAAGTGACTTTACTTCAACAACACAACACAACGCAGAGTCTCTCCTGAAGGAAACCAGGATAAGTAACATGAATTAAAAGTAAACCAAATCTAACTAGATCATTATGATGATAGAAGGCAACACACCTCTCCGGACACCAGCGGTCATACTTGCTCAACCCAACTGCGGTACCTTGCTTAGCCCATCCAGTCAGATCTCCATGTCCAGGGTGCTCAAAGCCTTCAATGTCAGAGGCCAGTTCTTTCTACATGTTCACTAAACTGAGAACGAAGAAACGGTGTAAGGGTTCATTCAATACATGAAAAGACATGAATATACAGAACAACATTGTTTATTCAAACTGGCCAATCTATATAACATGCATCATTCAAAAGAAAACCGGTAACAGATTCTCTCATTCTAAATTAATTAATTTCTGTCGGAGAGCAACGTATTTATGCAATCAACGTGGATGTGGCTTTAGGCATTCTTGTTTTTAAGAGAGGAAAGAAACAGAGCAAGTCAGTACTCGGGGTGACATGTAGCTTGTGTGATCAGTACTCAGGGTGACATGTAGCTTGTGTGATCAGTACTCAGGGTGACATGTAGCTTGTGTGATCAGTACTCAGGGTGACATGTAGCTTGTGTGATCAGTACTCAGGGTGACATGTAGCTTGTGTGATCAGTACTCAAGGTGACATGTAGCTTGTGTGATCAGTACTCAGGGTGACATGTAGCTTGTGTGATCAGTACTCAGGGTGACATGTAGCTTGTGTGATCAGTACTCAGGGTGACATGTAGCTTGTGTGATCAGTACTCAGGGTGACATGTAGCTTGTGTGATCAGTACTCAGGGTGACATGTAGCTTGTGTGATCAGTACTCAGGGTGACATGTAGCTTGTGTGATCAGTACTCAGGGTGACATGTAGCTTGTGTGATCAGTACTCAGGGTGACATGGTGTACCTGGGAGGAGGTGGAACCGGTCTTTGCACGCTAAAGCACAATCCATGAGCCTGGTTGGGACCATGATATGGATCCTGGCCGAGAATCACCACTTTGACCTGGGGTTAGAGAAAAAGACAGTTCTCATCAGTGAATCTATGGCAATGACAACCCAACCCAACTGACCTTATAATTACTATTTTGAAGCCTACAGGTTACTTGCTCAACCCAACTGCTCCTTATAGCTTTGACAGACAGAGGGTGAGTGAACAGGGACACAATTTATTTGTTGAATTGATGGAAGATGATTAAAAGTTACACCCATAAAGTGATCTTTAGAGTCGGGCGTGGCAGTAGCCTAAAGTTTTGAGAAGCTAGCTTGTAAATGTAAGGTTGTGAGATTGAACCCAGACAGGCTAGGTACATTTTGGCAGGAAAATAGCATTCTCTCCTTCCTACGTAAAATAGAGCAGTATTGCATCTATATGGTGCCAACCATGTCTGCCATAGTGCCCTTGATTAACCTTGTGCATCCCTAGCAATGGTGGAGCTCACTGGGCTTAAGAGATGAAATGATACATCATGTTTAAAGCCATATCATTTTAACTGTTTACTATTTAAAAAAAAAAAATCTACCCATGATTAACAGTAATAGCATAATCTCAATATATCTCTCAACAGATTACTCATATTTATGAATTATAACCACTCAAACCTGTGTTTGTTTGATACAACGTGTTTTTTCATCGAAAAAACGGATAAATGTTGTTTTTTACCATATTTCTCATATTTCTTTTTGATAAATTACATTTAGAAGTATCTCGACAAAATACCTCTGAATACGAATAAAAAAATATATTAAAGATTCGATGACTAGTTCGGCCAGAAACGGCGTTGAGGCGAAACGTTACAACGTTTTTTCTCATCGAAAAAAACGGATGAATGTTGTTTTTTACCATATTTCTCATATTTCTTTTTGATAAATTACATTTAGAAATATCTCGACGAAATACCTTTGAATACGAATCAAAAAAATATTAAAGATTCGATGACTAGTTCGGCCAGAAACGGCGTTGAGGCGAAACGTTACAACGTTTTTTCTCATCGAAAAAAACAGATGAATGTTGTTTTTTACCATATTTCTCATTTTTTTTTTTTTAAATCTTTTTATTTTTCATGAGGTTTCACATTCAATCGACAGATCTACAGAATGTTCAGTGTCACTCTCATGAACAATTTTTAACAATTTTCCTTGTGCTCCCCACTCAATCCATTCTCCCATCTCTCACTCACACTCACACACACTGGGACATACACACACGTACACGCGCACACACGCGCATACAGGCATACACACACACACACACACGTACACACATACACTTGCCCACATACAGGCACACATACACACAAATAAACAATTAGACAACAAAAACAAAAAATAATAATAATAATAATAAAAATAAAGTAAAATAAAATAAAATAAAGGGACAGTAGGTAAATCATAAGTAAATAAGTAATAAGGAATAAAAGTGCAAATGTTGGTATTGTAAACAGTGACATTTTATAGCACCCAGTTGCTCACACCCGCTTATCGATGGCCACTCCGACAGAGAAGGGTCCGGGCGTGAATATTAAAGGCAACCAACTTGTGTTCGGCTTTTCTCTGATTGGCCGCGCCCCCCCGCCCCCATGCGCAGGCAAGCGCAGTCGTCCCACGTCCCAAATGAAATCCAAGGAGCGCGCGCGAGCGGCAGCGTGGTTATTATGTTTCGCGTTTTTAACAACCAACTACCAGATTCACTCGTGTATAAACAAAGCCCATACAGTTATGAAA
Source organism: Notolepis coatsorum (assembly GCF_963971535.1). Classification (NCBI taxonomy): domain Eukaryota; kingdom Metazoa; phylum Chordata; class Actinopteri; order Aulopiformes; family Paralepididae; genus Notolepis; species Notolepis coatsorum. Next base: position 64,687,633 of record NC_140169.1, read on the forward strand.
TGCGCTGAACTAGAAAGCGTAATGTTATTATGTTTCGCGTTCCATTGATTAACGCCATTACCTGCTGTGCTGTAGGAAGCAGAGGTACAGTAAGTTACAGTAGGTGTAGGTTACATGTTTAATCAAAGCCCATACAATTTTTTAGATGAATGATTGTGGATATAATATAGAAAACACATCATTATGATATTGTCAGAGGGAGAGGCATGACTTCGCGACAGCCATATTAGACACTCACTGTACATCAGTGTGGAACTGTAACGTTATATGTTATTTCGCCCGTGGAGGCTGCTGAGCCTGAAGCGCCAGCGGGGCGACGCGGTGGTTTATACCCGGCTTTCGTGCGCCGCCGCCGGCTTGATACAGCTTCAGCAGCGGCGGTGCTCTGTTGTAGGAAGCCCGTCAATGACAGCGGCGCGCTCTCATATTTTGCGAATGCATAAACTATATCTTAAATTATGGCTATGTGTCTAATATGGCTGTCGCTTATCAATGACTTCGCGACAGCCATATTAGACACATCGCCATAATTTAAGATATAGTTTATGCATTCGCAAATATGAGAGCTCTGTCATTGAAGTGGGTGGTGGCAGCATTACTAACAGTAGCGATTTTTATTGTTTTGTCATGACCAAACATAATCCCAACATAGATAGGAGGTGTACTGTATGTCAAATGTCGGTCATGTGGTGGAAGAGTTTAGTACAGTCACACAACAGAACACCGCTGTAGACTACCTGTAGTACAGTCACACAACAGAACACTGCTGGTTCGACCAGCGCTTCTGCCGCGCCGCAAGGGCGTGTACTAGTGGATTGATTGATTGGCCGTGTGGCCAATCAGAGAAACGCTGAACGAAAAGCTGAACACAAGTTGGTTGCCTTTAATATTCACGCGTCCGGGCCGCTGCGTGTTCAGCTCCCTTTCCCAGACCCGACCCTGTGGGGGCAGGGTTTGACAGCCATGTGCAGGCAACCAGGCACTTATACGCAGACAAAGAATGAATGAATGAATGAATGAATGAATGAATGAATGAATTAATTAATGAATGAATGAATGAATGAATGAATGAATGAATGAATGAATGAATGAATGAATGAAATGAATGAATGAATGAATGAATGAATGAATGAATGAATGAATGAATGAAAACTTTATTAACAGATTGCAGAATGGGTACAGTACAGTACAGCTCAATACATACAATTGTTAAGGGGATGCAGACCAGAGAAAGACTTTCGTCTTGTTTACATCAGGGTCCCCCATTTTCAATTCATCGTAACATATATGACATACATGACATACAGATAGACAGTACTGCTACATCTATACATTTATGACATACCAGATTTGCAATTACAGTACTGTTTGTGATACAAAAAGAGTCCAGAAAGAAAAGAGTATATACATTAGGCGTAGAAACTGTACATTGGATTGGGTAGGTGGGGGTGGGGGGGGACTGTACATTGGAGGTGGGTGGGGGGGGGGGGGGGGGGGTGGGGTAGGAGTGGGGGGGGGGTTGGGTAGGAGTGGGGGGGGGGGTTGGGTAGGAGGGGTGGGTGGGGGACACTGTACAACTGTACAAACAACACTGTACATTGATAAACAACACTGTACATTGAGCCTCAACAGATCAGCTAATCTAATCTGCTAAAACTCCACGTCTGTTATATTAGATATGACACATTTATAGGACTACATTATGAGTTTCCAGTTGAGTATAGAGTGGATTCCAAAGTTCTTGAAATAAGTGACCCTGGTTGTGGTTTTCAAGCGTTATCTTTTCTAAGGGAAGAAACTGAGATATTTGTTCTATGAACATATTGAATGTTGGTGCGATTTCATTTTTCCATAGAAGAAGTATACATTTCTTTGCAAAATATGTTATGTATGCCAACAGTCTGCATTTCTTTTGGTCTAAGTGGCAGTTTGTTATATTATTTAATAGATAGACACATGGTGATAACTCAAATTCCAACTCCATGACAGATTTAGTAAATACGTGGATCTTGTTCCAGAAATGCTTCAATTTGCTACATTGCCAGAACATACAGTATGCAGAAATGTTCCTTCTTTAATTTGACATCTTGGGCAATTTGGTGAGTTTTCTTTCGAAATTTTGTGCATTTTTACAGGAGTATTTATGAATACATTTGAAATTACTTTCTTTGATCTTATTGCTTGTAAAGGGAAAGAAAGTTCGATCACAGATATCTTGCCAATTGTTTTCTTCAAATTTCGTTGCCAGGTCCGTCTCCCAGCATCTTAATAGAGCTGGGAAGACTGTTTGGCATTCATTAGTTAGAATTTCATATAGTTCACTGATTTTACCTTTAATTGTGGATGAGGTAGTTCGTTTTTCTTCCAATTCTGTCATTTCAAAGCTTAACTTGTTTTCTTTAGTAAGTGAACTTAAAGTGCTTTGAATTTGCATATATTTTAAGAAGTCTGAGTTAGGAATGTTGTATTCTTCTCTTAGTTCCTGAAAATGCTTTTAATTTCCAGTTTTTATGAAAAAGGTCTTTAAGTTGAGTTACCCCCAAGTGTCTCCACTTGTTTACCGTACTTTTCGGACTATAAGCCGCGGCTTTTCCCCCCATTTTTCGACCCTGCGGCTTATATAACGGTGCGGCTTATATGTGACTCGACGTGACCAAACTCGAAAGTGTAAACATCTAAATATTGCTTTTTTGACTGCATTGAAATGTTATTTATCTGTTCCCTTATTTGCTAAACTTAATACAACTTGTAAATGAGTTAATGCTTGTTATTTGTCCGACAGTATTGTGTCCCAATGTTAATTACATATGGTAATTAAACATTAAAACACCTGCGGCTTATAGTCCAGTGCGGCTTATATATGTACACATCATTCAATTTAGCTGCTGCGGCTTATAGTCAGGTGCGGCTTATAGTGCGAAAAGTACGGTATATCAGTTGAATGAAAATATTTCTTTAGGTCAGGGTTTTGATGAATAGGTGAATAAACAGAGATGCATTTAGTTATGCCAAACTTTTTCGAGCAATCTTTCCATGCAGATAGGGTATTCACAACCGTGAAATATTGCTTTATATTTTCTATTTTGTCAAAATTCTTTATAAAAAAAAGAGAGTTTAGAGGTAAAGGATCAACCAGTCCCGCTTCTATCTGTATCCAGTGTGAGTCTGGTCCTCCCAATGACCATGATACTATAGTTCGAAGTTGGGCTGACCAGTAGTAGTGTTGGAGATTGGGAAGACCTAGACCACCCATGAACTCAGGTTTCATAAGAGTCAGTAATTTAATCCTTGGTTTTTTATTGGACCAAATAAATTTTGAGATACGTTTATTCAATATGTTAAAATATGTTATAGATAGGTAGCAGGGTACATTTTGAAAGAGAAAGTTCAATCTCGGAAGGATATTCATCCTGATGACGTTTATCCTTCCTAGAAGGGATAGGGGTAGTTTGTCCCATCTACCTAGATCTGTGTTAATTTCAATTGTAAGAGGAGTGTAATTTTTTTCAAATAAATCATTTAATTGCGGTGTAAAGTGTACTCCCAAGTATTTGAAGCCTCCTGGTGACCATCGAAATGGGTAGGATTTCTGCATTTCTTTTGTTGGTTTCATATGTAGGAGACATGCATTAGATTTATTATAATTTATCTTGTATCCTGAGTACTTTCCAAATTGTTCGATTGTGTTATACAGATGTAATAAGGAGTTTTCTGGTTGCTCAATGTATAGAACAATGTCGTCAGCATATAAAGATATTTTGTGTTCAACCTTATCGATATACACTCCTTTTATGTTAATGTTGTCTCGTACAGATGCAGCCAAAATTTCTATTATTATTGCGAATAATGAGCTTGACATTGGGCACCCCTGTCTTGTTCCTCTCATTAAGAGAAACGGATCAGATGTATTGCCATTAGTAATAACTGCTGCTTTTGGAGTTTGATAAATTGCTTTAATCCACTGGATAAAATGTGACCCTATATTAAGTTTTTGCAACACGTTAAAAAGAAAGTTCCACTCGACTCTGTCAAAAGCCTTCTCTGCATCCAGAGATAGGAGTAGAGAGGGCCTCTGTTTTAGATTCAAATGATTGGTTATATTTAATAACCTTCTGATGTTATCGGTAGCATATCTTCCCTTAACAAATCCAGCCTGATCTGGGTTTACCAATTTCGGCGTGATGGTTTCAAGTCTTTTCGCTAATGCTTTGGTGATAGTCTTATAATCATGATCTAAAAGACTTATAGGTCTGTATGATGAACAGTCTAATGGATCCTTACCACTTTTATGCAGTACTGTGATGTTTGCCAAGCTCATTGTTTGAGGAAGTGCCTTGTTGCGTCCAAAGTTGTTAATCATTCCCATAAAAATGGGTTTCAAGTCATTCCAGTACTCCTTATATAGCTGTGCCGGGAAGCCATCTGGTCCTGGACTTTTGTCTATAGGCATTGAATTAATTGTTGCTAGTATTTCTTGTTCGGTAAAGGGTGCATTAAGACTCTCTTGATCTGATTCTGAGAGCTTTGGCATTTTGATACCTTCTAATAATCTATCCAGTTCCTCCTGTGTGTAATTACTTTGAGATTTGTATAGTATATTGTAATACTCCTGGAATGCCTGATTGATTTCTTTTGGATGATGTGTGATGTTGCCTTTGAACCAAATTGCTTTTATAGTCCTTTCGGCTTGTTCTTTTTTTAGTTGATGGGCTAATAGTTTACTGGGTTTGTTGCCAAATTCATAGTGTTTTTGTCTAACCTGATTCATTTGTTGCATAATTATATTTGTAGTCTTGATATTTAATTTGGCTCTGGCAGTTACTAAATGTTTCCAGTTGTCTTCTGTTGCTGCAACTTTATGGAGGGCTTCGCATCTTTCAATTTCTTTTTCTAGTTCTTTTGTGTGTGCGATTTCTTCCCTTTTACTAAATGATGTGTATGAGATAATATGTCCTCTTAAAGTGGCTTTTGCAGCTTCCCAGATTATGTTTGGGTCCATGCTAGGATCATTGTTTTCATCTATGTAATTTTTAATCCATACCTTCATTTTTGATCTAAATGTTTCATCCCTCAGCAATGAGGTATTGAATCTCCATTGCCTACGAGTGAACTTCTCTCCATCCAGACGAACGGTCAGGTCAATTCTCGCATGGTCTGATAGTGTGATTGGATTGATACAACAGTTTTTTACCATGTGAAGATGTCTTGAGTAGATCAAAAAGTAATCAATCCTAGAATATGAGACATTGGCGTTTGAATAGTAAGTGTAGTCTTTAACCTTTGGATTTAGTTCCCGCCACACATCAACTAGGCCACTTTCTTTGCATAAACCTTTGAGTACTTTTATGGACTTTGGTTTGTTACTTTTAGACTGTGTGGTCTTGTCCATCTTCTGATTCAGTGCACAGTTAAAGTCTCCGCCTATGACCCCAAATCCTTTGCAGTTTTCGTTGAAAAGCAATACCATATCTGACATGAATGCAGGGTCATCTGTGTTAGGAGCGTAGATATTAAGGAAAGTGGTAGATATTCCATTAATAGAACCTGAAATCAAAACATATCGCCCATTTGGGTCAGTGATTTTCTTCTCTAATTTAAATGGCGTGTTTCTATTGATTAGAATAGCAGTTCCCCTACTGTGACTTTTGTATGAAGAAAAATACACTTGTCCCACCCAATCCTTTTGTAGCTTTAAATGTTCAATTTCTGATAAGAATGTTTCTTGCAGGAAGGCTATATGTACCATCTTATCTTTTAGAACAGATACTTTTTTTGCTCTTATAGTGGGATTACCCAAGCCTTTGACATTCCATGAGTTTATTATCAAATCCGACATAATGGTTGCAAAATCTTATTAGTATTACTTATGAGTATGTCAAGTTGTTCTAAAGCATATATTGTCACTGTATGCATTGAGATATTTAGAAAAGAAAATAACAAACAATAAAGAAAAAGACAATAACATACAATTATCCACCCTTGTTGTGGTTCCCAGACCCACAACATTGTGTTGGCTTCACTTTTAGTAGGCCAGAGAAAGAAAACAGTAGAGAAATAAAAACTAAAGAATACTAACGTTTTCATAAATGGTGTGGTGCCCGGAGCTCCTACCCTCATTTATTTTAATCTCCCCCCCCCCCCCCACTTCCATCATAAAAATAGTTCTTCAATTTCATCCATGCTTAATTGTGTAGAATTGAAAGAAGCAGTCATTGCAATAGTATTATAGCTTACAAGTGTTGACGTCTTATCTTAGGGTAAACCCCTTTCAAATGGTACAGTCCGCGTGACGTCACTCTTTGTTGCAGGAAGTATGAGCGCAAACGTGTGCTCATATTTTTTTTTGATAAATTACATTTAGAAATATCTCGACGAAATACCTCTGAATACGAATCAAAAAAAATATTAAAGATTCGATGACTAGTTCGGCCAGAAACGGCTTTGAGGCGAAACGTTACTAAGCGCTTAACTTACCAAAATCTGGTGCGGGCGGTTCCAAGTTGTTCTGCGGCAGAAATATTGGACTCGCCTCGCTGTTGGGAAGAGAACCAGACCTGCTCCGTGCAGGACACTTCCTCGTTGGCGCGCGCCGGCTTTGGGGGGCTTGTGTTTCGGCGTGTGGCGCGCTGTCGACTGCGCGGTCCGGTTCGTCTCTGGTTCTGTCTCAGAAAATCCACTCGCCCCCCCCCCCACCACCCCAAACGATGTCTCCGGCGTTAGCCCGGTACAGCATATCTCACCTCCCTTGAATTGTGGCAAAGTTATCTGTGGAGCGATTACGCCACCATGCGTTTTACATCGGTAACAGCACATCCTGACCTAGACAGGGTCCTTAGCTCGTGGAATATGCAAAGGTTTGGTAGATATATCGAGAATTGAACGAATAAGAGCATATTTAAAAATGGTTAAAAATGCCGTTTTAACATTGGAGCGGACAGAGAGTAGAAAAAGGGACCAGGGGTAAACAAGGCAGTAAATACTGTAACTATTTTTCTAGAGTGTTTCATGTTATAAGCTTTTAAGACAATGAACATATATGTAAAATTAAGATATTTACCCAATTTCATGAAATAATAATAAACACAGACACCGCTGTGCTCACACACACACTCAAAATATTTCAAAAAAGTAGAAAAAGGGACCAGGGGTACACAAGGGTTAAAACAATAGTTTGGATTTTTGGACTTTGAAGTTGTATGAAACGGGTTTCCCATTTCTAACACAAAATCACGGTCCTCCACTTGGCACTATTTTGTTTCTTGAAAAGAACAATGTATTCCTACGCGCTAGAGTTTGCTGCCCGTCTAAAGCTTTGCGGTTCGCTTATACAGCTTTGGATCCACAACACTACTGGCAAGTATTTCACACAATTTAAAGGAACATGGCGACATTTTGGGAAATTAGCTTATCGTCTTCTCCAGAGAGAGACAAGAAGATAGATACCAGTTTCCTCTCTGTGCGTTCAGTAGGCCGCTATCTGGCTCCATGTTAGCCTAGCTTAGCACAATGGATGGAAGCGGACATGACCGGTTAGCCTTCGGGAGAGGTGTTAGTTGGACAATGCATAGGCTACCCATACATGTCCGCTTCCATTCATTGAGAGGCACAGAGAGGAAACTGGTATCTATCTTTTTGTCTCTCTCTTGAGAAGACGGTAAGCTAATTTCCCAAAATGTCGCCATGTTCCTTTAAATTTCCAAAAATCCAAATTATGCTTTTCAGGCACTGAACCAGAAAACTGCTCCAGGTGTGTGTGCATAGTGGGTGAGCCTGCACTCTGACCTACCCTCAATAAATTATTAGGCTATTTTGCCGCTTCCTATGTATGTTGAATTTGAAAATACAGCAATTGCTAAATGCCATGCTGGCGGTACCTTTGCGTTTGTTATTTGTATGGTGTAATGTTATACCCCCTGAAAGGTTTAGGGTGCCCGACCCTCTTGCAGTGGTGGAAAGTAATTAAGTATTTTTACTCTCAAGTACTGTAAAAAGTTGACATCAAAACTCGACGATCTGGATTTTGCAGATGATGTAGCATTATTCTCCTCTACCAAACACCAAATCCAGGAAAAAACGACAAGAATGGAGAGAGAAGCCAGACGAGTGGGACTCAAGATTAACACCGGAAAGACAAAAACCATGAGAATTAATGCAAGAAACCATGACAAAATCAACATCAACGACCAAGAGATTGAGGATGTAGACCAATTCACATACTTGGGAGCCACCGTCTGTAAAGAAGGAGGAGGTATGAAAGACCTAAAGAACAGACTCTCCAAAGCAAGAGGTGCATTCATCAAACTCAAAAAGATCTGGTACTCCAACAGCATCTCAAGAAGAACAAAGCTGAGATTGTACAAAACACTGGTTGTGCCAGTGCTACTGTATGGATGTGAAACATGGAAGATGAACAAGGGAGACAACAAATCAGTCGACGTGTTCCATAACAGATGCCTCAGAAGAATCCTCAGAATCCAGTGGCAAGACCGCATCAGCACAGTAGAGCTACTAGAAAGAGCCGACATGAAGCCGTTGACCAAGGAAGTGAAGTGGCAAAGATGGAAGATGATAGGACACATACTGAGGCAAGACCACAACAACGACTGCAACATATCAATGACTTGGGCACCAGAAGGGAAAAGAAGAAAAGGAAGACCAAAGACTACCTGGAGACGCACAGTAGAGAAAGAAAGAAAAGAGGCAGGGTGGAGCTCATGGCCTGAAGCAAGAACAACGGCAGCTGACCGGGAGAAGTGGAAACGCTCTGTGAAGGCCTTATGTGCCACTAAGCACGAAGTGGATAGATAGGTAACAGGTAACTGTAAAAAGTAAAATTTCGAGTTATGCACTTTATTGAGTATTTTCCTTTTAGGGAACTTTAATCCACTACATTTCAAAGGAAATATTGTACTCCACTATACTAGTTCCTCTGAAGAAAATGTTTTTGCATAGAAAACATGGCAAGGATTATGTACTTTCAAATTTGAGGACTGCCAACGTCAAGAGGACGTAATCAGAGCCGGCATAACCACTTTAACTTAACCTTTAGAGGTCAATGTGCATGTTTGCACCTCATTTGTCTCTCTCAATACAGGAACAATTACAAAATATATATTCTTTGATTGATTGATTGAAAACTTTATTAACAGATTGCAGAATGGGTACAATACAGTACGGCTCAATACACACAATTAATTTTTTTACAATTTTTCTTTATTTTCCCTTTTCAACATGAAACAAGACAACACAATACAGTAACAATACTAATAAACAAGACATCACAGGACAATAACAGTAATAATAATAATAATAATAATAACGACAATGACAAGACCATCAGTTAAATCAGAAAAATGAAAAATAGAATAGTCATGTATAAATTAAATATATAAATGAATAAGAATATATAAAGTAATCTGAATCTGAAACTGTACATTTGAGGGGGTTGGGTGGGTGGGTGGGGGTTTGGACATTTACCGGGGCCAGAATTGCAGCCTCCCGTAGGTGCTCTTTGAGAGTGGTTTTGAAGGTGCGTAGGGATTCACATAATTTTACGGCTGTGGGTAGGGCGTTCCACATTGTTGTGGCATAATTGCAAAACGTGTTTAGTCCCTTGTTTGAGCCGAATCTGTGTTGAACATGATTTGTGGAACTCCCTCTGGTGTTGTGGTCGTGGTATTCACTGATTCACTGACACTGACCTCGGAGCCTACATATCCGAGGACTTGACATGGACCACACACATTGACAGTGTTGTGAAGAAGGCACGACAACGCCTCTACTTCCTCAGGCGCCTAAGGAAGTTCCAAGTCAGTCAGAAGATCCTTAAGAACTTCTACTCATGTACAATAGAGAGCATCTTGACTGGCAACATCACCTCCTGGTTTGGGAATAGCACTGCACAAGACCGAAGCAGACTACAAAGAGTGACACGTTCAGCCGAACGCACAATTGGAGGGGGGCTCCCCACCCTCCAGAACATTTACAACAAGCGTTGCAAGGGCAAGGCTAAGAGAATCATTAAAGACTCCAGTCACCCGAACAACTGCCTCTTTGAACTGCTGCGGTCAGGCAAGCGATACCGGAGTCTCAAGGCGAGCACAGAAAGAGTCAGAAGAAGCTTCTATCCCCAGGCCATCAGACTGCTAAACGAACAATGAACACTACACAACAACAACCACCAAACGCACATAGCACACACATCCACACGCACACACTCACTTTAAACAGACACACTGTAGCACCCACTCCACACACTTTATAGCACACACCCACTTTAAACAAACACACTGTAGCACCCACTCCCCACACTTTATATTTATTGATGAAGGATTGCACTACAACTCGTACACCTTACTGTAAATTGTACCTAAACTGTACCTCATCCCATTTCTGCTTTGCACTATATAGTACTGTACATTAGTACACTGCATAGTATTGTATATTATATGGTAACTCAGAACATTGTACATATGTCTATACCGAACACTGTGACCTCATTTTCTTCTTCTAAATTACATGCTATACTATGTTATTTGATACTATCTTGTCTAGCACAGTCTCTGGAGCGTAACAGTAAGAAGCATTTTGTATGAAAGTATTCTGTACTTCTGTATGACAACTATTAAAGAAACTTGAAACTTGAAACCTTTGGGAAGTATTTCAACATGTACATGGGTATCTAGGTGGTGTAGTGTATCTTGTAGACCAGGCCCATTGCAAGTTGCTGTACTCTGTCATCTACTCTAAGCCATCCTAGGTTGTCAAAGTGGGCAGGGGTGAGGTGGGTTTTAGGAGTAAGGTCAAGCAGTAGTCTGACCAGTTTGTTTTGTGATGTTTGTAATCTTGTTTTTAGCGCCTTTGAGGTGCTTTGGTGAAGGTGAAGGTGAAGGTTTTTATTTAGACACAAAATATATACAGATTATTACTCTATAATACATTTTTGTCAAGGATAGGAACGAAAAAGGCGCAGTGACTTATTTACATCGTTGTCCTTGGATGTCAAGGATGCTAGAAACAGACACATACAACTCATTACAGGAAATTAATCACAATTATTACATTTGCTTAGTAATAATGGCACAACCCTAAATTTATACAAACAAAGCACATTTGTTGTTACAATGTTTCTCTAGCCGAGAGTCCGTGTGTTTCAGGAAGCACCCTCAGGGGTGGGGGTTTGGGTGTTGGGAGGGAGGGCGGAGAGTGGGGGGTGGGGGGGGGGTTAAGCTACAGTTGCTGCTTAAGGATAGGGTATTGGCTTAGGACTTGGGCGAATGAGACAGTCAAAGGTCCCTCCCCTCCAGTCCGTGCACATCGCCAGGTGTACACGTGGTAGGGAGGATTGGGTGAGGATCGGGGGGGGGGGGGGGGGGGGGCTGCCATCCATCTTATCTTCAGACAGTTTGATTCTGTCCCGTCCTTGGCTGTGTTGAGTACGGACGTCACAAACCAGTTCTTATCTTGACTTATCCTTATTCTTGGTACCATGAGGTGCAAGCATAGTCGTAGTATCCTTGAATGAGTGCTCCTGTTAGAGTCTTCAGGGTATTCTTGTTCCAGAGAAGAGATACCAGAGAAGAGATCCGGTACAAGAATCTTGTTCGTTGGCTGACTTTTTTTTTATTACATTACTTTTACATTTAGACCACACACATTTAGACCACACACAAACAGAAAAATAGGGTCCAGGTTTAAAAATACAGAAGTTATCCTTTAAGTAAAGGTGTACTTCTTCCACCACTGCGCGCTAGGATAGCATTGTTCAACTTACATCTTGGATGTCACACATCTGTGTCCAGGTGAACACATGTTCAGCAGGTGGGTAGACAGTTTGGCGTTTCCTTTCTTCAGAAACAAAGGATACCAACTGTGACACAGAGAAGAAGCAGTTTAAGTTTTTTTTTGTTCTTTTTAAGACTAACAATGAATGTACAATGTGATGGTTCTATTTCTTGCCTGTTCAAAATAAGGCTTTCCAAACTCAGTGGACAGTCCCCTTCTCCAGCTTTCACCAAACCCGTCTGGTGCTCGACTGGAGAGTCTCTCCTGAGCGGCTTTCTTGTTTTGGGTAATTCGGTCTAGCTGCTCGGGTGGCGTGAATAATTTACCCAAGGCAGTTGTCCTTCCGCGTTCGGTTTGCGCGCCCTGATTGGCCTCTCAGCGCCCAATCGCGTTAGCCCTACTATCGCCGCACTACTCGCTCAATATACTACTATCACTCAACTCGCTACCGCCGTGCATCAGCTTTCAGTTCCACAGCCCAAGTCCTCGCCCATTTCCTCGTATTGTTTTCATCTCCGCCGTGCATCATATACTAAAACTAACTATCATTCAACTCACTATCACTCAACTCGCTACCGCTGTGCATCATATACTAAAACTAACTGTCACTCAACTCACTATCACTCAACTCGCTACTGATGTGATGCCGATTGATGTGAATAGCGCGTTACGTTAATATAGAGAGATGAAAACAATACGTTATTTATATTGATGTGATGCCGATTGATATGAATAGCGCGTTACGTTAATATAGAGAGATGAAAACAATACGTTATTTATATTGATGTGATGTCGATTGATATGAATAGCGTGTTACGTTAATATAGAGAGATGAAAACAATACGAGGAAATGGGCGAGGACTTGGGCTGTGGAACTGAAAGCTGATGCACGGCGGTAGCGAGTTGAGTGATAGTAGTATATTGAGCGAGTAGTTAGGCGATAGTAGCGTTAACGCGATTGGGCGCTGAGAGGCCAATCAGGGCGCGCAAACCGAACGCGGAAGGACAACTGCCTTGGGTAAAGTATTCACGCGTCCGGCGTGACGTTCGATATAAACACTGATCAGCTGTAGCTTCACAGAGTACATAGCGAGGACTTGTGGTCGTTTCCAGTACGTTACTCTTCAGAGATATAAAACACCTTTTGTAAATCTAAAGAACAAACAAAAAAGGTAAGCCAATTTACATGATGTCTAATTAATTAGTGTTGACTGTCCAGACGGAGGGAATACTTTACTTTATAAAGTATATATTTATTACCACGACACATGGCTTAATTAGCACAGGCTCTACCGAGAGTGCACCTTAAACAGCTACAGTGGCTGCTATGATAGCATTTTGAAAAGTTAGCATTTTGTATTTCGTTGTATATTGTATATTTTGTATAGTGTTTGGGCTTTATTCTGTTTACTGTATGAAGCACACTCTCAGGGGGCTCATACAGAATCAAGCAGTTCACTGTAATGCACATTATATGTGACAAATAAAACAAACTTGTACTCACTGCTAGCACATAACAGAGGATCTGTTGACTGTTGAATTGAGTAGATATATATTTTTAAATGTTACTCTTAATCATTTTACAGGTATGGATATAAAAATCACTATGTTTGATGGAGCGTGTACCTCCCTGAGGGTGCAGCCAGACACAACAGTAAGCTCACTGAAAACCCTCATCAGCGGGCACTTTGAAGTCCAAGGTTGAAAACAAGGAGAAAGTGCCTGTGGACCAACAGAGGCTGCTTCACGAGAGCAGGCAGATGGAAGACGCCAATACACTGGAGTACTACAACGTCAAAGCTGGAAGCACCATTTTCCTGACTCTCCGACTGAGAGGAGGCTGAGAGAACACACCCCTGAGACCTTAATGTCAATCATTCCATTTTATTTAACATTTTAGGCATTTAGTTCTTTTCCACATGTTTTGCCTATTGATTTATTAGCTAAAGCACACTTGTTCCGAGTAAAACGTTCATGTTTATGTTGAAGTTGTTTTATAAAGCAAAAAAAAAAAAAAAAAATGACATCATACTATAAAATATTACATTCATTCATTATGATCACACTGAAATGTGGTCAATATATCATCAATATTCTGAAAGAAAGTTTTTTCATAATCGTAGTCTCGATGCAAATATAATTGATTAAAGCCAATGTTTCAACACAACAGAAATGTTGGCTTTAATAGATTATCTTTGCATTGAGTTACGAGTACGACAACTTTCTTTCATACTATTGTGTTTTTATTGTGCTCAGAACCTCCAACAGTGCGTTCCCCTTTTCCTTTTTCAATACATCAACAGTGTTAGATCACATAATGTTACATTTGAGTGAGTTAAACTTAAACCATTTGTTAGGACTTAATTACAGTAGTTATTGTATGACCGCTATGGTGCAGCACAACAAACAAAATTAACTGGTCTGGTTGTACAAACGCTGGTGTGCTCTGGTGTTCACAGCCATACACCAGCTGCTGTGGTGCAATTCATCAATCAGGGAGGAAATCATCTTTCATTTCCTCACAGAAGCAAGGTAAGCATACCAAAACATGGCAACCATGTTGGCAAACAGCACTCTGAACTGAAAGTAAAAACAGAAGAGACAGGAAAAGGCAACGGTCAGTTACTTTGAAACCCTTTGAGGAGAACAGTGGTGTGTGTCAGTGGGACTTACCTCGACTGGCACAAAGTTGATATTGACGAACTGGAAGGGAGTCCAGACTTTCCAATTCATCTTCAAGGCAGTCCAGTAACTACTTCTCAATTTGCTTTGCAATTCTAGCCAACCTTTACCCTGAGAATAGATTAGAATGCATGAAAACATTTACGGCAATTTTATTCTTTGCATCCTTTGTTTGATCTAAGAAGGGCCATGCGTGTTCTGGACAACCCACCTCTAGAATGTTCATGACAAAGTAGAATATGAGCAGAAAGCCTGGGGCGAAGATGAGACGATCCAACAGCAGACGGTAGACTATACAGTAAGGATCTGTGCTAGGCATCAACACCTCCATGAGATGGTAGAAGTAATGGCTCACTGGTCCAGTAACAAACAACCTGAAACAAGCAGAAGAGAGCACAACAGCTAATTGCATGGTTTTAAAATATCAATTTATTTCGCCCCCTCTCAACTAGTAGAGGCACTGATACACGACTGTGACGGGAGAATTTCTCCTATGCTAAAATTTGATACAAAGAGCCACGTGTAACTCAGAAATCAAAGCAACTTGATTTGCTGCATTTATTCATATAAAATTGTGTTAAGAGCTTATTTTTCAATAATCTATGTCCTGTGACTACAAACAAATGGACTAAATCTGTAATGTTCATTACAAGGAAGGAAGTGACTGGATTGTATCATTTCATTTCTTGGCATCAGCCAATACAGTTTAGTCCCTAGTATTTGCATTGAAAAGGTGCAATCAGTGCATCCCTACCAGTTAGAATAAAAACTTGAATTAGCAGTAGTAGCGTGTCAGGGAGTGGTCACTTCCAAATGAAGATACAAATGCATGGCTAGTTCATTATATTGGGATAAACTATGTAGTTACTGGTATTGACTGACACAATTTTACATTACACCACATTGCTGTCTAATTGTAAATCAGAATTAGAGGGCTCTTTATACAACGGCATGCAAATTTCTCGATTCTGATTGGCTGAAACAGTCCATTTACACGTATGTATTGGGAACACTCCACGCTGCTGGCCCAGGACCCGCCCACAACCGAATCACATCACATCACTCCGCCGGATCACAAGATGGCGGACAATAATCTTTAACAAATGGATATGTTGATAACGACTAAACGACTAAATATCAAGCGATTCTGTCACGGCGAATGTCTTAGTCTCTTACACAATGTTGGATTGTGTAATCTATGGGTCATGAATCATTGTGTAACAAAAGAAAAATCGCGGATTGATTGATTGATTAATTTGCAATTCTTTTTTTCAATTTCTTTTTCCTTCCCTCTGACTGCAGCGCTGGCTCTAGTCTCCACCCACCCCCCCCCACACACACACACACACACACACACACACACACGTACACATTCACATTCACACACACACACACACACACACACACACACACACACACACACACACACACACACACACACACACACACACACACACACACACACACACACACACACACACACACACACACACACACACACTCCTGTCTGCAACAGCGAGGGAAAGTCAGACTGAGAGAGGAGCAGCTGAGTGCTGCGCTGTTTTAAGTGAGCATGGTCTATTGAATTGATTGATTGGTTGATTGCTAATTTTATTACTGTACGCCTGGTTTCCAACTGGTTAAGTTTAGGCTAAAAAAATAAATAAAAAATAGGGCGAAGAAAACTTTTTTTTCCTATAGGGCAAAGAAGACTTTTTAATTTGTTTTACCTACTTTCTATAGAAGCATCTAAGAATGAAGTTCTATAGAAAGTAGGTCTGCAGCCCCTTAACAATTGTGTGTATTGAGCCGTACTGTATTGTACCCATTCTGCATCTGGTAATAAAATGTTCAATCAATCATTCCAATAATACACAGTTGGATGTGTTAGTTGGTTGGATGCACTTCCGAGCTGCTTCCACATGAGGCAACTTCTCTCAATCATTCCAATAATACACAGTTGGATGTGTTAGTTGGTTGGATGCACTTCCGAGCTGCTTCCACATGGAGGCAAATTGTCTTTTTTGTAGTTGTGGGAACTACTTTTTCTGGCGGATGGTTTTTTCAATAAATCTTCGATTAATGTGTGTTTATTGTATAGCAATAAGGTTGGATGAATGTGGCAGTTGTATAAAAGCTTTACACCACTTGCAGTCGTGATTTGTGAACAATAAACCATGCCTAGGGGGGTCTAACGACCACCCCTAGGCATGGTTTATTGTTCACAAACCACTCCTGCGCGTGATGTAATGCTTAATTATACGACAGTGGTTCAGGAGGTAGAGCAGTCGTCTGGCAATCCGGAGGTTCCCAGTTCGATTCCCGCTCCTCCCGGGCATCGTGTCGATGTGTCCTTGAGCAAGACACTTAACCCCTATAGGCTCCCGATGAGCAGGTTGGCACCTTGCATGGTTGCCTCCGCCGTCGGTGTGTGAATGTGTGAGTGAATGTGTGAGTGAATGTGTGAGTGAATGGGTAAAATGTGAGTAACAAATTGTAAAGTGCTTTGGATAAAAGCGCTATATAAAAAAGCAGCCATTTACACATCTCCTACATCTTTCAGCTCCTATAATACATCCTAATGTATTTTTTTCCAGTCTGGACTTTAACTGTACTAGTACTGTATACAACAACCTACCAAAAATAACCTACATTTTACTAACATCATCAACTCCAAGGATGTAACATCCTCACATGACATCACAGGAGAATTTCAAACTAATGAACTCCCAATATCTTGCAAACCAAATGTATTACAAACTGTTATGGGATATGTGTGAGATTGTGCAAAGACAATCAGCAGTTTTTGTTTGTTTATGAGCCTAACTACTTATCAAAGATAGTTTACCAACAATCCTACACGTTACACTTCTTACATGTTACACAAGCTAATCTGCAAGGAGTTTCCCCATCAATTCCTGTGATTTGGTGCTGAGGAGCTTTAGATTAGATTCGATTAGATTCAATGTATTGTCATCATTACAGCACAAGTACAGTACAATGAAAATAAGTTTGGCATCCAACCAGATGCAAATGTAACAGTAAAGTGCAATAGTAACATACAATGTACGGGTGATTAAGCTGGGTATATAATATATAAATGAGTACTACTGAGTGTAGTGCTAATCAGATGTATGTACACTACAGAGTTGTAGTATTAATATGTACAGTGATGCAGGTATAAAAACAGTATGGTAGTAGTCATACTGGCCTGCAACATAACTAGGTAAGGCATATGTACAGACATAGATATAGTATGTACAGGATATGCAAAAGGATTATAGATAGAATAGAATAGAAATACTTTTATTATCCCGTGGGAAATTTGACACTGCAAATCGCTCAACATTTAAACATTTACACAGAACAGGTCACAAATTACAATAAGGGTGCTTTCACACCAGAGCTGTTTGGTCCGGACTATCGGACCAGAATTCGATAGTCCGCTTTTTTGGGGTGGTGTGAATGCGCAGTCGAACTCTGGTGCGGACCAAACATGCAAACTCTGGTCCGCCAAAAAACATAGGTCTCGGTTCGCTTCATCGGACCAAACGCGGACCAAATATAGGAAGTCACCTGATAAACTGTGCACCAAATCAGGAAGAAAAAAACACCACGGCGCGCGGCATTCACTGCAAAACAAGCACACTGTAAACATGTCTCGTGGACAGACTTGGGCGAATGATGAAGTGAAAGCCCTGATCGACATATGGGCAGAAGACCAAATAAAACAGCTGCTTGTGGGCACTCACAAAAACAACGAGGTGTACAAGTTGTTTAGCGAGAGGATGGCGGTAATGGGTTATAATCGAACGATGGATCAATGCCACACTCTTCTACTATCACGCTTCTTGCGGCTGTTTGTGTTTTCGCGGATTTCACTTCCTGAAGGGGAGGGATTTCCACTCTCCATTGTGTCCAATAGACGAGCGCCCTTTTCGACCGCGTGACATTGTTCAGAAATTTTGGTTCGTCTGCATTCACATTGCAATTAGTGTAGAGGTCTGAGCACTGGGGCATCTGGGTAGTGTAGAGGTCTAAGTACTGGGGTATCTATCAAATGACGAATGCAACAATGTTGCAACTTCACCACCAGAACCGCACCGAGTCCACCAAAACTATATGTGAAAGCGCCCTTAACGAATCAAATCAAGTTGCCTAGGATAAGAGTAGAGTAAAATAGAATAAAATGGAATAAAATATACAGTAAATAAATACAGTAAAAATATACTGAGGTCTACAGTAGGTGTAATATTGCACAGTGCTGTTTCAAACTAAGTCCAGGAAGATGGTAACTGCCACTCTGTGCTCAGTGATGCAGTGAGGCACAGTGATGCATTGTATAGTCTGATGGCTGTTGGAATGAAGGACTTCCTGTGCCGTTCAGTGCTGCATTTGGGTAGTGTGAGCCAGCCTATGTGCAGGTGTATACAGCCTTATTGTACATGCTATCACACAGAGTTATGGGTTATATGCAGGTGTATAGTAGGTATATAGAAGGATTATATGCAGGTATACTCACACAGGTATGGAGATATTAACTTGAACAAGAAGGAGGGCTACAGCGTTCTTGTAGTGTGAATCCAGTGTTTAGAAGGTATGGAGATAATATCCCTAAATAATAACTATATGTCTATATATTATATAGACATATAGTTATTATTTAGGTTTAGCACGTGTCGCTCACCCATAAACAGCATAGCTGGTAGCTCCAGCTGCATCAATCTCCTTCAATGGAATTCCATCTTTGGCCCTTTTTCTCACCTCCAAGATCTGAGATAGCAGATTTCCCAAAGCTGACAGGATGCCACTGAAAATGCAAAGGACATAAACATGTATTATGGCAGGATAGTTAGGCAAGTTTCATTATGCATAATACTGATAGAGCACAGACAGTATCAGAAATATTAGAACTATCTAAAAAATAGTCATTATAGATACATGGGAGAGGCTCCTAAGGAAGATACTGATTGGCTAAAATCAGATAGAAGGTCAAACTAGGTTCATGCAAAACAAAGGTCTGTGTACATAGAGGCCAGGCTCAACTTTGAAGCTAGCAAACAACGTTTTTCAATCAATATAACATCATGTAAAATCAATACACACACACACACACACACTCAACATTAGAAAGCCTGATATGAGACTCTGTGTACAAACTAGCATCTTGATAGCATAAAAAGTATCTCTCTGCACCCCCCCTCTCTCTCTCTCTCTCTCTCTCTCTCTCTCTCTCTCTCTCTCTCTCTCTCTCTCTCTCTCTCTCTCTCTCTCTCTCTATCTCTCTCTCTCTCTCTCTTTCCCTCTCTATGTCTCTCTCTCTGTCTCTCTCTCCCTCTTCCATTCTTAAAATCAATACATGGTATGTTAATATAATAGAATATAAGTTACATTGAACAATCTAAATTAGCTGACACACATGTATCAGTTTCTTGCATTTGACTTGGCTGTACTGACTGTACTGTACTGTGGCCAAAAAAAGCTACAAAACAGGATTCTTGCAATATTGTGCCACTCCTCTCAACCCAGACAAGCTAAACGTTAATATTATCAGCTACCTGCAATGTATTTTCAAGCTAAACATATGAATGAACACTGACCTTGTCACAGATTTAGTAAGAATGGGATATTTCTTCAGAAGAAGCAAATATTGCTGTAGCACATGGATGGACGAATCTCGAATTGGTAAACTTTCCAACGACATTGTTAATTCCTATGTAACGTTAACATTGGCATCAAATAAATAACAGTCTCTGCTAACATTGATTAAGTAGAGGCAAACGACCCCAACAGCAAATTATTTCCTCTTTCAGCTCACCCAACAGCGTGAATACTTTCGACAACAAAAGCTTAACCAGTGTAGAAACAGGCGTCGGCCAATCAGAGAGCGTCTCCGAGAAATGCGGCTTGGTTTGGTATTCACGCATTCAGGCCACACGACATCGAACGTCACGCTCTGCGTGCACTAAAACCACGCCCACACCACATCTAAACACGCCCCCTTGACACGAAAAGGTACAATTCGCTGCTCCTCGTAAATGTGGGAACTGAAAAATGTATCACAACACAAACTCAACAAATTTTCGTTCAGAATTCATGTAGTTCATAGATTATTATATTAGTGCCAATTCTCTAGTGCTATGTCTACCGCTAGTAGCTTCCTGTTTGTAACAAAACGTGAGCAACACATTCTCAAGTGTTCCCTGTCACACTCCTACACAGATTGATTGATTGAAAACTTTATTAACAGATTGAAGAATGGGTACAGTACAGTACAGCTCAATACATACAATTGTTAAGGGGATGCAGACCAGAGAAAGAGTTTCGTTTACATCAGGGTCCCCCATTTTCAATTCATCATAAGTTATGACATATACGACATACAGATAGACAGTATTGCTACATCTATACATTTATGACATACCAGATTTGCAAATACAGTACTGTTTGTGATACAAAAAGAGTCTAGAAAAAAGAGAGTATGTACATTTGACGTAGAAACTGTACATTGGAGGAGGTTGGGTACTGGTAGGTGGGGTGGGGGGTACTGTACATTGGAGGTGGTTGGGTGGGTGGGGGGGGGTTGGGTAGGAGGGGTGGGTGGGTGGGGGACACTGTACAACTGTACAAGCAAAACTGTACATTGGAATATTGACGTAACCATACTTGGTCATTTACTGTACATTGGAGGGGGTTGGGTTAGGACATTTACAGGGGCCAGTTTCAAATTGCAGTCTCGTAGGTGTTCTTTGAGAGTGGTTTTGAAAGTGGGTAGTGATTCACATTCCTTTACAGCTTTAGGTAGGGCGTTCCACATTGATGTGGCATAATTGCGAAACGTGTTTAGTCCCTTGTTTTAGCCGAATCTGGGTTTTACATGATTTGTGGAGCTCCCTCTGGTGTTGTGATTGTGGTATTCACTGACCTTTGGGAAGTATTTTGACATGTACATGGGTACATTGGTCGCGTAGTGTATCTTGTAGACCAGGCCTATTGCAAGTTGCTCGTCTACTCTAAGGCTCTAAGCCATCCTAGGTTGTTAAATTGGGCAGGGGTGATGTGGGTTCCAGGAGTAAGGTCAAGCAGTAGTCTGACCAGTTTGTTTTGAGATGTTTGTAATTTTGTTTTTAGCACTTTTGAGGTGCTTTGGTACCATGAGGTGCAAGCATAGTCGTAGTACCCTTGAATGAGTGCTCCTGCCAGCGTCTTCAGGGTATTCTTGTTTACCAGAGAGGAGATCCGGTACAAGAATCAAGTTCGTTGGTTGACTTTTTTTTATTACATTGGATGCCATTTTGTCACAGGAAAGATTTGCCTCTAGGATGGAACCTAGGTATGTAATTTCATCTTTCCTTGTGACAATATTGTCACCCACTGTAACTGAGAAGCCGTCGGTCTTGCTGAGTTTGTTATTTGAACCGAAGAGAATGGACTCTGTTTTGCCCAGGTGTAATGATAGTTTGTTATCAGCAAGCCATATGCAGATTTTGCCTAGTTCCGAGCTGAGGGTTTTTTAAACCTGTAACTTGTTCTTGTCAGAGACCAGCATGTGTACCAAATTCAGACTTCCGCGACCAAATTAGGAAAATGTGCCTATAACTTTGAATTGGGTGTATACAGAGTATCACTAATAACCAGAGATTAAGCTTGTCTGAACATGTATGAGTATAATATAGTACAAATCAAATAAACATCAAATAAACAGAATGACACTGGCGGCTGAGTGGCACAGTGGGCAAGGCGCTCGCCACTAACGCAGGAGATGCTGGTATCGAGCCCAGCTCTCGGCGTTGCTACCGGCTTGGCCGGGGCGTCATACTAACACAATTGGCAGTGTTAGAGGGTGGGAAAGCCTGTGGGTTGATTGATTGAATTGATTGAAAACTTTATTAACAGATTGCAGAATGGGTACAGTACAGTACAGCTCAATACATACAATTGTTAAGGGGATGCAGACCAGAGAAAGACTTTCGTCTTGTTTACATCAGGGTCCCCCATTTTCAATTCATCATAACATATATGACATACATGACATACATGACATACAGATAGACAGTGGGGATTGGACGTTGTGGACAGCGACTCCTACAGGTCGGTTGGTGCGCCTGTACAGCAGAATCAGGAAGTATCAGGGGCAGTGTGAGCCTCCCACGCGTTACTCCTCGCCACTGAGAGATCGCGCTGTTCAGGTGAAAATATGCGACAGCTGCCTCCTCGTGTACTGGAGGGGACACGTGATGCAAGGCTTGGTCCTCACTGCAGCCGACCAGTGGGAGGCATAGTCTAGCAACGTTCGAGACAGGGGAGGGGAGAATTGAAGGGAGAATTGGCGAGGCGAAATTGGGATGGGTGAAAAATAGAAAAAAAATAAAAATAAGGAGAAAAAGTGGATCAAAAAAATTAAAAAATAAACAGAATGACATACTATTTATATAATAGACTTATAGATAGTTCATAGAGGGGAGAGTTCACAGGCATATGGATATAGTTCATAGTCATAAAGGTCCTGACCAATCTTTTTTTTTTCTTTAGACCATGCTTGATCACATTTATTATAAATTATATAATATATCATATAATCCGCTTCCATTCATTGTGCTAAGCTAGGCTAACATGCAGCCAGATAGCTTTCTACTGAATGCACAGAGAGGAAACTGGTATCTATCTTCTTGTCTCTCTCTGGAGAAGACGATAAGCTAATTTCCCAAAATGTTGGCGTGTTCTTTTAGACCAGCCACACTCTCAGACCCAAATACATTTTTTATTTTAATTTTTTTTATCCCAATTTCTCACATTACATTTACCCTGAATGTTGACGTTATCCAGGTGAAAAGTTAACTTCATTCAAGCGAGGCATTGCAATCCTTGACATAAATCATTTGATGTATAATTAAATCAAAGGAAATGCGTTTGGGTCTGAGAGTGTGGCTGGTCTGCCGTTCTGCAGCTGGATACTATTGGTTTGTTTTGGCAAAATTCTTCTGCTCTGTGTGACAATAAATAAATGAATGATGATATGCAATTTGAAACCAAAACTAAGGCCTCAGTATGAGTTTAAGACGTGAACATGGTCATGTTTGTTGAATAAAAAAAAAGAAAAAAAAAAAAGAAAAAAAAAATTATCGGATCGGGAAATATCGGTATCGGTAGATACTCAAAATCACATGATCGGGATCGGATCGGGAGCAAAAAAACGTGATCAGGACATCCCTAATTTTTATTATTTATTCTTTATTCCGCCGATTTTGCCAACAAAACTCCTCCCAGAACGTTCGCGCCCCATACACGTGAAAGGTATCAAAACGACCGGCTTGCTCCAACTCGAGTGTCTATTGCTTTTCGGAAAGTTTCACCACACCGTTTGGCTACAAATCGACTTTAAACAGGAACATTTCGGTCCCATTGGGAATGAATGGCAAATTAGAGTGTAGGAGCTGATTTTTTTTTTTTTTACCACCACCTTGGGTAAATTGCGACAGTGATCTCAATTTCGGACGTAGATATCAAAACAACACATCAAAACGATGACACGGCTGTCCCCTCGCTCACAAAAGAATAAATGGAATTGGACATTTCTATCTCAACTGATTTGTTTGAAAGTTATCCTCTACATACAAACCAATGGGTTCCACTCTAAGAAAAAGCTGATTTTTGAGCTTTCCCCCCCTTGTGTTATGATCGCCACCGGGGCCACAATTGTCGGCGGAATGACACAATATCGCACACAACCCTTCACATAACCCTTCAAGTGCTCATCTGAAAGTCACAACGCTTCATCTCTTATCGTTTGCTTTTAATCATTGTGAGAATGAAGTCATGCATCTGCCCTCATTGAAATACATTGAAAGTGAAAGTGCAGCGTCATTGCTGATTGCATCACCCTAATCAGTGGTCAGCAGGTGTGTGTGTGGCTCATGGCTCAAAGGAAGCTGTCAATCAACTCAGTACAGCTGACCTGGCAATGACCTCTCATGGAGTTAACCCTTCATCGCCCCTCTGTGTAGCAGTACTGAATTGATTGACAGCGCCCTCTGTCTTGCGGGTAGGGATGTCCTCTTTCATTGGTCTATGTTGACCCATTGTACTCAGTAGGGATATCTTCTTTCATTGGTCGATGTTTACCACTCCCCCGATCCTTAGACCACACCCCCTTAGGCCACACCCCCTTAGTGTATCTCTTGAACCGTTTGTCGTAGAGACTTGCGGGTTGTGTCATTGTACTCAGTAGGGATGTCCTCTTTCATTGGTCGATGTTGACCACTCCCCAGAGCCTTAGACCACGCCCCCTTATGCCACACCCCCTTAGTGTATCTCTTGAACCGTTTGTCGTAGAGACTTGCGGGTTGTGCCATTGTACTCAGTACAATAGTGTGTGTAATAGTGTGCTAGTGTAATAGTGTGTAATAGTGTGCTAGTGTAATAGTGTAATAGTGTGTAATCGTGTGTAATAGTGTGTAATAGTGTGCTAGTGTAATGAGTGTGTGTAATAGTGTGCTAGTGTAATAGTGTGCTAGTGTAATAGTGTAATAGTGTGTAATAGTGTGTAATAGTGTGCTAGTGTAATAGTGTGTAATAGTGTGTAATAGTGTGCTAGTGTAATAGTGTAATAGTGTGTAATAGTGTAATAGTGTAATTGTGTAATAGTGTGTAATAGTGTGTAATAGTGTGCTAGTGTAATGAGTGTGTGTAATAGTGTGCTAGTGTAATAGTGTGTAATAGTGTGCTAGTGTAATAGTGTGTAATAGTGTAATAGTGTGTAATTGTGTAATAGTGTGTAATAGTGTAATAGTGTAAGTGTGTAATAGTGTAATAGTGTAATAGTGTAATTGTGTGTAATAGTGTAATAGTGTAAGTGTGTAATAGTGTAATAGTGTGTAATAGTGTGTAATAGTGTAATAGTGTGTAATAGTGTAATAGTGTGTAATAGTGTAATTGTGTGTAATAGTGCAATTGTGTGTAATAGTGTAATTGTGTGTAATATTGTGTAATATTGTGTAATAGTTTAATAGTGTGTAATAGTGTAATATTGTAATAGTATAATAGTGTGTAATAGTGTAATAGTGTAATAGTGTAATAGAGTGTAAGTGTGTAATAGTGTGTAATAGTGTAATAGTGTAATAGTGTGTAATAGTGTAATAGTGTAATAGTGTGTAATAGTGTGTAATAGTGTAATAGTGTAATAGTGTAATGGTGTGTAATAGTGTGTAATAGTGTAATAGTGTAATAGTGTGTAATAGTGTGTAATAGTGTAATAGTGTGTAATAGTGTGTAATAGTGTAATAGTGTGTAATAGTGCACACCCTATTATTTGACTGTCCCTGTCCCCTCCATCAAGGCTCATCCGCCCCCTTTTTGTATCTTTTGAACCGTTTGTCATAGAGACTCGCGAGAGACCCTCTCCCGTTGGCCGGCGGTGCACAGGCGTCACCCACACTTTCACAATTTCCCCTGCGCGGAATTGTCTAGTTCTTATTACTTTTGTATAATTAAACTATAAAAGAAATCCACATCTGAATAGAACAAAATTATTTGTCACGACAAATCCCCCTCTTTCAAAGAGGATCTGAGCACGGTCGGAATCCCTGCCAATACCAATTTCCTCTCTGTGCATTCAATAGAAAGCTTTCCCGCTGCAAGTTAACCTAGTGTAGCACAAATTAATGGAACCAAATACGGATCAGCTAGCATAGCTTAAAAGTCTGGGAGAGGTGTTTTTGGCCAAGAGCTAGGCTAGCTGATCCATATTCGCTTCCATTCATTTGTGCTAAGCTAGGCTAGCTTGCAGCTGAACACAGAGAGGAAATTGGTATATTCTTGGACTCTGGAGAAGATGGTAAGCGCATTTTCCATAATGTTGGCGTGTTCCTTTAATGGGATTTTAGATGTAGTACAGCGGACTCTCCATCAGAATACTCAAACATATGGAATATGTAATTGACTGCTGGTTGTTATTTTGTTCAGTCGCAGATGGTTCAAATAAAATACAAATCACCACCCTCCTGTCACTATAGTGAGAGTACAGGTAGGTACAATTTCAGTGACTTTTTCATGTCCAATTTTACTATGGAGGTCAATGGATAAATCAGACAGGAAAAAGTGACTGAAAAAGATAGAAGGGACCGGGTAGTTTTGTATGGACGTAAGAACTCTGAAATATAAAGAGGAACATGGCCATGTCATAATGAAAGGAAGCCTAAATGAAAGTGTATGCATGTATAATTTACCATGGTACCTACTACCAATGATAGTCAAAACATGAGGTCAAAATGGTAGTCAAAGCACGAGGATACAAAAGCATGAATAATCTTCTCTAAATCCTGAAAAGACACAACTGTTCTTAGTTTGGCAATATTCCTGTTATAAATAGCAAAGAGTGCTACATCCTGCTCAAATTGCACATGAGGGTAAAACATTACAGCAAGGTTTTTGGAAGTGAGCTTAACATTTATCGTTTGCAGACGATAGTGCTAATAAGTCAAAACTGTGATTCCAAAACCAGTTGTAATCACATAATTCTACAAAAATGTTCATGTGTGAGCGTGCGTGTGTGTGTATTGATTAATTTCATCTAAAAACCCACTTGTTTTCACGACTTCTGAAAGTAACATTTTCACTCAAGCACATAGCACTGCCAATGGTAGGCATATTCCCTGACAATACAAAATAAGAGATAAGATAAGATATTCCTTTATTGATCCCCTTGGGGAAATGGAAGTATAGATAATTATTTAAGCATGTGCCAATGGACATAACACAGAAGAACATGGCAACTCACTGTCATTCACATTCAATCTGTCTGATTGACAGGTGTGATGATAAAAAATGGTAAATATGTGTAAACCATCATACACAATATTACTGGCTCTAGGTGATATGAGGAAGGAACTATCTGTAATGACATAGGGCGGGAAGCAATTTAATACACAATACATCGTCCTTAAATCTTTCTTAATCAACGTGTTATCTACATTGTTTATATATAATGATATTGACAAGTGAATTAGTGCAAGCTCTAACTAAGATGTCTGTTGCAAGTTTTATTCACACAGGGCAGGAGCGCAGAAGGTCCCGTCAACGAAGGAAACCCAGCTCAAATTAACCCTGGTGATTCTGTGTGGGAAAAAAACAGAGGAAAAGTTAAAAGAACTCAGGTGGTCTAGGTGCTATTGACCAGGACGCACTCTGTAAAAATGTCAAAAAGGTGCACCTGGGCATCATATTTCACACTATTCATTGGCAAAAACACCAGGGGATAGGGCAATAGGGGAAATACCCTCCGACCTAGCCCCTTTCGTGACTATGATGCACCGAGTGAATCCACAGTCACTTGCTCCTCAATAGGAAAGCAACCTAGATTTACCCTGAAGGACTGGTTCTGGCCGAACCGTTCGTTATACAAGTATCACAGAGACATTTCAAAGGTACTCACAGTTGCACGAGGGTTTCAGACAGAGATACGGGATGGTTTGAAAGCTCGGCGTTGCTAATAAACATTTTAAATATTTTTTATAAACTGGTCAACACTGCTCAAAACGGCATTATTTTCGGCGTTGGCTGCCTGGTGCGCCTGCACTGTGATAACATATTTAAAATGTTTATTAGCAACGCAGAGCTTTCAAACCATCCCGAATCTCTGTCCGAAACCCTCGTGCAACTGTGAGTACATTTGAAATGTCTCTGTGATACTTTAATTTTGTATCCACTTTTTCTCCTCTTTTTCTATTTTTCTCCCATCCAAATTCCACTGTGCCAATTCTCCCCTCCCCTGTCTTGAACGTTGCTCGCATATGCCCCCCACTGGCCGGTTGTAGGGAGGATAGAAGCCTTGCATCACATGTCCCCTCCGGTACACGAGGAGGCAGCCTGTCACATCTTTTCACCTGCCAGCGTGGACTCTCATTGGCGAGGTGTAACGTGTGGGAGGCTCACACTACCCCCGCCATTTCCTGTCTCTGCTGTGCAGGCGTCCCCAACCGACCTGTAGGAGTCGCTGTCCACAACGTTCAGATTACCACCCATCAACTTCCACCCGCTAACTCTGCCAATTGAGTTAGTGTGACGGCTGGCCCAAGCCGGAGGCAACGCCGACAGCCGGAGTCAAACCCGGTGTGGTGACGAGCGCAATGTCCGCTGCGCCACCCAGCCGCATGTCTCTGTGATACTTGTATAACGAACGGTTCGGCCAGAACCAGTCCTTCATGGTAAATCTAGGTTGGTTTCCTATTGAGGAGCAAGTGACTGTTGATTCACTCCGACCTTGCCACAAAGGTGAATGACAATGAAACAATTAACATGCCTTCCCAAAAAGGGACAAGGCAAGCAATTTGGCCCCAAAAGAGCATAATTACACCCACTAAACCACAAACCTGTCCTACCAGGGCCATAGGCCTCAAGCCACCAATCATAATAGGCCTCTTGTATTGCTCCATAAAACTGTTTTGAATCAGCATTGAATGGTGTATGTGAAACCAGATGGGAGGTCAAATAAACAGCGGAGCATCTCTCCAGTTCTCAAGCCTGCCCTACTGGTCAAATTAATGAAGAGTTGAGTGTATGAGAGATGTTGATTCATGTTTGGGGAGAATATGGAGTTTTTATTTTTATTATTTTGGTATGATTAATTATTAGCCGTTTTCATATTGTGGTGGTAGTTTTATAGATATGGTTGGTCATTGGTCATAATAAAATTATGACCAAGGGGGGATTTGTAAAATATCTATAAATCTACCTATCTATAATTCTATCTATTGTAAAAGGACTATGAAACAGTGTCTACAATATGCCATATATGTTGAGGTTCCATGGTAACCAGCATTCCATTTGTAGGCCGACCTTGAGAGTTCTCTCTCTCTCTGTTGAGGGAGGGTCAGGGACTTGCTATGACAGACTCACTGGACAGACGGGAGCTTCTTGAGGTGAACTGCTGGACAGCTAACTGGACCCACCAGTCTGTGTGGCATTTCGTCTTAGGGACTCACTGGCTTGAGAATATATTCTGTCTTTTATTTTTTCTGCATCAACTGTTCTGTTATTCTTATTACTTTTGTATAATTCAACTATAATAAAATAAATCCACATCTGAATAGAACAACATTATTTGTCACGACGGATACCTCTCTTTCAGAGGATCGGAGCACAGTCGGAATCATATCAATCATCATGACAATACCAATTTCCTCTGTGCATTCAATAGAAAGATTTTCTGCAGCAAGTTAACCTAGTGTAGCACAAATGAATGGAACCAAATACGGATCAGCTAGCATAGCTTAAAAGTCCGGGAGAGGTGTTTTTGGCCAACAGCTAGGCTAGCTGATCCGTATTCGCTTCCATTCATTTGTGGTAAACTAGGCTAGCTTGCAACTGGATAGCTTTCTATTGGAGGACCGAGAATAGGCGGCTTCTCTTTGATGACCCTCCCGGAGCTTGGATAGGAGTGGGTCTGAGGCGGCCAGAGGATGTAGAGCGTAGGGGTTTGACAGGTGTGATGATAAAAGGGGTAGTCTCAGTGAATTTGGAGCCAGTGAAAGAATAGATATGAGATGTGTCCTCCTCAACCTTGGAGACCTACCCCTCCTCATAATCCACAAACACCCCCACCTTCTGGGCCTTGGGGCACCGAGATCCCAACCAGTTTTATCTTTCACTTGGACCTCATAGTAAAAGCTGCCCGATGTGAAACCCTCCTTTCCCAAGACACAGACACTGGGATCAAACCTCTCTGGAACTCCTCACCCCCCAATCCTCCACTCAGGCACAGCCAACCTCCTCCAGCAGCCCAGGACCAGGCTCTGCACCGTGGGAGATCAGCAGCCCAGGACCAGGCTCTGCACCGTGGGAGATCAGCAACCCAGGACCAGGCTCTGCACCGTGGGAGATCAGCAGCCCAGGACCAGACTCTGCACCGTGGGAGATCAGCAGCCCAGGACCAGGCTCTGCACCGTGGGAGATCAGCAGCCCAGGACCAGACTCTGCACCGTGGGAGATCAGCAGCCCAGGACCAGACTCTGCACCGTGGGAGATCAGCAGCCCAGGACCAGACTCTGCACCGTGGGAGATCAGCAGCCCAGGATCAGGCTCTGCACCGTGGGAGATCGGGCCTTCTGCTCGGCTGCTCCCAGGCTGTGGAATGGTCTCCCTGACCACCTGAGAGCTCCAGTCTGTGGACATTTTTAAACGATGCCTAAAAACCCTCCTTTTTAATAGAGCCTTTGGCTAACTCCACTTTGTCTTTGTTTTGTGTATTGGGAATTGCCCTAGCCATGCCTATTTTATATGTTGCTTTAAATTGTAGTGGAGTAAAAAAGTACAATATTTCCTTTGAAATGTAGTGGAGTAAATGTACCAAGTTCCCTAAAATGAAAATACTAAATAAGTAAATAAGTAAAGTACATTTTTGTCAATTTTGTAAAAATACTTAGCTGCTTTCCACCACTACTTATAACTTGGGCTGCTCTTCTCTTAAGGTTAGAGAAGCAGCTTGTGACCAGAAGGGTTCAATCCCGAACCGACAGGAACATCTGGGTTGTGTTTCTGAAGTTGAGTCCTTATCCGACTCAACTAATGGCTCCAACAGACTCTCACAGGGGAATCCCTTGAAGGCAACGGTGGCAAGCAACTATAAAATGTTCGGACTAAGCAACTATAAGTATTTTTTTACTCAAGCACTGCACTGAAGTACAATTTCAAGGCACTTGCACTTTATTTTCATTTTAGGGAACTTTGGACGTTTACTATTTCAAATGGAATATTGTACTTTTTACTACATTCATCTGAGCCCATGTGTTACTAGTTACCTTGAAGAAGAAAATGTAGCATAAAAAAGCATGGCAGACATTTATGAAGATGGTGTATTTTTATATTTGAAGCCTGCCAACTACCAAGAGAATGTAATCAGGACCAAATACCACTTTAACATAACCTTTAATCAGGGGAGCATAACTGGACCGCATATCACTTTAACATAACCTTTAATCAGAGCAGCATAACTGGACCACATACCACTTCAACATAACCTTTAATCAGAGCAGCATAACTGGACCACATACCACTTTAACATAACCTTTAATCAGAGCAGCATAACTGGACCACATACCACTTTAACATAACCTTTAATCAGAGCAGTATAACTGGACCACATACCACTTTAACATAACCTTTAATCAGAGCAGCATAACTGGACCACATACCACTGAATGCTCCCAAGCACTGGGATACACAAATGTCATGTAGAATGCATACTTTCATACTTAAGTACATTCAATATAAAATGTGTATCTACTTTTACTCAAGTAGAGCTTTCTAAAAGCTGTGGGTGTATTCTTCTTCTTTTTTTAAATGATTATTCTTAAATCTTTTATCTATAGCACCTTTAAGTAAAGGAAGTGTGTACTACTCCCGCCACACTGCTTAAAGGTAACATCCACTCATCCTATTTTCAATGCCCGAAGGTGCATCTCGAGGTTACAGCATCACTCTTAATTATTTAGGTTAAATCAGGGTCGAGTAATTTGTTTAGATAAATCCCTGGATGTGTGTGCGCGCTGCCGGCGTTCAACACCCACTCAAAATAACAGCTGCAATAAATAGCAGGGCTGTAATTGATTAAACACGTTGCTTGAGGGGCGGTTGACGGAGTCGTAACAATTTAGCACTTCAACAAATACTAGGTTTACAATGAAATGCCACAGCTACATTTAATTACAATAGAATTGTTGCAATGATACTGATAAATAGATAAAATGTCTACTAAATCGTTTACAGCAGGGGTGGAAGTGAGAGCAAAGGAGAATCCCATGATGGACTGGGAGATTTCTTTCAGACTTGCGGTAGTTTGTAAAACACATGTCTGGATCATCGGCGTATTTAGACCACTATCAGTAGGGCACGTGCCCTACTGATGATCATCTGTGCCCCACTGATATATATATATATTTTTTTTTAACAAATGTTTTTTATTTTCCCTTTTTTAACATGATCAAATGATCATTTAACATGATCAAATAATTATTATAATATTTTTTTTACTTCGCTTTGAAATATTATAGTGAAATATTTTGCACTGTTGTCGCATTTATCTTGTTGAAATCCTCCAACAGGCTCTTTTTTGTAAGTTGACTGGTTTGCACACCAATAATACAGTGCAATAATAGAATAGTAGAATAGATAGTAAAATTATGCAATAGAATGGTCAGAGTAAAATAGTGCTACAGTACAATCAACAGCGGGGTGTATTAGAAGGCTATGGTGAAGAGGTACGTTTTTAGCTTATTTCTGAAAATCTAGCTTCCCTAATGTCCATAGGTAGTGTGTTCCATAACTTTGGTGCATAGTTAGCAAAGGCTGCATCCCCGATTTTCTTTAGACTGTGGCTTGGAACCTTCAATAGACCAGTAGTAGAGGATCGCAATGTTTATACTTTGTATATAAGGAGGAGGACCTTGAAATCAATTCTAAATGTTACCGGAAGCCAGTGTAGGTTACTTACTTGTAACTTCGGGGTTTTTCCAAGGAGTAAGTTGCCCCATATTGCTCTGTAACATTTCTCTTTTTGTTATAGGACCGACTAGTAGGATTTCAGTTTTGCCCTCATTTAATTTTAGGAAGTTGTTCGTCATCCATTTGTTTATTGCTAAGCAGTGGCGGACTGGGACACAAATTCAGCCCGGGACATTCAGACGCACCAGCCCACACACCGGCCCACGCACCGGCCCACGCACCGGCCCCGAAACTGGCCAACACAACGGCCGTTATGAAACACTTGTCCAGTATTAAACAACCCAAGGCTGTGGCTAAGGAGTCAACATCAGCGAGACCAAATCTACACACCGCCCCTATATGTGCACTCATGCACAGTGCACACACACACACACACACAGAGACACACACATACATATACCGTTACTTCCTGTCATTGGCATATGTTTTTTTTTTTTACTAACATCTTAGTGCTTCATTAGCCTAGGGATTAAGGATACATGAAGTATTAACTACACCATAATAATATTGAGGTTTTGATCCATAGAAAAGGTCTGTGCTACACAATTTCAGTTAGATTGGATTTATTGTCCTTTAATTTGGCACTCATGACATTAGTTGCTTGCCGTTTAATCAACATCGAAAGACCCCCCACTTCCTCCCAGACACCCATTCCAAGAGCTTGTTTTCTCTCTCTCTCTCTCTCTCTCTCTCTCTCTCTCTCTCTCTCTCTCTCTCTCTCTCTCTCTCTCTCTCTCTCTCTCTCTCTCTCTCTTCTCTCTCTCTCTCTCTCTCTCTCTCTCTCTCTGTGTATGTGTCTCTGTGTGTGTGTGTGTGTGTGTGTGTGTGTGTGTGTGTGTGTGTGTGTGTGTGTGTGTGTGTGTGTGTGTGTGTGTGTGTGTGTGTGTGTGTGTGTGTGTGTGTGTGTGTGTGTGTGTGTGTGTCTCTGTGTCTCTCCCTCTCTCTGTGTGTCTCTCTCTGTGTCTCTCTCTCTCTGTGTGTCTCTCTCTCTCTCTTTCTCTCTCTCTGTGTCTCTCTCTCTCTCTCTTTCTCTCTCTGTGTGTCTGTCTGTCTGTCTGGACTGGGCTCTCTCTCTCCCCTCAGGGTCAGCTGTGCTGGACTGGGCGCTCTCTCTCCCCTCAGGGTCAGCTGTGCTGGACTGGGCGCTCTCTTTCCTCAGAGTCAACTGCATAAGAAGAACATCAGCAATCAATAATAATGGCTTGAATTCATACAGCGTTTTTCAGCCTTTTGAAAACACCCAAAGTAGTAGTAGTAGTAGTAGTAGTAGTAGTAGTAGCAGTAGTAGTAGTAGTAGTAGTAGTAGTAGTAGTTTATTCAGTCATCATCTCACACAATACAATATATACACCATCATTTAACAATATTTGATTTTACAGTGACTGAGAAGGTACAGACTGAAGCAATGCTTATATAGCCTATGCCTGTCCTTATATTCTTAAGTTAAGGTTATCTACAAACATGTAGATGAGACTAATCGAGAACATGGCTAACTGTTGGGAATTCTAAGGTACATCTTATTTAAGCATGTAAAATGGCAACTAATCAATTCAATCAATTAGATTACCAATATTATATCAACATGAAAATTTGAAAGGGAACATAATAGTATTTTATTTGAGTATTTACTATTATAATATTAGTAGCCAATTAATTTGCAGCCCGTCCTAGGTTCTGATTGGCTCTCTAGGTTAGCACTTTAGCTTCTGATGCTGTGGTGGGCACTAGTCCTAACATTGCTAACTAAACTTTTAGTCAGAGAAAAAATGTCACGAGTCACGACTATTTACGTCCATGTGCTGTAAGGAATCAGGAATACGGAAAGCACATTGTCTTGTAATAGAATGACTGAAATCACTGCAAGAACTAGTATAGGCTAGCTAGCCCTCATGAACCGGCACACACCAACAGTAGAATATGCACTAGGCTACTGCACGCACCTGTCATGTTACTGTTGGTTCCTTCCACTTGAACTTCATCATCATTAGCAGCAGCAGCTACTCTAACGCCAGCCCTTCCTCTACTAAACATGTCTGTAATTTTAGAACATTGTTCTGCGTCTTTTACTAGCAATTCTAGCTTTTTCAGCTCCACCCTTTCTTTTTTTGCATTCTCCATTTCTGCGCTTCTAGGCTTACTCGCGGTTGGGAGGAAACGTGAATCTCATTCACTGATGTCTCATGTCTCATTCAAGACTGGCTAACAAAAGCATGTCTTTCACTTAACACCAAGAAAACAGTGTGTATGATGTTCACAAAGTCACCAGTAGAGGTCACTCACTCTAATGTGTTTCTGGGAGAGGCGGAGCTGGACATTGTACATTAATTCAAGTATCTTGGGGTCACATTGGACTCTACATTGACCTTCAAAAAGTAATGTGAAGAAAGTGACAAACACAGTCAAGTTTAACATCGAAAACTTCAGGCAGATCAGGCCCTGCCTGCCAGTTAATGCTGCAAGGATGTTTCTGCATTCAATGATTTTATCACACATCGAGTACTGTTTTATCAACTGGTCTCTTTCATATGTCACTACTCTTACACCAATAGAATTACTCTACAAAAAAGCCATAAAAGTATTTGATAGGAAACAAATTTCATTTCATCACTGTAATGTTTTAGAAAAACATAACATGCTAAGTTTCGAGAATTTCCAAGTTTTCAAATATACTTGCTTCATGTACAAGGTTCTGCATGGACTTGCCCCTCCCCCATTGAATGAGTTAATCCAACAGAAAGGAGACACTGGCATTACCACCAGGGCCATCAGTAGAGGGGACTGTAAGGTGCCTTTTCGGTATACTACCATTGCAAAAACTGTGTTCTCTGTTAAAAGTGGTAACTACTGGAATAGCCTACCAGTTGTGATTAGAGAGTGCCCTACATACTCCATGTTCAAGACCCATCTTAAACTGCATCTTAAGGCAAACCAGAACTGTGATCATTTTTAATCTGATTTAGTTTATGCAACTTGTTTATTGTTTTATTGCCGGCCCACACACTGGCCCACACACCGGCCCACATAATGGTCCACACACCGGCCCACATACGGCCCACACACTGGCCCACACACTACACCGGCCCACACACTACACCGGCCCACACACTGGCCCACACACTGGCCCACACACCGGCCCACACACTGGCCCACACACCGGCCCACACACTGGCCCACACACCGGCCCACACACCGGCCCACATACTGGCCCACACACTGGC
Source organism: Notolepis coatsorum (assembly GCF_963971535.1). Classification (NCBI taxonomy): domain Eukaryota; kingdom Metazoa; phylum Chordata; class Actinopteri; order Aulopiformes; family Paralepididae; genus Notolepis; species Notolepis coatsorum. The sequence continues at coordinate 64,723,812 of NC_140169.1, forward strand.
CCACACACCGGCACACACACTGGCCCACATTAGTGGCCCACACACCGACTCACACACCGGCCCACACACTGGCCCACAGACTGGCCCACATACTGGCCCACACACCGGCCCACATACTGGCCCACACACCGGCCCACAGACTGGCCCACATACTGGCCCACACACCGGCCCACACACCGACTCACACACTGGCCCACACACCGGCCCACACACTGGCCCACATTAGTGGCCCACACACCGTCCCACATACTGGCCCACACACCGGCCCACACACTGGCCCACATTAGTGGCCCACACACCGACTCACACACTGGCCCACACACTGGCCCACACACTGGCCCACACACCGGCCCACATTAGTGGCCCACACACTGGCCCAAAAAAAAAAGTTAAAAAAAAAAAGTTAAAAAAAAAGTATAAAAAAAAAGATTTTTTTTTTTTTTTTTTTTTGGACCAGCCCACTTTGGTTCCGGCCCATCGGGATTCGTCCCGAACGTCCCGATGGCCAGTCCGCCACTGTTGCTAAGAGACAGGCGGAAATGGAGTTTATAGCTGTGTGATCATTTGGTTCAGCGGAGATGTACAATTGTGTGTCACCTGCGTATGGAAACATACATCGTGCTTTCTAATGATGTCTCCTCAATGTTCAATGTTCAATGCAATGTTCAATGCAAGTAAAGCACTTTAAACTTTAAGTATGACTAAATGCTTTCTTGACTATATATAGTAACTGTTTCTATGTATTTTAGGGGTTTGGGGGGATAGCTCTTTTTAATATAAATGTCATAGATTGTTTTATTTAGATTTCATAGATTTCTATGCATTTCAGGAGTTTGGGGGGCTGGCTCCCCAAAATAATTAAATAACATAACCCTAACCCTAAAAACGAAATAAAGTAAAAAAAAAATGAATAGTGACAAAATCCGGCCATTTTCGCCCAAAAACCGCCCCAAATATTTTTCTCGCGCGCTTCGCGCACGCTCGATGATAGGTGTCCCTTAATTCTACTGGTCAAAGGTGGCAACCCTACATACAGTGGCGTAGCAGAGGCCCCCGCCCCCGCCCCCCCCCCCCCGCGCGCCACGGAGCCTAGGGGGCCTCGCCCCCACTTTCGGCTATCCACTTAGATTTCGTAGCGTGCTGCGCGGGTACAGGGCGCAGAGGGGCGGGGCAGGGGCTCCCTGCTATGTTGCTACGCACCCCGTCTATCAAGTGTGCTCACATGCGATAGGACTAGCCAGCTGATAATGTTCATTGGCAGGCTGGCCAGCGTTCAAAACAAAGCGGGAAGCATTGCTCATATAAATAACGTTCATTAGTTGCATTGCCGGTAAACATGAAAAATGAAGCGCCACTTCCCAAGCGGTGCTCAGAATAGGCAAAACTACCTAAAATAACGTCATTGTTCCGGCAGCGTGAATATTTTCGGCAACCAACTTGTGTTTAGCGTTTCTCTGATTGGCCACTACGCCCATGTGACCGCGGCAGCGCGGAAATAGGCTGTCTATTGCCTCGCGCTGCAGCGCGGAAATAGGCTGTCTATTGCCATTCTCTAAGACAAACTCTAACCTTAACCAGCTCCTTAACAGCGCCTAAACGTAACCCTTCTAACCATAACCAACTCCGAAACAATGCCTAACCTTAACCTTAACCATAACCAACTCCGAAAGAATGCCTAACCTTAACCTTAACCATAACCAACTCCGAAAGAATATTGCCATTCTCTAAGACAAACTCTAACCTTAACCAGCTCCTTAACAGCGCCTAAACTTAACCCTTCTACCATAACCAACTCCGAAACAATGCCTAACCTTAACCAACTCCGAAACAATGCTTAAAGTTAACATGCCTAAACTTAACCGGCGAAAGAATGCACGTTAAAAAAAAAGAAAAAAATTGAAGGGAATCGAACTTGCCAGCAACGGACCGCAGGATCCACAGCAAGGCAGCGCTGCCAGTTGAGCTAGTTCTGGATAGTAAAAAAGGGGGGATTACTGCTACATAATGCTGCCGCTCCACTCTGCTGCTGCCGCGTCGCCGCGGGGGCGTGGCTAGACGCAAGTTGGGCGTGGCTAGACACAAGTTGGTTGCCTTTAATATTTAGGCGTTCCGGCAGGCAGCAAAGGTAGACGTCGTAGTCTCTAACGTTACTGCAGATATACCGCTAGCAGCACCACTGGCAACCCCCCCAGGCCCAGGCCCCCGGCCGTCAGCTCCAGGCAGACAGCCCGGCCCCGGCAGCAGCCACGCCGTTACAGCCGACTCCGATGAGCCAGCTAGTCGTGCCTCGCGCTTCGAGACAGGTTAGACATTTAGAATAATAGAAAGTTTTATTCGCCATAATAACCAGTATGCTACTAGGTAGGTTACATTGGTATTGGAATCTAATTCCGTTCATTTTTGCAAGTCACGAAGAAGTCAGCTGTGCCGCGGCCTGTGCCCCCTCCGAGGCCAGTTCAGACATAGGCATAGCCAAGGCTGCCCAGCCAGCTAGCCATGCCGCCGGTGCCCCCACGACAGACCCCAGCAGCCCCGTTACAGCTGAGCCAGCTAGTCATGCCTCACACTTCGAGACAGGTTAGAAACTTAGAATTAGTGCTGTCAATAGATACAAAAGAATTACTAATTAATCTCACAATTTTCTGTAATTAATCTAGATTTAAAATAGCATTTTTCTACTTAAGACCGAAGCTTGTAACAGATATTTACTTGAGTAAAATCATGGAATTAATGTAAAATCAACACGAAGAAAGTATATTTAGATTCAAAGACTATAGCTCTTTGAATACAGTTTCTCTGTGAAATTCAAATGTTCAACAAAACCATCAACATTGACTCAGCTAGACCTCTTTCTTATATCCGCGGCGCTAAAATTGAGGATTGTTCACTCCATAGATTAATCTAGATTAATTTATTTTAATGCTTTAGATAATTTAAATGAATCTCCAAAATTAAAGCATTCATTTTGACAGCCCTAGTTAGAATAATAGACAGTTTTATTCGCCAATCGCCATAAACTACGAGTCAGTAATGTATGCAGGGACCGAAACTAAAGCCCGCCGCCCGCCAGGGGCGGGCTGTTTTTACCTTTGGCGCATGACACTTAGAGGGCTGCCCGCCGTGTGGCGTGTAGACGTGTAGTTCATAACTTCATAACGATACTCTTGTGCGAGTACAGATTATAGCCGCTCGTCTTTTTTTTCTCCGCCGCAAGATCGTTAAAAAACTACAAGTCCCACATCGCACTAGGTCCAATCACAGTAGAGTGACGTGACTGGTTTCATGAGAAAAAAAGCAAATGACCAATCGGAAGCTATCATTTGGCTTGTTTACTTCCATCTGCTCTAGTCTATATCGGACCTCCAAGAGTCTAACGTTACTGTTTAAACAATGACCCAGTCAACTATTCACTTTTAGTTTAATACATGACGAGGCATTGTCTAACGGTATCTAGCTGGCTAGCTACTGATAGCTGCTGATATCAACAAATGCTCCAGCAATAGTCTACTCGAGTGCATAATACCTCCGGTCCCTCGTTAGCTAGCTTAGCTAGCTCACGTTGATCCATATGTCCCAGTAAACTAAATTGTCTTAACGTTATCTACCGGGCTAGCAGTAGCTACAGATAGCTCCTGATATCAATGTCTTATAACATTGATTGAATGCGTATTCTAGCTGAGGGCATGTTGAATGTGATTTGACAAAAGAACGGTAACGTTATAAATAGGTCCAGCTGCATCGCCAGAGAATCCTTGCATGCTGAATGTAGGGTCTAGCTGAATATAGGGTCTAGCTGCAGGGCCGGAGAATCCTTGCTGGAGCTGGAGGCTACTCAAGTATACACACAGACAGTGGAGCTGTTTGCAGATAGCAAGCATTTTGACTTATTGCGTGGTGGCGATGTCTCGCAGATAATACAACTACAAGTATGATTATATAATATATATTTTATTTAAAAAAAAAATTATATAAAATATATATATATATTTTTTTAATCAAAATAATTTTGGCAAGTAAGAAATATGCTTGGCGGGTAGACTCTTCCCATCTACCCGCCACTGGCCGGTGAGTCAAAAAGTTAATTTCGCTCCCTGAATGTATGCTACAGGTTACATTGGAATTGGAATCTAATCCGTTCCTTTTTGCAGGTCCGAGGCCAGTTCAGACATAGCCAAGGTTGCCCAGCCAGAGAGCCGTGCCCCCACAGTGACAGCAGCTCCCACCCACCCCAGGGACACGTTGGCCAGCGACAACTCTGTGACTGAATACCCTACTGATAGGGGGAAATTCCCTGTAGATTTAGAAGACGATGCTGTTAAACGGTACATTCTGAATAACGGGCCATGCCACCCTGAAGGGCCATTCAAATGGGATGGGAAGGGAAGATGCTTTTCAAAAGAGTACTATAACAAAACATCTCAAATTTGATGTAGAATTCCGCGCAAGTGGCTATGTTACTCGCCATCTATGGACCGGGTGTACTGTGAGCACTGCTGGCTGTTCGGTGACAGATCATCTGATCACCGCCACCAAGCGTGGAGAATAGGAATGATTGGCAGGGTCTCTCTAAAAAGATTAAGGAACACGAATTCTCTCGCTCTCATTTGGCAGCATGTGTCGTGTATGATATGTGGAAAAATAATCTGACCATTGACGCGCAAATATCATCTGAGTTTAAGAGAGAGGTGGGGTTTTGGACAGAAGTCCTAACCAGAATAACATTAACACTGGCCTCTCGCCAGGGCCGGATTAACGATAAAATTTGAGGCCCCTCGTCATTAGAGGCCCCAACATTTTTTTTTCTTTTTTTTTTGGAGGCCCCTCGTCACTAGAGGCCTTTTGGAGGCCCCTCGTCACAAGAGGCCCCAAATTATTATTATTGGTGGGGGGGACTGTACATTGGAGGTGGTTGGGTGGGGGGGGGGGGGGGGGGTTGGGTAGGAGGGGTGGGTGGGTGGGCGACACTGTACAACTGTACAAGCAAAACTGTACATTGGAATATTGACAAAACCATACTTGGTCATTTACTGTACATTGGAGGGGGTTGTGTTAGGACATTTACAGGGGCCAGTTTCGAATTGCAGTCTCCCGTAGGTGTTCTTTGAGAGTGTTTTTGAAAGTGGGTAGTGATTCACATTCCTTTACAGCTTTGGGTAGGGCGTTCCACATTGATGTGGCATAATTGCGAAACGTGTTTAGTCCCTTGTTTGAGCCGAATCTGGGTTTAACATGATTTGTGGAGCTCCCTCTGGTGTTGTGGTCGTGGTATTCACTGACCTTTGGGAAGTATTTTGACATGTACATGGGTACCTTGGTCGTGTAGTGTATCTTGTAGACCAGGCCCATTGCAAGTTGCTGTACTCTGTCGTCTACTCTAAGCCATCCTAGGTTGTCAAAGTGGGCAGGGGTAATCAAAATCCTTTTAGCTTGGCTCTCAGAGCCCACCACTTCTAAATATTCTATATATTTTTTAAAGTGACATATAAAAACGCCACTGTGCGTGCGTGCACGTGTATGTGTGTGTGGGGGGGCCTCCACAAGAATCTGGCCCAGGGGCCTCTGAAGTCTTAATCTGGCCTTGCCTCTCTCAACTCTGCTTTCCGGGGTCACAGAGAGAAAATAGGTGATATCGATAATGGTAATTTCTTGTCTACCATAGAACTTATGGCACGTTATGATCCAGTTCTGCAAAGGCTTATTGAAAGCAAAAAGAAGGTGCACTACCTAAGTCCTCAAATTCAAAACGAAATAATTGCATCGCTATCGAAAAAAGTGCAGGACACAATCATTACAGACATACAGAATGCAGAATTCTATTCGATTATAATGGATACTACCCAGGACATTTCAAAAGTAGACCAACTGAGCCAAGTGTTCAGATATGTTACTATAGCAAAAGATGAAAATGGAAACCCTACAGAGGTAAAAATAAACGAAAGCTTTTTGGGCTTCCATGCAGTCACAGACCAAACTGCTGCAGGTCTAGAGAGAGAAATTCTCAACTCGATGGAGATAAAGGGGATACCACTGGGGAAGTGCCGCGGACAAGGATATGACGGGGCTGCGTGTATGAGTGGCGTCTACTCCGGTGTACAAAAACGCATAAGGGATAAAGAGCCCAACGCAGTGTACATTCATTGTGCAGCACACAATTTAAACCTTGTATTCAATGACGCATGCCAAAATATACCTGAGATAAAAGACTTCTACGACACTGTTGAAAGGCTATATGTATTCTTTAGTGGAAGCATCAAACGATGGGAGCTTTTGGAAACACACCTCTCAGTGCCCAAGGCTGGCCAGCCTACACTGAAGAGACTATGCCCGACACGATGGGCATCAAGACAATACGCTGTCCAATCATTGCGGTTCTGTTATGCTGACATTATGCAAGCGCTAACTAAGATTGACTTGCTCTCCAAAAAAAGACTGGGGTCAAGCCAGCCTTCAATTCGGATATCACAGTCAAGTGGTCCACCCGTTTATTTTCGTTTGCGCATACACTTGCCTTATTACGGTAAAAGGGTTTTTAGTTCATGCTAACGTTACCGTTTCCTTAATGCCTTCCTGTGTACAGACAGTTGCCATCCTGTTTCCCCTTCACCCCTTTGTATCTCATACGATTTAGCAAGAGATGTTATGTTCAGTTACAAATTAATATTTCATATCGTATACACGATAAGGCTGAGCCCGAACGTTCGAACGTTCGTTCGTTAAGCTGACATTCGGACTTTAATTAATGGGTTCGAACGTTCGGTGAAAAAAAATAAAGCAGGCGCAACGACGGTGAGGCGATGTGAAGCGGCGCGTCCCCCGAGTGAGATCGCTCGGCTCAACCAGTATGGTCTCTGCCGGGCTGTTGCTGGATACTCAACCAGAGCTCTAGTCTCAACCAATGCAATAGAACAATTTTGATTGAATGACAGGCGATTCTGCCAATTACGTCACACCGCTTGCACCCGCCTCTGCTGTTACCACCAATCGGCAAGCGTTTATAATTTTTTTTACTTCCGGCAATGCCGCCATTGATCTGCTTGAGAGAAGCATTAACGTAGCGTTAGCTCCCCGCCAAGGAAGTAAAAGTCGTAACAAGGTTTCCATAGGTGAACCTGCGGAAGGATCATTTATGAATACCAGCCTTTTTCGGCCACGGAGCGCGCGCTTCATGGCGGGAGGTGGTTGCGTTGGAAACAACTCTGGCCGAGGCGGCAGGCGTGTTGGGAGCCCGGCGGGACCCCCGCGCCGGTGTCTCTCTGTCTCTCTGCCGTCCCCCGTTCAGAGGTAGACGGTGGAAGGAGCCGAGGCGCGCGCCTCTCTCCTTCCCGTCGACCAAGAGTGAATACCTGTTATTGAACGTGTAACACCAACTATATAACGTGAATGCCACAAAACGAATGCATTTGTTTATCTAGCCCCTTACGTGATTGCGGTGTGCAAGGGCTATTGTTTATCATAAGTAGGAACTTTATGCAGTACTCAGTAGCTTGTTTATTTTCTTCTGAGTGCTTTGTTTAATTACATGTTTACATGAACAGCCACCACTGTAAACAACATGTTTTTTCACCAATAGATTATGCAATGCCGCCCTCCGTAGGATCTATAATAATAAAAAAATAATAAAAAATTATTAAAAAATTTACAAAAAACGAACGTTCGAACGTTCGTTCGATACACCCTGGCGAACGTTCGAACCCTAAAAACAGGGTTCGGGCTCAGCCTTAATACACGACGAGTGTGACATGAAACTCTACATTCAGAAAGGGGAAAAAAAGCCCTCGGAAACGTTCAGTATTCTGATGTGGCATTTCAAAATAAAAGCCCTCGAAAATGTTATATACATTTACCTCAACTTTCAGATTATAATTTAAAGGAAAGCACCCATAGTTCAAGGCCAACACCTCAGAGTGTCACCCAGAAACGTTAACGTTCAGTACATTCTGAAGTGGCATTTCAAAATAAAAGCCCTGGAAAATGTTATATAAATTTACCTCAACTTTCAGATTATAATTTAAAGGAAAGCACCCAAAGTTCAAGGCCAATTCCACGTCAGAGTTGTAAGGGAACACCTCAGAGTGTCACCCAGAAACTTTCAGTACATTCTGATTTGGCATTTCAAAATAAAAGCCCTCAGAAATGTTACGTTCAGATTATAATTTAAAGGAAAGCACCCAAAGTTCAAGACCAATTCCACTTCAGAGTTGTAAGGGAACACCTCAGAGTGTCACCCAGAAACTTTCAGTACATTCTGATATGGTATTTCAAAATAAAAGCCCTCGGAAATGTTACTTTCAGATTATAATTTAAAGGAAAGCACCCAAAGTTCAAGACCAATTCCACTTCAGAGTTGTAAGGGAACACCTCAGAGTGTCACCCAGAAACGTTCAGTACATTCTGATGTGGCATTTTAAAATAAAAGCCCTCGGAAATGTTACTTTCAGATTATAATTTAAAGGAAAGCACCCAAAGTGCAAGACCAATTCCACTTCAGAGTTGTAAGGGAACACCTCAGAGTGTCACTCAGAAACGTTCAGAACATTCTGAAGTGGCATTTCAAAATAAAAGCCCTCGAAAATGTTATATAAATTTACCTCAACTTTCAGATTATAGTTTAAAGGAAAGCACCCAAAATGTAAGGCCAATTCCCCTTCAGAGTTGTAAGGGAACACCTCAGAGTGTCACCCAGAAACTTTCAGTACATTCTGAGTGGCATTTCAAAATAAAAGCCCTCGAAAATGTTACTTTCAGATTATAATTTAAAGGAAAGTACCCAAAGTTCAAGACCAATTCCACTTCAGAGTTGTAAGGGAACACCTCAGAGTGTCACCCAGAAACGTTCAGTACATTCTGATGTGGCATTTCAAAATAAAAGCCCTGTAAAATGTTATATAAATTTACCTCAACTTTCAGATTATAATTTAAAGGAAAGCACCCAAAGTTCAAGGCCAATTCCACTTCAGAGTTGTAAGGGAACACCTCAGAGTGTCACCCAGAAACTTTCAGTACATTCTGATGTGGCATTTCAAAATAAAAGCCCTCGGAAATGTTACTTTCAGATTATAATTTAAAGGAAAGCACCCAAAGTTCAAGACCAATTCCACTTCAGAGTTGTAAGGGAACACCTCAGAGTGTCACCCAGAAACTTTCAGTACATTCTGATGTGGCATTTCAAAATAAAAGCCCTCGAAAATGTTATATAAATTTACCTCAACTTTCAGATTATAATTTAAAGGAAAGCACCCAAAATGTAAGGCCAATTCCCCTTCAGAGTTGTAAGGGAACACCTCAGAGTGTCACCCAGAAACTTTTAGTACATTCTGAGTGGCATTTCAAAATAAAAGCCCTCGAAAATGTTACTTTCAGATTATAATTTAAAGGAAAGTACCCAAAGTTCAAGACCAATTCCACGTCAGAGTTGTAAGGGAACACCTCAGAGTGTCACCCAGAAACGTTCAGTACATTCTGATGTGGCATTTCAAAATAAAAGCCCTCGAAAATGTTATATAAATTTACCTCAACTTTCAGATTATAATTTAAAGGAAAGCACCCAAAATGCAAGGCCAATTCCCCTTCAGAGTTGTAGGGGAACACCTCAGAGTGTCACCCAGAAACTTTCAGTACATTCTGATGTGGCATTTCAAAATAAAAGCCCTCGAAAATGTTACTTTCAGATTATAATTTAGAGGAAAGCACCCAAAGTTCAAGACCAATTCCACTTCAGAGTTGTAAGGGAACACCTCAGAGTGTCACCCAGAAACTTTCAGTACATTCTGAAGTGGCATTTCAAAATAAAAGCCCTCGGAAATGTTATATAAATTTACCTCAACTTTCAGATTATAATTTAAAGGAAAGCACCCAAAGTACAAGGCCAATTCCACTTTAGAGTTGTAAGGGAACACCTCAGAGTGCCACCCAGAAACTTTCAGTACATTCTGATGTGGCATTTCAAAATAATGTTACTTTCAGATTATAATTTAAAGGAAAGCACCCACTTTCAGTTTCTGGGTTACACTCTGAGGTGTTCCCTTACAACTCTGAAGTGGAATTGGTCTTGAACTTTTGGTGCTTTCCTTTAAATTATAATCTGAAAGTTGAGGTAAATTTAAATAACATTTTCGAGGGCTTTTATTTTGAAATGCCACATCAGAATGTACTGAAAGTTTCTGGGTGACACTCTGAGGTGTTCCCTTACAACTCTGAAGTGGAATTGGCCTTGACTTTTGGGTGCTTTCCTTTAAATTATAATCTGAAAGTTGAGGTAAATTTATATAACATTTTCGAGGGCTTTTATTTTGAAATGCCACATCAGAATACTGAACGTTTCCGAGGGCTTTTTTTCTCCCTTTCTGAATGTAGCGCTTCATGTCACACTCGTTGTGTATACGATATGAAATATTAATTTGTAACTGAACATAACAACTCTTGCTAAATCGTATGAGATACACAGGAAGGCAATTCTACGATGAATTGAAAATGGGGGACCCTGATGTAAACAAGACGAAAGTCTTTCTCTGGTCTGCATCCCCTTAACAATTGTATGTATTGAGCTGTACTGTACTGTACCCATTCTGCAATCTGTTCAATCAATCAATCAATCAATCAATCAAGGAAACGGTAACGTTAGCAGGGGAGAGAGGGGAGAAAACAGATGGTGGAGGTAAACGGTACCCTATCCCCCCCCCTCACAGTGAACTGTGGTGTTCCACAAGGAAGCATACTAGGACCACTACTGTTCCTAATTTATGCAAATGACATGTCGTCAGCTTGTGACTGCAACTTGTTCCTGTTTGCGGACGACTCAGCCCTGCTGGTCTCTGACAAGAACAAGTTACAGGTTGAAAAAACCCTCAGCTCGGAACTAGGCAAAATCTGCATATGGCTCGCCGACAACAAACTATCATTACACATGGGCAAAACAGAGTCCATTCTCTTCGGTTCAAATAACAAACTCAGCAAAACAGACGGCTTCTCAGTTACAGTGGGTGACAATATTGTCACAAGGAAAGATGAAATTACCTACCTGGGTTCCATCCTAGAGGCTAATCTTTCCTGTGACAAAATGGCATCCAATGTAATAAAAAAAGTCAATCAACAAACTCGATTCTTGTACCGGATCTCCTCCCTGGTAAACAAGAATACCCTGAAGACTCTGGCAGGAGCACTCATTCAAGGGTACTACGACTATGCTTGCACCTCATGGTACCAAAGCACCTCAAAGGCACTAAAAACCAAATTACAAACATCTCAAAACAAACTAGTCAGACTACTGCTTGATTGATTGATTGATTGATTGATTGATTGAAAACTTTATTAACAGATTGCAGCATGGGTACAATACAGTACAGCTCAATACACACAATTGTTAAGGGGATGCAGACCAGAGAAAGACTTTCGTCTTGTTTACATCAGGGTCCCCCATTTTCAATTCATCAGGACATATATGACATACATGACATACAGATAGTCAGTACTGCTACATCTATACATTTATGACACCAGATTTGCAAATACAGTACTGTTTGTGATACAGAAGGAGTCAAGAAAAGGGAGTATATACATTTGACGTAGAAACTGTACATTGGAGGAGGTTGGGTGGGGGGGGTTGGGTACATTGGGATATTGACAACCATACTGGGTAATTTACATTGGAGGTGGTTGGGGGGGGGGGCACACTGTATAAACAAGTAAAACTGTACATTGAGGGGGGGGGGGGGGGGGAGGAGACATTGTACAAACAAACAAAATTGTACATTGGACTATTGACAAAACCATACTAGGTAAATGACTGTACATTGGAGGGGGTTGGGTTAGGATATTTACAGGGGCCAGTGTTGAATTGCAGTCTCCCGTAGGTGTCCCTTGAGGGAGGTTTTGAAAGTGGGTAGTGATCCACATTCCTTTACAGCTTTGGGTAGGGCGTTCCACATTGATGTGGCATAATTGCGAAACGTGTTTAGTCCCTTATTTGAGCCGAATCTGGGTTTAACATGATTTGTGGAGCTCCCTCTGGTGTTGTGATCGTGGTATTCACTGACCTTTGGGAAGTATTTTGACATGTACATGGGTACCTTGGTCGTGTAGTGTATCTTGTAGACCAGGCCCATTGCAAGTTGCTGTACTCTGTCGTCTACTCTAAGCCATCCTAGGTTGACCTGACTCCTAGAACCCACCTCACCCCTGCACACTTTGCCAACCTAGGATGGCTTAGAGTAGACGACAGAGTACAGCAACTTGCAATGGGCCTGGTCTACAAGATACACTACACGACCAAGGTACCCATGTACATGTCAAAATACTTCCCAAAGGTCAGTGAATACCACGATCACAACACCAGAGGGAGCTCCACAAATCATGTAAAACCCAGATTCGGCTCAAACAAGGGACTAAACACGTTTCGCAATTATGCCACAACAATGTGGAACGCCCTACCCAAAGCTGTAAAGGAATGTAAATCACTACCCACCTTCAAAAACACTCTCAAAGAACACCTACGGGAGACTGCAATTCAAAACTGGCCCCTACAAATGTCCTAACCCAGTTGTACAATAAAGACCAAGCATGGCTTTGTCAGTATTCCAATGTACAGCCCCACCCAACCCCACCCCACCTACCCAACCTCCTCCAATGTACAGTTCCCATGTCAAATGTATGTCAGTATTCCAATGTACAGTGTGTCCCGCCCCTACCCAACCCCCCCCCCCCCCCCCCCCCCACCTCCAATGTACAGCCCCACCCCACCCACCCAACCTCCCCCAATGCACAGTTTCTATGTCAAATGTATATACTCTTCTTCTGGATTTTTTTAGTATCACAAACAGTACTGTATTTGAAAATCTGGTATGTCATAAATGTATAGATGTAGCAGTACTGTCTATCTGTATGTCATGTGTGTCATATGATGAATTGAAAATGGGGGACCCTGATGGAAACAAGACGAAAGTCTTTCTCAGGTCTGCATCCTCTTAACAATTGTATGTATTGAGCTGTACTGTACTGTACCCATTCTGCAATCTGTTAATAAACTTTTCAATCAATCAATCAATCAATCAATCAATCAATCAAGCATGAACTAAAAACCCTTTTACCGTAATAAGGCAAGTGTATGCGCAAACGAAAATAAACGGGTGGACCACTTGACTGTGATATCCGAATTGAAGGCTGGCTTGACCCCAGTAAAAAAAAAAGCGAGGAACGTGCCGAGGCGACTGGCTTAAAAAAGCCCACGGAGAGTTTTGAGTTTGTTTTAATGACTGTAATAAACAGGGCAAGGTTCTTGAATTGAAATATGATGATGAATATGATTATGAACAGTGGCGTCGTTAGCCCTGGGCTTCCGGGGCTTTAGCCCCGGATGTTTTTCTCCTAGCCCCGGATCTAAAAAAAGAAAAAAAAAAAAAAAAAAGTTTACATTTTTTTTTTTTTTTTTACTTTTTTTTTTTTTTTTTTTATGTCAGCATCCCCATTGTCTTTGCTGAATGTTTGTTAGTGTTTGGTATTTTTTGTTGGTTTTTAGTACTTTTAAACATTTTTAGTAAGTAGTTTTCATTTGATCCTATAATTTTTCATTCACCGATTTGTGGACTTTTTTTTTAGTGTCCTGAAAGGCGCCTTATAAATCAAATGCATTATTATTATTATTATTATTATTATTATTATTATTATTATTATTATTATTATTATTATTATTATTATTATTATTATTATTATTATTATTATTATTATTATTATTATTATTATCATCATCATCCAGGAGGGAAAAGACACTTTGGATAGTAGGGACTGCATCTCTGCCTGTCCTGACCAGGAAACACTTTGCAACTGTGATCTCCTCTGGCAATAGTTGGATATTGTAATGTGTGGCGAGGGGTTGCAGCAATTCCACTGAGAGAAACTGGTCTGAGGCTGGATAACATGCCTGTACTGTATGCCTCTCATAAGTTGTTATCCAACTCATGAGAACCTGCTCTCAAGCTCTGGATAGAACAGTCTCTGTCTCAGCTGATCTCCTGAGCTGAGGTCTGAGCTTGTGCCACAAGATGCCATTACATATGGCCTTTGTCCTGTCATACATGTCCACTGCCATCTCTGAGGTGCGATAACCTTTGAGTGTGTCCTGCACTGTGCTTTTAAATAGTACAGATAGGTATTGAAGATGTGCACTTTAACGCAGCAGCACCTGGAGCCTCCATACCCATGTCCAGTGTCCACTGACAAAGACATGCTCATGATACTGTGATAAACTATAATAAGCTTTAATCGAACCCTGGTTCATTTCCTCGGATAGTCCGGTTGGTTTGGGGTGGTGTGAAAGCTCATTCACTCTTGCAAGTGAACCCTGCATTTGAGATGTGAATGCAAAGCGGACCAAAGGCAGGAAAATACCCCAAAATCTAATATCTTTTTTATGAGACTTTTTTTTTCGATTGCTTAAGCATGATTTTTAAAACGGGGCCCGGTGTTTCAAAACACACAATTAGCACAACCACACACACAATTATCAGAACACCTCAGATCCTTTGCTAAATTAAACACTTGTCAAAACCATACACTAATTTAAAAAAACTACATTTTGTTACTATATGAAACACACGTTTTATATGACTTAATTCTGTTTGAACCAGTTACTCACACTGCTGTGCTTAACCTAAAACACATTTAGCTATTCTACTTCTCAGTGATTAGAGTACTGTAAGTGAAGTACGCAGAGAATGTGCAAATATACAATAAATTCACCAAACACTACACAAGACCAATGCTGTAGACTGATGAAAATATTATTTATTTATCTACATATACCCAAATCAATGATGCAGACTGCTGGAAAAAAAACATTTTCTCTCCATATACCCAAATCAATGATGCAGACTGATGAAAATATAAATTTTCTCGCCATATAACCAAATCAGTCAACATTTCAACATGGAGAATCACAACAAAACATGTCCCAGTTTTCATGCTACTATGTGCATAACACTGTAAGCTCAGCAAATATCAGACAAACATAAAATACTGTATCCAGTAGGCCTACAGGTTAAAATTACAGTAAAAAAAAACAATTTTGAAAAAATTTAAATAGAGTACAGAAAATACTAGACATTATCTCTTTGCCTAGCTGGATCTGGCAAGATACTTTTTTGCTCTGTGTATTGTTTTGCAAAAAGTGTGAGGCTGACATTGTGCTTATAGAGGTGCGAATCTGGGCCTATGTTTTGCTCCTTGAGTGTAATGTTTTGATAATTGTGTAATACTTTTGATTTGAGTGTTTATGCAATTGAAGAAAACTGTAAAGACTAGAGATTAACTGTTTATTTCTTTTGTACATAGTCTGTGCATATGTTTGTTTGTTTGTTTATTTGCTTATGTGTATGATTCTTAACTGTTTTTATTTTGTTATTGGTGTATATGTGTGTATGTATGTACAGTATATGTATATATATATATATGTGTATATATGTATATTTGTACTCCTGTTGGGGCCTCTTGGACCAGATCAATGTTTTATCTGGCTAAATAAAAGTTAAATAAATAAATAAGAAACTGATGATTTGGTCCTGTTAACTTTGAATTTTCTATGGGGACTGCCCAGATCCCTCTCATGGACATGGACCTCACTTTGAGAACCTCTAATGATTCTAGTTCTTCAGTATTCATCTCTAATTACTCTAAAATTGCGTATTACTGTGTTTAAAAAAAAAAAAAAAAAAAAAAAGGGGGGGGGGGGGGGAAACCCCCCTCCACCCCCCTGGGCTGAAGCCCCCAATGTTTTCTAACCCTAAAAACGCCCCTGATTATGAATATGAATATGAATATTATTGAATATGATGAATTGAAAATGGGGGACCCTGATGTAAACAAGACGAAAGTCTTTCTCTGGTCTGCATCCCCTTAACAATTGTATTGAGCTGTACTGTTGTCTGTACCAGTGGCGGACTGGCCATCGGGACGTTCGGGACGAATCCCGATGGGCCGGAACCAAAGTGGGCTGGTCCAAAAAAAAAAAAAAAAAAAAATCTTTTTTTTTATACTTTTTTTTTAACTTTTTTTTTTTAACTTTTTTTTTTGGGCCAGTGTGTGGGCCACTAATGTGGGCCGGTGTGTGGGCCAGTGTGTGGGCCAGTGTGTGGGCCAGTGTGTGAGTCGGTGTGTGGGCCACTAATGTGGGCCAGTGTGTGGGCCGGTGTGTGGGCCAGTATGTGGGACGGTGTGTGGGCCACTAATGTGGGCCAGTGTGTGGGCCGGTGTGTGGGCCAGTGTGTGAGTCGGTGTGTGGGCCGGTGTGTGGGCCAGTATGTGGGCCAGTCTGTGGGCCGGTGTGTGGGCCAGTATGTGGGCCGGTGTGTGGGCCAGTATGTGGGCCAGTCTGTGGGCCAGTGTGTGGGCCGGTGTGTGAGTCGGTGTGTGGGCCACTAATGTGGGCCAGTGTGTGTGCCGGTGTGTGGGCCAGTGTGTGGGCCAGTATGTGGGCCGGTGTGTGGGCCGGTGTGTGGGCCAGTGTGTGGGCCGGTGTGTGGGCCAGTGTGTGGGCCGGTGTGTGGGCCAGTGTGTGGGCCAGTGTGTGGGCCGGTGTAGTGTGTGGGCCGGTGTAGTGTGTGGGCCAGTGTGTGGGCCGTATGTGGGCCGGTGTGTGGACCATTATGTGGGCCGGTGTGTGGGCCAGTGTGTGGGCCGGCAATAAAACAATAAACAAGTTGCATAAACTAAATCAGATTAAAAATGATCACAGTTCTGGTTTGCCTTAAGATGCAGTTTAAGATGGGTCTTGAACATGGAGTATGTAGGGCACTCTCTAATCACAACTGGTAGGCTATTCCAGTAGTTACCACTTTTAACAGAGAACACAGTTTTTGCAATGGTAGTATACCGAAAAGGCACCTTACAGTCCCCTCTACTGATGGCCCTGGTGGTAATGCCAGTGTCTCCTTTCTGTTGGATTAACTCATTCAATGGGGGAGGGGCAAGTCCATGCAGAACCTTGTACATGAAGCAAGTATATTTGAAAACTTGGAAATTCTCGAAACTTAGCATGTTATGTTTTTCTAAAACATTACAGTGATGAAATGAAATTTGTTTCCTATCAAATACTTTTATGGCTTTTTTGTAGAGTAATTCTATTGGTGTAAGAGTAGTGACATATGAAAGAGACCAGTTGATAAAACAGTACTCGATGTGTGATAAAATCATTGAATGCAGAAACATCCTTGCAGCATTAACTGGCAGGCAGGGCCTGATCTGCCTGAAGTTTTCGATGTTAAACTTGACTGTGTTTGTCACTTTCTTCACATTACTTTTTGAAGGTCAATGTAGAGTCCAATGTGACCCCAAGATACTTGAATTAATGTACAATGTCCAGCTCCGCCTCTCCCAGAAACACATTAGAGTGAGTGACCTCTACTGGTGACTTTGTGAACATCATACACACTGTTTTCTTGGTGTTAAGTGAAAGACATGCTTTTGTTAGCCAGTCTTGAATGAGACATGAGACATCAGTGAATGAGATTCACGTTTCCTCCCAACCGCGAGTAAGCCTAGAAGCGCAGAAATGGAGAATGCAAAAAAAGAAAGGGTGGAGCTGAAAAAGCTAGAATTGCTAGTAAAAGACGCAGAACAATGTTCTAAAATTACAGACATGTTTAGTAGAGGAAGGGCTGGCGTTAGAGTAGCTGCTGCTGCTAATGATGATGAAGTTCAAGTGGAAGGAACCAACAGTAACATGACAGGTGCGTGCAGTAGCCTAGTGCATATTCTACTGTTGGTGTGTGCCGGTTCATGAGGGCTAGCTAGCCTATACTAGTTCTTGCAGTGATTTCAGTCATTCTATTACAAGACAATGTGCTTTCCGTATTCCTGATTCCTTACAGCACATGGACGTAAATAGTCGTGACTCGTGACATTTTTTCTCTGACTAAAAGTTTAGTTAGCAATGTTAGGACTAGTGCCCACCACAGCATCAGAAGCTAAAGTGCTAACCTAGAGAGCCAATCAGAACCTAGGACGGGCTGCAAATTAATTGGCTACTAATATTATAATAGTAAATACTCAAATAAAATACTATTATGTTCCCTTTCAAATTTTCATGTTGATATAATATTGGTAATCTAATTGATTGAATTGATTAGTTGCCATTTTACATGCTTAAATAAGATGTACCTTAGAATTCCCAACAGTTAGCCATGTTCTCGATTAGTCTCATCTACATGTTTGTAGATAACCACAGCTAACTAGCTTAAGCTAACAACTAGGTCAACTACTACCCCGTAGTTAAACAAATGTGATTGCATATAACAGCTAACTGCTACAGCTAAGTTGGTAGTTAGCCTATTCCATTAATGTTGAATGTATTTATGAAGGTTGTTGATGGTGGTTGGCGCTGAACAGCAGACATGATTCCGTCAGTCTGCCACAGGGAAGCTGTGTTTGCTGATGCTGCTCACGACCACCAGTAGCGTATGACTGTGTGAGTGTGAATGCTTGATGGTTTCTGTGAAGCGCTTTGTGGAACAATGCTGATATACAGTTAAGAATGAGTAATTCGCTTTTGGTTTTTAAGAAAATGGTTTGTAAAGCTATTTTTGAAAACTACAAGGGTGAATAATACTGTTTTTTTTTTTGCTATTTTCTTTTAGAATACTGTTTTGGAGTCTTAATTTTTAAAATTTTTGTTAAGAATATAAGGACAGGCATAGGCTATATAAGCATTGCTTCAGTCTGTACCTTCTCAGTCACTGTAAAATCAAATATTGTTAAATGATGGTGTATATATTGTATTGTGTGAGATGATGACTGAATAAACTACTACTACTACTACTACTACTACTACTGCTACTACTACTACTACTACTACTACTACTACTACTTTGGGTGTTTTCAAAAGGCTGAAAAACGCTGTATGAATTCAAGCCATTATTATTGATTGCTGATGTTCTTCTTATGCAGTTGACTCTGAGGAAAGAGAGCGCCCAGTCCAGCACAGCTGACCCTGAGGGGAGAGAGAGCGCCCAGTCCAGCACAGCTGACCCTGAGGGGAGAGAGAGAGCCCAGTCCAGACAGACAGACAGACACACAGAGAGAGAAAGAGAGAGAGAGAGAGACACAGAGAGAGAGAAAGAGAGAGAGAGAGACACACAGAGAGAGAGAGACACAGAGAGAGACACACAGAGAGAGGGAGAGACACAGAGAGACACACACACACACACACACACACACACACACACACACACACACACACACACACACACACACACACACACACACACACAGAGACACATACACAGAGAGAGAGAGAGAGAGAGAGAGAGAGAGAGAGAGAGAGAGAGAGAGAGAGAGAGAGAGAGAGAGAGAGAGAGAGAGAGAGAGAGAGAGAAAACAAGCTCTTGGAATGGGTGTCTGGGAGGAAGTGGGGGGTCTTTCGATGTTGATTAAACGGCAAGCAACTAATGTCATGAGTGCCAAATTAAAGGACAATAAATCCAATCTAACTGAAATTGTGTAGCACAGACCTTTTCTATGGATCAAAACCTCAATATTATTATGGTGTAGTTAATACTTCATGTATCCTTAATCCCTAGGCTAATGAAGCACTAAGATGTTAGTAAAAAAAAAAAACATATGCCAATGACAGGAAGTAACGGTATATGTATGTGTGTGTCTCTGTGTGTGTGTGTGTGTGTGCACTGTGCATGAGTGCACATATAGGGGCGGTGTGTAGATTTGGTCTCGCTGATGTTGACTCCTTAGCCACAGCCTTGGGTTGTTTAATACTGGACAAGTGTTTCATAACGGCCGTTGTGTTGGCCAGTTTCGGGGCCGGTGCGTGGGCCGGTGCGTGGGCCGGTGTGTGGGCTGGTGCGTCTGAATGTCCCGGGCTGAATTTGTGTCCCAGTCCGCCACTGGTCTGTACTGTACCCATTCTGCAATCTGTTAATAAACTTTTCAATCAATCAATCAAAACAGTCAATATTGTGTCCCAATCTCTCCAGCGCAAGGACGTGGACCTGTTACAGGCGACAGCAATGCTTGGCAACGCGCAACCGATACACTTGCCCAACTCCGAGGAGAGTTTGATTAAAAGCGCACGCGCAAGAGCTGGCATCCTCATGGGGGTATGGGGTCCACATCCACAGTCTCTTCAAAGACAGACGCGCAAGTCGCACAAAGAGGCACTTTTCAGAGCTTTGCGATGATCAGCGGCTCCAAGACCCAGGGGAGCATTTTAGAGTGCGCAAATGTCGCAAGAGAGACTGTCTGCAGCCGGTTAGCAGTCCTTAGTATTGAGAGCCGACGCGCGCGCAGTATAGAGTTAAAGACTGTTTACAGGACTTTGCGCAGAAGAATACCAGGAGACGCGCTCGTATCAAATAATAGGCCTATACAAAGCAGCTCCTGATTGCATCCATATGGATAATGTAGCCTATATAGGTTGTGTTTTGTTTGTTTGTTTTTTAGGCTTTTCTTTTATACAGAACAGAATGTTATATAATGTTGTGTGAACTCCAATGATGATATAGTATAGGTGATAGCGTTCTACAATACATACCTTCATGTTACAAAAAATACACAGCTTGTTTGTATTTGTCAATGATGTTTAAATCAGATTATATTATATGATTATACAGTTCCTACAAAAGATGCCTGAAAAAATAAACATTTAAAAAAGTGGCCGCGATGTAGTACTCTATTATTGCGCAACGCCACTGCCTACATAGAACCCTTTGCGGCTACCGGGGAACATAGGGGAACATAGGGATGACCCCGCTATTTGTACCACATACAATTCGATCTCTGATCAGGGAATCTATAATGTCCCCAAAGCTGCAACTACTAGCAAGCATTCTCAAGTCTGTTACATAGCTGTCCACGTTTTCATCCAATCCTTGGTTCCTGATAAAGAATCTGTATCTTTGTTTAATTTACCTTTTGATTGCAGTACTCGTCAAATTGCTTGATAATAGTTATCAACGTTGTCCAGTGGTGCAGTGGTAAATTGACAGTAGGTCAAACGCTCCACGCGCGTGCATGCACAGTTTTTTTGGCACACATTCTTTTTTTTTTTTTTTTTTGCTGCATACTTATAAAAAATAATTTAAAGATGTATTTTTTTTACAAACCGCTTGAATCATAGCCACGTTAATAATGCTTGTAATAAACCAAACCGTTTGTAAATCCGTCAATATTTCAGCGAGTTATGAGTATTTTTGTCTGTGCAGCTGACTCACTCTCACTCAAGGCTAACTGGAGCAAGATGGCGGCGGTTCAGTGACGTCGCTCTCCATTGGCCGGCAGCGCGGGCAAGCTATCTAGTGTTCTATATATATCTATGCCTTAAAGTGTTGGTGCTCTCGTCCTGCAGCTGGATACTATTGCCTCACAGCGCGGCCGTCAGCGCGCGGCCCAGAGAGCGCCGCTGGCTCTGCGGCTCTGCAGCTGCATGCTTCTCCGGGAGTCCGGTTGGATAATGCCATGTAAAAAGTCGCATGCCTGACATATCGGCATGTAACTCGAGAACCGAGGCACGGATTTTGGCGATCCAGATGGCATTCGAACGGCAACGAATAGCGCGTTATTCGGTCATTTATATGTTCGGCGAAAAATGCAGCCCCGAGCCTTCAGATGCTCGCAAAGGGCCGTGAAACTGAAACTGAAACTGAAAAACAGTGAAACCCCGGACATTTCGATGAATTAATAAACCCCCCCCGGACGCCCCGGACAGGGCGTGAAAAGAGGACATGTCCGGGCAAAAGAGGACGTTTGGTCAGCCTACTCTACCTGTGCTTTTGTTATGTAAAAACGGTGGCCGCGCCGAGCCGGCACTTAGTTACAACGAATGGGAACAGCGGATTTTTGTGTGAGTGACTGCGCGTACACGCGCGAACATTTCCGTGCGCGATTGCGCGTACTTCAGCCTCAGTGAGTGAGGTATCACAGCGTGATACCGAGTGATACGAGCACTGCAAGCCTGACGTTGTCTCCGCCGACGAACTGGGCAGAGTTGTCTGTAGTTCTCTCCCCTTTTCTCCGACGAGATATTTAAACAGTTTGACTTTATTTGTCTCTTCGGCGTCGGGCATGGTAAGCTCTGTATACAATGTGAACTCCTCCTTCCAACGTTTCCATGCCTTCGTCAGGTTGTTGGAGTCCAAAAGCAGATGTCCAGGCGGTCTAAGCGAATTTAGCCCTTCCATCGCCGACAGATCGTAAGCGTAGACTGAAAGGAAAGTCCCCTTGCTTGCCTCAGCAGTCAGCACCCTGGCAGTGGCGCGTCTCTACTTTCCGTAGCTCCATTTCTGCAGACCCCTCTCTGATTGGTTGAGCCCATTTCTGCAGCTGTTCTCTCTGTAATAAGCGGACCGGTCGTTTACATGGAGAAATGGCGCCACCGTCTGTATTTATGTGGTGACTGCAACTGGAGTGGTGTGATATACCTGATTGATTGATTGACAATTTTATTAACAGATTGCAGAATGGGTACAATACAAATACAGTACAGCTCAATACACACAATTGTTAAGGGGATGCAGACCAGAGAAATACTTTCGTCTTGTTTACATCAGTCCCCCATTTTCAATTCATCATAACATATGACATACATGTCAATGTGTCAAAATTGCCTCCTAATATACATTTAGCTAAACAGGCCAACATATTATATTTCTTAGTCTAGGGGTTATGAATATTCACAGCAAATGTTGTGACTGTACAACTAACAGGTGAAAAGATACTCTTTTGATTTGAAAATGTTGGCCTGATGGTGGCACTAGAGGAACGGAATCAATGTTTCTTCATTTAGGGTCAAGTAATGCTAATTCAGCACTCTTATGCATTTATGGTGTTACTTATATGTTGTACAATAAGAGTTGCAAAGATGATATATGAATCGATAGAAAGCGATACCACGGATACAACTGTATCCATAATTTCAGTCCATGGAACCAACATTTTGAGTAAGAAAAGTACAAAAACAACTTTAATGTGCCAAAAACAAGGGAGTACATGTACATATTTACAATGTTAAATACTGTGGAACGTAGCAGATATGAAACAGTTGATTTGAAAATCTGAGAACAAACAAAAACAAAAAGCTTTCATCAAAATCCAGTGTTGAGCACAAGCAGTGAGTTATGCAAACTGCCAAAATGAACACTAAACTAAACTACAGACATGAACACTAAAGTACAGAACACCAGTCCCTAACTTTGACTGAAATGTATAGACTTTGACCAGAAAATCAAGTGGCTTTGTTTTGGTTTCTGCCATGATGTGGCTCTTGGTATAGGTTATTATATTATAATATTAGTATTGGGGAACTTCTCCTGATACCCTACTTTAGCCTGGTATCTCCCTGACATGCAATAACAGTATCGGTGCATCGCTAGTTCTAAAGCAAAGAAAACATGTTCAGCATTTTACAGCGCTTTCCAGTTTATGGGCTCCTTTCTGGATTTCTTCAGCAGCTCATTTGCCTTTGAGAAGTGTTTGCAACCGAAGAACCCACGATGAGCCGACAGAGGAAAAGGATGCACAGCCTTCAGGACGTGATGACGTTTCTACAAACCATGAACACAAAGACCATAAGAGGAGATTAGTAAGAGGTGTGTGTGTGTGAGATAGGGCTGACAAATGGCCTAAAATGACATTCAACTATTCCTTCTATAAAAACCACATAGGTTCGAACCATTGAAATATCTATTATTCTCTTATTATAGAATAATTATATCAGGGTTAGAAATTTTAAAAAAAATCCCAGGGCTTTTTTTGCCCCCCTTAACACTTTGAGTGCCACGGGTCCGGTGCCCCAGAACCCTGTTGAATGCCACCACCCACTTCAATGACAGAGCTCTCATATTTGCGAATGCATAAACTATATCTTAAATTATGGCTATGTGTCTAATATGGCCGTCGCTTATCAATGACTTGTTTGCAGTCAACATTGTTGAAACGGATTGTTGTTTTAATCGGTTAATTTCCGTTTTATACCATTTAGAAAAACGCTCGTTTTTGAAAGTTTCAGAAAATGTCAGAGGATTCTGTGATAATCGCCCTTTACTGGAATACACTGGAATACACAAAACACGTTGTCATTTTTCGGCCTATTTATGAATCGTTTTCAAATAAACGCTAGATCCCCCCCACCCCACCCACAGAACCACTTCCAATGTACAGCCCCCCCCCCCACCTACCCAACCTCCCCCACTGTACAGTTTTTACGTCAAATGTATATACTCTTTTCTGGACTCTTTTTGTATCACAAACAGTACTGTATTTGCAAATATGGTATGTCATAAATGTATAGATGTAGCAGTACTGTATATCATGTATGTCATATATGTCCTGATGAATTGAAAATGGGGGACCCTGATGTAAACAAGATGAAAGTCTTTCTCTGGTCTGCATCCCCTTAACAATTGTGTGTATTGAGCTGTACTGTATTGTACCCATTCTGCAATCTGTTAATAAAGTTTTCAATCAATCAATCAATCAAGCCTGAACGTCAGCAAGACCAAGGAACTGATGGAAGAAGCTAAGGAGCTACAACCCCCTCTAGTGGAGAGAGGGGGAACAACGACAGGTACCTTGGTGTACGTACAATATACCTGATCTGCCTTGGTCCACACAGCTTGGTGAAGAAGGCTCAGCAGCGCCTCTACTTCCTCAGACATCGTCATTTAGCTTAAGAGAAAAAAAATAAAAATAATTAGACATTTAAATTTTCTAAGCAGATACTCAGAACTATTTTTTGCCAAACCACTGCTGCCTGGGCGCAGTGATTTCATCACCTCAAAAGCCCTGTTTTTTTTTTTTTTTTTTTTTACTAAGCATTTGCACAATGTAAGTGCCAATCCTTCATATAGTTTTTAGTCTTACAAATGTATTTAAAATGTATTTCATTATTATATAATGACTTCATTATTTTCTTCTTGATGCAGTGCAGTCCATTGGGGCATTGCACATGAGGGGAAGCATTTCACGTCACTGTACTATGTTTTAAGTGACAAATAAACCTTGAACTTCAATTTTGGGATTCAAGTTTTTACAGTGTGATTTGATAGAATAGTGTGATTAAATGGTTTAGCTGCGACCAACACACACACACACACACACACACACACACACACACACACACACACACACACACACACACACACACACACACACACACACACACACACACACACACACACACACACACACACACACACACACACACACACACACACACACACACACACACACACACACACACACACACACACACTCCTGTACATAGCCACACACCCTTGTGTGTGTGTATGAAAATGTATGCACACATAGATGCATGCACGTACACAGTCGCAGCTATTGCGAAGTTGCACTTGTTTTTCTACTGAAACCAATGGGAACACATAATATAGATTGTCTCAGGAGTTTTTTCAAAACAACAGCATGTCATCACTGTGAGAGCACAGGTGACTTTGATGCTATCATTTGTCTGACATCCAGGGTGACAGGCAGCCGGTGACAACCAGACAGACGGAGACAGATAATTTTGACAGAAGACAGACGATATGATAAGATATTCCTTTATTGACCCCCTTGGGGAAATGCAGGTGTCATAGCAGGAGGGGGGAGGGGAGGGGATGTACATGTATGGGCAGGGTAATGGAAGAAAATATCAGTTATATGACAACATAATATTATATGAATAAAAAGTAAACTGTAAAAGAAGGCTGCAGATGAGGGTCTGTATACTGCTCTAGAGTCTGTGAGGGTTTAGTAGTTAAGAGTCATAATACACACTGCTCTAAAGTCTGTAGGGTTTAGTGGTTAAGTCATAATACACACTGCACTAGAGTCTGTGAGGGTTTTGTAGTTAAGACATAATACACACTGCTCTAAAGTCTGCAGGGTTTAGTGGTTAAGAGTCATAATACACACTGCACTAGAGTCTGCAGGGTTTAGTCGTTAAGAGTCATAATACACACTGCTCTAAAGTCTGTAGGGTTTAGTGGTTAAGAGTCATAATACACACTGCTCTAGAGTCTGTAGGGTTTAGTAGTTAAGAGTCATAATACACACTGCTCTAGAGTCTGCAGGGTTTAGTGGTTAAGTCATAATACACACTGCTCTAAAGTCTGCAGGGTTTAGGGGTTAAGTCATAATACACACTGCTCTAAAGTCTGCAGGGTTTAGTGGTTAAGTCATAATACACACTGCTCTAGTCTGCAGGGTTTAGGGGTTAAGTCATAATACACACTGCTCTAAAGTCTGCAGGGTTTAGGGGTTAAGTCATAATACACACTGCTCTAAAGTCTGCAGGGTTTAGGGGTTAAGTCATAATACACACTGCTCTAAAGTCTGCAGGGTTTAGTGGTTAAGTCATAATACACACTGCTCTAAAGTCTGCAGGGTTTAGGGGTTAAGTCATAAAACACACTGCTCTAGAGTCCATGCAGGGTTTAGGGGTTAAGAGTCAGATAGTTCTAACAGTTCTCAAGTTCTGCAGCCGTTAGTTCTCCAGCTGCTGGCAGCAGTCCATGCCCCCCGTTGTGAAGCCATGGAGGCTACTGGCACAAAGGACTGGCCGCAGCGCAGGGGCATCGTTCTGGTATGGCAAGGTATGGCACTCGCCATACGTTGTGATAGATTAGTTCATTGATGCCTGGTAATATCTTATATCTGTGCTTAGGCTGTAGGCTGCACCCTGCTCTCTGTGTCTCCCTTTGTGCATGTGGCGTGACCTGATGACCTCTGGCTCGAGGCTCCTTCTACACAGGGCCCCCTTGTACATCTCACGCACACACATGCACGCGCACACACACTCACGTGCACACGCACACACTCACGTACACACGCGCACAAGCTGTCACGCCCCTTTGATTTATGGAGATGTTGTTCCGAGAAGGGGTCTTCTACATCTGGAACCAATTAGCCCCCCTTCTTCTGACCAAGTACACACACACACACACACACCCACACACTCCTCCCCTCCCCTGTATGTATAAAATGACATGTAATATGGACATTCTGCCTCCTTCTTCTACTGGTGATGTGCCCGCGCGGGGTAACTGTCTTCTTCTCTGATGAATAAAAGCTCCTGAAATACTCCGTCTTCCGCTTCGTCCTTCGGCCGACTGGTCCACAACTATATCAATTAAGAATTCACGAGGGATAGGAAATCCCTAACAAATGGAGGTTCCAAAGTGAGAATTGATGTGTTCCAGCCGCAACCAACGACGGAACGGGGAATGGAGACGCGGAGGAGGAGAAGACGATGCAGAAGATCCAGACACTCACACCAGCTGTATGCAGCGCGTCTGAACCAGGGGTGAGATACCAGCAGCCCCTCAGACGTCCGTGACCAGACCACCAGACGACCGGATGACAGGCAGGAGGAGACGAAGGACAGACGGGCCAGGATGAGAGGCGGACCGGAGGAGATGGCAGCTGTGCGAGAGGCCGGAGAGGAACACCGCAGCCAGGCATCGACAGCAGCCAAGCACCGCCGCAAATCATCTACGACACGCAGTTCATCCACGACGAGAACGGGGGAGGCGGCCGCAGGAGAGACACTGAGCTGAGTTGGAGTGACGGTGGGCGGCTGGCGAGAGGTGGAGAGGACAGTCCAGAGACACTGGGAAGGCGGCCGACCAAGGGAGACACGTTTGTCTAGGGGACCCGCACCTGGAACGGGGACCAACCTCAGGAGGTCAGCCCTTGCCCTCCAGAAGACGGGGCCGACCCAGGTGGGCGGTGTACTGTAACAGAGGGAAGGTAGCGCCCTGATGGACGTTGGGTGTGCCTGAGTAAGGGGGGTCCAACGGGGTTACTGTATCTTCTGTTAAGTTGCCAGAATTGTGTTTCTCTCTTTCTTCTCTCTCTCTCTCCCGCTCTCCCCCCTCCCTCTATCTCTCTCTCTGCTCTCCTGATGTTGATTATCCCGTCTGGTATTGGATGTGATGCATGTAATGAGGTGACAATCGACGGATACAGATCAATGAACTGTGTGTTGACGTTTTAATTTAACATCAAAAGGGGGAATTGATAGATTAGTTCATTGATGCCTGGTAATATCTTATATCTGTGCTTAGGCTGTAGACTGCACCCTGCTCTCTGTGTCTCCCTTTGTGCATGTGGCGTGACCTGATGACCTCTGGCTCGAGGCTCCTTCTACACAGGGCCCCCTGTACATCTCACGCACACACATGCACGCGCACACGCACACACACTCACGTGCACACGCACACACTCACGTACACACGCGCACAAGCTGTCACGCCCCTTTGATTTATGGAGATGTTGTTCCGAGAAGGGGTCTTCTACATCTGGAACCAATTAGCCCCCCTTCTTCTGACCAAGTACACACACACACACACACACACACACACACACACACACACACACACACACACACACACACACTCCTCCCCTCCTCTGTATGTATAAAATGACATGTAATATGGACATTCTGCCTCCTTCTTCTACTGGTGATGTGCCCGCGCGGGGTAACTGTCTTCTTCTCTGATGAATAAAAGCTCCTGAAATACTCCGTCTTCCGCTTCGTCCTTCGGCCGACTGGTCCACAACTATATCAATTAAGAATTCACGAGGGATAGGAAATCCCTAACACTTGGCAAAAAAAAAAAATTATTTATTACAATTTTTTATGTTGATTTAGAATTCGAATGTCAACATTATGAACGAAGCTTCAAACTATTCGGTACAGCCCTAGCATGGTTTGATATTGTCAATTATCTCACTTTTACTAGGTGACTTTTACTGTGACTAACTGAAATATGCCAAAAAAAAAGGAAAATGGACATAGGGACAGAGGGCAGCAGAGACAAGTGATACAGGGACACAGGTAAGGTCTTACAATGGCTTAGTGATTATAACAGTGCAGTTCAGCATTCAGTAACCCATACTTTTTGTGAATGTGTTTTTGATACTACATTCTGACATTCTGTTGAACACACACCTCAAAACCGTACCTAAGGAAAATTGGCTCAATTGCAAGAAAAGTAATAGACAGTTATGATATTACATTCTGCATAATTCATATGCAAAATATTGTGGTTCCCTGCTTTAGTCTGTTGACACATTTCTATACTAAAAATGCTTGTGTAGTCCTGTGTCATACACCTAAATGTCATATAACTGAATTGTATAGAAACAACTCACCAAAAGTGACTATTGCACAACTGATTTGACAAAAGAAATCCACCACCCCCTTTACCCCCCACCCCCCACCCCCCCCCCCTCCTCGCCATACCTTGCCTTTTACTGAAACAACGCCACTGCCGCAGCGGTTACTGGTTAGGATAGATAAACTAGGCCTAGCAGGGATCATAGAGAGACAGACTAAATAATAATGGAATCTGGAGGTATTTGATAAGCAGGGATAACACAGACTGTTCCAGACGTTTCCCAAAGCAACAGTGCCAAACAAGACAAACGTCTTTCTCAGGTCTGCATCCCCTTAACAATTGTATGTATTGAGCCGTACTGTATTGTACCCATTCTGCAATCTGTTAAATAAAGTTTTCATTCATTCATTCATCCATCTGCCATTTGTATGTGGAAACACATTGGGAGGATGGGAGGATGCTGCATTCCATTCAAATACGGAGGTCGTAAGTTTCCAGTTGGAAAACTGGAACTATGACCTCAATAGACCTCTCACATAATTTGGACAAACCCCCGGGTCCTTTTTTCCTCAACACCTATGGAGAAAATGGTTGAATGGAATTTTTCTTTCCCGTTTACCAGTCATTTTGTCTGTTAAACTGCGTGTGGGGTGAGAGGTCAAGGTCATTTTAAGGTAAAAATCTGCTTCAAGGTCCTTGACCTGGTGTTATGTGTACATTGCATTCACATGGTGGTGTGGCTGTAGTGTTTAATTGATTGTTTTGTAATTAACACAGGTGTGGTGAGTGGTGACGAGAGGCTCCGCCCTATATAAGCAGACCGGGAGCATCGTCATTTTGTTCTTGTTCTATCTTGTTTTTTTGTGTCTGAACCAAGGAGACTGGTGGTGTAGCCTCTTGTTCTTAAAAAATATAGTAAATAAATATTACTTAGCTAAAAACGTGTCCGACTTCACACTGTCCACCATTTCGCAACCAAGGGGAAACTAGCCATCTTTTTGTGACCGTTAACCATTTCACTGCCACACGACAGAAGGTTAACCCTTTACTATCACATCCGCAGAGCTAATGATGCTAATGATGGAGCATCGCCGTCGGTTGTGTGATAGTAAAGCCGTCGGTTGTGTGATAGTAAAGGGCTAACCTTCTGTATTGTCACAGTGAAAGGGGTAACCGGCTGTCGTGTGGCAGTGAAAGGGTTGAGGCCTTAGGGGGCGCGTGAATACTTTCCCTAAGGGGGTTGCACTTCCGTGTTCGGTTTGCGCGGCCTGATTGGCCACTGACGTTTCTCTCAGCGCCCAATCGTGTTACTCCTAACTATAAATAACGTATTGTTTTCATCTCTCTATATTAACGTAACTAGCTATTCATATCAATCGACATCACATCAATATAAATAACGTATTGATTGCATCTCTCTATATTAACGTAACTAGCTATTCATATCAATCGAAATAACGTATTGTATTGTTTTCATCTCTCTATATTAACGTGATTCCATCAACACAACTTAAATGTTCAAAACACGACACGGGAAATTATTCACGCGACCAGCCTGTGATCTAAAAACTCCTGCCTGTGGCTGAATAATGAAGCCCAAAGTCGCATCACGCGCAAGAGCATATTAGTTCAAGTTCAAGTTTCTTTATTAGTTGTCATACAGAAGTACAGAATACTTTTATACAAAATGCTTCTTTGTTTCGCTCCAGAGATTGTGCTAGGCAAAAATAGATAATAAAATAAGTATAGCAAGTATAAAATAGAAGTCAAGTACGTAGATATATATACAATGCTCTATGTAGAGTAGAAGTAACTGAGTTACCATACAATATACTATACAGTGCAAAGCAGAAGTGGGATGAAGTACAATTTAGGTACAATATAATTTACAGTAAGGTGTAATGAGGTATGGGTTGTAGTGCAAATTCTTTACAGATAAATATAAAGTGTGCTTAGGTGTACTAAAGTGGTTAAAGTGGGTGCTGCAGTGAGTTGTATGTTTAAAGTGAGTGTGTGCGTGTGGATGTGTGTGCTGTGAGTGCATTTGATGGTTGTTACATAGTGTTATTGTTCGTTGAGCATCCTGATGGCCTGGGGATATAAGCTTCTTCTGAGTCTTTCTGTGATTGCCATGAGACTCCTGTATCGCTTGCCTGACCGCAGCAGTTCAAAGAGGCAGTTGTTTGGGTGGCTCGAGTCTTTGATAATTCTCTTAGCCTTGCCCATGCACCGCTTGTTGTAAATGCCCTGGAGAGTGGGAAGCCCCCCTCCAATTGTGCGTTCGGCTGAGCGGGCCACTCTCTGTAGTCTGCTACGGTCTTGTGCGGTGCTGTTCCCAAACAAGGAGGTGATATTGCCAGTCAGTATGCTCTCTATTGTGCATGAGTAGAAGTTCTTAAGGATCTTCTGACTGACTTGGAACTTCCTTAGGCGTCTGAGGAAGTAGAGGCGTTGCCGTGCCTTCTTCACAACACTGTCAATGTGTGAGGTCCATGTCAAGTCCTCGAATATGTGGACTCCGAGGTACTTAAAACTGTTCACTCTCTCAACCGGTGCCCCATCGATGCTGAGGGGGCTGTAGTGCCTGACCCCCGACCTCCTAAAGTCCACAATCATCTCCTTTGTTTTGCTGGCGTTCAGGGAGAGGCTGTTCTCTTGGCACCATCCCGCTAGAACCTTGACCTCCTCCAGTTAGGCCCTCTCGTCGTTTGCAGAGATCAGGCCCACCACTACTGTGTCGTCAGCAAATTTGATGATTGTGTTGTTGTTCCGCTGTGCCACACAGTCATGTGTGTACAGGGAGTAGAGGAGGGGACTCAGAACACAGCCCTGGGGGGGCCCTATGTTGAGAGTGATGGATGAGGAGGTGCAGTTGCCTGCTCTTACCACCTGGGGTCTGCCCGTCAGGAAGTCCAAAAATATTACCTACTTCCTTATGCCGTGCTCAATATTAAAACTCACTGCTCATCCACCCAACGTAAACAGAGCAGAGATAAGCAATAATGAAGTCGTGTTTGCAGAGATAAGCAATAATGAAGTTGTGTTTTGAACATTTTGTCATAATCACAGCACGGGCCTACTTCACTCCCCCTCCTTTTCCCCTCACGTCCTCCACACGCTCCTCTTCATCCCCCTCTCTATCCACTGCGCACTCCTCATCATCCTCTCTTTCTTCAGTCACCCCTTCCTTCACCCTCATTCACCCAGCTGTATTCCATCCCCCTAATTCACACACGGGCAAGCACCCCACTCTCCCCAGCTGCACCCTATCCTCCCCTGATGAGGGGACTATATCTACACCTCGACGCTGACCAGAAGCGTCTCACACATTTATGTTGTGTTGATGGAATCACCTTAATATAGAGATGAAAACAATACGTTATTTATATTGATGTGATGTTGATTGATATGAATAGCTAGTTACGTTAATATAGAGAGATGAAAACAATACGTTATTTATATTGATGTGATGTCGGACTTGGGCTGTGGAACTGAAGGACTTGGGCTGTGGAACTGAAGGACTTGGGCTTGGGCACACACCACTGAGGATAAACGGGGCTACCGTGGACAGGGTGAGCAGCTTTAAGTACCTGGGGGTCGACATCTCAGAGGATCAGACATGGACAACACACATAGACTCAGTCGTAAAAAAGGCGAAGCAGCGCCTCTACCACCTGAGACAGCTAAGGAAGTTCAGAGTATCTGGGAAGATACTCCAGTCCTTCTACTCCGGAGCTGTAGAGAGCATCTTGACTGGAAACATCACTGCCTGGTATGGAAACAGCACGGCACAGGACAAGAAGGCCCTACAGAGAGTGGTGCGCTCAGCCGAGCGTACCACGGGTATTGCACTACCACCCCTGCAGGTTCTATACAACAAGAGGTGCAAATCCAGAGCCTGCAGAATAATGAAAGACCCCCACCACCCCAATAACAGCCTGTTCCAGCTGCTGAGGTCAGGCAGACGCCGGCGAGCACCAGCTACTAGGACAGAGAGACTTCGGCTCAGCTTCTTCCCCCAGGCCATCAGAGCCTTGAACACTGAACTCTCCACACACAAGCACACATGAGCACACACACAACACACACACTGTACACGCTCACACACTAGCAGCCACTTTAACATGAGCAAACACACACTCATGCTGCACACGCTCACACTTATGGTCACTTTACAAAAGGAAAGGTCATTTTAAGAATAGTATAGTATAACTTGAGATTGTATAATATAGCATTGTATAGCAGTGTACATAAAGACCCAGTGCCTCATCCGTAGCTAACAGTGTATTGCACTATCACAGGACCTAGCATGTCCTACCATGCTCTGTAAATAACTCTACGATTTTTTAAAAATATTTTATACTTATCTATTTTTATCTAGCACAATCTCAGGAGCAAAACAGAAAAAGGCATTTCATATAAAAGTATTCTGTATTTTTGTATCACAACTAATAAAGAAACTTGAATTTGAAACTTGATACTAAAATTAGCAGGAGGTCGGATTTTCCTATTTCCCGCTGCAATGGAACGCGCTATTGACGTTCATGACGTCATCACGTTCGCTAGCACGTCGGACTCTGGACTCCAGCACACAGTTCATGACGTCATCACGTTCGCCAGCACGTTGGACTCTGGACTGCAGTACACGGCGTGAAACTTTCTTCTCCTGAAATACTGCAACTAAACAACAGGTGTGTCACGTCCGAGTAACCTTACTATTTGCACGCATTGTGTTAGTGTGCGGTAGATACGTTAGTGCTTTAACACCAGCAGGAAAGCAAAGCTGTAATGGCTGATTATTACTTAAGTTACATCATTGCCAGGAGCTATTTGCTAACCAATGGTTGAATGAATGACACCAGTGCAAAGATGCATCATGTTAAATTTTTAGTACCAGCCATTATAATAATAAACATGTGTACCACCATCACATGCACACACGCACACACACTCAAACATGATGTTAAAAGGCTGAAAGCAGCTGGTCGGCATTAGATTGCTAACTTAGCTAATACAGTGACAGCTGGGCGTGGATGATGGTGCATTCGGTCGGTCCTCGTCATGTCGGGAAAGTATTAACGTCATGGTGCCCAAGTGCGTCCTCCTTTTTATAGGATTCTATCACATTTGCATAACAATAGCGAATATTACGTACCTTGCGCCGTTTTCATTGGAGTTTTTTACAAATGAACGCTGTTTTATTTGTCCTATATATGCGGATATCATTTAAAAACTTAAATTGTACCATTTTGGTTCCCTTTAGACAACAAACATAATGCTAATGATGCACTTTAATTATGATAATTAGGTGGCCATTCACGGTCACTGTAGAGGTGACGTGAGGGCGCATTCATAGTTTAACGCTCCCATGTTCAGATCGCATTTTCATCACCTTTTACTGACCTGCTGACCTGTGAACTGTGAAAAAAGATCTTGGAAAATGGAGTTCTTTTGTTTGAACCTGTTTTCATCAGTTTAAATCAATGCTGCCATCTACTGTCAACTGGAAGGTAGTGTATACAGCGTTTGTCTACCATCTCATCTCAGGAGCAAACAACATCCCCATTTTATTTGTCTAACAAACAAAATATGAATCACAATCACTTGTCACATTAACATTTGAGAGTACATGTGTTTTCAACAAAAATATGACAAATTTAACACAACAGCCAGCACTTTTTAACATTTTATAAACAATATATAAAAAATATAATAAACATAACTTAGAACAATATCAACTATTTACAGCACACCATACATATTTATAAATTTTTTCATTCATACACTCCTCTTCTGCGGCTGTGGAGGGTACGGGAGGAGGTTGTGGGAGTCCGTGATGTTTCAGCCCGCTGCCGCTGTCGGTCTGCCCTGGCCAGAGCTCCTGCCTCGGCGCGGGCGGCGCGGTCCTCTGTCTCGTCGATGGCATCCGTCATCTCCTGGGCGGTGAGCAGGCGGGCCTTGGTGGTGTTCCTCCTGACCTTTCCAGATCTTCGGGTGAACTCTTGAGGCAGACCAGGACCGTGATGTGTTCCCTGGTTCCCTGGGCCTGCCTGTAGGCGTGCTTCGTCCCACGGGGCACAACGACCTTCCTCCGGTTGGAGTCCATCTGAAACCCTGTCTCGTCACAGTTGTAAATATGACAGGGTTTCTCCCTCAGCCCATGTTCCTCCAAGGTGGTGGTGAGGAGCTTGAAGTAGTCTTCTATGGCCCCCCTCTTGGCGCAGGCTGCCCTCCCACGGTCAATGGTGTCCGGGATCAGGCTGGACTTAGGGACCTCGAACAACGTGGCTGCCCGCCTCGCACTCCACCTGCCTGCTCTGACCTCTGCAATGGCCTGGTCCATGGCCTCCGGGGCCCACAGACGCACCTTCCTCTCCCTCTTCCGCATTTGCCGGATATTAGGCATGCTCTGCAAACACACAAAAATATTTTAAACAAGAAAGTAAAATAATATGAACTTTATTATTATTGTACGACTGACGAGTTTATTTTATTTTATTTATTTAGCACATTATTTAAAAAAAACAGTGCTAGGAGGGAACTTACTGTATGTGAGTGATTTATGATGAAATTAAATTAGATTTGAATTGTTTTTTGAATATGGATAAGGAGGTTGTTGACCTCAATGATGAATTTAGTTTATTGCTATGGTTTGTTGGATATGAGTGAAATTCTGATGAAAAGATGAAGAAGAAGATCTTGCCTATTGTTAATGAACTTGAATATGAATGAGCATGAAACCAAAATGATTATGCCGAAATATTACCAGACATGCAAACACACACACACAACCTTACCTTCACCCAGTTCAGCATGGCAGCCTCACACACACACACACACACACCTCCATTCACCTGTAGAGAAACAAACAAGCACACACACAAACCTACCGTGTCTGCTGTGCTGTCTCTGGACTTTGTCACTCTGTCTGTCTATGCTTCAGATGTTTTTTTATACAGAGATTGAGAGAGAGAGAGAGAAAACCAGTTCATTATTTTCCCCGCGACAATTATTGTTCTCCCTTCGATTATTTTCGCGCAACCTCAGTTCATCACTTCAGACAAACTTAGATCTCTTATTAAGATTACAAATGTACAACACATTTCGTCGGACAAAACACTGGCTATATATGCTAGCAACATAAACAAACGATCTGACTTCATCTTGGGGCGAGTGGGAGTTCATGTTTAAGGAACAGGATGCTACTTTTACTTGGGAAACAGCGTCGCCCCGAACACATTCGAACAATTATAACGTTGCAGTGGTACAAACGTTCACATCTAGTAGTCTTTAGATGACTAAATATAGATGAATAGTCATGAAATTTGATATATATACTCTAAAATAAGTATGATTTCATATCACCTACCTTTTGACGTCAAAATCTGGTGGGGCTGTGAGGAAAGATCCAGAATGCCGCGCATGATGGGGCGTGACCGAAGTTGGGTTTGGGCGTTCCCAGATAAAGAGGGTGACCGGGATTGGTTTACGTTCCGTTATATGACCAAATGGTAAAAAAAAAAAACTATCTTACTTATTTGGTCCTAAAAATGTACTTCAGGTTCAGTGTCTCCTCAACTATCTCTGTAAACCTTTGTTTGATCCCTGGGGACATCTCTGGGGGTTTCCTTAGGACCCTGGGGGTTTCATTAGGACCTCTGGTGGTTTTATTATGACCTCTGGGGGTTTCATTAGGACCTCTGGGGGTTTTATTATGACCTCTGGGGGTTTCATTAGGACCTCTGGGGGTTTCATTAGGACCTCTGGGGGTTTTATTATGACCTCTGGGGGTTTCATTAGGACCTCTGGGGGTTTCATTAGGACCTCTGGGGGTTTCATTAGGACCTCTGGGGTTTCATTCGGACCTCTGGGGGTTTTATTATGACCTCTGGGGGTTTCATTAGGACCTCTGGGGGTTTCATTAGGACCATGGGGGTTTCATTATGACCTCTGGGGGTTTCATTAGGACCTCTGGGGGTTTCATTAGGACCTCTGGGGGTTTTATTATGACCTCTGGGGGTTTCATTAGGACCATGGGGGTTTCATTAGGACCTCTGGGGGTTTTATTATGACCTCTGGGGGTTTCATTAGGACCTCTGGGGGTTTTATTATGACCTCTGGGGGTTTCATTATGACCTCTGGGGGTTTCATTAGGACCTCTGGGGGTTTCATTGGGACCTCTGGGGTTTTTATTAGGACCTCTGGGGGTTTCATTAGGACCTCTGGGGGTTTCATTAGGACCTCTGTGGGTTTCATTAGGACCTCTGGGGGTTTTATTATGACCTCTGGGGGTTTCATTAGGACCTCTGGGGGTTTCATTAGGACCTCTGGGGGTTTCATTAGGACTCCTGGGGGTTTCATTAGGACCTCTGGGGGTTTCATTAGGACTCCTGGGGGTTTCATTAGGACCTCTGGGGGTTTCATTAGGACCTCTGGGGGTTTCATTAGGACCTCTGGGGGTTTCATTAGGACCTCTGGGGGTTTCATTAGGACTCCTGGGGTTTCCGGACCCCAAGTTGAGAACCACTGTATTATTACATGCTGTGGTCCAAGCAGGTTCTACGCTAACGTTTCTGGACAGGTTGACAGGAATATTGCATGTCTTTCAATTTAGCCTAAATAAATCTGTAATAATGTAATCTTAAATGAACACGCCAACATTATGGGAAATGCTTACTGTCTTCTCCAGAGTCAGACAAGAAGACAGATACGGACCACTTACCTAGCTGTTGGCCAAAAACACCTCTCCCGGAGTTTCAAGCTAGGCTAACTGCGGACGGCTAAGTGGCGCAGTGGGCAAGGCGTTGCTTCCGGCTTGGCTGGTCGGCGTTGCTTCCGGCTTGGCTGGTCGTTCATACTAATACAATTGGCAGTGTTACGGGGTGGGAAAGCTGGTGGGTGGGGATCGGACGTTGTGGACAGCGACTCCTACAGGTCGGTTGGTGCGCCTGTACAGCAGAATCAGGAAGTATCGGGGGCAGCGTGAGCCTCCCACGCGTTACTCCTCGCCACTGAGAGATTGCGCTGTAGAGGTGAAAAGATGCGACAGGCTGCCTCCTCGTGTACCGGAGGGGACACGTGATGCAAGGCTTCGTCCACATTGCAGCCGACCAGTGGGAGGCATGGTCTAGCAACGTTCGAGACAGGGGAGGGAAGAATTGGAAATACGAAATTGGGATGGGAGAAAAATAGAAAACGGGGAGAAAAAAGTAGATAAAAAAAAAGCTAGGCTAACTGCTCTGTATCCACGTCCATTAATTTGTGCTAAGCTAGGTTAGCTACTGAATACACAGAGGAAATTGGTATGATCTTCTTGTCTGACTCTGGAGAAGACGGTAAGCACATTTCCCATAATCTTGGCGTGTTCCTAATCAGTCATAGACCAAATTTAGCAAATTTCCAGCACAAGTGAAATGTGAAAAAAAAGCAGAAATCCTGTGACTAAATGTAATGTACAATCTGAACTCAGTGCTTGCATTGATTTAGACTGCATGCATTGGAAAGAGTTCCTGTACTAATTGATAAGGAGGCCCGCTGCAACAAAAGGTGTGTGAAAGATTTTCTGTTGTGCAACAACTCATTGTTGCCATGACCGTGTTCTAGGAAGATAACCAGCATGGCCGTCACTCAAGTGTCAACCAACAAGTGTGCTGGAGGCTTTCAGAAGGTCTTTGAACATGACAGGTGAGAACACACACACACACACACACACACACACACACACACACACACACACACACACACACACACACACACACACACACACACACACACACACACACACACACCTAGTCTAGGGCCATATGGAATCCGCGATCCACTACAGAGATGTTAACAAGGAATTCTGAATTATTGCGGGATGGCGTGGAATTTGCTTAAATTATACATAAATCGGTTTTCATATAAATCAATCTTCACTACGACTTTAAAATGGTGACGTGGCACGGTCTACGGAGACGCAGAAATTACCGTTACCAAATCCATGATTCCGAGACAACTCACTCACTCACACACACACACACACACACACACACACACACACACACACACACACACACACACACACACACACACATACTGTATCATTTGGCTGTCCTAAAAAATTCAAAACTGACTTATATGGTTCTTCTGTGCAAATTGACATGGTCCTGTTTCATAAAAAAAAATCTACTTTCTTTTCCCTTTTAATACTGCTACATGGATTTATTTCTATTAGCTTAAACATTTACAGTATATATATTTAAAAAAAATATATATATATATTATTAAAAGAAAATCATGGACAATCCATACCTTTGCATAGAGCCATGATGGTACTTCTGTATACCTCTCCCAGCCTTATATTAATTTATCCTTACCATGCAATATAAATACATTAGTATTATATACTATATATTATTATAGCTTATATAGTATCTTATTGGATAATAAGCATCCATAATGATCATTGACTCTGTTTCTTTCCTCCTGTGAAGCACTGAGCTGAAATGTAAGATGAAGTTCGCAGTCTACCTGCCTCCCAAGGCTGAGGCCGACAAGTGTCCTGTGATGTACTGGCTGTCAGGTGAGTTCTCGGCTCAGTGCACAGCAGCAGGGCTGCAAATCAAATCAAATCAAATTTATTTATAGGGCCCGACAACACACGTTAATGTCCCCATGGGCCGTACAGATCTTCTTTAAACAAGTCAAGAAGAAAACATAACAATAAGTCAAGAACAGAACAAGAACACCATAAGGTCCAAACATTTTTAGATGAATACAAATAAATGAAAGAATGCAAGCACTCCCAGACATACCCCACGCGAAGGTAAGGAAAAACTCACTAAAACCTAACAATAGGGAAAAAAAGCTCCACAGGCAGTGTGGAGGAGAGAAACCTTAGAAGGGCCATTCAAGGGGGGATCTCCCTTCTTAGATGTTGGTGATAGTAGTGTTGCAGACGGACAGTTGGTAAGCATGCACTCATGTGTGTAGTGAAACACAGATGAGTGCATGCAATAGCAACTGTACATTTTGAAAAATTAAAGATAGAGCTAATAGCGATAGCAACTGAACATTTTGAAAGATTAAAGATAGAGCTGATAGCGAATCTATTTGATGCACGACATGAATTATAAAATAACTATAAAAGAAGGAAGGGTCGTCAATGTCACTGCGTTGCACGTAGGGATGGGTACCGAATGCAGTACTTTTAAGTGTATCGACCGAATCATGTCGGTACTACCGAGTACCGATTCACGATCCACCGGTGCCACATTTTGGTAATGCAAAAAAAAAGTCACATTTTTTACCACGAAACCTACGAAGTGTGCCGCACATTCACGACAACGTTCACACGCACAATACACACTTACCTAGGATTTGACTTGATTCAACAACAACAAAGCAGTCGGGCAATGGCATGCCGAAAACGGTTGCAAGTGTATGGAAGCAAATGAGTGACAGAAGTATTTGAATTTGATCAGACACCGAATTTATAGCATTGAAAATAATTACTTTGAAAACATGTATCTGAATTTTTTCAGACACCGAATTTATAGCATTGAAAATAATTACTTTGAAAACATGTATCTGAATTTTTTTCAGACACCGAATTTATAGCATTGAAAATAATTACTTTGAAAACATGTATCTGAATTTTTTTCAGACACCGAATTTATAGCATGGAAAATAATTACTTTGAAAACATGTATCTGAATTTTTTTTAGACACCGAATTTATAGCATTGAAAATAATTACTTTGAAAATCATGTATCTGAATTTTTTTTGCTCCGAATTTACCTATGTGAAATAAAATGTCAGTGTTTAAAATTCAATGTAAAAAATGCGAATGCATAATACAATTCGATGTAAAAAATTCGATGCATAATTGCGGTGTATAAAATTCAATGTAAAAATTCGATGCATAATTGCGGTGTATAGAATTCGATGTAAAAAAACATCATCCGGGCTACCCAGACAGGATAAGCAATCGAGCCTGGATGCAATCGAACGGACTTCTGGCCTATCACTACTGCACGGCTTTGTCAGTCATATGATCACACCAACCCGGGAGAAAGATGGCGGTATATATACATACTGTACGGTGGGGAGAGAATATATACATACGGTGGGGAGGAGACTGTACATTAGGAGGAGGGGGTGGGTGGGTGGGGGAGAAATATACATATGGTGGGGAGAGAATATATACATATGGTGGCGAGGAGACTGTACATTAGGAGGGGGTGGGTGGGAGAGAAATATACATATGGCGGGGAGAGAATATATACATACGGTGGGGAGGAGACTGTACATTAGGAGGGGGTGGGTGGGAGAGAAATATACAAGGATGGGGAGAGAATATATACATACGGTGGGGAGGAGACTGTACATTAGGAGGGGGTGGGTGGGTGGGAGAGAAATATACATATAATAGGTAAGTATCGATATTTAATTATTCATTAAAAATATATATATTTATTTTTTCTGTATAAGGAAGTTGCATTGTTCATTTCAATACCTGTAATAGTACAGTAGTCCACACACACACATGTGCATTCAGTTAACACTTTGGCTGCCATGGGTTAAATTCATTATCAACCGTAGGTTGCCGGCTCTATTTGTCTATAGAGAAAGTCCCCTTCTTTGCAGGGCTATAACTTTTTAAATTCTATTGCTACATTGCCATTATTAGGGCCCATTCAAAGTCCTATATGTATTGTTCATTGTGTAGCAACGTTAAACTTTTTCATTCACATATTCATAGTAAAGTATGGTCTAATGTATAAGTATGTTTTCATCTCTTTCTGCAGCTTTCTCCAGAACGTGATCTATAGCCCCAAATACATTATA
The DNA here is from genome assembly GCF_963971535.1 of Notolepis coatsorum. Classification (NCBI taxonomy): domain Eukaryota; kingdom Metazoa; phylum Chordata; class Actinopteri; order Aulopiformes; family Paralepididae; genus Notolepis; species Notolepis coatsorum. The sequence continues at coordinate 64,765,757 of NC_140169.1, forward strand.
TTGATGATGCAATACAGTTTTATGGCAATCAGCGCGATATAAAAAATTCCAACTAGACGTACTTCTAGAAGTTACTACACGTCATCTGATGTTGACCGGATGGGCTAGGGGGCGTTTATAATTCCGTGGGCAGCGTTATACCAATCATCTAATGTGGGTCAAATGTTGATAATAGCAGTTAGTATCGAAGACGGTAACTTTACACGCTAAAACTCACCCCAGTCTCTGCGCGCCGTTGGGCGATCATCGTAGAGTAGACATTTTATCATTATGGGATGTAGATTTACCCGGTCCATCTCCAGCTTGTATAATGGTATATACGTCCAAATCATGTTGTTTATCGAGTTATTGGCAATCGATCGCTATGTAGTGTGTCGAGATCGAGTCCCGGGACCTATTAGCGAGTGCCCGGAAGTAATACGGCCGTCCAGCACAACCTCTACGGCACTTCCTGTTAAGCGATTGCGCCGATCGGCCACCAGATGGCGCTCCTGAACCGCCAGAGCGCTCAGTGGGTCCTCCTGGTGGATCTCAGGCCAGCGGAGGGGACATATGAATCCGATCCCAGATTTGTGAAATATTGATATTAAAGACGCTGTAAGGCGTCTTCGGCAACTTGAGCATGGCCGGGAATGACGTGTTTAGGCGTTTCCCGGCACCCAAAGTGTTAAGTTGGAATATGACTGTAATACAAACAGTTCAGTTTGTCAGGTACATGCAACACAGATTACAGTGTTTACATCTGTCTGCTTGAGAAAATACCATGTTCTGCAATAAAAATTATTGAAGTGAGATGAACAGACTGAACTTTATTTTATTAGATAAAACATGTTGACAAAGTTTTACTTTGCAATTGAAAAAAGGTAATAAATAAAATTTGAAAAAATCTCGCAATATATTTTGTATCGCGATACTATTGTGACGCAAGTATCGCGATAGTATCGTATCGTGAGGTCTCTGGCGATTCCCACCCCTAATGTTTGGAGTTAGAATTAGGCTAGTTCTGCTTTGCACCTAGTGATATTGTAGTGTTCAACTCATTGGGTGCCACCCTCTTTCCCCATCTGTACTCAATGGCGCCAGCGTTATTGACCATTTTAGCGATGTTTGCAGACTAGGGCTGCACGAAATAATCGAATTGCGATTTTCTCTGACAGATATTGCGATTTACATTTGCGATTATAATAATAAAAAAAAATTAAGCAGCCCCACAGAGGTTTATTGTAAAATGCGGCTTGCATCTGGCCTACGCGTGGGTCTGTTCGGGACACCGAGCCTGAGAATGTTTATTTTTACCTGGGAATAGATACTGGTACCCAACGGTACCTATTTTTCTGTACTTTACTCTCCCTCTCTGAAGTCTAAACTTCACAACACACACCTTGTGTTGTACTTTACCTCCATCTCCCAAACCGTTCCTACAACAATAACAACAACTTGCAAAGGAGATCTTGTATCTCAATGGGACTTCCTGGTTAAAATATATATATATTTTTTGTAAATAATAATTGCGATATTTTTTTTTTGCGATTAGCTAATTGCATCATTTCAAATTTCGATTTAAAATCGATTAATCATTCAGCCCTATTGCAGACCCATGGTGTGTTCTGTATTATAGCCAGTGTTGGGACTAACGCCGTTACTTTTGGCGGTGTGGTCATGTCAGTGATGTCAGTTTTTATGAATGAACATTGTATGGTCCGTTTTGTGTTTGTTTTATGTTAGGACTACGGGTGGAAATTAGCCCTGTGCAATTCCCGGCATATTTACGTCCTTATCATGCTGTGATGTTATGCATACACTCATGTAAATTATGTTCATTAATTTGCATTGTCCTTAATAAACAAATCTTAATCTTAATCTTACTGTGTTGTGATGTCACGTTTTGTATGATGCATGTTTTAAGCATCACACTCCCCCACCCCCCTACAAGGACCACAATGGAAATAAGCTCTGAGCTTTTTTGTGTTCATCCTTGGCAGTATATCCCGACTGTGCTCTTCTGTCACATGTTTATTTTTTATATTGTCAAATAAAGTCATTCATTCATTCAGTCATTCATACTCTAACGTATTACTTTTGAAATTCAGTAACGCTGTTACCGTTACTGAATGGTTTGTTACTGCGTTATTTTTATGTAGATTGGTAGCGAGCGATAGTGATCCAGCGCAGTCCTCCTGACTCCTGTCTGTGTGTCACCTCACCTGCGGGACACGCTGTGCTGGGGGCGTGTTTTGTTTACTATAGACTTGATTCTCACTATTTCTCTTTTGTCGAGCACAAAGAAAAGAACGTTTTAGTTAAATGTCATTTGTGTTTTGGCTCAAAGATGCTATCTACTGCCCATGCTTCAACGAAGCTAGTAGCTGCTGAGTCTAACGTTAACAGGACTCATCCGAAGCCAGTAAGCCACTCGCTTTCGGGGATCTAGTTAGCATCACCAGGCGGAACACGGCAAATGGGACGGAACACGTCACGTTTTTTCCAACTACTTGGAGAGAGAATATACAAAATGGAAATGAGCTAAAGAAAATGTTTGAGGGGCTGCACTAACGTTACATCTCGACCACTGCAGACTTTGGTGAGTTCAGTGATGTGAATGCAAAGTTGATCAACAGATTTTGACTGTAAGAATCTGCAAGGGAATCTCATCAATACTAATCAAACAATATAAATATAGTCCTTTCATGCACAATTGATATCCTAACTATTCTAACATTGCAATGCACGATTGATATCTTAAACAACGTTGCAAGACGGTTATAATGAAACGCTCCGCCGGCGGCGACATCAAGGCTGTTCCTTCAACCTAATGCACGGTGCATTTCTTATTATGTCGGGACTCGGGACAACATTTGTGTTTGTGTCAAATTTGTGTTTGTATAGACCACATTGCTTAGCAGAGTTCAGTGATGTGAATGGAAACTGTCAAGTTGATCAACAGATTTTGAGTATCTGTAAGGGCATTAACACTTTCAGAGCCCAAGCTTAATCTTGATTTACCGCTTGAATGCCCACCATCCACTTCAATGTTAGCGTTAATAACGCCTAATCTATGTTTTAAATTATGGCTATGTGTCTAATCTGCCCGTCGTTTATCAATGACTCATTTTCCAGTCAACATTGTCGAAGCGGATTGTTTTTTTATCGGTTCATTTTCGTTTCATAGCATTTTGAAAAGCCCTAGTTTTTAAGGAAAATATAAATATTCCATGATAATCGCCCTTTACTGGAATATTCTAGAATACACAAAAACGTTGTAATTTTTCGGCCTATTTATGAATAGTTTTCAAATAAACGCTAGATTATCGATAGTATATGTGTATGTATGCACGCTATATAGGCGATCTGAAAAATCGATTCTCTGATTTCCTCAAAGCGATCGCCCACACACACACAAACACACACATAGGGCGAACGCTGAAATCTCAGCGAATACAACTCTGATTATCCCAAGACTTGTAAAATAGATTCCTTACCTCAGATCAGATGTTCTCCAAAAAGATCATTCCAATTCCTGATCGCCATTCCAAAAATCTATCGCTTTTATTGATCCAACGCTACATACTGTATATGTATTCCACGCTGTTCTGAGGGTCCACAATGAATCCGATCGGCTCGGGTTACATGCCTGAGAAGTACAATGTGGATTCCGGATTTTTCTTTTCTCATCCATTTTCATTGAGTCCATTCCAAAAGGGTGCATTACCATCTGGGAGACGATAGGGGGCGGTTTTTTCACATCTGAGCTCCTACAGGGGCTGCATACCAATGGGAGACTCGGTTGATGAAATATGAATTCAGATCGCTAATAAAAAAATAAAACGATAAACGTCGTGGGCATTCAGGCATTGGGCTGATAAAACGTGTTATGACGTTTTGGGCATTGAAAGTGTTAACACTTTGGCTGCCGGAAAACGCCTAAACACGTCATTCCCGGCCATGCTCAAGTTGCCGAAGACGCTTTACAGCGTCTTTAATATCAATATTTCAAAAATCTTGGTAACGGATTCATATTTCCCCTCCGCTGGCCTGAGATCCACCAGGAGGACCCACTGAGCTCTCTGGCGGTTCAGGAGCGCCATCTGGTGGCCAATCGGCGCAATCGCTTAACAGGAAGTGCTATGGAGATTGTGCTGGTCGGCCGTATTACTTCCGGGCACTAGCTATAGGTTCCGGGACTCGATCTTGACACACTACATAGCGATCGATTGCCAATAACTCGATAAACAACATGATTTGGACGTATATACCATTATACAAGCTGGAGATGGACCGGGTAAATCGACATCCCATAATGGTAAAATTTCTACTCTACGATGATCGCCCAACGGCGCGCGGAGACTGGGGTGAGTTTTAGCGTGTAAAGTTACCGTCTTCGATACTAACTGCTATTATCAACATTTGACCCACATTAGATGATTGGTATAACGCTGCCCACGGAATTATAAACGCCCCCTCGCCCATCCGGTCAACATCAGATGACGTGTAGTAACTTCTAGAAGTACGTCTAGTTGGAATTTTTTATATCGCGCTGATTGCCATAAAACTGTATTGCATCATCAATATAATGTATTTGGGGCTATAGATCACGTTCTGGAGAAAGCTGCAGAAAGAGATGAAAACATACTTATACATTAGACCATACTTTACTATGAATATGTGAATGAAAAAGTTTAACGTTGCTACACAATGAACAATACATATAGGACTTTGAATGGGCCCTAATAATGGCAATGTAGCAATAGAATTTAAAAAGTTATAGCCCTGCAAAGAAGGGGACTTTCTCTATAGACAAATAGAGCCGGCAACCTACGGTTGATAATGAATTTAACCCATGGCAGCCAAAGTGTTAATGAGAGCAATCATTTTTTATTTTTTTTAAATAACTAAATAGTTACTTTTCACAGTAACGCATTACTTTTGAGTGTAAGTAACTAGTAAAGTAACCGAGTTACTTTTGAAATGAAGTAACTAGTAAAGTAACTGAGTTACTATTTTTCAGTAACTAGCACAACACTGATTATAGCTATGGAGACAATAGTATGGCTCATTTGACAGGCATTGTTCATAGTCCATCACTGACTAATCAGTTAATTTCTACATACTGTAGTTTGTGCGCTATTACACGCTAAACATCACCCCTTTCCAAAATAATCTTTTTTCATAGATGGCGAGATATGACGCGTTATATGTAGGGATGGGTACCTTTCACATTTGAACCGATACGGTACCGGTACCTGTGAATCGATACCGGTACCCAACGGTACCTTTTTTCGGTACTTTAGTCTCAAACATTTTTATTTACCTACCTCAGTTGTGAAAAAAATAATCCAAACTTCAAATAACTACAATTTCGACCGTTTTCGGCTTGCCATTGCTCCGACTGCTTTGTTGTTGAATCAAGTCAAATCCTAGGTAAGCATATATTGTGCTTGTGAACGTTGACATGAAAAGAAAAAAGCAAAAAAAAAAAAATATATATATATTATTATTCCCCCCCCCCCCCCCCCGGTATCTCACTTGAATCGATACTCGGTAGTACCGCCGTGTTTCGGTTCGGTACCTCAAAAGTACCGAATTCGGTACCCATCCCTAGTTATATACAATATGCCCAAATCGTTCTGGTTGATCGCCTGAAACCCCAAATACTTCCAAATCAAAGGTATATACCAGGGGTCGGCAACCTTTTTGACATGCAGTGCCAGTTTGAAATGCTCTTGTTAACTAGTGTGCCATATCAACAATATTCCATCCATACAGTAGGCTACATGCATCGTAACAGCATTTTAAAGACACATTTTTATCTCATAATCAGGTATTTTTAATGATCATTTTTACATTATTATTATATTATTATTAACCATATTATCATTATGGTTGTATCCTAGGGTGACCATATTTTGATTTCCAAAAATGCTGGCTCCAGCCTCGAGATACATAACCCTAAATCTGAATTGGGGGAAACGAAGCGACGGAGACAAGCGGCTACACACATACATGAGATGACCATTTCACTCGCATTTGCCTATTCATTTTAATTTTGAGCGAAACATAGACGGAAAAAAAGAGGAATCCGACGAGGGGGATTCGCAAGCCTCATCTAACGGGGTGTCGCAAGGTTTAACTGAGGCGGCTAACGTTAACATGACAGCACTCACGTTACCAGGCTAATGTCGAGCAGCCGTACTGTATTGTACCCATTCTGCAATCTGTTAATAAAGTTTTCAATCAGACATGACGTAGCTCACGTTACCAAGCAATCGTGCACAAAGTTCAGCACCACATACATGGCCCGACACTTGCACACGCACACACACACACACGCACACGCACGCACACACACACACACACACACACACACACACACACACACACACACACACACACACACACACACAAAGCACAGGCACCTAGAGAGAGTTAGAGTCTTTATGGACAGATCTCCAATAAAATAAGGTTGTTTCTCAGTCTCTAAAAACACACCAATCCCAGGTAAGTGCATACATGTGCGCATGCATGAACATGCCACTTATTGCGCGTATGCTCTATACCAGACCTGGGCATTGTACGGCCCGGATTATTCTGACCAGCCCGCGAAAGATTACATAATTAATTTTTATATATATATATATATATATATATATATATATATATATATTTTTTTTTTTTACTTTTTTCTTTTCGTGTCAACGTTCACACGCACAATATACTTTTACCTAGGATTTGACTTGATTCAACAACAAAGCAGTCGGGGCAAAGCGAAAACGGTCGAAAGTATGGTTATTTGAAGTTTGGATTTTTTTTTCACAACTGAGGTAGGTAGATTACATTTTTTTAGACTAAAGTACAGAAAAAAGGTACCGTTGGGTACCGGTATCGATTCACAGGTACCTGTACCGTATCGGTTCAAATGTGAACGGTACCCATCCCTACTGAACACACAACTGCAGGGCAAGGGCATTTTTGCTCATGAAATGCATAGCCATGTGAAAGCCTTCATGACAAAGTTGCAATTAATTTCAAGGCAGCTAGGCAGCAACAATCTCAAACACATGAAAACCCTGAAAGAAGTCAAACCATCAGCTGATCACCGGCACAGGTACTCATCCATGTTGGGAGCACTGCATGATGAATTTTCAAGGTGTTTTCAAGATTTCAAAAAGGTTGAGGATGAAATGCAGCTGGTTTCCTCTCCCTTTACCTGCAGTGTTGATAGTTGTTCAGCTTGAACTCATTGACCTGCAGTCTGATTCGGCCCCCTGGGAAAAATAATTGCCCACCCCTGCTCTATACAGTATATGCACATTCAAGTTCATGTTCACATAATAACAAAATAAACAGCTTCCTACTAGTCAGTGTGATGTGATCCCTGTTTTGCTTTGTCCCCAAATCGTCTTATGAACTCCGAAACATGTCCAAAACAGTCTTCCCTGTACCTTGCAGTCGGAGATTGAGCTTGTTGCCGTGTCGCGTAATATCCGTGAGAAACATCAGTTTCACAACCCACTTCACTTCTCGTCCTCGAGTTCTGGGTAATCTTGGCCTTTTTTTTTTTTATCAAAGCAGCCGACAAACTTTTCCACAGCGTAGCCACCTAACCGTGGAGTAGAGCGGGACATCTTTGTATGCAAGCTTTGTATTTCCTCGAGCAGTTAACTATGAAGTTAACAATCGTTGCCACCGTAGCCATAACCTCATTAAGAACATTTTCCAAACATAAAGCACACATAAAGCTCATTTACCTTAGCTTTCTTAGCTAGCGGGGTTGCCATCATGACATCTACAACTATGCAGAACGCAATTGTGTATGATTACAATGGGAAATGCGAGCGGGAGGCCCCACACACCTCAATCAAACTAAATAAAAAAAGTGTAGCCTGACATGTCATAGGGGTGTGCAAAAGAGTCGACTTACAAAAAATAACCTGTGGGAGGATTTCAACAAGATAAATGCGGCAACAGTCCAGTGCAAAATATTAAAAGTGAAGTAAGAAAAAATAAAAAAAAATATTTTTTTTAATGGGTGCTGCATGCCAATCGAAATGCTCCCGCGTGCCAATGGCGGCACGCATGCCTAGGGTTGCCGACCCCTGGTATATACCATCATCAAGGGGGGGGGGTCGTTTTAACTAGAAACTGCAATCGTGTTTGTCGAGCATGTTTTACGTCCGGTAAAACACGACACTGATTGGTACAGAAGCATGTTTTATGTAAAAAAAAATACCAGCAGGTTACCTAAAATAGACCTTACCTCAGTCAGAAAGTACTCCAAAATTTATAAATCCCAGTCGATCCCATGGCGATCGCAATTACTTGTGTATATTTGGCATGGCTACCATACGGGAAAGAATAGCTCTGATGCACCAAATCTTCCACCGATTGCTATGTTGTGATCCACTCCTAGCCGGAAACAGCCGGTGGTAAACTCTGTACTGGGGACAAGCGATATCCCCAGTTCAAAAGGTAGGCGATACTGCCACCTGGTGAGATTCGATCGTCATTGCAATTCCAACGTAGGCAGATGAGCCAGGGAGACCTAGAGAGCTCCGGCTGAGTGTATAGAATGGGGATCAAAGGGAAAATATCAAAGGATCAAAATCTGAGTATACTCAGGTTTTGGCGCTCAACGCATGGCGGCGAAACCGGACTATACTCGGGTATGGCGCCCAATGAGTTAAGACCAAGTAAACACATCACCCATTGTGATTCCAGAGTACCTCTCTCACTTCACGGATTTGGAGGATTTTACCCATTTCACTAAAATGCCATCATCTAGGTGCATTTATTTTCCTGCAAAGTTTTTATATTTTCCCTTGAAATGTTGCTCTATTGTGTCTAAAAAGGAAACTTTTTTCTGTATTGCATCACATTGGAACAACTTTCAGAAAACAATAGAATAGAAATACTTTTATTATCCCGAGGGAAATTTGACACTGCAAATCGCTCACATTAAACATTTAGACAGAACAAGTCACGAATAAGAATAACAAAACGAATTGCCTAAGAATAGAATAAAATAAAATTGAATACAAATTGAATAAAATATACAGTAAATAAATACAGTAAAAATATAAGTCTATAATAAGTCTACAGTAGGTATAATATTGCACAGTGCTGTTTCAAAAGTAAGAGTCCAGGAAGATGGTAACTGTTACTCTGTGCTCAGTGATGCAGTGAGGCACAGTGACACATAAGATGTTAGCATGCAGGGGAGGAAACAAACTTTTTAGACTGGGTCAATTTTCAGAAAATCATAACCCTGAAGGCATTTCGTGTTAATTTTGGTACATAACATTTCTAGGGGTATTAAGGGGTGCTGAATCCAAATCTGCTGTATACCAAGCTCAAAAATGTCAAATAAGGCCTCAAAATTGAGAAGTCCAACATGGCCACCAGCGCCAGGCTGAAATCTATTTAAGTGCATATCTTTTTGACTAAACAAGGTAGAAACATGAATGAAATGTGTTTTTATATGTTTGCATACATGAGGAATTTAAAATCATATCCTGATTTTAGATCAGTTGAGAAAATGTTACTTGAAACTCATATTTATAGCAGAAACGGTGGTCGTTATTGATGCATAACTCATCAACCAAATAAGAAAGAAAAGCAGGATGATCCCAGGCCATGGATTTATTCATCAAACTCTTTTCTCTTGAATTTTTTTAATCAACATGCCATTTATGCAAATGAGATAGTCCTTAATATGCGTACAGTAGCTTAGGTACAGTCATTTATTGTCAGTCATCAATCGTATTCAGGCAGGTGTTGCAGGTGTCTTGCAGTTGCATGATTCATCCAATGCTGAATATAATAGAATAGATTATAATATAATAAAATAAAAAGATTATTTTACCATATCAATATACCGTACTTTTCGGACTATAAGCCGCAGCTTTTTTCCCCATTTTTCGACCCTGCGGCTTATATAACGGTGCGGCTTATATGTGGACAAAACCCAAAAATCTAAATATTGCTTTTTTTTACTGCATTGAAATGTTATTTATCTGTTCCCTTATCTGCTAAACTTAATACAACTTGTAAATGAGTTAATGTTATTTGTCCGACAGTATTGTGTCCCAATGGGAGTCATTCTCTGTAGAGGTGGGAACTTAAAGCTCAATATAAGAACGGCCATGCACCACCACTCACAGAATCGAGAAAGAGCAATCAATCTGTCAATCCTTTCCGTGTCCGGGCCGGGTGAGGTTTCCCGTGTTGAGTAAAATTAAGCCGCAGGCTCCACTCCTTACATATGGTAATTAAACATTAAAACACATGCGGCTTATAGTCCAGTGCAGCTTATATATCAGGGCTGTACAGTGCGATGATCTCGTCGCAAATTGCCCCTTAATTTGGCCGTTGCGAGTTGGAAATATTATTTGGGAGCAACGTTGCGAGTTGTGATTTCAACCCTTCATTCGCATTTCACTCCTAAATTAATCCATACAAATTGGATACATTTTTTAAAAAACATTAGCATACAACCAGGGCTGTACAGTGCGACACAATGTCGTGGTGCTATGAAAGAATCTGTCGGCAATGAATGAACTTACTGCGATCACCGATAGCCTGAGTGAAAAAAAAGATTTGCGTGTAGAGTGAATCTGGGTCACGCTATATACAGTACCTGGTACTTGTAGTCTATCGTGCGATTAAAGACCATGTCCCTATCTGCGTAGTCTATACATCCAACACCAAATCCCATAATTCCTAGCAAAACGAAACTGAATGTGGGCTCTCTTCCTTTCAATATGGGCTATTGCATCGCCAAAGAAGCACCTCATTTCAATACATTTAAGACGCAAAAAAGAACAACGGAGTGGATATCAGTCCATCTTATGACAAACACGTCCGATGTGGAGAGATGATAAGATGATGATGATTGACGTGATGATGTGATGATTGATTGACGGGGACACAGACACTTCTAACGTTCACGTTCAGCTATGCATTAGGTGAGTAGTCCTACCGTAAGAGCCTCATACGGGTCAATTAAACCTTTTTGATTAGTCTTTCCTTCCAGCTAAGTTGGACTGAACATTTCACTGTCAAAAGCGCAAATGTAAATAAGGTTGCGTCGCAACACGGTTTTCAAAATAAAGGTCACATATACAAATACCTCTCAATTCTTATTAAAAAAAGTCCCGGATATACATAAACATTAATTGGCATAGATCTCTATAAACGGCCCAACACATTGATCACTTTAGGCACACACTGAAACCAGTAACATCACAAATATGAAGCAGGTAATTACCCATACAAATAAACCTTTCATGGGGTTATTTACAATAATAATTCATTTGATTTCTAAAGCACTTTTCATTGTGAAACAAATGTATGCAGAGTTTCTTTTCCTCCTGATTAATGCAATGGTGTGTGTGTTGTGGTGATCTCATTCAAGGAGCACTACACAAGCGCGCGCACACACACACACACACACAGTTTGTTGTTTTTGTTCTATTAGTGATTTACACACTTTCTCAGTTGGTTCATTATAAAAGATACAAACCTGAAAACAAACGCACTTAAATGTTAAATAAAAGGACCACAGTAATGAGGCAGGAGGAACATATTTTTTTTAATAATGGTAAAATTGTTATTTAAAAATGTGCCCCTAAAAATTTTTTTTTGCCCCTAAATTTCTCATTTAGGGGCAAGTGTGCCCCTAGTGAAAAAGCTTAGCGTACAGCCCTGTATGTACACATCATTCAATTTAGCTGCTGCGGCTTATATTCAGGTGCGGCTTATAGTGCGAAAAGTACGGTAAGTGAATGTTCAAGTTTCTTTATTAGTTGTCATACAGAATACAGAATACTTTGCATGAAATGTTTCTTTCTGTGTTGCTCCTGAGTGTGCTAGATAATAATTAACAAGATAGTATAAAATAAGTATAATAAGTATAAAATAGAAAGTCAAGAAGTCAAGTACGTAAACAAGTGTAAACAACAAAATTGTTCAGTGTATCTACTGTATATTTTTTTTCATTTCAAACCTTTATTTATACTCGTGAAAGCACTGAGGTTTCCCTCATTTACAGTGATGACGAGTTAACAAAGGACACAAATATCATAACAGTTAATAATTACAATGAATTACAATTACTACAATGATGGATTAAAAACAATTACATGATTCAGTACATGGGTCAAGTGCAATGCCTTTAAACTCCATGAATGACGGGAATGTTCCGAGCTTTAGAGTCTTTTGCAGGGTATTCCATGTGTATGGAGCATCGTAGGAGAAGGCAGATTTTCCAAGCTCAGACCGAACTCGAGGCACCCTGAGCACAAGCCGATCATTCGAACGAGTTTGGTAGGTGACAGCACTCCAGACCAACAAAGATGTAATATAAGGTGGAAGTTTGCCAATAATTGCTTTGTAGATAAAAAGATACCCATGATAACTACGTCGCAACGAGAGAGATGGCCAGCCTACCCTCTCATAGAAAAGACAATGGTGAGTATCATATTTGTCACCCGTAATAAATCTTAGGGCGGAGTGGTAGGCAGAATCCAAAGGCCTTAATGTAGACGCAGACGCATGCCTGTAAATGACATCACCATAGTCCAATATTGACAAAAAAACAGCCTGTATAATTCTTTTCCTACAGAACATAGGAAAACTAGCGCGGTTACGGTACAAGAAACCAATCTTTTGCCGTAATTTTGTAGCTAGGTTATCTATATGGAATTTAAAAGAAAGTTTATCATCCAGCCATATACCAAGATATTTATACTCACTAACTCTTTCAATATACAAACCATTTGCTGTTGTTAGGTGTAGCATGTCATAATCTATAACCCTGGCTCTAGAAAACATCATAGACTTGGTTTTACTAGCATTAAGCACTAACTTGAGCTTAGCTAGAGCATTTTGGAGAGTGTCAAACGCAAGCTGCAGGTTCACAATAGCTTCCTGAACAGTATCCGCAATGCAGTAGACAACTGTATCATCCGCATAAAGATGAGCCTGACAACCTGCTAGTGCTGAAAGACTAGAAACAATATCATTAATATAGATTGTAAAGAGGACCGGCCCCAATACCGAACCCTGTGGTACACCCTTAGACAATGGCAGGAAATCAGATTGAAAGTTACCTGAATTCACAGATTGACACCTTGAAGATAAATAGTCCTGAAACCAAGCACAAGCGGCTTTATCCAGGCCAATGCTAGCTAGACTATTCAAAAGCAAGTGATGGTCTACTGTATCAAACGCCTTTGAGAGGTCTACAAAGAGAACTGCACAATGCTTCCCATTGTCCAGGGCTGAAATAATGTCATTAGTGACCAAAGTAACAGCTGTAATAGTACTATGATTTGCTCTGAAACCTGATTGGTGAGTACTTAGCACTGAGCAACTTGAGAAAAAGGTTTTTAATTGGTTGTTTACCAAGGTCTCCAGTGCTTTGGCTAGGCATGATAGTTTGGAGATAGGACGATAGTTATCCATCTTATCCCTATCCCCCCCTTTATGCAAGGGGAGCACCTTGGCAGATTTCCACACTTGCGGGACTATGCCAGATGCAATAGAAAGGTTAAAGATGTGTGACAATGGCTCACAAATGACAGGGGCTGCCAGTTTTATAAAAAAAAATAGTCTAAATTGTCCACACCAGTAGAACACTTAGGGTCTATGGATTGCAAGATATTGAGAGTTTCACTAGATGAAAATGGCTGGAAGGAAAATGTAGGTACACATGAGGCATGATCGAAGATTGGGCTAGGGTCAGCGTCAATGTCCAGTGGAGCCAGCCCAGTAGACAACCTGTCAAATAAGGACCCAGCCTCAATGAAGTGTTTATTGAAAGCAAGACAAATTTCCTGAGGATCCGAGATTTTACAATCCGCCACATTAATACACAATGGCAATGTAGCAGTGTTATTTTTTGACAGGTTTACTGCACCCAAGAATTTAGCTGGGTTAGAGTAGGAATTCGAGACTAAGTCTAAAAAGTAATCAGATTTAGCCTTCCTCACAGCTGCAGTAGTTCTATTTCTAAGTTGTCTGAAGGAAAGCCAGTCTTGCGTATCCCCAGTGCGTCTAGCACGTGACCACGCAGAGTTCCGCTCAGAAAATAATGCTGACAGCTCACTTGAGAACCACGGTGCCACCCTATCCTTAATCCTAGTCCTTTTATAAGGAGCATGTTTATCTACAAAGCAATTAAATGTCTTTATAAAAGAATCCAGTGCAGTTTGCACATTATCAGACCCTGCTAAACATAGACTATTATTAGTAGCAATGTCCTCCAAAAAGGTTTGGGGGTTAAAGATTTTAAGATTTCTCCTTTGAACAATACGCGGTCTTGATTTCAGCAGCTTTGTGGATCTAACACAGACCGTAGGACAATGATCACTAATGCCTAAATCAAAAACACCACTAGCAGAGATCCTGTCACATCTGTTAGAAAATATCAAGTCAATGAGAGTGGATTTAGCATGATCTTTAGGGTTTGGTCTAGTGCTCTCAGTAATCAACTGAGTAAGGCAGAGGTTACCACTCACCTCCTTCAGGTAACTAGAAGCAGCATTTCGCCAGTCCAAGTTAAAATCACCCAGCACTAGCATCTCTGAATTAGAATATAATGACAGTATATCCATAATTTTATCAGTAGCACTAGCCTCAGCTTTGGGAGGCCTATAGACACCAATCAAAACTAAAGAGTTACAAGGCCCCAAATCAACCTTCAGCACAAGTAATTCGAAACACTTTGGAACTGTGATGGTATTCAATACTGAAACAGACAAACAGGATTTTACATACATTGCAACACCGTGCTGTAAAGCTGCAGATGAGTCATTGTCAGATTTTTTTAACCAGGTTTCCGATAAAACCAGAACATCAGGATCAGCCTGAGATACTAAAATGTTCAGATGGTCTAACTTATGTTGTTGAAGGAGGCTTCGTATGTTTAAATGGATTAGGCCAAGCCCTTTCCTATCCTTGAAGGCAGATGGGCTGTTCAGACTAACTGTGGCAGAGACTGTATCATTAGGTACAGAGTAGGGATGGGTACCGAATTCGGTACTTTTGAAACACGTCGGTACTACCGAGTATCGAATCAAGTGAGAAACCAAAAAAAAAAAAAAAAAAAAATCTCTTATTATTATTTTTTTCACTTTTTTTTGTCAACGTTCACACGCACAATATATGCTTACCTAGGATTTGACTTGATTCAACAACAAAGCAGTCGGAGCAATGACAAGCCGAAAACTGTCGAAATTGTAGTTATTTGAAGTTTGGATTTTATTTTTTATGACTAAATAAAATTTCTTGAGACTAAAGTACTGAAAAAAGGTACCGTTGGGTACCGGTATCGATTAACAGGTACCGGTACCGGTATCGGTTCAAATGTGAAAGGTACCCATCCCTAGTACAGAGGTTATGGGAACAGAAACCTGAGACAAGGGGTGTACATATCTCTCATTTTTAAGATCCACCAGGTTACTCCTGACCACACCCCTCTCTTCTACATAACTGCGCCTACCACGCGACAAACCATCACATACAACAGAGATATTTTTAGGAGTAGGTCCATCAATAGGGCTTTGATCCGCCTGATCCCTGGGAGTGGCTTTAAAAACATGGACACAAGGAACTATGAGATGGATCGGACTCACCCCATTTCAGGCCACATCCACTGTTCTATGTTTTCGGACCAGTTCCCTACTCCCACTCACTGCGGATCTTAGAGCCATGTCCATACCCATGGAGAGCAGCCGGGCTCCATTCCAGTTGGGATGAAGGCCATCCCTACCAAAGAGCTCCGGACGTCTCCAGAAAACATAGAAATTATCTATATAGGGAATCATCATTAGGCAACAGTAACCCTTCAGCCAGATATGAAGTTCACGGATCCTGCTGTACTTGCCATCCCCATACCTAGGGGAGGGAAAGGGACCAGAGATAATGCAGGATTTATTAGATGACTGGACTGTGGAGATCAGGGCCCTAAAGTCCTCCCTCAATAACTCAGACTTTTGATACCTAATGTCATTAGACCCGGAGTGGATGATGATGGATGATGCCTGAGGATGGTCCTTAATGAGTGAAGGGAGTGCTGCCTTGATGTCCGAGACCCTGGCTCCTGGGAGGCAGTAGGTTCTGGCCCTCGGGACAGCCACATGACGCACCATTGAAGTCCCAATGACAAGCACAGAGGGAGGGGGGGGGGGGAGCGGTGCAGGGCTCACCATGCCTTGTTGTGGGTCTCTGTAGAGGTTTACCATTCCGAGTGGGAGGGGGGCGCGGCTGGCGAGGGGGATCCTTCAGAGAGTGAGGCAGGGGACCCATCCCCGCCTCCTGCGTGTCGGCTACAGGCGTGGTACCAGGAGCAGCAGTGAAGGACATTCCTGCATGACCAGTCTGCTGCAACACCTGCTCCCACGCCCCGGGAGAGGAGGTCGGTTTCGGTCTGGGGGTGAAGACCGGGAAACCAGGGCGCCTAGAAATGCTAGGAGTAGCTGGCAGATCCTCCTCCCGCTCCTGTGGTGGGGGGCCCAGACAGCTCCTAGCCGTAGGAGTGGGTGAGCCTGACCCCGGACGTTGCCTCTTGGCCCCTGGTGTCCAGTGGTCAAGCTCCACACTCTCCAGGATGTTGAATCTGTTGGAGAGTGAGAGAGACTCATGGGGTGGAGGGCTAAGACGAGAGTCCCAGGTTCGCCTCTTATGCCTCAACCGCACTTTAGACCAGGCCTGGGGAGGGGGGTGAGTAGGAGTGGAGCTGTAGAGCTTGGGCTTGGCTCCCTGCTTCCTGTATAGGCTCTCCCTAGAAGATCCAGCCGGGGGGGGTGCTTCTCTCAGGTCAGCCGACAGGATGGTCTCCCGATGTCTCTGCTCATCCAGATGGATGGTGGTGAGGAGGGAGACCCGCTCCAGCAAATCCTCCAACTGCTTGGCGATCTGGCAACAGCCAGTAGTGGAACACTCCAGTGGGGGACCGGCGCCCGATGTCATCCTGGAGCTGTAGGCTCATGCAGAGCAGGCTGGAGGCCTAGTGGAGCTGGAGGTCCTCAGGTGGTGATGGAGGCCCAGTAGAGCTGGAGGCTAAGTGGAGCTGGAGGCCCGGTAGAGCTGGAGGCCCGGTAGAGCTGGAGGCCCAGGTAGAGCTGGAGGCCCGGTAGAGCTGGAGGCCCAGGTAGAGCAGGCTGGAGGCCCAGTAGAGCAGGCTGGAGGCCCAGTAGAGCTGGAGGCCCGGTAGAGCTGGAGGCCCAGTAGAGATGGAGGCCCAGTAGAGATGGAGGCCCAGTATAGCTGGAGGCCCAGTATAGCTGGAGGCCCAGGTGCAGCTAGTGGCCCAGTAGAGCTGGAGGCCCAGGTGTAGCAGGCTGGAGGCCCAAGTCAGGCCAAAGTAAAAAATATATCTCTCAGGCAATAAGCCTCTGCTGCAGATCTAGGCTATAGACGAGCCACACTGCAGCAGTAAGATGGTTGTGATGGGCAGGTAAACAGGAGATTATTCTTCCAACTCTGGACTGGATTGATAGCAGGACTAGCAGAGCCAGCTAAGCTACTGCAGGTCTTCCAGCTCTTGGCTAATTGCTAACAGAGCCAGCTAGGCTAGGCTACTGCTAACAAGCAAGAGCACAATTTCAGAAAAGTTCCCAAAAACAGTATAAGTAGTCCACTGTTTTTAAAGCAGATTAAATAAAACAGACCTTTTCAACTGGCAGTACAATTCCATGTTAAAAAACCATTAAAATTCAATAAAATCCAATAAAATCCAACAAACTTTTCAGGAGCTGTCATTTCACACAGCTATCACGGCAGCCATGTTGTTTGCCATATACAGTATGTACAGCTGGTACAAAAATGGTGAGGTATAGTTTAGCTTGTGGTGCCACCTTGTAGTGGTGAGGTGCAATAAGGAATGAGAATGATGTGCAATTTCCTTACCAATAATATAAATATAAATATAAAGTGTAAAGTGTGTCTAAAGTGGTAAAGTGGGTGCTACAGTGTGTTGTTTATTTAAGTGAGTATGTGCGCTGTGGGTGTGTTGATGGTTTGCTTATTGTTCATTGTTCATTCATTGAGCATCCTGATGGCCTGGGGATAGAAGCTCCTTCTGAGTCTCTCTGTGCTTGCCATGAGACTCCGATATCGCTTGCCTGACTGCAGCAGTTCAAAGAGGCAGTTGTTTGAGTGGCTGGAGTCTTTGATTATTCTCTTAGCCTTGCCCATGTACTGCTTGTTGTAAATGTCTTGGAGAGTGGGAAGCCCACCTTCAATTGTGCGTTCGGCTGAACGGGCCACTCTCTGTAGTCTGCTGCGGTCTTGTGCAGTGCTATTCCCAAACCAGGAGGTGATATTGCCAGTCAGGATGCTCTCTATTGTGCATGAGTAGAAGTTCTTGAGGATCTTCTGACTCACGTTGAACTTCCTTAAGTGCCTAAGGAAATAGAGGTGTTGTCGTGCCTTCTTGATAACACTGTCAATGTGTGTGGTCCATGTCAAGTCCTCGGATATGTGGACTCCGAGGTACTTAAAACTGTTCACTCTCTCAACCGGTGCCCCGTCGATGCTGAGGGGGCTGTAGTCCCTGACCCCAACCTCCTAAAGTCCACAATCATCTCCTTTGTTTTGCTGACTTTCAGGGAGAGGCTGTTCTCTTGACACCATCCCGCTAGAACCTTAACCTCTTCC
Source organism: Notolepis coatsorum (assembly GCF_963971535.1). Lineage (NCBI taxonomy): Eukaryota > Metazoa > Chordata > Actinopteri > Aulopiformes > Paralepididae > Notolepis > Notolepis coatsorum. Next base: position 64,784,414 of record NC_140169.1, read on the forward strand.
AGGTAGGCCCTCTCGTCGTTTGCAGAGATCAGGCCCACCACTACTGTGTTGTCAACAAATTTGATGATTGTGTTTTTGTTCCGCTGTGCCACACAGTCATGTGTGTACAGGGAGTGGAGGAGGGGACTCAGGACACAGCCCTGGGGGGCCCCTATGTTGAGAGTGATGGATGAGGAGGTGCAGTTGCCTGCTCTCACCACCTGGGGTCTGCCCGTCAGGAAGTCCAAGACCCACTGGTAGAGGTCATAGTTCAAGGCCCGGTCCCTGAGCTTGGCTATGAGTTTGGAGGGGACTATGGTATTGAATGCTGAGCTGTAGTCGATGAATAGCATTCTCACATAGTTCCCCTGCCTCTTGTCCAGGTGTGATGCTGCTGTGTGCAGCACATGGGCTATGGCGTCCTCCGTGGACCTGTTGGGGCGGTATGCAAATTGCAGGAGGTCCAGGTTGATGGGGAGGGAGGAACAGATGTAGCCCTTCACTAGCTTCTCAAAGCACTTCATGGCTATGGAGGTGAGAGCTACAGGGCGGTAGTCGTTAAGGCAAGCAGGCTTGGATTTTTTGGGTACAGGGATAATGGTGGACTTCTTCAGACAGGTGGGGAAGACAGCCTGTTCTAAGGACAGGTTATATATGTCAGTGAATACCGGGGCCAGTTGGTCGGCACAGACTTTTAGGACGCGGCCGGGGATACTATCCGGTCCTGCTGCCTCCCTGATATTCACTTTCTTAAACGTCCTCCTCATCTCATGTTCTGTTATCCTGAACACTGAGTCTCCATCAGCAGTGCCCCCCCCCCCTCCATTGCAGTGGTTTGTAGGCTGGTGCTGTTATTCCCAGCCTCAAACCTCGCATAGAAGGTATTGAGATCATTTGCCAGTTGGATGTCACTGTTCAGTTTGAGGGAGGTGCCTTTGTAATCTGTCATCGTTCTGAGGCCCTGCCACATAGCTCTAGAGTCAGCCTGTTCATATTGAAGTTTAACACGATTTCATGACGTACTGGTCTGTGGCGCTGTTTGCGTTTCACCCTTGTGCCTGTTTTGATGGATTGGTCATGGTATCTGTCAAAGACGACATCTACCCTCTGGTATTTTGCTCCCATCTTCAACACGGTGTCAGTGAACTTGTTGGCATAGTCACCAAATGTTGTAGTGTCAGGTGGCTTTCTGAGTGCCATTACCAGAGCTTGGCCATCAATGACCAGGCAGCTGGGTCCCTGAAGGGTAAGATCTGCAGGGGTTTTAACTTGTTTCATCAGTATATTTGCTAACACAGACTTGTTGGTGGAATGTAGACTCCCGTTAGTTGTGGCCAGAGATGGCGGGATGGGCATGAGCTCATGCTGGAGGATATTGTCAAGGTCTACCTTACGACCTGCTCTGTAAGCTGTGATGAGCCTGTCCACTTTGATGGTGTTTTGCTTGTTCTTGGAAAGTTGCACAACTTCATACAAAGAGGCAAATGTCTTGGCTTTGTTCTTTCGAATGGGTGATTTCAGGTTCAGGTGCTGGTCACTATCTGGAGGTTCACACAAACGTTTGTCTACAAACATGTTCAATTGTGCCTGTCCAAGGTGTTCTGTGCCAAGTATGGATTCTTGAATCAAGTCAAGTCAAGAGTTTTAATTGTCACGGCATACAAGTATACAATGAAATGCGGGTGGTCTTGCCCGCAACGATGTGCAATACAGTGTTACAACATATAATAGAATCCAATAAAAAACAACATTGTGCAATAAACAGGTAACAGGTAACATGGTGTGACATCTCGGTATCTGTACATAGTTATTTACAGAGCATATAGGACATGCTAGGTAGCTTTGGTAGTGCAATACACTGTTCCTGTTATTCTAATTTAAAGTGGCCTTTCCTTTTGGCCATAAGTGTCCGGCATGAGTGTGTGCCCGCTCATGTTAAAGTGTTAAGTGGCTGCTAGTGTGTGAGCGTGCGTGTCGTGTGTGTGTTCATGTGTGCTTGTGTGTGGATAGTTCAGTGTTCTGTGGCACTCAATGTTCATTGTTCAGGGCTCTGATGGCCTGGGGGAAGAAGCTGAGCCTAAGCCGCTCTGTCCTAGTAGCTGGGGTTCGCAGGCGTCTGCCTGACCTCAGCAGCTGGAACAGGCTGTTATTGGGGTGGTGAGGGTCTTTCATTATCCTGCAGGCTCTGGATTTGCACCTCTTGTTGTATAGAACCTGCAGGGGAGGTAGTGCAATACCCGTGGTACGCTCGGCTGAGCGCACCACTCTCTGTAGGGCCTTCTTGTCTTGTGCCGTGCTGTTTCCATACCAGGCAGTGATGTTTCCGGTGAAGATGCTCTCTTCAGCTCCTGAGTAGAAGGACTGGAGTATCTTCCCCGATACTCTGAACTTCCTTAACTGTCTCAGGTGGTAGAGGCGTTGTTTCGCCTTCTTTACTACTGTGTCTATGTGTGTTGACCATGTCAGAACCTCTGAGATGTGGACCCCCAGGTACTTAAAGCTGCTCACCCTGTCCACGGTAGCCCCGTTAATCATCAATGGTGTGTGTGTCTCCTGCTGTCCTCTCCTATAATCCACGATCAGCTCCTTGGTTTTACCAATGTTCAGGAGCAGGCTGTTGTCCTGGCACCAGCGTTCCAGTACCTCAACCTCCTCCCGGTAGGCCTTCTCGTCGTTGTCCGAGATCAGCCCCACCACCACCGTGTCGTCTGCGAACTTCACTATGGAGTTGGAGCTGAACTTGGCCACACAGTCGTGTGTGTAGAGTGAGTACAGCAGGGGGCTTAGAACACAGCCCTGGGGGGACCCGATGCTCAGGGTGATGGTGTTGGAGGTCTGACTCCCCACCCTGACCGCCTGGGGTCTTTCACTCAAAGTCCAGTACCCAGGCGCTCAGGGCGGAGCTCAGACCCAGCTCGATCAGCTTGTCCACCAGTCTGGTGGGGACTATGGTGTTGAACGCTGAGCTGTAGTCAATGAACAACAGTCTCACATAGCCCCCCTTCTGACGGTCAAGGTGGGAGAGGGTGCTGTGCAGTACCTGGGAGACCGCGTCGTCAGTGGACCTGTTTGTCCTGTATGCAAATTGCATAGGGTCCATATCACTGGGGAGGGAGGCACAAATGTGGTCCTTGACCAGCCTCTCAAAACATTTCATGACCACAGGTGAGTGCCACCGGTCTGTAGTCATTTGGACATGTTGGGGAGGGTTTCTTCGGTACAGGGATGATGGTAGACATCTTGAAGCAGGCAGGGACCACCGACTCCGCCAGGGATTGATTAAATATGGCGGTGAACACCGGGGCAAGCTGGTTGGCACAGGACTTAAGTATGCGTCCTGTTATTCCATCTGGGCCAGCAGCCTTCCTGGTGTTCACCTGCATAAATTCTCTTCTCACACTGTGTACCGTCAATGAGAGAGCGTCCCCGCCCCCCCGCGGATGCCCCCCCCCCCTCCACAACAGCCGGCGCACCAGTGACGTCACTAGCCGTTGGGCTAGCAGTGCCACTGTTTGCACCAAACCGCGCGTAGAAGGTGTTGAGCTGGTCCGCAAGGGAGGCGTCGTCGTCGCTCCCCATTGAGGGGGCGCTGACTTTGTAGTCAGTTATAGCCCTCAGTCCCTGCCATAATCCTCTTGTGTCATTCTGTGCCATTTGTGCCTCCATCTTGTCGGCATACGTCCTCTTAGCAAGTTTGACAGCCTTGCGCAGAGTGTAGACTGTTGTCTTGTACTCTTCCATGTTTCCTGACTCTCTGCCCCGGTTATAAGCAGTGGTGCGAGAGTTCAGGGCTGCTCTGATAGTACTGTCCACCCATGGTTTCTGGTTTGGGAACACCCTCGCCTTCTTTGTGGGGACGATACTATCAGCCAGTGTTGTTATGAATGACACCACAGCGTCTGTGAAATCGCTGACGTCACTGTTACTCCTCCTGAACATTCCCCAGTCGGCGTCATCTAGTGCGTCCTGAAACGTGGCCTCTGATTGGTCGTCCCATTTTTTTACCTCACGTGACACGACGGCGTCACGTGATCTCTGTTTATATGCTGGGACAAGAAAGATGGCGGCATGATCCGACGTGTTTGTTGCTCCCGCTAATGGTGGAGCCGGTACAGCCTTGTATCCGGCTCTGAACGGGGTGTAACAGTGGTCGAGTGTATTTCCTCCCCTTGTGGAGCAGACGATGTGCTGGAAGAAAGACGGCATGACTTTCTTCAGATTCGCCTGATTGAAGTCCCCGGCTACGATCATGGCTGCGTCCGGATGCTTGATCTGGTGCGCGTTCAGATGGTCGTGTAGTTCCCCTAGCGCCCTGCCGACGTTCGCCTGGGGGTGGATGTACACTGCAGTCATGATCACTCCGGAATCTCCGGTGTGACTACGTCCTTGTTGATGTATGTAAGAAAACTTACAAAAGCACATTTAATTCAGGTTTGTACCTTGTGTAGTCACACTTAACTCATTAAGCCCCACCATTTATTTTTAGAAAATTCGCCTAAAACAGCATGCTTACATTAAAATGCTTATATATCCAGATTTATAAGAGCTACTTGCATAAACTTGGTACCTGAAGAAAGCTAAGACTTGGGGGATTCTAATGTTGGTGTCCAACACTGTACAGTTATTACCAAATTGCTGTAGTATTCCTGCAAACACTGAAGAAATGTAATTTTTTTATCCTCGCCTATACAAAGATTACAGTTAGACAGTCAAAAACACCCTGTTACTCATGGTTGCACCCCCGCTATGTTCCTACTTTCTTCCTCCATAGGTGCAGATGTTCTGTGCAAAGTTTCATGTCAGTAGAATAAAAACTGTGGGTTTAGCACCTGTTTTTGTGGAGAGAGGGCCTGGTGCTGATGTTGGATTTCTCAATTTTGAGGCCTTACTTGACATTTTTGAGCTTGGTATACAGCAGATTTAGATTCAGCACCCCTTAATACTCCTAGAAATGTTGTGTACCAAAAATAAACACGAAATGCCTTCAGCACTTTATACAAGCACATTTTCTGAAATTCTGCCTAGTCTATTTTGGCTTACCAGCCAACTGGCGAGTAGCTGATTTTTTTTACCAGCCAAACTGATTTTTTACCAGCCAATAAAAAATCGCTAATTGTGATAATTACTTCTTTGTATGTCTTCGTCTAAATTGATTTTCAATCATAGTAATAATCACAGTGTCTCTACTCTTTAAAATATTTATTAGCATAAAACATTAATAACAGTGTCTCTACTCTTCACAATATTAGCATAAAACATATTAACATGAAAGAGGGATCTATTCTGGACTGGGTTGGGCTGAACTGGGCAGTGAAAGATGCTAGGTTGGACTGGGTTGGGCAGTGAAAGAAAAAAACCGAAGTATGTTGTGAAGTGTATAGATAGATGTGAAATGTATAGATGTAGCAGTACTGTCTATCTGTATGTCGTGTATGTCATATGTTATGATGAATTGAAAATGGGGGACCCTGATGTAAACAAGACGAAAGTCTTTCTCTGGTCTGCATCCCCTTAACAATTATGTTTATTGAGCCGTACTGTATTGTAGGGGTGGACGGTATGGTCTAAAATTTATATCACGGTATAATTTGAAGCATAGACGGTAACGGTATATATCACGGTATCAGTGTTTCCGTTAGAATAATTTTTTTTGCCTGATAGGCAGGCTATATAAAGAATGACATCCTCAAGGCATGTAGATTTATAATATTTTAACTTAAAACTAGGCTACTTTTGCGTATACAGTAGGGATGTCCGATATTATCGGCCGACCGATATTATCGGCCGACCGATATTATCGGCCGATATCGGCAGTAAAATGTGATATCGGAAAATATCGGTATCGGTTTAAAAAAAATAAAAAACAATAACAATATTTGTTATATATATATCCAGTGAAATTATTAGTTACCTGAAATTATTCAGTTTTTTGGACGGGGAAACCCTGCATATATCGGTATCGGTTGATATCGGTATCGGAAATTAAGAGTTGGACAATATCGGAATATCGGTATCGGTAAAAAAGCCAATATCGAGCATCCCTAGTATACAGTCATTATATTCCAAATAAAATAAGTCCCGAGTCGAGACTCCGTGCTGCTCCCAATAGTATGCAACTGCAGAGCCGCAGAGTAGGGGCGCTTTCAGGTCCGGTCACAGGCCCTCTCAACAGCGCCCCCCACCCAACGGCTGAATTGCCAATGGCTGAATTGGAGTACTGCACTGTGCCGGTACAGATGGGTGGGTTATGGTGGATTCTGCGGCTCTGCAGCTGCTTATGCTTCTCGCAAAATCCAGCTTCCAGCTCCCGCTGCCCAGCCGTCGTTATCCGAACACTACACACTTATCATAATGTTCACAGCAAACTGTAGTTGATCACCAGGTATGTTTTATTAACGTAGAATAATTCATATAAGAAAAACGATAGGGAAATCTCTTACCTTTCTCCACTGGTTAAAAATGCCAGGAACTGAAATTGAAACTTGCTGTGCGCCGTGGTGATATGTGTTTATTATGAAATGACAATTGCGTGTTGACACGCCCACTGCGCGAAGTCTCCTAAATCAGGGGTTCCCAAACTTTTCAGGCCGGGACCCAGAAAATAAGGCGTCAGAGAGCCGCGGCCCAATGCACATCGTCAGGCTTTTTTTTTTTTTTTTTTTGCCAGGCGACCGATTTTTTAAGCCAAATATCACTTCAATCCTATTACCGTAATTCCTCTAATAGTAACACCGGCTTGTATTTGTTTCAACTGTAGCGGATACCAGGCTTGTATTAGGAGGAGGCATGTATAAGAGAGAGGCCTATATTTCTAATTTTCAAACAGATCATAATGAATAAATCAATATTTTGTGTCAGTTTGAACCCAGTAAAATGTACTGGGTTCATTTATTGAAACCAAGTACTGTATGAAATACGGTAGTAAACAGTGCAATTACAGGTGGCCAAAAAAAGTTAAATAAAGTAAAATAGTGCAATCACAATACTGGTATAATAATAATAACTTCGTCTTATACAATTCTGAGGTAGGCTTACTCTTGGTAAACATTAACACCATACCATTATATGGTATTTACTGCACAGCCAGGCCAGCATATAACAACAATAACAAAATATATTGCCTATGGTAAATCCGTTGAGGGAGAAATACCGTAATTCCTCTAATATACATGAAACCCGGCTTGTATTAGGAGGCCGGCTTATAATTGCTTAGCTCAACAGCGCACCCGGTCATTAATAGAGACCCGGTTTTTAATTGAATACCGGTTACTATTAGAGGAATTACGGTAAGTTAGTTCAAGTTAGTTATTAATTTGTATGTGCTATTTATGAGAGGGCTAACTTGTTGCAAAATAATAATGATAATAATAATAGCCTCATTAAAATACTATTGTTGCTTCGGTTGTTTTCAGCGTTTTATGTGCATAATCTGTTATTTAGTTTGAAATGTTCGTTGAAATAAGTAGATTTTTCGTTTTTGTTTATTTATTAAGTTAATATAAAACCATATAGTCACATTTTAGAATACAATAGAATAGAATTTTAGAATACAACTAGAAACACTGTCCTGGCCTGCTTCTAAGTTCAGTGGCCTGACAAATCTTTTTTTTTTTTTTTTTTTTTTTTTAAATCATCTCGCGGCCCTCCCGTGGCTCACGTGAATACCAAACCAAGCCGCATTTCTCGGAGACGCTCTCTGATTGGCCGACGCCTGTTTCTACACTGGTTAAGCTTAGGCACTCTTTCGAAGTTGGTTAAGGTTAGAGTTTGTCTTAGAGCATGGCGATAGAACGGCAGGTAGTTTGCAGGCTGTTTGGCGTCCCCCCCCCCTCATTTGCATGCGCAGTAGTGCAAAGCCAGGTCCATGCCACAAGCCACGTCCACGCCACGAAGCCCCGCCTCAAGCCACGTCCACGCCACGAAGCCCCGCCCAGACGTTGGGCTCTGTGGCTCTGCAGATATACCCTACTCATCTGGGTGGGTAGGCATCACAACGGTGTTCACTGTGCCTTTAAGACAGCACGGTGGGCTGGACAATAGGAGCCTCGTATGGGTTCTGCGGTTCTGCAGCTGGATGCATCTCGGGCTGGACGACAGGGCTGTGAAATACCCTCAGTGTTGTGGTATCGTCAGTTCGGTTGGTGTGTTGTTGTGCACTGGTTGAGCATGCAATAAAACATATAACCTTAGGTCGTAGTCCGGTGCGTTTTTGGAAACATTATAGTCATAACAGATACACGGCTAACATGGGGCTGGCTGCTTTGAGCACACACACACACAGGGCTAACGTTAGCTAGCAAGCAGCTATATAGCTAAAACGCTAACTAGAAGCTAACTACTGTATACAGTTCCAATAGACTAACATACACCTCTGTGATTTAAATGTGTCCTTGCCTTAGACTCGAGGGTTGCACTAGGGTTGGATGCAGTTCCCCGTTGGTCAGTCTGTCCGTTTTCCATCTTCTGCTGTGTTTAACGTACCGCTGGACTTTTATTCAACATTATATATGTCCGCCGCGGGTTGGCCAGTACTGCGGGAACTTTTATTAAACATTATATGTTTGCGGGTTGGCCAGTACTGCGGGAACTTTTATTAAACATTCTATATGTCCGCGGGTCTTGTGCAGTGCTCTCGTGGCACTGTCAACTAGGGCTGGGCGATATAACGATAACGATAAATATCGCGATATATTTTAATAATCGATATCGAATATCGAAATTAAAAAAAAATCGAAAAATCGTTTTTTTTTTTTTTTTTTTTTTTACCTGCAACAGGGCAGTTTTAAAACCAGAGACAGTGGACAGACTTGTCTTTCTTGCCTGCAACTTAAAGTAATGGCTTTGCTTGTCCAAATGACAATACTGACCAAATTCAGATTTCTTTTTCTCTTATTTTGTTTGCTTTCTAATTTAAAATACATTTTGAAACCGTCTGTACACAGTAGGCTATGTGTGCTAGCAGAACTAGACTCCAGTCACGAGTCACAGTGCACATGTGCGGTGGTTTGTCCACCAAAAAAGCGCCAAAAGATCGAAAATAAACTAGCAGAGCCAGAACTGTTCAACTCCTCTGGAGCCACAGCCAGCAGAGAAGCCGGTTTACTTTAGCTTTTAAACCAGCTGCAGCCTGAGAACTGGAGTGTGAGGGGATGTAACACTAAAGATGGCGGCAATGACAAAGAATTGCTGCAAAATAAACATACATCTGTTGTTAAAAAAAAAGATTTTTTTTTTTTTTTTTTTTTTTATACTTATAACAATTCGATAATTATCGATATCGAGAAATAAAATAAAATTATCATATTGTTATCGCGATAAGATTTTTTTCCATATCGCCCAGCCCTACTGTCAACTAATGTGAGCACTCAGAAGACACGCACCGTTTGCCAGTGACCGTGATTGCAGAATGTTTTTTTGTTTTTTTGTTTACTAGTCGCCAGACTGGCGAGTGGTCTTCATGAATCACTCGCCAAACCTAAAAAATACTCTCATTTGGCGAGTAAAGTGGCCTAATTTCCTCCCCTGTTAGCATGGTATTTTAGTCAGATATTGTGACTTTCTTCAGTTTATCTTGTGTCTAAGACACATCCTCGGATTCACTGGAAGCTAGGGCTGGGCAATTACAATTATGGCTTTCAACGATTATGAAAACAATATAATCGACTTTTAGCCAGGTTGTGTTTTTAAGCCAGGTCATGTTTTTAAACCAGGTCAAGTCTTGAATTATATTTATAATTATATTTACTGTTATTAAAAGACACAAACATGCATGTTTACAAAGTCAATGAGTAATCGTGTTAAATAATTATGATCTCAATATTTTTTTTTATCCACTTTTTCTCCTTATTTTTCTATTTTTCTCCCATCCCAATTTCGCCTCGCCAATTCTCCCTTCAATTTCTCCCCTCCCCTGAAAGTTGCTAGACTATGCCTCCCACTGGTCGGCTGCAGTGAGGACCAAGCCTTGCATCACGTGTCCCCTCCGGTACACAAGGAGGCAGCTGTCTCATCTTTTCACCTGTACAGCGCGATCTCTCAGTGGCGAGGAGTAACGCGTGGGAGGCTCACGCTGCCCCCGTTACTTCCTGATTCTGCTGCACAGGCGCACCAACCGACCTGTAGGAGTCTCTGTCCACAACGTCCAATCCCCACCCACCAGCTTTCCCACCCCTAACACTGCCAATTGTGTTAGTATGAACGACCAGCCAAGCTGGTAGCAACGCCGAGAGCTGGGCTCGAACCCAGCATCTCCTGCGTTAGTGGCGAGCGCCTTGCCCACTGCACCACTTAGCCGCCTTATGATCTCAATATTGACCAAAATAAACATGATTATTATTTTTGCCATAATCAAGCAGCCCTACTGCAGACCAGTGGCAGTGGTGAACTGGCAGAAAATAATTACCAAATCTTTCAGTAAAAGAAGGGCATCTTGATTTTGTATTGAGGCAAGAATTACCTGATATGGTCCTTTAAATTAATATGGTTATGATTAATTTGAAGTTAGCCTTTTGATAGCCTTTTAGCTATGAATGAATGACTCTCCACTCAGTTATAAAACCACTGCTGCCTCCCTCCCTCGCAGCCTTCCTATTGTCTCAATAAAGAACCTTCTCTCCTGTGTCTGTCTCCCCTACTCTGTCTCCCTCTCAGCCTTCCTGCTGTCTCAATAAAGAACCTTCTCTCCTGTGTCTGTCTCCCCTACTCTGTCTCCCTCTCAGCCTTCCTGCTGTCTCAATAAAGAACCTTCTCTCCTGTGTCTGTCTCCCCTACTCTGTCTCCCTCTCAGCCTTCCTGCTGTCTCAATAAAGAACCTTCTCTCCTGTGTCTGTCTCCCCTACTCTGTCTCCCTCTCAGCCTTCCTGCTGTCTCAATAAAGAACCTTCTCTCCTGTGTCTGTCTCCCCTACTCTGTCTCCCTCTCAGCCTTCCTGCTGTCTCAATAAAGAACCTTCTCTCCTGTGTCTGTCTCCCCTACTCTGTCTCCCTCTCAGCCTTCCTGCTGTCTCAATAAAGAACCTTCTCTCCTGTGTCTGTCTCCCCTACTCTGTCTCCCTCTCAGCCTTCCTGCTGTCTCAATAAAGAACCTTCTCTCCTGTGTCTGTCTCCCCTACTCTGTCTCCCTCTCAGCCTTCCTGCTGTCTCAATAAAGAACCTTCTCTCCTGTGTCTGTCTCCCCTACTCTGTCTCCCTCTCAGCCTTCCTGCTGTCTCAATAAAGAACCTTCTCTCCTGTGTCTGTCTCCCCTACTCTGTCTCCCTCTCAGCCTTCCTGCTGTCTCAATAAAGAACCTTCTCTCCTGTGTCTGTCTCCCCTACTCTGTCTCCCTCGCAGCCTTCCTACTGTCTCAATAAAGAACCTTCAATCCTGTGTCTGTCTCCCCTACTCTGTCTCCCTCTCAGCCTTCCTGCTGTCTCAATAAAGAACCTTCTCTCCTGTGTCTGTCTCCCCTACTCTGTCTCCCTCGCAGCCTTCCTACTGTCTCAATAAAGAACCTTCTCTCCTGTGTCTGTCTCCCCTACTCTGTCTCCCTCTCAGCCTTCCTGCTGTCTCAATAAAGAACCTCCTCTCCTGTGTCTGTCTCCCCTACTCTGTCTCCCTCTCAGCCTTCCTACTGTCTCAATAAAGAACCTTCTCTCCTGTGTCTCCCCATACTCTTGTCTCCCTCGCAGCCTTCCTACTGTCTCAATAAAGAACCTTCTCTCCTGTGTCCGTCTCCCCTACTCTGTCTCCCTCTCAGCCTTCCTGCTGTCTCAATAAAGAACCCCTGTCCCGCCTACTGTCACTATAAAGATCTAGTATGGAAAGTGGACTTCTCACTGTACTTGTACATAAAAAGAGAGTGATTTCTACTCATCATCATAATGTGTTACTGTGCGTGTGTTTGCAGGGCTGACGTGCACTGAGCAGAACTTCATCACCAAATCGGGGAGTCAACTGGCGGCAGCCGAGCACGGCATCATCGTGGTGGCCCCGGACACCAGCCCACGTATGACCACACTTCATTCATCACTTCTGGCTGTATATCAGACGATCACATCGGCCCCGTGAAGGAGTTTAAATTTGGAAAAGGTTCTGCTGTTCTGACGCCAGCTGGGACTCATGGTTCCTCTCTACTCCTAGAATATCATTTTGTTTTTTATTGCCCCTTGTACACCGATTTGAGGGGGGCTTTATTTGAGAAAATTCTATTCGATTTTGAGAAAGCATGGCACTTGAGACAAAACACACTATATCCTATATAATCTTATATGAATTCCTCTTGTTTCTTTGTTTACAGCTTGGTTTTGTGGCCATCTTGGTCTATAATACATAAGTTATTGTCAAGTTCCTGGACTCTTACTTTTGAAACAGCACTGTGCAATATTACACCTACTGTAGACCTCAGTATATTTTTACTGTATTTATTTACTGTATATTTTATTCCATTTTTATTCTATTCTTATCTTAGGCAATTGGATTTGTTTTGTTATTCTTATTTATGACCTGTTCTGTCTTAATGTTTAATGTTGAGCGATTTGCAGTGTCAAATTTCCCTTGTGATAATAAAAGTATTTCTATTCTATTCTATACTATTATATACTTATTGGTTATGTGTCTTGTAAGCCCATATGGGCTAGGCATACATCTGTATGTAAGGCACGAAAATAAAAATAAACAATCAACCTAGCTGTTAACCTTGCCCTGTGCCTGTCTACTCCTAGCTGTTAACCTCGCCCTGTGCCTGTCTACTCCTAGCTGTTAACCTCGCCCTGTGCCTCTACTCCTAGCTGTTAACCTCGCCCTGTGCCTGTCTACTCCTAGCTGTTAACCTCGCCCTGTGCCTCTACTCCTAGCTGTTAACCTCGCCCTGTGCCTCTACTCCTAGCTGTTAACCTCGCCCTGTGCCTCTACTCCTAGCTGTTAACCTCGCCCTGTGCCTGTCTACTCCTAGCTGTTAACCTCGCCCTGTGCCTGTCTACTCCTAGCTGTTAACCTCGCCCTGTGCCTCTACTCCTAGCTGTTAACCTCGCCCTGTGCCTCTACTCCTAGCTGTTAACCTCGCCCTGTGCCTCTACTCCTAGCTGTTAACCTCGCCCTGTGCCTGTCTACTCCTAGCTGTTAACCTCGCCCTGTGCCTGTCTACTCCTAGCTGTTAACCTTTCCTGTGCCTCTCTGGTTAGGTGGCTGTGACATCGAAGGTGAAGACGAGAGCTGGGACTTTGGCACAGGAGCCGGTTTCTACGTCGATGCCACCGAGGAGCCCTGGAAGACCAACTACCGCATGTACGCCTACATCACCCAGGAGGTCGGCTGGATTATTGTTGTGTATTCTACTAAATAATACTATATTATAATCAGTCTCAGTTTACTTGGTATTCTACTAAATATTATAACGTGAATCTCCGATCACTTGGTATTCTAATAAATAATATACAATTATGAATCTCTGTTTACTTGATATTCTACTAGATATAATATTATGAGTAATATTATAATACTATTGTTGCTCCATTACACCACCCCTTGTCTCTCTCAGCTTCCCAAGTTGATCAACGCTAACTTCCCCACCGACCCAGAGAGGATGTCGGTCTCTGGTCACTCCATGGGGGGCCACGGGGCCCTGATCTGTGCCCTGAAGAACCCCGGCAAATACAAGGTACACAGGGCCTCAGAGAAGCCTGGCAACTACAAGGTACACATAGGGACTCAGAGAAGCCTGGCAACTACAAGGTACACATAGGGACTCAGAGAAGCCTGGCAACTACAAGGTACACATAGGGACTCAGAGAAGCCTGGCAACTACAAGGTACACATAGGGACTCAGAGAAGCCTGGCAACTACAAGGTACACATGCTTCAGAGAAGCCTGGCAAATACAAGGTACGCATAGGGCCTCAGGGCCCTTTCTCACTCACTCATTCTGTCCGTACCGGTCGCGTACCGCCCTCATTCCGGGTCAGAGTGCGACCACCAATGTGCTCTATAGTCATTGAAATGTATTATAATGTCTCAAGTGGTATCTATCTATCTAGCTTTATTGTAACTTGGTATTGCAACACATTTTTATCCTGAGTGTTAGCTGGCTTTGTGCAGGTGGACAGTGCTGGCCAGGCCCAGTGATACAATGGTGATACTATAATATTGAATCCTTCATTTGCCAGACTGGACCATTATCCCTTTCACTTCAGTTAAATAACAGTGACATTAAACGATGTATCCCTTAAACTATTAAACGATTCCTCTTTTTTTCAGTATCAGGGAAATTAAATCTAAAATGTACAAACTAGCAAACTCTTAACAGTGCATAGTAATAAGTCGGTGCAAATCTTTCCAATGTGAGGTATCAAGAGGTTTATTTGTTAAAAAAAATAGATAAGACATGATATGCATGGTAAAAAAAATACATGCTAGGTTCCTATTATTGCAAAATACAATAATATAGAATACAATAGGCATTGAAAAAATAATAGATGACAAGATATGCATGGGGGGAAAAAGACATGCTAGGTTCCTGAGAAACTGGTTATTATGTACACTACTATGCTATATACAATTTACAGTGTCTGTCTATTATATTGTACAAAAAACACTAATAAAATAGAATACAATAGGCATTGAAAAAATATAGATGACATGATATGCATGGTAAAAAAAGACATGCTAGGTTCCTATTATTGCAAAATACAATAATATAGAATACAATAGGCATTTAAAAAATAATAGATGACAAGATATGCATGGGGGAAAAAAAGACATGCTAGGTTCCTGAGAAACTGGTTCTTATGTACACTACTATGCTATATACAATTTACAGTGTATGTCTATTATATTGTGCAAAATACAATAATAAAATAGAATACAATAGGCATTGAAAAAATATAGATGACATGATATGCATGGTAAAAAAAAAAGACATGCTAGGTTCCTATTATTGCAAAATACAATAATATAGAATACAATAGGCATTGAAAAAATAATAGATGACAAGATATGCATGGGGGAAAAAAAGACATGCTAGGTTCCTGATAAACTGGTTCTTATGTACACTACTATGCTATATACAATTTACAGTGTCTGTCTATTATATTGTGCAAAATACAATAATAAAATAGAATACAATAGGCATTGAAAAAATATAGATGACAAGATATGCATGGTAAAAAAAAAAGACATGCAAAATAAAACATAATATAACTGTTAAGGCACCTATTTTTACTCAAATGTACAATTTAAAAAATGTGCAGAGGGATGGGGGAGAAAGAAGGGAAACACCTGTTTCGTTACACATCAACGCAATTCCTTCTACAATCATTATAGCCTGTGATAGGTAGGTGGTGTAGATGGTGTGTCATTTGCAGGCGCTGCAGCTCTGAGCTGTTCTCCAAAGTTCTCATAATTTTGAGGGGCGGGAGGCTGTGGGTGTGCAGTGCGCTGCGATTCGAACATAGTGCACATCATCCTCATGAAGTTCGCGCTCTCTCGCTCTGCTCTGCGGTCAGCACGCACGCTCTCTTGGGCTGATCTGCGGTCTGCCTCCTCGTTATCAGCTCTGCGCAGCTCGACCTCTCGCTTCCACAGGTCCTCGTGGCTGCTGTGCCTCTCGCTCTGCTCCTCAAGTCCAAACTTCTCGCTTCTCGCTCTGAACGCAGATCCTCTGCTTGGGAGAAATCCAGGCATCTCTTATTGGTCAGGTCTATAAAGGCAACCACAGTGTCTCTTTCATCAGCAGTCCTCTTCCGCCGGGTGTTGAGACTTGGCCATCTGAAACGCCTGTATGCAAGCAAAAATATAAAATTAATTGAAGGCAGGCTACAACCAAAATATCCCTTTTTGTGTGGGCAGTTAGTGTATTTGTATAAAACCAACTACAGTAACTTTGCATAATGCTAAAACACAGGTTTTGCCACAGACTGACCAGGCAGACACTGAAGGCATGAGAATATAGATGAATATAATTGCTAAACTTGTACTCACATGGACTCGATGGTAGGTCGGCCAAAGTTGGTGTGTTTCTCCACCTCCGTTGTTTTGTTGTTGGTGGTTTCTGACTGAACAACGGAGGGTCACTGGACGGTTGCTGCTGAGAATGTAGTCCACTGCCTCGTACCACGGAAATTTGTCCTTCTCATCAGACGAGCTGCCGGATTACGCACCACATCTCGTACTTTTAAATATTGCAGCCTCAAACTTCTTTACTTTGGCTCGACACTGCTCGACCGATCTGTTGAATCCGTGCACAGCCAGATGATCGGCAAATTTTCCATAAATGTCAGCATTTTTATGCGTCTTGTCCAGCTGTTGCTGAATGCTCTCATCAGCCCAAAATGCCAGCAAGCATTTAATTTCGGCAGCTGACCACAGTGATCCTTTGGCTTGTCATGTTTGCTAAATCGATGTTGCTTGGTCGAATAGTTTATGACGTTATGTCAGCAGCAGGCGCCACGCCGTTGTTTAGGTACAAGCTCGCAAAGCCATGCCCCCCGAATCAGCACCGTTTCGCACCCCAAAAGGGGTGAGTGAGAACACTCCCCCCGTGCTCCGGACGGTGATTCGATCCCAAAGGCTGAGTGAGAAAGGGCCCTCAGAGAAGCCTGGCAACTACAAGGTACACATAGGCCCTCAGAGAAGCCTGCAACTACAAGGTACACATAGGGCCTCAGAGAAGCCTGGCAAATACAAGGTACACATATGGCCTCAGAGAAGCCTGGCAAATACAAGGTACACATAGGCCTCAGAGAAGCCTGGCAAATACAAGGTACACATAGGGCCTCAGAGAAGCTGGCAACTACAAGGTACACATAGGGCCTCAGAGAAGCCTGGCAAATACAAGGTACACATGCTTCAGAGAAGCCTGGCAAATACAAGGTACACATAGGGCCTCAGAGAAGCCTGGCAAATACAAGGTACACATGCTTCAGAGAAGCCTGGCAAATACAAGGTACACATAGGGCCTCAGAGAAGCCTGGCAAATACAAGGTACACATAGGGCCTCAGAGAAGCCTGGGCAAATACAAGTACACATAGGGCCTCAGGAGAAGCCTGGCAAATACAAGGTACACTTAGGGCCTCAGAGAAGCCTGGCAAATACAAGGTACACAGGGCCTCAGAGAAGCCTGGGCAACTACAAGGTACACATAGGGCCTCAGAGAAGCCTGGCAAATACAAGGTACACATGCTTCAGAGAAGCCTGGCAAATACAAGGTACACAGGGCCTCAGAGAAGCCTGGCAAATACAAGGTACACATAGGGCCTCAGAGAAGCCTGGCAAATACAAGGTACACATAGGGCCTCAGAGAAGCCACAACTTGAATTTCTTTCTCAAATTCTGTTTTATTTATTCTCAAATTCCTTTATACAAAAGAGCCACACTTGGTATTGTAATTATAAACAAAGTGCAATTACTAAGCGTGGCTCTTTTGCTTAGAGCATAGGTGTCAAACTCATGGCCCGCGGGCCAAATGTGGCCCGCCACATCATTTGATGTGGCCCCCAAGAGCTCTGGTAAAAAAAAAATATAATAATCTTTTTTTTTTTAAATTTTTTTAAACATTAATCTTGGGTTAAAAAATAGCGGCGTTAAAAGAATTGTGGGTTAATGCGTTAATAAAGCTTTAACTTTTACAGCCTTAGTTATTACACATTCTTACACATACATGTATGTTGAACATCTGAGGTATTGATGAAGTAACAAAGGAAAAAAGCCAAAAGCACTTACTCCTCAGACATTTTTTGACAATTTTACAGCCCAAAATACAAAAAGATCCAGGTGGAATAGGTAACAAAGGGTTGAAGAAATATTGTCTGAACTGTCAGATGCAAACTGGCTGTGTGACATAACCGAGCATCTCGCTCAATTGAATAAGAAGTCCCACCCAAAACTTGACCAATATAGTTGTGAACTGAGACAACCCTTATTTTGTTATTTTTGAGTACAGTTACAGTTGTGTGTTCATGCAGACACATAATAGCAATTTCATTACGAATTGAAAATTGGGGACCCTGATGTAAACAAGTCGAAAGTCTTTCTCTGGTCTGCATCCCCTTAACAATTGTGTGTATTGAGCTGTACTGTACTGTACCCATTCTGCAATCTGTTAATAAAGTTAATTAAACTATCTTCCATTAGTTGGATGTATGGCTTCTGCAAGGTTGTGTGCAGCCATTTGTTTTTGTAACATCTGCTACATCTGTCCCACGTTTTCTTTGCAGCTCACAGTTGTTAGTTCTGCCCCTCTTGACTGATTGATTGATTGATTGATTGAAAACTTTATTAACAGATTGCAGAATGGGTACAGTACAGTACAGCTCAATACATACAATTGTTAAGGGGATGCAGACCAGAGAAAGACTTTCGTCTTGTTTACATCAGGGTCCCCCATTTTCAAATCATCGTAACATATATGACATAGAGATAGACAGTACTGCTACATCTATACATTTATGACATACCAGATTTGCAAATACAGTACTGTTTGTGATACGAAAAGAGTCCAGAAAAGAAGTATATACATTTGACGTAGAAACTGTACATTGGAGGAGGTTGGGTAGGTGGGGGGGGACTGTACATTGGAGGTGGTTGGGTGGGTGGGGGGGAGGTTGGGTAGGAGTGGGGGGGGGGGGGTTGGGTAGGATGGGTGGGTGGGGGACACTGTACAACTGTACAAGCAACACTGTACATTGGAATATTGACAAGACCATACTTGGTCATTTTTACTGTACATTGGAGGGGGTTGTGTTAGGACATTTACAGGGGCCAGTTTCGAATTGCAGTCTCCCGTAGGTGGTTTTTGAGAGTGTTTTTGAAAGTGGGTAGTGATTCACATTCCTTTACAGCTTTGGGTAGTGCGTTCCACATTGATGTGGCATAATTGCGAAACGTGTTTAGTCCCTTGTTTGAGCCGAATCTGGGTTTAACATGATTTGTGGAGCTCCCTCTGGTGTTGTGATCGTGGTATTCACTGACCTTTGGGAAGTATTTTGACATGTACATGGGTACCTTGGTCGTGTAGTGTATCTTGTAGACCAGGCCCATTGCAAGTTGCTGTACTCTGTTGTCTACTCTAAGCCATCCTAGGTTGTCAAAGTGGGCAGGGGTGAGGTGGGTTCTAGGAGTAAGGTCAAGCAGTAGTCTGACCAGTTTGTTTTGAGATGTTTGTAATTTTGTTTTTAGCGCCTTTGAGGTGCTTTGGTACCATGAGGTGCAAGCATAGTCGTAGTACCCTTGAATGAGTGCTCCTGCCAGAGTCTTCAGGGTATTCTTGTTTACCAGTGAGGAGATCCGGTACAAGAATCGAGTTCGTTGGTTGACTTTTTTTTATTACATTGGATGCCATTTTGTCACAGGAAAGATTTGCCTCTAGGATTGAACCCAGGTAGGTAATATCTTCTTTCCTTGTGACAATATTGTCACCCACTGTAACTGAGAAGCCGTCGGTCTTGCTGAGTTTGTTATTTGAACCGAAGAGAATGGACTCTGTTTTGCCCATGTGTAATGATAGTTTGTTATCAGCGAGCCATATGCAGATTTTGCCTAGTTCCGAGCTGAGGGTTTTTTCAACCTGTAACTTGTTCTTGTCAGAGACCAGCAGGGCTGAGTCGTCCGCAAACAGGAACAAGTTGCAGTCACAAGCTGACGACAGTAGCGGACCTAGTATGCTTCCTTGTGGAACACCACAGCTTACTGTGAGGGAGGGGTATAGGGTACCGTTTACCTCCACCATCTGTTCTCTCCCCTCCAGGCAGGATTGCATCCAGCTCACTGATAGACTATCAAAACCAATTGCTTTTAGCTTGTCAATCAGAATAGTGTGATTGACAGTGTCGAAGGCCTTTTGTAGGTCCAGCATGACCATGCCGCAGTATTTGCCCGCGTCCACCTCTTGTTTGATGTGGTCGTTTAAATAGGGAAGACATGTGTCAGTGGAGTGGGATGTTCTGCCAGATTGGAATTCGTAGATTAGATTTTTTTCCGCAAGATATTTTTCGACCTGTTCATATACAATCTTTTCCATGACTTTCGAGATGGAGGTAAGGATAGAAACAGGGCGGTAGTTGCCTGGATCTAATTTACTGCTTTTTTGTGCAGGGGTGTTACTCTCGCAATTTTGAAGTCCTTGGGGACGTGTCCCTGTTTTATGGAGAGGTTTATTATGTGTGTGATGACTGGGGTGATGGCGGCTGCTGAGTCTCTGAGGAATTTGGAGGGGATGTTGTCATGGCCAGTGGCCTTGTTAGGTTGGAGGGCGCTCAGTTTTTTGAGACAAAAAGGTTTTGAACAAACTTAATGTCATAGCTTGTATTTTATGATATTCTTCTTTGTTATTTACTTGAATGGTTTGATCATTGATTGATGGAGTAATATGGGGTTCTGATTAACTAAAAGTATTTTTTTAAATAACATAAGCTAACATATATTTTTACATCTATGCAAATGCATATGCAATATGTATAACTTGAATACGTATTAAATACAGAAACAACATGTTTAACAATATGTAAATGAGTAGCTACATTTATTTTACATTACATTAACATTTATACGGTCTTTGGCCCTTTGAGGGCAACCATAATGCTGATGTGGCCCTCTGTGAAAATGAGTTTGACACCCCTGGCTTAGAGGTTGCTGTTTGATGGCATTACAGATTCTGCCTTTTAATGTTGCATGAGCAGCACTGAAAGCTTGACAGCATACATAGGAATAGGACTGAGTACAACTTAAAGGAATGCCAATCGGGAAATGCTCTTACCGTCTTCTCCAGAGTCGGACAAGAAGTTGGATACCAATTTCCTCTCTGTGCATTCAGTAGAAAGCTATCCGGCTGCAAGCTAGCCTAGCTTAGCACAAATTAATGGAAGCGGATACAGACCACTAGCCTAGCTTAAAACAGCTAGGCTAGTGGTCTGTATCTTTTTTTTGTACAAAAACCTGTTTTAACAGATTCGGGGCCAACCACGTATATATATACGTGATTGGGAGCCAGCGCTTGACGGCCAACCACGTATAAATACGTGTTAAGCTTGTTTTTGTTTTTATTCCATTTTAATATCCCGGATGTTGTCACGGAGCTGTATTTTGGAAAAGGCGTATTGGGACTCCGAAAGTGCAGTACCGGCCAGATCCTGGTATTGGCACTGTCTCGAGAATGCAGTTTCCCCTGTTGCAGACCGGGTGTCACTGTTTTTTCTCTCCGGGTTAGCTTTTCTGTTAGCCTAAAGCTATGGCTTCACCAGATCGCCTGGAATACTTTTTGCGACGCCGAATTAAGTATGCAGTAAAGGAATATAGCATCAGCCAATGGACATATCGATCTACCAGATGGCGATCAAATAACTGGGAAATTGTTTTTGGAATCCAACCGGCCACAGGTAAGAACGATTTGACGTCAATTTCAGTCTGATCGGGCCTTGTTCTCATAGCCATCCACCCGGTCAGCGTATGATGTTGCAATAACGAATGCCGTTATTGGTAATCAATAATCAGAAACGACCCCCCCCCCCCCCCTTTCATGCATTCATGGTGGAACATGATACCGATCATATCCATTTAGATTTTTAACTCTAACTTGTGTAGGGCCTAAAGTCCAAAAAAAAAAACACAAACTAAGTGTTAACAGGCTTTGCTTCACATCAAATGGCTTCAACAACAGGCCATAGAGGTGCAGCACAACGTAGATCCAACTAATCCATTATAAAAATAGTTGCCAACTATTGTCATAATCGATTAGTTGTCGATTAGTCGGTTGTTGGAGGGGGTAAAAAAGAAATGTTTGCCATTTTAATAGTTTGTAGTTATCAGTTGCCATGGTAGAGATTGAAGCATTCAGGTGAGCCCTGTGACAATAATTCGTTTATTTTAATATAGATATAATATAGACTTAAATCACTTTTTTTTCTTCTTAACCTCTGATACCCGGTACCGGGCCAAGATTTATTTATCCATTTGACACAATATTTCTGACACGGTGAATACATTCCCTGAGATCCATAGAAGTCCCTAGATACCAGGAACATGCTAATGGCCCTTGTAGAAGTGGAGCAATCTCCCATTTACTTAGGTACTGTATGTATTTTTTGAAAATATGGCTAGGGCTTAAGAGGTTAACCAAAAATTGTACAAGTCACAGAATAGAATCATCATATTTACTGTATAAGTATACGTATTGTATTATGTACTGTATATGTGTACAGCTCCACAGTCTTACTATATCACAGTATCAGTTTCCCAGGAATATTAATTTATCCTGTAAATCGTGTTCATGTCATTATTATCAATGTGTTTTGAGCACAAAGGATAAATTACACCGTTTCTCTCCCTCTCTCTTTAACCACCCTGTGTCTGTCGCTCCCTCTCTCTTTAACCACCCTGTGTCGTCTCTCTCCCTCTCTCCATGCCGCTCCCTCTCTCTTTAACCACCCTGTGTCGTCTCTCTCCCTCTCTCCATGTCGCTCCCTCTCTATTTAACCACCCTGTGTTGTCTCTCTCCCTCTCTCTTTAACCACCCTGTGTCGTCTCTCTCCATGTCGCTCCCTCTCTCTTTAACCACCCTGTGTCGTCTCTCTCCATGACGCTCCCTCTCTCTTTAACCACCCTGTGTTGTCTCTCTCCCTCTCTCTTTAACCACCCTGTGTCGTCTCTCTCCATGCCGCTCCCTCTCTCTTTAACCACCCTGTGTCGTCTCTCTCCATGCCGCTCCCTCTCTCTTTAACCACCCTGTGTCGTCTCTCTCCATGTCGCTCCCTCTCTATTTAACCACCCTGTGTTGTCTCTCTCCCTCTCTCTTTAACCACCCTGTGTCGTCTCTCTCCATGCCGCTCCCTCTCTCTTTAACCACCCTGTGTCGTCTCTCTCCATGTCTCTCCCTCTCTCTTTAACCACCCTGTGTCGTCTCTCTCCCTCTCTCTTTAACCACCCTGTGTCGTCTCTCTCCATGCCGCTCCCTCTCTCTTTAACCACCCTGTGTCGTCTCTCTCCATGCCGCTCCCTCTCTCTTTAACCACCCTGTGTCGTCTCTCTCCATGTCGCTCCCTCTCTCTTTAACCACCCTGTGTCGTCTCTCCCTCTCTCTTTAACCACCCTGTGTCGTCTCTCTCCATGTCTCTCCCTCTCTCTTTAACCACCCTGTGTCGTCTCTCTCCATGTCTCTCCCTCTCTCTTTAACCACCCTGTGTCGTCTCTCTCCATGTCGCTCCCTCTCTCTTTAACCACCCTGTGTCGTCTCTCTCCATGCCGCTCCCTTTCTCTTTAACCACCCTGTGTCGTCTCTCCATGCCGCTCCCTCTCTCTTTAACCACCCTGTGTCGTCTCTCTCCATGCCGCTCCCTCTCTCTTTAACCACCCTGTGTCGTCTCTCTCCATGCCGCTCCCTCTCTCTTTAACCACCCTGTGTCGTCTCTCTCCATGCCGCTCCCTCTCTCTTTAACCACCCTGTGTCGTCTCTCTCCATGTCTCTCCCTCTCTCTTTAACCACCCTGTGTCGTCTCTCTCCATGTCGCTCCCTCTCTCTTTAACCACCCTGTGTCGCCTCTCCCTCTCTCTTTAACCACCCTGTGTCGTCTCTCTCCATGTCTCTCCCTCTCTCTTTAACCACCCTGTGTCGTCTCTCTCCCTCTCTCTTTAACCACCCTGTGTCGTCTCTCTCCATGTCTCTCCCTCTCTCTTTAACCACCCTGTGTCGTCTCTCTCCATGTCGCTCCCTCTCTCTTTAACCACCCTGTGTCGTCTCTCTCCATGCCGCTCCCTCTCTCTTTAACCACCCTGTGTCGTCTCTCTCCATGCCGCTCCCTCTCTCTTTAACCACCCTGTGTCGTCTCTCTCCCTCTCTCTTTAACCACCCTGTGTCGTCTCTCTCCATGTCTCTCCCTCTCTCTTTAACCACCCTGTGTCGTCTCTCTCCATGTCTCTCCCTCTCTCTTTAACCACCCTGTGTCGTCTCTCTCCATGTCTCTCCCTCTCTCTTTAACCACCCTGTCGTCTCTCTCCATGCCGCTCCCTCTCTCTTTAACCACCCAGTGTCGTCTCTCTCCATGCCGCTCCCTCTCTCTTTAACCACCCTGTGTCGTCTCTCTCCATGTCTCTCCCTCTCTCTTTAACCACCCTGTGTCGTCTCTCCATGTCGCTCCCTCTCTTTAACCACCCAGTGTCGTCTCTCTCCATGCCGCTCCCTCTCTCTTTAACCACCCTGTGTCGTCTCTCTCCATGTCTCTCCCTCTCTCTTTAACCACCCTGTGTCGTCTCTCCATGTCGCTCCCTCTCTCTTTAACCACCCTGTGTCGTCTCTCTCCATGCCGCTCCCTTTCTCTTTAACCACCCTGTGTCGTCTCTCCATGCCGCTCCCTCTCTCTTTAACCACCCTGTGTCGTCTCTCTCCATGTCTCTCCCTCTCTCTTTAACCACCCTGTGTCGTCTCTCCATGCCGCTCCCTCTCTCTTTAACCACCCTGTGTCGTCTCTCTTCATGTCTCTCCCTCTCTCTTTAACCACCCTGTGTCGTCTCTCTCCATGTCTCTCCCTCTCTCTTTAACCACCCTGTGTCGTCTCTCTTCATGTCTCTCCCTCTCTCTTTAACCACCCTGTGTCGTCTCTCTCCATGTCGCTCCCTCTCTCTTTAACCACCCTGTGTCGTCTCTCTCCCTCTCTCTTTAACCACCCTGTGTCGTTTCTCTCCATGTCTCTCCCTCTCTCTTTAACCACCCTGTGTCGTCTCTCTTCATGTCTCTCCCTCTCTCTTTAACCACCCTGTGTCGTCTCTCTCCATGCCGCTCCCTCTCTCTTTAACCACCCTGTCTCGTCTCTCCCTCTCTCTTTAACCACCCGGTGTCGTCTCTCTCCATGCCGCTCCCTCTCTCTTTAACCACCCTGTGTCGTCTCTCCATGTCGCTCCCTCTCTCTTTAACCACCCTGTGTCGTCTCTCTCCATGCCGCTCCCTCTCTCTTTAACCACCCTGTGTCGTCTCTCTCCATGTCTCTCCCTCTCTCTTTAACCACCCTGTGTCGTCTCTCTCCATGTCTCTCCCTCTCTCTTTAACCACCCTGTGTCGTCTCTCTCCATGCCGCTCCCTCTCTCTTTAACCACCCTGTGTCGTCTCTCTCCATGTCTCTCCCTCTCTCTTTAACCACCCTGTGTCGTCTCTCTCCATGTCTCTCCCTCTCTCTTTAACCACCCTGTGTCGTCTCTCTCCCTCTCTCTTTAACCACCCTGTGTCGTCTCTCTCCATGTCTCTCCCTCTCTCTTTAACCACCCTGTGTCGTCTCTCTCCATGTCGCTCCCTCTCTCTTTAACCACCCTGTGTCGTCTCTCTCCATGCCGCTCCCTCTCTCTTTAACCACCCTGTGTCGTCTCTCTCCATTTCGCTCCCTCTCTCTTTAACCACCCTGTGTCGTCTCTCTCCATGCCGCTCCCTTTCTCTTTAACCACCCTGTGTCGTCTCTCCATGCCGCTCCCTCTCTCTTTAACCACCCTGTGTCGTCTCTCTCCACGTCTCTCCCTCTCTCTTTAACCACCCTGTGTCGTCTCTCTCCATGTCTCTCCCTCTCTCTTTAACCACCCTGTGTCGTCTCTCTCCATGCCGCTCCCTCTCTCTTTAACCACCCTGTGTCGTCTCTCTCCATGTCTCTCCCTCTCTCTTTAACCACCCTGTGTTGTCTCTCTCCATGTCTCTCCCTCTCTCTTTAACCACCCTGTGTCGTCTCTCTCCATGTCTCTCCCTCTCTCTTTAACCACCCTGTGTCGTCTCTCTCCATGTCTCTCCCTCTCTCTTTAACCACCCTGTGTCGTCTCTCTCCCTCTCTCTTTAACCACCCTGTGTCGTCTCTCTCCATGTCTCTCCCTCTCTCTTTAACCACCCTGTGTCGTCTCTCTCCATGCCGCTCCCTCTCTCTTTAACCACCCAGTGTCGTCTCTCTCCATGTCTCTCCCTCTCTCTTTAACCACCCTGTGTCGTCTCTCTCCATGTCTCTCCCTCTCTCTTTAACCACCCTGTCGTCTCTCTCCATGTCGCTCCCTCTCTATTTAACCACCCTGTGTTGTCTCTCTCCCTCTCTCTTTAACCACCCTGTGTCGTCTCTCTCCATGCCGCTCCCTCTCTCTTTAACTACCCTGTGTCGTCTCTCTCCATGTCTCTCCCTCTCTCTTTTTTTTTTTTATCCACTTTTTCTCCCATTTTTCTATATTTTCTCCCATCCCAATTTCGTATCATCCAATTCAACCCTCCCCTGTCTCGAACGCTGTTTCTTGCCTCCCACAAGCCGGCTGCAATGTGGACTAAGTCATACATAGCACAAGTCCCCTCCGGTACTTGAGGTAACAGCAGTCGCATCTTTTCACCTGCGCAGCTCGATCTCTCAGTGGCGAGTAGTAACGCGTGGGAGGCTCACGCGTCAGGGAATGTATTCACCGTGTCAGAAATATTGTGTCAAATGGATAAATAAATCTTGGCCCGGTACCGGGTATCAGAGGTTAAGAAGAAAAAAAAGTGATTTAAGTCTATATTATATCTATATTAAAATAAACGAATTATTGTCACAGGGCTCACCTGAATGCTTCAATCTCTACCATGGCAACTGAGTAGATGTTGTCATGGCCAGTGGCCTTGTTAGGTTGGAGGGCGCTCAGTTTTTTGAGACAAAAAGGTTTTGAACAAACTTAATGTCATAGCTTGTATTTTATGATATTCTTCTTTGTTATTTACTTGAATGGTTTGATCATTGATTGATGGAGTAATATGGGGTTCTGATTAACTAAAAGTATTTTTTTAAATAACATAAGCTAACATATATTTTTACATCTATGCAAATGCATATGCAATATGTATAACTTGAATACGTATTAAATACAGAAACAACATGTTTAACAATATGTAAATGAGTAGCTACATTTATTTTACATTACATTAACATTTATACGGTCTTTGGCCCTTTGAGGGCAACCATAATGCTGATGTGGCCCTCTGTGAAAATGAGTTTGACACCCCTGGCTTAGAGGTTGCTGTTTGATGGCATTACAGATTCTGCCTTTTAATGTTGCATGAGCAGCACTGAAAGCTTGACAGCATACATAGGAATAGGACTGAGTACAACTTAAAGGAATGCCAATCGGGAAATGCTCTTACCGTCTTCTCCAGAGTCGGACAAGAAGTTGGATACCAATTTCCTCTCTGTGCATTCAGTAGAAAGCTATCCGGCTGCAAGCTAGCCTAGCTTAGCACAAATTAATGGAAGCGGATACAGACCACTAGCCTAGCTTAAAACAGCTAGGCTAGTGGTCTGTATCTTTTTTTTGTACAAAAACCTGTTTTAACAGATTCGGGGCCAACCACGTATATATATACGTGATTGGGAGCCAGCGCTTGACGGCCAACCACGTATAAATACGTGTTAAGCTTGTTTTTGTTTTTATTCCATTTTAATATCCCGGATGTTGTCACGGAGCTGTATTTTGGAAAAGGCGTATTGGGACTCCGAAAGTGCAGTACCGGCCAGATCCTGGTATTGGCACTGTCTCGAGAATGCAGTTTCCCCTGTTGCAGACCGGGTGTCACTGTTTTTTCTCTCCGGGTTAGCTTTTCTGTTAGCCTAAAGCTATGGCTTCACCAGATCGCCTGGAATACTTTTTGCGACGCCGAATTAAGTATGCAGTAAAGGAATATAGCATCAGCCAATGGACATATCGATCTACCAGATGGCGATCAAATAACTGGGAAATTGTTTTTGGAATCCAACCGGCCACAGGTAAGAACGATTTGACGTCAATTTCAGTCTGATCGGGCCTTGTTCTCATAGCCATCCACCCGGTCAGCGTATGATGTTGCAATAACGAATGCCGTTATTGGTAATCAATAATCAGAAACGACCCCCCCCCCCCCCCCTTTCATGCATTCATGGTGGAACATGATACCGATCATATCCATTTAGATTTTTAACTCTAACTTGTGTAGGGCCTAAAGTCCAAAAAAAAAACACAAACTAAGTGTTAACAGGCTTTGCTTCACATCAAATGGCTTCAACAACAGGCCATAGAGGTGCAGCACAACGTAGATCCAACTAATCCATTATAAAAATAGTTGCCAACTATTGTCATAATCGATTAGTTGTCGATTAGTCGGTTGTTGGAGGGGGTAAAAAAGAAATGTTTGCCATTTTAATAGTTTGTAGTTATCAGTTGCCATGGTAGAGATTGAAGCATTCAGGTGAGCCCTGTGACAATAATTCGTTTATTTTAATATAGATATAATATAGACTTAAATCACTTTTTTTTCTTCTTAACCTCTGATACCCGGTACCGGGCCAAGATTTATTTATCCATTTGACACAATATTTCTGACACGGTGAATACATTCCCTGAGATCCATAGAAGTCCCTAGATACCAGGAACATGCTAATGGCCCTTGTAGAAGTGGAGCAATCTCCCATTTACTTAGGTACTGTATGTATTTTTTGAAAATATGGCTAGGGCTTAAGAGGTTAACCAAAAATTGTACAAGTCACAGAATAGAATCATCATATTTACTGTATAAGTATACGTATTGTATTATGTACTGTATATGTGTACAGCTCCACAGTCTTACTATATCACAGTATCAGTTTCCCAGGAATATTAATTTATCCTGTAAATCGTGTTCATGTCATTATTATCAATGTGTTTTGAGCACAAAGGATAAATTACACCGTTTCTCTCCCTCTCTCTTTAACCACCCTGTGTCTGTCGCTCCCTCTCTCTTTAACCACCCTGTGTCGTCTCTCTCCCTCTCTCCATGCCGCTCCCTCTCTCTTTAACCACCCTGTGTCGTCTCTCTCCCTCTCTCCATGTCGCTCCCTCTCTATTTAACCACCCTGTGTTGTCTCTCTCCCTCTCTCTTTAACCACCCTGTGTTGTCTCTCTCCATGTCGCTCCCTCTCTCTTTAACCACCCTGTGTCGTCTCTCTCCATGACGCTCCCTCTCTCTTTAACCACCCTGTGTTGTCTCTCTCCCTCTCTCTTTAACCACCCTGTGTCGTCTCTCTCCATGCCGCTCCCTCTCTCTTTAACCACCCTGTGTCGTCTCTCTCCATGCCGCTCCCTCTCTCTTTAACCACCCTGTGTCGTCTCTCTCCATGTCTCTCCCTCTCTCTTTAACCACCCTGTGTCGTCTCTCTCCATGTCTCTCCCTCTCTCTTTAACCACCCTGTGTCGTCTCTCTCCATGTCGCTCCCTCTCTCTTTAACCACCCTGTGTCGTCTCTCTCCATGCCGCTCCCTTTCTCTTTAACCACCCTGTGTCGTCTCTCCATGCCGCTCCCTCTCTCTTTAACCACCCTGTGTCGTCTCTCTCCATGCCGCTCCCTCTCTCTTTAACCACCCTGTGTCGTCTCTCTCCATGCCGCTCCCTCTCTCTTTAACCACCCTGTGTCGTCTCTCTCCATGCCGCTCCCTCTCTCTTTAACCACCCTGTGTCGTCTCTCTCCATGTCTCTCCCTCTCTCTTTAACCACCCTGTGTCGTCTCTCTCCATGTCGCTCCCTCTCTCTTTACCCACCCTGTGTCGTCTCTCCCTCTCTCTTTAACCACCCTGTGTCGTCTCTCTCCATGTCTCTCCCTCTCTCTTTAACCACCCTGTGTCGTCTCTCTCCCTCTCTCTTTAACCACCCTGTGTCGTCTCTCTCCATGTCTCTCCCTCTCTCTTTAACCACCCTGTGTCGTCTCTCTCCATGTCGCTCCCTCTCTCTTTAACCACCCTGTGTCGTCTCTCTCCATGCCGCTCCCTCTCTCTTTAACCACCCTGTGTCGTCTCTCTCCATGCCGCTCCCTCTCTCTTTAACCACCCTGTGTCGTCTCTCTCCCTCTCTCTTTAACCACCCTGTGTCGTCTCTCTCCATGTCTCTCCCTCTCTCTTTAACCACCCTGTGTCGTCTCTCTCCATGTCTCTCCCTCTCTCTTTAACCACCCTGTGTCGTCTCTCTCCATGTCTCTCCCTCTCTCTTTAACCACCCTGTGTCGTCTCTCTCCATGCCGCTCCCTCTCTCTTTAACCACCCAGTGTCGTCTCTCTCCATGCCGCTCCCTCTCTCTTTAACCACCCTGTGTCGTCTCTCTCCATGTCTCTCCCTCTCTCTTTAACCACCCTGTGTCGTCTCTCCATGTCGCTCCCTCTCTTTAACCACCCAGTGTCGTCTCTCTCCATGCCGCTCCCTCTCTCTTTAACCACCCTGTGTCGTCTCTCTCCATGTCTCTCCCTCTCTCTTTAACCACCCTGTGTCGTCTCTCTCCATGTCGCTCCCTCTCTATTTAACCACCCTGTGTTGTCTCTCTCCATGTCTCTCCCTCTCTCTTTAACCACCCTGTGTCGTCTCTCTCCATGTCGCTCCCTCTCTCTTTAACCACCCTGTGTCGTCTCTCCATGTCGCTCCCTCTCTCTTTAACCACCCTGTGTCGTCTCTCTCCATGCCGCTCCCTTTCTCTTTAACCACCCTGTGTCGTCTCTCCATGCCGCTCCCTCTCTCTTTAACCACCCTGTGTCGTCTCTCTCCATGTCTCTCCCTCTCTCTTTAACCACCCTGTGTCGTCTCTCCATGCCGCTCCCTCTCTCTTTAACCACCCTGTGTCGTCTCTCTTCATGTCTCTCCCTCTCTCTTTAACCACCCTGTGTCGTCTCTCTCCATGTCTCTCCCTCTCTCTTTAACCACCCTGTGTCGTCTCTCTTCATGTCTCTCCCTCTCTCTTTAACCACCCTGTGTCGTCTCTCTCCATGTCGCTCCCTCTCTCTTTAACCACCCTGTGTCGTCTCTCTCCCTCTCTCTTTAACCACCCTGTGTCGTTTCTCTCCATGTCTCTCCCTCTCTCTTTAACCACCCTGTGTCGTCTCTCTTCATGTCTCTCCCTCTCTCTTTAACCACCCTGTGTCGTCTCTCTCCATGCCGCTCCCTCTCTCTTTAACCACCCTGTCTCGTCTCTCCCTCTCTCTTTAACCACCCGGTGTCGTCTCTCTCCATGCCGCTCCCTCTCTCTTTAACCACCCTGTGTCGTCTCTCCATGTCGCTCCCTCTCTCTTTAACCACCCTGTGTCGTCTCTCTCCATGCCGCTCCCTCTCTCTTTAACCACCCTGTGTCGTCTCTCTCCATGTCTCTCCCTCTCTCTTTAACCACCCTGTGTCGTCTCTCTCCATGTCTCTCCCTCTCTCTTTAACCACCCTGTGTCGTCTCTCTCCATGCCGCTCCCTCTCTCTTTAACCACCCTGTGTCGTCTCTCTCCATGTCTCTCCCTCTCTCTTTAACCACCCTGTGTCGTCTCTCTCCATGTCTCTCCCTCTCTCTTTAACCACCCTGTGTCGTCTCTCTCCCTCTCTCTTTAACCACCCTGTGTCGTCTCTCTCCATGTCTCTCCCTCTCTCTTTAACCACCCTGTGTCGTCTCTCTCCATGTCGCTCCCTCTCTCTTTAACCACCCTGTGTCGTCTCTCTCCATGCCGCTCCCTCTCTCTTTAACCACCCTGTGTCGTCTCTCTCCATGTCGCTCCCTCTCTCTTTAACCACCCTGTGTCGTCTCTCTCCATGCCGCTCCCTTTCTCTTTAACCACCCTGTGTCGTCTCTCCATGCCGCTCCCTCTCTCTTTAACCACCCTGTGTCGTCTCTCTCCACGTCTCTCCCTCTCTCTTTAACCACCCTGTGTCGTCTCTCTCCATGTCTCTCCCTCTCTCTTTAACCACCCTGTGTCGTCTCTCTCCATGCCGCTCCCTCTCTCTTTAACCACCCTGTGTCGTCTCTCTCCATGTCTCTCCCTCTCTCTTTAACCACCCTGTGTCGTCTCTCTCCATGTCTCTCCCTCTCTCTTTAACCACCCTGTGTCGTCTCTCTCCATGTCTCTCCCTCTCTCTTTAACCACCCTGTGTCGTCTCTCTCCATGTCTCTCCCTCTCTCTTTAACCACCCTGTGTCGTCTCTCTCCCTCTCTCTTTAACCACCCTGTGTCGTCTCTCTCCATGTCTCTCCCTCTCTCTTTAACCACCCTGTGTCGTCTCTCTCCATGCCGCTCCCTCTCTCTTTAACCACCCAGTGTCGTCTCTCTCCATGTCTCTCCCTCTCTCTTTAACCACCCTGTGTCGTCTCTCTCCATGTCTCTCCCTCTCTCTTTAACCACCCTGTCGTCTCTCTCCATGTCGCTCCCTCTCTATTTAACCACCCTGTGTTGTCTCTCTCCCTCTCTCTTTAACCACCCTGTGTCGTCTCTCTCCATGCCGCTCCCTCTCTCTTTAACTACCCTGTGTCGTCTCTCTCCATGTCGCTCCCTCTCTCTTTAACCACCCTGTGTCGTCTCTCTCCATGCCGCTCCCTCTCTCTTTAACCACCCTGTGTCGTCTCTCTCCATGTCGCTCCCTCTCTCTTTAACCACCCTGTGTCGTCTCTCTCCATGCCGCTCCCTTTCTCTTTAACCACCCTGTGTCGTCTCTCCATGCCGCTCCCTCTCTCTTTAACCACCCTGTGTCGTCTCTCTCCACGTCTCTCCCTCTCTCTTTAACCACCCTGTGTCGTCTCTCTCCATGTCTCTCCCTCTCTCTTTAACCACCCTGTGTCGTCTCTCTCCATGCCGCTCCCTCTCTCTTTAACCACCCTGTGTCGTCTCTCTCCATGTCTCTCCCTCTCTCTTTAACCACCCTGTGTCGTCTCTCTCCATGTCTCTCCCTCTCTCTTTAACCACCCTGTGTCGTCTCTCTCCATGTCTCTCCCTCTCTCTTTAACCACCCTGTGTCGTCTCTCTCCATGTCTCTCCCTCTCTCTTTAACCACCCTGTGTCGTCTCTCTCCCTCTCTCTTTAACCACCCTGTGTCGTCTCTCTCCATGTCTCTCCCTCTCTCTTTAACCACCCTGTGTCGTCTCTCTCCATGCCGCTCCCTCTCTCTTTAACCACCCAGTGTCGTCTCTCTCCATGTCTCTCCCTCTCTCTTTAACCACCCTGTGTCGTCTCTCTCCATGTCTCTCCCTCTCTCTTTAACCACCCTGTCGTCTCTCTCCATGTCGCTCCCTCTCTATTTAACCACCCTGTGTTGTCTCTCTCCCTCTCTCTTTAACCACCCTGTGTCGTCTCTCTCCATGCCGCTCCCTCTCTCTTTAACTACCCTGTGTCGTCTCTCTCCATGTCTCTCCCTCTCTCTTTTTTTTTTTTATCCACTTTTTCTCCCATTTTTCTATATTTTCTCCCATCCCAATTTCGTATCATCCAATTCAACCCTCCCCTGTCTCGAACGCTGTTTCTTGCCTCCCACAAGCCGGCTGCAATGTGGACTAAGTCATACATAGCACAAGTCCCCTCCGGTACTTGAGGTAACAGCAGTCGCATCTTTTCACCTGCGCAGCTCGATCTCTCAGTGGCGAGTAGTAACGCGTGGGAGGCTCACGCTGCCCCCGACACTTCCTGATTCTACTGCGCAGGCGCACCAACCGACCTGTAGGAGGCGCTGTCCACAACGCCCGATCCCCACCCTTCAGTTTCCCACCCCCTAATACGGCCAATGTGTATTACTGCGGACGACCAGCTAAACTGAAAACAATGTGGAGAGCTGGATTCGAACACGTGAACCCAGCGTCTCCACATTGGTGGCGAGTGCCTTGCCCACTACACCACCTAGCCGCCCACGTCTCTCCCTCTCTCTTTAACCACCCTGTGTCGTCTCTCTCCATGTCTCTCCCTCTCTCTTTAACCACCCTGTGTCGTCTCTCTCCATGTCTCTCCCTCTCTCTTTAACCACCCTGTGTCGTCTCTCTCCATGTCGCTCCCTCTCTCTTTAACCACCCTGTGTCGTCTCTCTCCATGTCGCTCCCTCTCTCTTTAACCACCCTGTGTCGTCTCTCTCCATGTCTCTCCCTCTCTCTTTAACCACCCTGTGTCGTCTCTCTCCATGACTCTCCCTCTCTCTTTAACCACCCTGTGTCGTCTCTCTCCATGTCTCTCCCTCTCTCTTTAACCACCCTGTGTCGTCTCTCTCCATGTCTCTCCCTCTCTCTTTAACCACCCTGTGTCGTCTCTCTCCATGTCGCTCCCTCTCTCTTTAACCACCCTGTGTCGTCTCTCTCCATGTCGCTCCCTCTCTCTTTAACCACCCTGTGTCGTCTCTCTCCATGTCTCTCCCTCTCTCTTTAACCACCCTGTGTCGTCTCTCCATGTCTCTCCCTCTCTCTTTAACCACCCTGTGTCGTCTCTCTCCATGTCGCTCCCTCTCTCTTTAACCACCCTGTGTCGTCTCTCTCCATGTCTCTCCCTCTCTCTTTAACCACCCTGTGTCGTCTCTCTCCATGTCGCTCCCTCTCTTTAACCACCCTGTGTCGTCTCTCTCCATGCCCCTCCCTCTCTCTTTAACCACCCTGTGTCGTCTCTCACTCTCTCTTTAACCACCCTGTGTCGTCTCTCTCCATGTCTCTCCCTCTCTCTTTAACCACCCTGTGTCGTCTCTCTCCCTCTCTCTTTAACCACCCTGTGTCGTCTCTCTCCATGCCACTCCCTCTCTCTTTAACCACCCTGTGTCGTCTCTCTCCATGTCTCTCCCTCTCTCTTTAACCACCCTGTGTCGTCTCTCTCCATGTCTCTCCCTCTCTCTTTAACCACCCTGTCGTCTCTCTCCATGTCTCTCCCTCTCTCTTTAACCACCCTGTGTCGTCTCTCTCCATGTCTCTCCCTCTCTCTTTAACCACCCTGTGTCGTCTCTCTCCATGTCTCTCCCTCTCTCTTTAACCACCCTGTGTCGTCTCTCTCCATGCCGCTCCCTCTCTCTTTAACCACCCTGTGTCGTCTCTCTCCATGTCGCTCCCTCTCTCTTTAACCACCCTGTGTCGTCTCTCTCCATGCCGCTCCCTCTCTCTTTAACCACCCAGTGTCGTCTCTCTCCATGCCGCTCCCTCTCTCTTTAACCACCCTGTGTCCTCTCTCTCCATGTCTCTCCCTCTCTCTTTAACCACCCTGTGTCGTCTCTCTCCATGTCTCTCCCTCTCTCTTTAACCACCCTGTCGTCTCTCTCCATGTCTCTCCCTCTCTCTTTAACCACCCTGTGTCGTCTCTCTCCATGTCGCTCCCTCTCTCTTTAACCACCCTGTGTCGTCTCTCCATGCCGCTCCCTCTCTCTTTAACCACCCTGTGTCGTCTCTCTCCATGTCGCTCCCTCTCTCTTTAACCACCCTGTGTCGTCTCTCTCCATGTCGCTCCCTCTCTCTTTAACCACCCTGTGTCGTCTCTCTCCATGCCGCTCCCTCTCTCTTTAACCACCCTGTGTCGTCTCTCTCCCTCTCTCCATGTCGCTCCCTCTCTCTTTAACCACCCTGCAGGCCGTGTCTGCCTTCGCTCCCATCTGTAACCCCATGCAGTGTCCCTGGGGACAGAAGGCCTTCTCTGGGTACCTGGGCTCTGACAAGTCTACATGGGAGGTAGGTGGAGCCTCCGACTGGAAATTAAAGGGGACATACGATGGAGAATGGGTTTTGTCTTGTCTTTTCATGGATTTGTCTGAAATGTTATTTAGGCGCTCTGGAAAGATTATATATGTACTTGTAACAAGGCTGGCCATACCCTGTGCATTGAAAAGCTTTACAAAAAAACAATGAGACCTACTAAACGTTTTTAATATTGATTTAAAAGCAAGTTTCAAACATTCCTTGGCAGGTACTATGCAAAAATAACCTCCCACCATGAATAGGGTTGGGCACCGAGAACCGGTTCTAATAGGAACCGGTTCCTAACTTCATATTTGCATTTCGATTCTTAATTTCGATTCTTAAAAAAAAAATTACTTTGTTAATTAATACCCTAGTTACAGTACAGCAACCAAATTAAACTGTATCAAGTCAACTGACAATGTGAATAGTATGAAAAAAAATTTAGATTTTTCAAAAAAAAATTAAATCCTGCTAAATAAGCTGTGACCTGTTTTGACCTGCACCTCAATGAATCAGAATCAAGAATCGTTTAGAACAGGAATCGAAATGGAGAATCGGAACCGGAATCGTTCAAATCCAAACGATGCCCAACCCTAACCATGAACACACCTGGTTTTTAATCAAGATCACCTGCATCAATGAACTCTTGACAAACGAGTCATAGCCAGTTACTGTTTAAAGATTTTAAATTGATGTAGCGCTGCATTATTGTGACGCATGAATAATGAAATATACACAAACCAGATATAGACAAATTTGCTCAAACTATTTACAATAAAAATGTGTATGAAGGAGCCCCATGAATGAATCTCTTCACAGTACTCCTTGCGGTTTGGCCAGGGTTTGAAGTCTTAAACCTAAACAAGCTGTTCAGATTTATTATATAATAATAATAATAATAATAATAATAATAATAATAATAATAATAATAATAATAATAATAATAATAATAATAATAATAATAATAATAATAATAATAATAATAAACTTGATTTGTATAGCACCTTTCATACACAAATTGTCCTACTCTTTTGTTTGCCTCTTTTTCAAGCTCACTCGTTCAATCTCTCTCTCCTCCTTCATCACTGTAGTCTGGCGCCCGGAGAGAGAGGCAGCCTGTTAGAGCAGCTCCTCCCTTGTATAGTGTATCTAGTGTATATAGATACTGGACTGTATAGGACTGTGAAGCTATGTATCCCCCCCCCCCCATGCTGCTTTGACACCCGAATTAATTAATAAAGGATCATCTTATCTTATCCTCCCTCTCTCTCTTCATCTCTCTCTGTATGTGTGTAGGCCTATGACGCCACGGTCCTGGCAGCGTCCTATGCGGGTCCTCCGCTGGACATCCTGATCGACCAGGGCCGCGATGACCAGTTCCTCTCCGCCAGCCAGCTACTGCCCGACAACCTGATCGCAGCCTGCTCGGGGAAGAAGATCCCTGTGGTCTTCAGGCTGCAGCCGGTCAGTAAAACCAACACACCTCCAGTTACTGCCCCCATGTGGCCATATACGTGCAACTGCACACACCTTCCTCGAGTCGTAAATGGTGCATTTTATATAGCGCTTTTATCCAAAGCGTTTTTACAATTTACAGAATACAATTATACATTTTACCCATTCACACACCTGACGGCGGAGGCGACCATGCAAGGTGCCAACCTGCTCACCGGGAGCCTATAGGGCCCGGGGTTAAGTGTCTTGCTCAAGGACAATTCCACACGCTGCCCGGGAGGAACAGGAATTGAACCGGGAACCTCCGGATTACCAGACGACTGCTCTACCTCCCGATCCACTGTCACTCCACACACCAAGTCGTGTGTGAGAGGTCTGGGGAAAACATACTGTATAAGAACGTATTTGTACATCAATTACTCATCCCATGTTGTCTTAAATTCCTGGTGACGTTTTCTTTCTCACATGCCTTCTTGATGAACTGAAAATCCCAAAACGGTAGGCCTACTTGATGAATTTAAGTGAATGGCAACGGCAAAACTATCAATATATCAAAATATCTGTTTACAAACTACCAAACACATTGTGCAGTATAACACCAAGTCTCATTCAACCACTTTCCAAACGCATGCATTTTTGCTAAAACCCTGCTAACGAAAAAATGTCTGTAAGTGCTGCCCGGGAAGTTGAGTACACGTTATGTTTGGTGTTCAAGTGGCCTGAAGTCACGAGGGCACCGTTGCTAGGACACTGGGCAGAAGGTTTCCACTTAGAGCGGTCGTTCAGCCCCTCCTTAAAAAAACAAACCTGGACCCCCCTCTCCCTAATCTACTACAAACCTGTGGGCCGTGTGGCCGTGGGCCCTTTTAGGTCCGATAGGTCTCCCCTACAATGTAGTCTGTTTTGGCCCCAATTGTATTTGCCCTTTATATGCTCCCCTTAGGACTTATAATTGGCCAATTTAAGGGTGTTTCATATCATTGCTACGCAGATGATATCCAGCTTTATTTTTCTTTTAACCCCAACAACATAGATGGCATCCTGCAGGAGTGTCTGTCTGCCATAAGGAGGTGTAGTGTGACGTCACTTTAGTTTCCCGCGCGGTTCCACCCGTATAGGGATTTATCATTGGGAAAATGGATTATTGGCCAGGAATATTGGCAAGCTTTCCATTTTTGCACAAAATGAGTTCCCTTCTATCACTAACATTATTGTTTAAGCATTTTTGGTTGAAATAAAGGTAGTTATAAGGTTTTTAATTAGTCGTTAAAAAAGAACTACACTTACCTGTAGTTATCTTACCGCCATCACCCCAATCATCACACACATAATAAACCTCTCCATAAAACAGGGACACGTCCCCAAGGACTTCAAAATTGCGAGGGTGACCCCTCTGCACAAAAAGAGCAGCAAATTAGACCCAGGCAACTACCGCCCTGTTTCTATTCTCACCTCCATCTCGAAAGTCATGGAAAAAATAGTCTACGAACAGGTCGAAAAGTACCTAGCGGAAAAAAATCTAATCTACGAATTCCAATCTGGCTTCAGAACATCCCACTCCACTGACACATGCCTTCTCTATTTGAATGACCACATCAAACAAGAGGTGGACGCAGGCAAATACTGCGGCATGGTCATGCTGGACCTACAAAAGGCCTTTGACACGGTCAATCACTCCATTCTGATTGACAAGCTAAAAGCAATTGGTTTTGATAGTCTATCAGTGAGCTGGATGCAATCCTACCTTGAGGGGAGGGAACAGATGGTGGAGGTAAACGGTACCCTACCCCCCCCCCTCACAGTGAGCTGTGGTGTTCCACAAGGAAGCATACTAGGACCGCTACTGTTCCTAATTTATGCAAATGACATGTCGTCAGCTTGTGACTGCAACTTATTCCTGTTTGCGGACGACTCAGCCCTGCTGGTCTCTGACAAGAACAAGTTACAGGTTGAAAAAACCCTCAGCTCGGAACTAGGCAGAATCTGCATATGGCTCGCTGATAACAAACTATCATTACACATGGGCAAAACAGAGTCCATTCTCTTCGGTTCAAATAACAAACTCAGCAAGACCGACGGCTTCTCAGTTACAGTGGGTGACAATATTGTCACAAGGAAAGATGAAATTACCTACCTGGGTTCCATCCTAGAGGCTAATCTCTCCTGTGACAAAATGGCATCCAATGTAATAAAAAAAGTCAACCAACGAACTCTATTCTTGTACCGGATCTCCTCTCTGGTAAACAAGAATACCCTGAAGACTCTGGCAGGAGCACTCATTCAGGGGTACTACGACTATGCTTGCACCTCATGGTACCAAAGCACCTCAAAGGCGCTAAAAACAAAATTACAAACATCTCAAAACAAACTGGTCAGACTACTGCTTGACCTTACTCCTAGAACCCACCTCACCCCTGCCCACTTTGACAACCTAGGATGGCTTAGAGTAGACGACAGAGTACAGCAACTTGCAATGGGCCTGGTCTACAAGATACACTACACGACCAAGGTACCCATGTACATGTCAAAATACTTCCCAAAGGTCAGTGAATACCACGATCACAACACCAGAGGGAGCTCCACAAATCATGTTAAACCCAGATTCGGCTCAAATAAGGGACTAAACACGTTTCGCAATTATGCCACATCAATGTGGAACGCCCTACCCAAAGCTGTAAAGGAATGTGGATCACTACCCACTTTCAAAACCTCTCTCAAGGGTCACCTACGGGAGACTGCAATTCAACACTGGCCCCTGTAAATATCCTAACCCAACCCCCTCCAATGTACAGTAAAAATGACCAAGTATGGTTTTGTCAATAGTCCAATGTACAATTTTGTTTGTTTGTACAGTGTCTCCCCCCCCCCCCCCCCCCCCCCCTCAATGTACAGTTTTTCTTGTTTATACAGTGTGCCCCCCCCCCCCCCCCCCCCAACCACCTCCAATGTAGATTACCCAGTATGGTTGTCAATATCCCAGTGTACCCAACCCCCCCACCCAACCTCCTCCAATGTACAGTTTCTACGTCAAATGTATATACTCCCTTTTCCTGACTCCTTCTGTATCACAAACAGTACTGTATTTGCAAATCTGGTATGTCATAAATGTATAGATGTAGCAGTACTGACTATCTGTATGTCATGTATGTCATATATGTCCTGATGAATTGAAAATGGGGGACCCTGATGTAAACAAGACGAAAGTCTTTCTCTGGTCTGCATCCCCTTAACAATTGTGTGTATTGAGCTGTACTGTATTGTACCCATTCTGCAATCTGTTAATAAAATGTTCAATCAATCAATCAATCAAACCTGTCGTTCAGTGCTGTCGCCGTCAGCAGCACCAGAGAGAAGTGTAGTTCCTCACTTCACAACATAGTAAAAGACATAAACAACATAAACGTTGTTATTTTGCTACCTTTTCGATTAATTGCAAATCTATTCATGTTGAGCTATAGATTGTGGATGAATACACACAGAAAAGTACACCATGCCAATGTTCATACTTTATTTATTTTAAACGATACGATTTAGAAATAGGTCCATTGGAAATACATGGCGATTTCAAGAGGGGTGGACCGCGTGGGAAACAGCAATGACGTAACCACTACACCTCCCTATAGACCAGGAAGTAA
The DNA here is from genome assembly GCF_963971535.1 of Notolepis coatsorum. Taxonomy (NCBI): domain Eukaryota; kingdom Metazoa; phylum Chordata; class Actinopteri; order Aulopiformes; family Paralepididae; genus Notolepis; species Notolepis coatsorum. Next base: position 64,824,845 of record NC_140169.1, read on the forward strand.
CCACTACACCTTCCTATAGACCAGGAAGTAACCACTACACCTCCCTATAGACCAGGAAGTAACCACTACACCTCCCTATAGACCAGGAAGTAACCACTACACCTCCCTATAGACCAGGAAGTAACCACTACACCTCCCTATAGACCAGGAAGTAACCACTACACCTCCCTATTGACCACAACGTGAAGTAGGCATTTCCGGTAGGTCTTCCAGGTTGAAAATGGTTCTTCCGGTCCAAATACATTGTTTTTAGCAACTTTTCTCCTGTTATTTAAACAACTTTGTCGTCACAGAGAGGTAATGAAACATTTGTATTATTATATTATAGAATGTATTTAATAAGCAAACGTTTGTCAGCAGGGTTTTTGGGCTGTATTTCATGTAAAAACGTTTACTGTTAGTTTACTTGCTCACGCTAGTTAAGGCTAATGCTGGCTAACAGAAGCTAGCGCAAGAAACGACGCCGCAAAGTATCGTTTATGGTTCATTTCTTGCCACCTTATAGCATTTGTACATTTGTATGACAGTCTATAATGCTCCCGTGAGTTTTTTCCTGACGTTTTGGTAATGATTTTCACTATAAAAACATATTTCTAAAAGACAGGAAGTTGATGAAAACGGGCCGGATTAGCTTTGAGCTAACTATCTTTGCCGACGCATACTTGATGTATTCATTCCATTCTAAACGTAACGTTAGTTTACAAAACATCACCTGTCTATATAACGTTGAGGAACAAATTATAAAGTGTGTGTTTTGGTGAACATTGGACTGCAAAGCAGAAAATTCATTGCAGTTACAGACAGTAGCTAAATAGTTAGCTGCACTTCTTTCTCAAACCGAATTAATCACTCTAGTTTCCAGATGTGATTATGTACAACAATACACACTCACACACTTTATAATTTGTTCCTCAACGTTATATAGACAGGTAATGTTTTGTAAACTAACATTACGTTTAGAATGGAATGAATACATCAAGTATGCGTCGGCAAAGATTGTTAGCTCAAAGCTAATCTGGCCCGTTTTCATCAACTTCCTGTCTTTTTGAAATGTTTTTATAGTGAAAATCATTACCAAAACGTCCGGAAAAACCTCACGGGAGCATTATAGACTGTCATACAAATGTACAAATGCTATAAGGTGGCAATAAATGCACTATAAACGATACTTTGCGGCGTCGTTTCTTGCGCTAGCTTCTGTTAGCCAGCATTAGCCTTAATTAGCGTGAGCAAGTAAACTAACAGTAAACGTTTTTACATGAAATACAGCCCAAAAACCCTGCTGACAAACGTTTGCTTATTAAATACATTCTGTAATATAATAATACAAATGTTTCATTACCTCTCTGTGACGACAAAGTTGTTTAAATAACAGGAGAAAAGTTGCTAAAAACAATGTATTTGGATGGGACCGGAAGAACCATTTTCAACCCGGAAGACCTACCGGAAATGCCTACTTCACGTTGTGCAAGTGGAGAATAGACCAGGAAGTAACCACTACACCTCCCTATAGACCAGGAAGTAACCACTACACCTCCCTTAAACATCTTCTTCACAAACATAGCCACAACACTGGTAAACAAACTACCCTCCCACTCAGGGCATTATGGGGTAGAACACATAGTAGCATACTACAAAAACCTAGGGGTCCACAAAGACGACTTCAAACTTGAAATGGTTACAACCGATGAGGTACTCAAAAAATTGAGCGCCCTCCAACCTAACAAGGCCACTGGCCATGACAACATCCCCTCCAAATTCCTCAGAGACGCAGCAGCCGCCATCACCCCAGTTATCACACACATAATAAACCTCTCTATAAAACAGGGACACATCCCCAAGGACTTCAAAATTGCGAGAGTGACCCCTCTGCACAAAAAGGGCAGCAAATTAGACCCAGGCAACTACCGCCCTGTCTCTATTCTTACCTCCATCTCAAAAGTCATGGAGAAAATAGTCTTCGAACAGGTCAAAAAGTACCCGGCGGGAAAAAAAATCTAATCTATGAATTCCAATCTGGCTTCAGAACGTCCCACTCCACTGACACATGCCTCCTCTATTTGAACGACCACATCAAACAAGAGGTGGACGCGGGCAAATACTGCGGCATGGTCATTCTGGACCTACAAAAGGCCTTCGACACTGTCAATCACTCCATTCTGATTGACAAGCTAAAAGCAATTGGTTTTGATTAGGGATGCTCGATATTGGCTTTTTTACCGATACCGATATTCCGATATTGTCCAACTTTTAATTTCCGATACCGATATCAACCGATATCAACCGATACCGATATATGCAGGGTTTCCCCCCCCAAAAAACTGAATAATTTCAGGTAACTAATAATTTCACTGGATATATATATAACAAATATTGTTATTGTTTTTATTTTTTTTAAACCGATACCGATATTTTCCGATATCACATTTTACTGCCGATATCGGCCGATAATATCGGACATCCCTAGTTTTGATAGCTTATCAGTGAGCTGGCTGCAATCCTACCTGGAGGGGAGAGAACAGATGGTAGAAGTAAACGGTACTCTATCCCCCCCCCTCACAGTGAGCTGTGGCGTTCCACAAGGAAGCATACTAGGACTGCTACTCTTCCTAATTTATGCAAATGACATGTCGTCAGCCTGTGACTGCAACTTGTTCCTGTTTGCAGACGACTCAGCCCTGCTGGTCTCTGACAAGAACAAGTTGCAGGTTGAAAAAACCCTCAGCTCGGAACTAGGCAAAATCTGCATATGGCTCGCTGATAACAACTATCATTACACATGGGCAAAACAGAGTCCATTCTCTATGGTTCAAATAACAAACTCAGCAAGACCGACGGCTTCTCAGTTGCAGTGGGTGACAATATTGTCACAAGGAAAGACGAAATTACCTACCTGGGTTCCATCCTAGAGGCAAATCTTTCCTGTGACAAAATGGCATCCAATGTAATAAAAAAAAGTCAACCAACGAACTAGATTCTTGTACCGGATCTCCTCTCTGGTAAACAAGAATACCCTGAAGACTCTGGCAGGAGCACTCATTCAAGGGTACTACGACTATGCGTGCACCTCATGGTACCAAAGCACCTCAAAGGCGCTTAAAACAAAATTACAAACATCACAAAACAAACTGGTCAGACTACTACTTGACCTTACCCCCAGAACCCACCTCACCCCTGCCCACTTTGACAACCTAGGATGGCTTAGAGTAGACGACAGAGTACAGCAACTTGCAATGGGCTGGGTCTACAAGATACACTATACGACTAAGGTACCCATGTACATGTCAAAATACTTCCCAAAGGTCAGTGAATACCACAACCACTACACCAGAGGAAGCTCAACAAATCATGTTAAACCCAGATTCGGCTCAAACAAGGGACTAAACACGTTTCGCAATTATGCCACATCAATGTGGAACGCCCTACCCAAAGCTGTAAAGGAATGTGAATCCCTACCCACATTCAAAACCGCTCTTAAAGAGCACCTACGGGAGGCTGCAATTAGAAACTGGCCACTGTAAATGCCCAAAACCCCCACCACCTCCTAATAGACAGTCTCCTCCCCACCGCATGTATATATTCCCTCCCCGCCGTATGTATATTTCTCTCCCACCCACCCACCCCCTCCTAATGTACAGTCCCCTCCCCATCATATGTATATACTCTGTCAGGATCTAGGGGTAACAGTACTGTATATTTGAATACCGTTTATGTCACAAATGTATCAGTACTTAATACCTATATGTCCCTATGCCATAAATGTCATGTATGTTGTGTATGTCATAAATGTCTATATGAATTGAAAATGGGGGACCCTGATGGAAACAAGACAAACGTCTTTCTCAGGTCTGCATCCCCTTAACAATTGTGTGTATTGAGCCGTACTGTATTGTACCCATTCTGCAATCTGTTAAATAAAGTTTTCATTCATTCCCTATAGAGGAGTGGATGTCCAGTCGCTTCCTCCAGCTTAATGCGGCAAAGACAGACATTTTTATTATAGCTGTGGGAAAAAATGCCTCTAGGGTAACAAATCTCTTGGGACCGCTCAAGGCAAATGTTCACGGAAATATAAAAAATTTATTTGACCAGTCCATGCTACTCGAGAAGCATGTAAAATCCCTGACCCGAACCTGTTTTTTCCACCTCAGGAATATAGCCAAACTCCGGGCTATTTCATCCCATGCAGAGCTGGAAATGGCTATTCATGCTTTTATTTGATCTAGGCTGAAAATATTTGTATTATGAATCAGTCCATCTCGTCTTTTAAACGTTGTTTCTTTGTGTTTCTCAGGGCTATGACCACAGCTTCTTCTTCATCTACTCCTTCATCAACGACCACATCAAGCACCACGCCAAGTACCTCAACGCCTAAACCCCAATATCAGCACTCAACCAACCTGGGATGTGTCTCGAATAATGGATTATTCCATCAAGCGCTTCATAATCAACGTTTGAAATGTATAATTTCCAATAAACCCAATAACCGATTATTCATTTGTAGCAACTACAGAAAAATCTACAGTCTGGATTTGTGGTCATCCCTACACTCAACCAATATCAAGTACCCGGGCATCTGCAATCATTGAACAAATAGAGATGTGATTTGTCAGTTGTTGTTTGAGGAATTTATGAGGAATTCGTTTTTTTTTTGACACATTGTTCCCGTTGGATATTCCTGTTAGATATGTCCAGTCGACCTGATCATCTCTCTGTACTCTGTTATTTCTGTGTGCTTGTTCTCCTCTTTCTCATTGGTGAAGCATCACAACGCCAGGTGTTAGTTCCTTGCCACGTTTTCAAACCACCCAGTCAGTCGGCCTGATGGAACTTTTCAATTGAAGTGAATGAACTACAGTATTAGGCTGCCTTGGTGTTACAATCCCCATGCTTTGGCCTAAAAGAAAAAATGGTTTGTTTCCGGTTGCCGACCGACCCTGCCGATTTAGGTGCGACCCAATTTATTTTATGAGTTTAAAATTAAAATAAATAAAAAATTTAATTCTTTTTTTTTTTACAATAAAGTTTCATAAAAATCTTAGTCAAACCTTTAGTATTATGGATATTAAACATGCTGGCAGAGTACATGCATCCATGTTGTTGTGAACATTTTTATTAAATAAAGAAATTCCCTATCCATAGTCGCCGTGCGAAAGAATACAATAAATTCCCTACCTACCCATGTCCTTAACTGACAACCAACAGGAAACAAACAATATTTTTTTTTATGCCTTTGATTGATTGATTGATTGAAAACTTTATTAACAGATTGCAGAATGGGTACAATACAGTACGGCTCAATACAAACAATTATTAAGGGGATGCAGACCAGAGAAATACTTTAGTTCTTGTTTACATCCAGGCATGCAGTCGTGCACACACGCGGTTACACGGCGTGTTAGTAGGTCACTCAGGGCAGAAGTGCGCGCAATGATGTGCACGCGCGCACTCGTCGCGCCGTGCGATAAGTACGTGGCCGCAACACCGGCACTTATCACCTAGACTTTGCATAATAGTAGGATACCTACGAGAAGTGCCAAACCAAAATACAAGTCCTGGCTGTAGGCTACCAATTGGTGGGGGGCTGCTTGATCTCCCGACTGGAAGGATGAGACAAGTTGTGCTTCAGTCTGAAGGAAACTGTCCTTCTGTAAAATAACTCAAGTTACATTGTTAATTTAGTTTGTATTTACTTTTCTAGTTTAAGTTAATTCAATTAAAGAAATTGTAACTACAATTACATTTAAAACATTGTTATGCATAATAATAATCATCTGTTCTGTGCGCAACTGAGGGAACATGTATGCGCGAGAGCGTGCGTGCACGTGGCGTGTGGGCAGTTCCCATATTACGACTGCATCACTGTTTACATCAGGGTCCCCCATTTTCAATTCATCAAGAAGGTCTGCACTCTGAAATGGATCCAAACTGGTGTTTTTTCAGAATAAAATACATCTTTGGTTATCTTTTGTTGTGTCATCACTGGACTTACATGGAATATCTGTAATATTATCTTAATGATTAGTCAGTGGGAAAATATTAGCATACTGTATATTATATTCCTGTATATGGTGGCATCTTTGTCCACTAGGGGGAATTACATCAATGCTGCCTTTTAGGTTGTGTGCAGAAAATATTTCCCCAAGATCGTATTCTAATTTCTACTTTGTTATTAAGGAAAACGCGGCCATATGACTGATAAAGACTGTACTTCACTCTTTCCACCGAAATGTGCCACCAGAGGGAGAAACACACTTGATCAAGTTTATTATACCAACATAGCTCCCATGCTTATAGAACCACGGTGTACCCCCCCCCCACCGCGTGATTTTTTTTTCAATCAAAATGTGGGTTATGCTTAGAGTTTGGAATCAGGGCTGGTGGTCCATAAAAATATTAAACTTTCTGTGCATCATGTCTAACTATGGCTCCCACGAGCTCCTCCCGCTCTCTCCCACGAGCTCAAATACCGGAAGTGTTGCTGTGGGCTACGTATCACGTTGCTAAGTAACAAGACAGGAAAACCAACACTAACCCGGAGAAAAGCTGCTTTGTATACCGTATAACTATAGCCAGATAGCTATTAGCCTACAATGGCTTGAGAAATTATTGTTTGGAAAGCCAACTGTCAACAAGGCGAATTGCTAATGACGCCGCAGTTGAAAAGTTGAACATTTCTTGAAGGAAACGTTTTGATTTTAAATATCTGACCAACACATGATCCGGCTTCTTCATGGATACGTTAGTAAACGAGGAACGGCAGAAGGTAACAGAAATATAGCAACACAGTTAAATATATTCACTACTGTCCAGGGGTGCAGTGGTAATATCAGAAGTGATATTCTTTCTACAGTGGGGATGACGCCGCGTGCGCATAAATGTTCCCTTGTGTGCGACTGTGCGCACAGAACAGCTCTGACCACAGTGACCAGCATTATGATTAGAATGAGTATTATACATAAATAGTAGGAAAGATGTTTGTATAGGAAATTACTAGTTTTTGTAAATATTGCCTTGAAATAGAGAAGCTGAAAAAGGTAGCAGGATGTAGCCTTCAATATATAAAGAAATTATAATGTCAACAGATATGGTGGAAAAACAAACAATGTTTTAAATGTAATTGTAGATACAATTTCTTTAATTGAATTAACTTAAACTAGAAAAGTAAATACAAACTAAATTAACTGTTTGTTGTCAAATGATCTGTTTATACCGTGTATATGAGGACGTAGTTGAAGACACCTGACGACCTGCGCTATTGTTATGCAAGACAGGTGAGTCGAGTGGAGCGCATTTTTGTGTGCGCGCGTGCACATCCGTGCGCGACTGCACGTACTTCTGCTCAGAAAAGTGGTGGGATGGCATGGTACCGCATTGGGACCACCACTGCACCACTGCTACTGTCCACGCAGCCGTTTGACGCAAGGAGCATTTCAGTTGAACATATAGATAGGCAGCAAGAGCAGCACATCACCAGGGTTATCAAGTGTAGATATATAGACAGTGAGAGCAGCATATCACCAGGGTTATGTTATCAGCTGTAGATAGATTGGCAGTGAGAGCAGCATATCACCAGGGTTATCAGCTGTAGATATATAGACAGTGAGAGCAGCATATCACCAGGGTTATGTTATCAGCTGTAGATAGATTGGCAGTGAGAGCAGCATATCACCAGGGTTATCAGCTGTAGATATATAGACAGTGAGAGCAGCATATCACCAGGGTTATCACATTTACATTTACATTTAGTCATTTAGCTGACGCTTTTATCCAAAGCGACTTACAAGTTCTGTACGACAAGCCATCAGGAAGAGCACAACTCTATCAGCTGAGTAACAATGTTCATCAAAGTGTTGAGTGCTACAGTGTAGGTTAGTTTATTAGGACAAGTGCATGACAGTATGGTTAGTTAGGGTTAGATTTTTTTTTTTTTTTTTTTTTTTTTTTTTTTTTTAATTCAGATAATGGTTGAAGAAGTGAGTCTTTAGTCGACGGCGAAAGATTGGACGTGTTTCGGCTGTCCTAACTGGGGTGGGTAGTTCATTCCACCATTGTGGGGCAAGGACTGAGAATAGGCGACTTCTCTTTGATGACCCTCCCGGAGCTTGGATAGGAGTAGGTCTGAGGCGGCCAGAAGATGCAGAGCGTAGGGGTCTTGAGGGTGTGTAGTTAGAGACCATTGACCGGAGGTAGGCGGGAGCAGTTCCCTTTGCCGCACGGTATGCTAGGTCAAGGGCCTTGAAGCGGATTCGTGCAGCAATGGGGAGCCAGTGCAGGTCCCTAAGAAGTGGGGTGACATGGGCCGACTTCGGTAGGTTTGAGATCAGGCGGGCCGCTGCGTTCTGAATGAGTTGAAGAGGCTTAGTGGCAGTGGCCGGGAGGCCAGCGAGCATCAGCTGTAGATATATAGACAGTGAGAGCAGCATATCACCAGGGTTATCAGCTGTAGATAGATTGGCAGTGAGAGCAGCATATCACCAGGGTTATCAGCTGTAGATAGATTGGCAGTGAGAGCAGCATATCACCAGGGTTATCAGCTGTAGATAGATTGGCAGTGAGAGCAGCATATCACCAGGGTTATCAAGTGGGCACCTCCCTTCACTGGTGTTTCGTCAAGTTAGGCCCACGGCACTTCGGGAAGGCTCGACAGTTACTTCCAGAGTCCCAGAACCCCCCCCCCCCCCCTCCATGCTAGCTCCCAGTTAACAGATCCAACCTGACATCTCTAACTGGTGTTTTCCCCAGATCGTTTCGAGGACCAGTCTCTTCCCGCCCATCCTCCAGAGCAACTCCATGACCCTGGCGGTGCCTTACTCGGTGCTCGGTCACCATCGCAGCCCCGTCGACACCATCGCAAGCAACTATAGCCTCCAGGCTAGGCACCTGAAGGTACACGACCTGAGGAGCAGACCTGGAGCTGTCCGTGACTCCCTGGTGCGCCGTATCCTTTTACTGTGCACTCTCAACTCTTATTCTCAAAGCAGATACAGAGCACCTGCCTTTGGCTTGTTGGCCAAAGACACCTCTCCTGGAGTGGTTCGTATCCGCTTCCATTCATTCGTGCTAAGCTAGGCTAGTTGGTCCGTATCTGCTTCCATTCATTTGTGCTAAGCTAGGCTAGCTTGCAGCCGGATAGCTTTCTACTGAACGCACATAGCGGTAGAATCAGAATCAGAATCAGAAAGGTCTTTATTGGCAAGTAGTTTACACATACAAGGAATTTGATTTGGTTATTTTTGGTGCGACATTACGGACAGACAATTACGGTAGAATAAAATAAAAAGGTAGAATGAAATAAAATGGAACATAAGCTAAATAGAAGCACAGTAGAATATAATAGAATTGTAAAATAAAATAGGCCAGGGCTGTACAATTGAGCACAATGTGGTCAAATTGGTATCTATCTTCTTGTCTGACTCAATGTTCTGACAATGTTGGCGTGCCCTTTTAAGGAAACCAACTCCCCCAAAAAGTCTTTGATCTTTAATGAACATTTTAGCATCGACCTCACGGGGGCCGAAGCCTAGTCCCACACACCCTCCAACACCCAGCAGCCGACCTCTGACCCCAGACCAGCAGCGGCCGAAGCCTAGTCCCACACACCCTCCAACACCCAGCAGCCGACCTCTGGCCCCAGACCAGCAGCGGCCGAAGCCTAGTCCCACACACCCTCCAACACCCAGCAGCCGACCTCTGGCCCCAGACCAGCAGCTGGACATCATGCGCAACCGAGACGAGCAGATGTGGGCAGCAGAGGCGGAGCCTACGGAGAGAGACCTGGAGGCGAGTTTCATCCAATCACTTCACACAAACCACTGGGTGGATTCAGTCATATTCAGTTAGTCAAGTCATAGTCATATTCAGTTAGTCAAGTCATGGTTATATTCAGTTAGTCAAGTCATAGTCATATTCAGTTAGTCAAGTAACAAGTTATAGTCATATTCAGTTAGTCAAGTTATAGTCATTCAGTTAGTCAAGTCATGGTTATATTCAGTTAGTCAAGTTATAGTCATATTCAGTTAGTCAAGTCATGGTTATATTCAGTTAGTCAAGTCATATTATATTCAGTTAGTCAAGTCATGGTTATATTCAGTTAGTCAAGTCATAGTCATATTCAGTTAGTCAAGTTATAGTCATATTCAGTTAGTCAAGTCATGGTTATATTCAGTTAGTCAAGTCATAGTCATATTCAGTTAGTCAAGTCATAGTTATATTCAGTTAGTCAAGTCATAGTTATATTCAGTTAGTCATATTCAGTTAGTCAAGTCATAGTTATATTCAGTTATTCAAGTCATAGTTATATTCAGTTAGTCAAGTCATAGTTATATTCAATTAGTCAAGTCACATATTCAGTTATTCATATTCAGCTAGTCAAGTCATGGTTATATTCAGTTAGTCAAGTCATAGTTATATTCAGTTAGTCAAGTCATAGTTATATTCAGTTATTCAAGTCATAGTTATATTCAGTTATTCAAGTCATAGTTATATTCAGTTAGTCAAGTCATAGTCATATTCAGTTAGTCATATTCAGTTAGTGTGAGGTTTTGCCCGCTGCTCACTACCTTTTCTCTGTCTTCTTTAAGCCTACTGTTAGGAATTCCCTATTCTCTGTCTTCTTTAAGCCTACTGTTAGGAATTCCCTATTCTCTGTCTTCTTTAAGCCTACTGTTAGGAATTCCCTACTCACTCTCTCTAGCCCCCACCCTCTCGTTCCTTACCCTTAGTGGCCACACCTGTTTGATATTCTATTATCTCTCGCACCTGTGGTGGCAGGCTAATTAGTCCCCCTGTGGGCTTTAAATACCAGGGCGCTTCCCCTCGTTTTGGCGTGGGGTCGTGTTGTATTCATGCCGAGTCATATTCCTAACATCTAGACTCTTTTCGGGAGATCCTCTGGTCTACCAATGCTGTAAGATGGACCTCTCCAGCCTTGAGATGTTTGCTCCAGCCTTCGTCTGCTGTCGCCGTAGCCTGTGGAGGAGACTGTTCTGCGCTCCCTGTAACTTCCACGGGAGGCACCTCAGCGTTCCACTGCAGACCCCAGCGCAGCTGTTCGTCCTGACGCACATCTAGACCAACGCGCATCTCCCGGACCCTCGAGCTTGGCACGCTCCTCCGTTCCAGCGCACTGACGCGCATCTCCCGGACCCTCGAGCTTGGCACGCTCCTCCGTTCCAGCGCACTGACGCGCATCTCCCGGACCCTCGAGCTTGGCACGCTCCTCCGTTCCAGCGCTCTGACGCGCATCTCCCGGACCCTCGAGCTTGGCACACTCCTCCTCGCAGACGCACCCCGAGGCGTCTCTCGGTTCCGACAGCGGCTACCCGGTGGACGACGCTCTCGCCATCGCCACTGTTCCGACGCGCACACCAAGGTGTGGCGCGCACTCTGTCTCCTCGGCTCCGACAGCGGCTACCCGGTGGACGACGCTCTCGCCATCGCCACTGTTCCGACGCGCACACCAAGGTGTGGCGCGCACTCTGTTCCTCGGCTCCGACAGCGGCTACCCGGTGGACGACATCCTCGACACCGCCACTGTTCCAGCTCCCTGTTCCGACGCGCACACCAAGGTGTGGCGCGCACTCTGTTCCTCGGCTCCGACAGCGGCTACCCGGTGGACGACGCTCTCGCCATCGCCACTGTTCCGACGCGCACACCAAGGTGTGGCGCGCACTCTGTCTCCTCGGCTCCGACAGCGGCTACCCGGTGGACGACGCTCTCGCCATCGCCACTGTTCCGACGCGCACACCAAGGTGTGGCGCGCACTCTGTTCCTCGGCTCCGACAGCGGCTACCCGGTGGACGATGCCCTCGTCACCGCCACTGTTCCAGCACTCTCTCCCTCGGCTCGGACAGCCAGCCACCCGGTGGCGATGCCCTCGCCCCGTTGCTGTCCCCTTACCATTACGCATACGCCGGGGTGAGTTTTGATTGTGATGTCACTCACCCAGCGTAGTGCCCTTGCCCCCGTTCCCGTTGCTGTCCCCTTACCATTACGCATACGCCGGGGTGAGTTTTGATTGTGATGTCACTCACCCAGCGTAGTGCCCTTGCCCCCGTTCCCGTTGCTGTCCCCTTACCATTACGCATACGCCGGGGTGAGTTTTGATTGTGATGTCACTCACCCAGCGTAGTGCCCTTGCCCCCGTTCCCGTTGCTGTCCCTGTACCTTTACGCATACGCTGGGTGAGTTTTGATTGTGATGTCACTCACTCAGCATAGTGCCCTTGCCCCCATTCCCGCTGCTGTTCCTGTACCATTACGCATACGCCTGGTTGAGTTTAGATTGTGATGTCACTCTCCCAGCGTATTGCCTCTGTTTTTGGTTCTCACTTTGAATAGTATTTTTGGACTTTACATCTCCCCCTGTGTGTTTGTCACACGAAGATATTATTACTTTGTTCACTTTGTTTATTTGGACTGTTCTGCACCTGCTCTGTTTTTTCCCTTTTGTGCATTAACTATCTCCTCTGTCCTGCAGAGCGGCCCAGATGATTTCCACCAGTCCTCCCAGTTCCTCCCTGTTTCCCCAGCCCGCCTCCGCGGGCCTCAGTCCCCTTCTAGTTCCACCTAGTTCCTGGTCCCAAGTTCTTCCTTTCTAGTTCCACCTAGTTCCTGTTCCCTAGTTCTCCCCTTTCTAGTTCCACCTAGTTCCTGTTCCCTAGTTCTCCCCTTCTAGTTCCACCTAGTTCCTTGTCCCTAGTTCCCCTAGTCCCCGTTTCTCCTGTTCCCTAGCTCTCCTAGTCCCTAGTCCTCTCTCCCTAGTTCTCCTTGTCCCTGGTTTACCTAGTCTCTAGTTCCTCTGTCCCAAGGCGTTCCCTTAACCTTCCCTTAGGCGTTCCCTAACTTTCCCTTTGTGTTCCCTTTTCCTGCCCGCCTCTTAAAGGCACCTTTCCTTCCCCTCATATTATATTCCTGTGTTTGTGATTCTCCCTTAAAGGGACAGTGCCCTTTTCCCTGTATTTCCCTGTTGTTCAATAAATATCTGTTTCTTGGCAAACCATCATACCTGTCTTGTGTTGTGCGATTGGGGTCGGTTACAAACCATAACAGTACGACCCCACCAAGTCTACGACCCCAGCCAGCACAGACTGTGTATGTTGAGTTTGCCTTTTTTTTTTCTTGTTCCCTCTAGCTCCCCTGTTAGCCCAGTTTAGCTTCCTTGTTAGTCCTGTTTAGCTCCCTTGTTAGCCTGTTAGCTCCCCTGTTAGCCCTGTTGGCTTCCCTGTTAGCCCAGTTTGGCTCCCTTGTTAGCCTGCTACTCCCCTGTTTAGCTTGTTAGTCTCCCCGGTTAGCTCCCCTGTTTGCTTCCCGTTTTGCCCTGTTTGACCCCCCTGTAGCTAGCCATGCCCTGGCAGCTAACCCAGTCCCTCAGCAGAGCCCCTGTCTGCTAGCTTAGCCCCGGCTGCTAGCACAGCCTCTATGTTTATGCAGCCCTTGCTGCTGGCATAGGCCCTGTAGCTAGCCATGCCCTGGCGGCTAACCCAGTTTCCCTCTGCATGGCCCCGGTCTGCTAGCTTGGCCCCGGCTGTTAGCACAGCCTCTATGTTAATGCAGCCTTGCAGCTGGCATAGGCCCTGTAGCTAGCCAGGCCCAAGCAGCTAACCCGGTCCCTCTGCTTGGCCTCCACTTTTTTGTGTGGTTTCTCCCACTGCTAGGACTGCCCTTCAGCTAGCAAGGTCAGTATTCCCACAGCTAGGACTGTCCTTCCAGCTAGCTTGTGCTCTCATGCTGGTCCAGCCCTGTCTGCCAGCCTAGCTCCGGCAGCTAGCGCAGCCTCTATGTTGATGTAGCAGTACAGCTAGCATAGGCCCTGTAGCTATCAGTGCCCTGGCAGCTAACCTTCCCTCTGCTAGCCCTTCCCGGTGCTTCCATGGTTACCCCTTTGCTACCCTGCTTGCCCCTTAGTTCTCTAGACCAGTTCTCTAGCCCGGTTCTCTAGCCCAGTTCTCTAGACCAGTTCTCTAGACCAGTTCTCTAGACCAGTTCCTCTAGACTAGTTCTCTAGACCCAGTTCCTCTAGACCAGTTCCTCTAGACCAGTTCCCCCAGTTGCCCCTCTGCTACCCTAGTTACCCCTCGGCGACCCTGTTTCTTTTGCTAGCCCCACTCTTGTGGTGGCTTCCCCTGCTGGCTTGGCCAGTACCTCTTGTTTTGTCCCCCTGCCACTCTGTCTGTATTTGTTTTGGGTCGCCGGGTGGCTCCCGTTGGAGGGGGGGATACTGTGAGGTTTTGCCCGCTGCTCACTACCTTTTCTCTGTCTTCTTTAAGCCTACTGTTAGGAATTCCCTATTCTCTGTCTTCTTTAAGCCTACTGTTAGGAATTCCCTATTCTCTGTCTTCTTTAAGCCTACTGTTAGGAATTCCCTACTCACTCTCTCTAGCCCCCACCCTCTCGTTCCTTACCCTTAGTGGCCACACCTGTTTGATATTCTATTATCTCTCGCACCTGTGGTGGCAGGCTAATTAGTCCCCCTGTGGGCTTTAAATACCAGGGCGCTTCCCCTCGTTTTGGCGTGGGGTCGTGTTGTATTCATGCCGAGTCATATTCCTAACATCTAGACTCTTTTCGGGAGATCCTCTGGTCTACCAATGCTGTAAGATGGACCTCTCCAGCCTTGAGATGTTTGCTCCAGCCTTCGTCTGCTGTCGCCGTAGCCTGTGGAGGAGACTGTTCTGCGCTCCCTGTAACTTCCACGGGAGGCACCTCAGCGTTCCACTGCAGACCCCAGCGCAGCTGTTCGTCCTGACGCACATCTAGACCAACGCGCATCTCCCGGACCCTCGAGCTTGGCACGCTCCTCCGTTCCAGCGCACTGACGCGCATCTCCCGGACCCTCGAGCTTGGCACGCTCCTCCGTTCCAGCGCACTGACGCGCATCTCCCGGACCCTCGAGCTTGGCACGCTCCTCCGTTCCAGCGCACTGACGCGCATCTCCCGGACCCTCGAGCTTGGCACGCTCCTCCGTTCCAGCGCTCTGACGCGCATCTCCCGGACCCTCGAGCTTGGCACACTCCTCCTCGCAGACGCACCCCGAGGCGTCTCTCGGTTCCGACAGCGGCTACCCGGTGGACGACGCTCTCGCCATCGCCACTGTTCCGACGCGCACACCAAGGTGTGGCGCGCACTCTGTCTCCTCGGCTCCGACAGCGGCTACCCGGTGGACGACGCTCTCGCCATCGCCACTGTTCCGACGCGCACACCAAGGTGTGGCGCGCACTCTGTTCCTCGGCTCCGACAGCGGCTACCCGGTGGACGACATCCTCGACACCGCCACTGTTCCAGCTCCCTGTTCCGACGCGCACACCAAGGTGTGGCGCGCACTCTGTTCCTCGGCTCCGACAGCGGCTACCCGGTGGACGACGCTCTCGCCATCGCCACTGTTCCGACGCGCACACCAAGGTGTGGCGCGCACTCTGTCTCCTCGGCTCCGACAGCGGCTACCCGGTGGACGACGCTCTCGCCATCGCCACTGTTCCGACGCGCACACCAAGGTGTGGCGCGCACTCTGTTCCTCGGCTCCGACAGCGGCTACCCGGTGGACGATGCCCTCGTCACCGCCACTGTTCCAGCACTCTCTCCCTCGGCTCGGACAGCCAGCCACCCGGTGGCGATGCCCTCGCCCCGTTGCTGTCCCCTTACCATTACGCATACGCCGGGGTGAGTTTTGATTGTGATGTCACTCACCCAGCGTAGTGCCCTTGCCCCCGTTCCCGTTGCTGTCCCCTTACCATTACGCATACGCCGGGGTGAGTTTTGATTGTGATGTCACTCACCCAGCGTAGTGCCCTTGCCCCCGTTCCCGTTGCTGTCCCCTTACCATTACGCATACGCCGGGGTGAGTTTTGATTGTGATGTCACTCACCCAGCGTAGTGCCCTTGCCCCCGTTCCCGTTGCTGTCCCTGTACCTTTACGCATACGCTGGGTGAGTTTTGATTGTGATGTCACTCACTCAGCGTAGTGCCCTTGCCCCCATTCCCGCTGCTGTTCCTGTACCATTACGCATACGCCTGGTTGAGTTTAGATTGTGATGTCACTCTCCCAGCGTATTGCCTCTGTTTTTGGTTCTCACTTTGAATAGTATTTTTGGACTTTACATCTCCCCCTGTGTGTTTGTCACACGAAGATATTATTACTTTGTTCACTTTGTTTATTTGGACTGTTCTGCACCTGCTCTGTTTTTTCCCTTTTGTGCATTAACTATCTCCTCTGTCCTGCAGAGCGGCCCAGATGATTTCCACCAGTCCTCCCAGTTCCTCCCTGTTTCCCCAGCCCGCCTCCGCGGGCCTCAGTCCCCTTCTAGTTCCACCTAGTTCCTGGTCCCAAGTTCTTCCTTTCTAGTTCCACCTAGTTCCTGTTCCCTAGTTCTCCCCTTTCTAGTTCCACCTAGTTCCTGTTCCCTAGTTCTCCCCTTCTAGTTCCACCTAGTTCCTTGTCCCTAGTTCCCCTAGTCCCCGTTTCTCCTGTTCCCTAGCTCTCCTAGTCCCTAGTCCTCTCTCCCTAGTTCTCCTTGTCCCTGGTTTACCTAGTCTCTAGTTCCTCTGTCCCAAGGCGTTCCCTTAACCTTCCCTTAGGCGTTCCCTAACTTTCCCTTTGTGTTCCCTTTTCCTGCCCGCCTCTTAAAGGCACCTTTCCTTCCCCTCATATTATATTCCTGTGTTTGTGATTCTCCCTTAAAGGGACAGTGCCCTTTTCCCTGTATTTCCCTGTTGTTCAATAAATATCTGTTTCTTGGCAAACCATCATACCTGTCTTGTGTTGTGCGATTGGGGTCGGTTACAAACCATAACAGTTAGTCAAGTCATAGTCATGTTCAGTTAGTCATTCAATCTGTTGACTGAGAGTCTTGTTCTCTTGATAAAGAAAAACGGTTGTTGTTGTTGTTGTTGTTGTTGTTGTTGTTGTTAACACTTTGATCGCCATGGTTAAATTCATAATTTACCATCCCTAGCCAGCTCTATTTGTCTATGGAGAAGTTCCCCTTCTTTGCAGGGCTATAACTTTTTAAATTCTATTGCTAAATTGACATTATTATGGCCCATTCAATGTCCTATATCCATTGTTCAGGGTGTAGCAACGTTATACTTTTTCATTCACATATTCATACTAAAATATGGTCTAAAGTATAAGTATGTTTTTATCGTTTTCTGCAGCTTTCTCCAGAACTTGATTTATAGCCCCAAATGCATTATATTGATGATCAAATACAGTTTGGTAGCGATCGGTGCCAGATGAAAAATGTCAACTGGAGGTACTTCTAGAAGTTACTACGTATCATCTGATGATGACCGGATGGGCGGGGGGTCGTTTATAATTCCATGGGCAACGTTATATCATTCGTCTAGTGTGGGTCATATGGTCATCAGAGCAGTTTATATGGAACACGTTAGAAAATAACATTGAAACTCACCGTATCTTCCTTGCGCCGTTGGACGATCAGCTTGGAGTAGACAGTTTTCGATTATGGGATGTTGATTTAGATGAACCATTTCCAGGTTGTATAATACTATATACGTCCAAATAACGTTGTTTATTACATGGCGTTTTCACATTCGCCGAAATGCTTGCTTGTGATTGGTCAATAGCCCCCCGACTGCGGTCATTATTTTTCAATAATGACCGCAGATTTTTCAATAATGACCGCAGAGCGCAGCTGTTCGCAATCAAGCCCACTGACACACTGTTTCAGTGCAATTAGACACTGCCGTGCCGGCGATGACAGGGGGCGGAGCGACGAGCGGAGCCAGAACACAGAGGCTGCCCGCGATAATAATAATCACTTTATTTGGGCTGACAGAGCCACAGAACAACTGCGATTTGTCAAATGAATTAGGTATATTGTTAGTAAGTTAGCCATGTAATAAGCGGGATAATGTATAGCGCTGCACTGACAGCGGAGCCAGAGGCTGCCCGCGATAATAATAATCACTTTATTTGGGCTGACAGAGCCACAGAACAACTGCGATTTGTCAAATGAATTAGGTATATTGTTAGTAAGTTAGCCATGTAATAAGCGGGATAATGTATAGCCTACTCTGTCATTGTCGCAAAATAATTGACCTTCACTACGTTTAAAACACCTCGGCGCGGCGCCTCGGTATTTTAAACTCCGTGTCGGTCAATTATTTTGCGACAATGACCTCGTAGGCATACATTATCCCTTACTTATTGAGTTAGGGCGAGCGATTGATTATCCAGTGTGTTGAGATGGAGTCCGGCTAACGATCGCGAGTGCCCGGACGAAATATGGATGAGCACTTCCTGTTTGGCGCGTCACGTCCTGTTGGCCGATCTGCCGATCGGCCACCAGATGGCGCTCTTGAACCGTTAGACAGTTGAGTGGAGCTCACCAGTACATCTCATGTCTCCGGAGGAGAAATATGATTTCGATCACAGATTTTTGAAATATTGATATCAAAGACGAGTTACGGCGTCTTCGGCAGAATGAGCATGGCGAGCAAAGACGAGTTACGGCATTCCCGGCGATTAAAGTGTTAATAGATTAAAATGTATTATCATTGAATGAATAGTTTTATTTCGAACAATAAATATAAAGAAATAACCATATAATATCATAACATCACCGTTACTCACACAGAGGTGTGTGTGCTACATCACCGTTACTCACACAGAGGTGTGTGTATTACATCACCGTTACTCACACAGAGGTGTGTGTATTACATCACCGTTACTCACACAGAGGTGTGTGTGCTACATCACCGTTACTCACACAGAGGTGTGTGTATTACATCACCGTTATTCGCACAGAGGTGTGTGTATTACATCACCGTTACTCACACAGAGGTGTGTGTATTACATCACCGTTACTCAGACAGAGGTGTGTGTATTACATCACCATTACTCACACAGAGGTGTGTGTATTACATCACCGTTACTCACACAGAGGTGTGTGTGCTACATCACCGTTGCTCGCACAGAGGTGTGTGTATTACATCACCGTTACTCACACAGAGGTGTGTGTATTACATCACCGTTACTCACACAGAGGTGTGTGTATTACATCACCGTTACTCACACAGAGGTGTGTGTGCTACATCACTGTTACTCACACAGAGGGGTGTAAAGTACTTGAGTAATTGTACTTTGTTACAATACTTAAGTACTGTTTTTGGGGATTCATACTTTACTCGAGTATTATTAGGTTTGTATACTTGTACTTTTACTCAATTACATTTCAGAGGAAAAAAACATACTTTTTACTCCTTACAAAGTACAAATATCGCAGGTCCAACCATTTTTATTAGTATATTTGTTTCTCTGGCCGAACTAACGTTAACATTATTAATCCTGCGGCCGCACTTTATTTAAAAACAGCCAATCAAATCCCCATCAATGGAAAATTAACGAACAAGAATAGAAAGCGGGGATCTTTGATTAAACACCTGCTATCAGAAGAATAGACAGTCAGAGTGACAAGCTACAGAAGATGGCCACAAACGATAGTACGAGTGATGAAGAGGACGAAACAGAACATTTCATTGCCCCGGAATAAAAAAAAGTTTTTACTTTGACTTTTTAGTACGTTTAAAAGTAGAAACTTTTTTACTTTTACTCAAGTGTGTTTTTAGCCAGATACTCTGACTTTTACTTGAGTGCGATTTTGAGACGGTACCCATACTTTCACTTAAGTATAACTTCTGGGTACTTTTTACTCCCCTGCTCACACAGAGGTATGTGTACTACATCACCAACATCCCCAGTTCCGTGCTGGCGCCCCAGCCCCCCGAGCTGATGAGCAACATCCTGCGCTCGCTGCCTCCTCCTGGCGACGAGGACGGTGGACGAGGCCGGGACCTGAGGAGAGGACTGCAGGAGGAGATCAGCCAGGACTACGAGTTCACCCTCAAGAAAATCATAGGTAGGAATAGAGCAAAGCAGACGATCTTATCAATCAACGTGTCTCTTTTGAATTGTGTCATTGTGTCATTTGGGCCAAATAATAAGCGACGCTGCATTTCCTTCACACTTTGCCAGTCAAATCTGCTGATCCGTGTGTCGGTTCCTCTAAAGGGAGCATTACACTGTTAATTTTTCATCAGTCTTTAGCGATATCTACATATATCTCAGACACCACTGGTCACATGAGCCATATCCACCACACTGGACGTTTCCAGCCCTCCTTCTGCTACAGCGCCCACCGTATGGCATGTTCCTCTGTTCTGTCTTTCTCGGAAAGCAGCTTTTCCCTCGAGGCCTTTTGACCTGCCAACACTGTACTGTACACGGCCTGAGGATACTGATGAGCAATATAAGCACAGGGATAGGGGGGGGGGATAATTGAATCAAAAACATTTATTTTGGAAACTGATTATACCCATTTCAGTGGTGATGCATTGGGTCATTTGAAAGATATTTTGTATTAGAAGTGGGTACCTAGCATGAAATAAACCCCTCACCATGCCCAAAAAACTAAATGTAAAGAAAATACTGAAAAACGAAAATACAGATGAATGGACTATTCCTTCTCTGGAAACTGCTGTGCACTGCATTGCTGAAGCCAGGCTAATGAGTGGACATAGACACACACTCATGTTGATGGGCAAGCAGAACCTTTAATTCCTAAAGGTATGTGGTGCAATTCAACACAACATCAAACTGTTTAAAAAAGTTGCCACAGGTTTTTACAAAATGACATAAATTGAACAGGTTTACGGCCGATTACCTCCAATATTTGGTAGCTAATTACATTAATTTAAGATAGCATATTTGGTAGCTAACTGTTACATTTTTATTTTTATTTTTTTATTATTGCAAAACAGAAATTATTAAAAGTCAGTACTCAACACATAATGTATAATGAAACTAACAGTCAAGGTGGTTAAAATTACATGCAAGTACAGAAACAAGACAAAAAAAAGTCTATAATAATATTTTACCGTATACAGTGTATATCCAGCGAAATTAACAATTATACAAATGCTTATATAGGACATACCTATATGTTACATATGTAAGCTAACTGTTACATTAAAGGGGAACTATCTTACTATTTCTTACAGATTGAATCACTGATTGGCCCAAATGGTGATGGCATCAATACCAAGGGATGTTTTCTATTGCCTTGTCGTTTTCATCTTTTCCTCATCGTTTACAGTGGAAAGGGGAGTATTGTCGGCATATTATGAGACGCAATGATGTTCGTTCACTTAATGCGTTGTACAGGGTCAGAAATATCTAGTTCTAGCAACATCTGGTCATCACACTCACCTGGGCCCAGGAGTTCAAAACTTTTAATCCCTATCTGATCGTATCAGATTTGGATTTTGGGTAGTTGAAAACCAAAAAACAGGATTAGGATCACTTTGATATCCGATCAGATCAGGAAATAAAATCCAAGCTTTAATCTGGATCAAATCTTCAAAACGGGTAGTTCAAACCGACAACACAAAAAACTGGATTATCTTGATCCCACCAGAGCGGTGGATTTCCACTGGATTACCAGAGCAAAATGTACTATACAATTTATTAGAAAATATGTTTCAATATGAATAAGATGGCAAAGTTTGTTAACTGAAATAATACAAAATGTTTTGCCTTCATGGCAAATCAATTTAATTTTTAATTATTTTGTCACATTTGTGGTGTCCTATTTTGTTTTCAACCAAATGTTGATGACATAAATGTTTATGCTCATAAAACAACAAAGATTGTCAATCACAAATGTAATTTAGGTTAAAGAAAAAATATATTCAGCAAAAAAAAAGTCCATCTGCCATCACCTTCAGCAAACTGAAACCTCACTTAGAATTCAGCTCCTCAAAGCACGCCTGGATGATCAGCTGCCTTTGAATGAATGTTTTTTGTTGTTACCTTAATGGGAGTATTTTTTTTTATTACAATTCCATTATGATTTTATGTCCTTTATGTATTTAACAATATAATTAGACATAATAATAATAATAATAATAATAATAATAATAATAATAATAATAATAATAATAATAATAATAATAATAATAATAATAATAATAATAATAATAATAATAATAATAATAATAATAATAATAATAATAATAATAATAATAATAATAATAATAATAATAATAATAATAATAATAATAATAATAATAATAATAATAATAATAATAATAATAATAATAATAATAATAATAATAATAATAATAATAATAATAATAATAATAATAATAATACATTTTATTTATAAAGCGCTTTTCATGAACCCAAAGCAATGACAATGAGCAAAACAAGGAGAGGGAGAGAAAGTAGGGAAGGGGAGAGGGAGGTGGTAGGTTGGAGGAGGGTGGTTATGGGTAGGGAAGGTTGTATGCTTGGGAGAACAGGTAGGTTTTGAGTCTGGATTTGAAGGTGGATAGTGAGGGAGAGTCACGGACAGTCTGAGGGAGGTTGTTCCAAAGTGTGGGTGCAGCTCGTGAAAAAGCCCGGTCACCAAAACGTTTAAGTTTGGATGACGGGACAGTGAGGGAAAGAGTGGAAGAGGACCGGAGGGAACGGGTGGGGCGGTAAGGGAGAAGGAGGTCAGTCAGGTAGAGGGGGGCCAGGCTATAGAGGGCTTTGAAGGTGAGGAGTAGTGTTTTGAAGTTGATGCGTTCCTTGATCGGGAGCCAGTGGAGGGAGTGGAGGACAGGAGTGATGTGTTCACGGGACCGGGTGTTAGTGAGGAGGCGGGCGGCTGAGTTCTGGACCATCTGCAGTTTATGGAGGGAGCGGGAGGTGATGCCAGTGAGGAGGGAGTTACAATAGTCCAGGCGGGAGGAGATGAAGGCGTGTATGAGGGATTCAGCAGCGGGGGGGGGGGGGGGGGGAGAGAGGCAGTGACGGATTTTGGCAATATTGAGTTGTTATATATCGTATAGCTCCGCTCTGCGTCTACTGGAATACATCCCTGTATCAGTACTAGCACTGAATACATCTTCACATGCACCTATATACACCCACTCACCTGGCCACACCCCCATCCACTCCTCTACATAAGCAGGGGTGTGGCCATACTAACAGCTCCTTCCTTGTTTTCACCACCATCAAGTGTCTGTGTACACCACTTGCGTTTAGTGAAGGTCAAGGAGCTACGTTGAAGAGAAGGAGCTGCGTTGACATTATATCTTTATTTTTTCTCTCACTATTTTCGAGGAAATACAGCGATAATGTCTTCGCCACCGGGGTGTCTAGAAGATGATGATTATTCTGACCTCCACCGGCATTTTCGTATTAGGGGCTCGTGTCGCTGGCCTAATCCCCGCATTCCTCCAGCTCTGCAGTTGGACAGGTATTACCTCCGCTCTGCAGTTGGACTTTGCTTGAGAGGCGCTCGGCCGTGTGAGGGCTAGCTGCCTCTCCGGGCGGGTGATGGTTTAGAGATGCAAGCGCCAGTTGTGTTGCTATGGGGGGAATGGCTGCACGACTTACGAAAGCCGGCTCCAGGCTGGTACCCTTTTTTGCTGCCTCTTAGCGGCATGGAGAGGGTTCTGGTTTGATGCCCACGTTACATGAGCTCCTCATCGGGAGCTCTGTTACCTGGGACCGTATCCGAATCTGCGGTTCAAACCCCCGGATCTCTGGACAAACGGATACTCTCTGTCACCGTGCGGCCCCATTTTTCAAAATGAAAATCACCCGGCGCGAGGGAGGTGAGTTGGTGTTTCGTTATGAGAATACCTCCACGCTCAAGTCGGCTGCAGCGCATGAGGGACTTGTGCCGGCACCGCTGTGTCTGATAATCACCGTTCTGAAGACTGTGTTGACTTCTTTTCCTCTTCTCTCTTCGGATGAGGAGAAGGACAGACAGCGGCTGCCTGAGTGTTGGCCTATATTGTGTTCTCACGTTGTACAGTTTCGGTGGTAGCTGCTTAGCTTGCGTCCTAGCTGGGTTTAGCTACCTGTTAGCCAGTTAGCTGTTTAGCTACGACGCTAGCTCTGTACGCTCGCTCGGCTGGGAACGTTAGCCTGATGCTACCAGTTAGCCTGGAGTTAGCTGTTAGCTTGTGCTACACCGTTGAACATTAGCCGTGAGAATAGCAGGCTATAGCACTCTGACTACGACGTCATCTTTGACAGAAGATGTAGTCGGCCCTGCATCATGACCGGCTGTTGGAGGGGGGCATCTCGCCGGAGCCTACGCTCCGGCCATAGCTTCTTTTGCCCCGCCAGCGAGGGCCTTCGTCAACATGGAGACCAGCCTGTTGCGGTCTTCTCAGCCTGCGTTTATTGGTGCAGGTAAGGGTCCATTGGACATTTCCCCCCTCTTCCTTCCTTCCCCTCCTGAAGGTTTTGTTAATAACGATGTTTTTTTCCAAAACGTATGTTGCTTCACTACATTTGGAGATACGACATGTGCTGTGTGTGAATTGTCTTGATCGCTGGTATAGCTTTCTCTCTACCTAGAAAACGGCGTTGTTTTTTACGTGAGTAAAAATGAACTGGGTTTTTTGTTGTATGATGAGAGGTTGTGTGTGTTCATGTAACGTTAGATAACGTAGCTGAGCCCACGACTGGCTGGGTTACCCTGCAAAGCTATGCATAGTGGCATGTGATCGAGGGATGAGTCCCTCTCTCAGCTTGTGATGACAATAAACAGGTGACAAGTTTCACATATAAACAGGGCTGTACCTGTTCAAACAAGTCGTATCAGGGGTAAGGTGGTGAGGGGTGGTTTTTTCCCCGGTTTTCCCCTGGGCCCCCCCCCCCCCCCCCCTCCCCGCAAACATGTTTTTGTTTACAATGTATTGTTTCACTATGTTTGTGGGGATACGGTGTAACCCCTCAGCTTCTGCTGGGGTTGTGCTCCTGCTTAGAGAGCAGGCCACGTGAGCGGATCGGCGCGGGCGTGAAATCCGCTCTTCGCTCTAGACGGCTTGTTCCGCTCCGCTAATCGCTCATGTTAACCCCGCCCCCAAGTCGCTCTCCGCTCGCTCACCGCTCACCTTGAATCGAGCGCTCCCCGCTCCACATCACTCGGCAGATTTGTTTTGTTTTTTGGAGCATGGTGTAAATTTGCTCAAACTACAACAGTCTACACCCCCTGGGCCCCTTAAAGGGGAACTATTTTACTATTTCTTTCACTATTTGGGCACTTTTACACAATTCCTGTGAGTCTATGGAACACCTCTGTAATATATATATTTTTTTTATTCATTGTTTTGTATTTCTAATCAAGTCCTCAAAAACAGCATTTTTCTACCTCAAGATCTCGAGCTGTTTTGAGCCTGGGCTCCTAAACCACTGCGGAGCGTCGTCGTCGCCTGAACATTAACATGCAGCAGTGACTATATGACATCACATATAGGCACATTTTCAAACGACTCAGTTCAGTGAGGGTGAATATTGTGAGAGGAGAATTGGAAGAATGAGCCAATATGAGAATTTTGAGACATAGATCATATTAATATAAGTTCACATAGCTAGGAAACAATGCTAAACACTCAAAAAGGCCATTTATAAGATAGTTCCCCTTTAAAAATTGTTTGTATTGAGCCGTATTGTAATTGTACCCATTCTGCAATGTTAAATAACGTTGTTTATCCATTCACTAGCTCTATTAAGCGATGATAGCTAGCCTATCCACAATGCTATGGTCGCTGCCATTAACGTTAGCATGTAAGCTAACGACAACAACAATGGCGTCATATACTTTTTCTAACAGGATGTGAGTGACGGTTCACCCTTCTCATTGGTTGAAAATGGCCTTCATGTTTGTACATCGCCATCTGTTGCTTTGGCATTGTACTACATGTATATTACATCAGTGTTATACAACGGCATGCAAATTTCTCGATTCTGATTGGCCATTTACACGTCTTTATTGGCAACAATCCACGGTCCTGGGCTCAGGACCCGCCCACAACCGAATCACATATCACTCCCCGGCTCACTCCGGGAGAAAACAAGATCGCGGACAACAAATGGATATGTTGATAGCACCATAACGACTAAATATGAAGCGATTCTGTCAAGGGGAATGTGTTAGTCCTTTAAACAATGTTGGATGATGTAATTGATGGGTCTTGAGTCAATCTAGAACAAAAGAAAAATCGCGGATTGATTGATTGATTAATTGATTGATTTAAATTTCTACTTCCTTCCCACTGACTGCAGCGTTCACTCTCACACTGTCCGACGCTGGCGTACCCACAAACACACACACACACATACACACACACACACACACACACACATACACACACACACACACACACACACACACACACACACACACACACACACACACACACGCACACACACACACACACACACTCCTGTCTGCAACAGCGGGGGAGTCAGACTGAGAGAGAAGCAGCGCTGTTTTAAGTGAGCATGGTCTATTGAATTGATTGATTGGTTGATTGCTAATTTTATTACTGTACCCCTGGTTTCCAACTGGTTAAGTTTAGGCTAAAAGAAATAAATAAAAAAATAGGGCGAAGAAAACGTTTTTTTCCTATAGGGCAAAGAAAACGTTTTAATTTGTTTTACCTACTTTATATAGAAGCATCTAAGAATGAAGTTCTATGGAAAGTAGGTCTGCATTCCCTTAACAATTGTGTGTATTGAGCCGTTCTGTATTGTACCCATTCTGCATCTGGTAATAACATTTTCAATCAATCATTCCAATAATACACAGTTGGATGTGTTAGTTGGTTGGATGCACTTCAAGCTGCTTCCACATGAGGCAACTTCTCTCAATCATTCCAATAATACACAGTTGGATGTGTTAGTTTGGTTGGATGCACTTCAAGCTGCTTCCACATGGAGGCAACTTGTCTTTTTTGTAGTTGTGGGAACTACTTTTTCTGGCGGATGGTTTTTTCAATAAATCTTCGATTAATGTGTGTTTATTGTATAGAAATAAGGTTGGATGAATCTGGCAGTTGTATAAAAGCTTTACACCACTTGTAGTCGTGATTTGTGACCAATAAACCATGCCTAGGGGGGTCTAACGACCCTCGGCTGCGCCTCGGGCCTAACGACCACCCCTAGGCATGGTTTATTGGTCACAAACCACTCCTGCGCGTGATGTAATGCTTAATTAAACCACTGTGAGCGGCCCGGAGTGGATTGGAGCGGAGGAGAACTCTCGCTCCGGACGTCGCACCGACCCATTTTAAAACCCACTCCTCGCTCACGTCAAAACCGCCCGCGCTGCTCACGCGCCGCGCCTCTCACGTGCACTGTTAGAGAGGCAATTTTCTTTCTGAAGATTGTTTGGTCGCTGTCATGTGGACTTAGCAAGGCCTGTGGCCAGTACTTAATCGAGGACTTGTGTCTTCTCTCGTTATGAAAAACGGCGTTCCTCTTACGGTAGTGAGAGTGTACTTTTGCCTTTTTTGTTGTGATGGAGGGTTGTGTGTAGTTAAGATCCACAACTGGGTTAGGTGTTGGCCTACAGAAGTTACATGTGTAAGCTCTTGTACCAGGGCCCTTAATAAAGGGCCCTCTCTTGGTCTGTGTTTTTCTTCCTTTAGGAAAAGGTGTAAAAATTCAGGTGGCAGGTTCGCACATGAGCCTATGTGAAGCTGTTACCTTGACAGGTATACATGCGCTTCATGTAGCACGCTATGACTGGTGTCATGGCTCTGCTTTGTCATTGCATCATATCAGGGGTGAGGGGTCATGAGGGGGTGAACTGATAAAACCTCTCCCCTTTTTCTGATTGGTCAGGGGGTTGGGCCTCCGGTCCTTCGGGCTTCCTGTCACGTTGTTGGGTCAGTGCGTCACAGGGTAGGGAGGGGGGGGGGGAGTTTCCTGGTCCCACGCCATATTGTGTATTGTGTGGTGGGCCACGGAATTCCCCCCGCCATAGAGTACGTCACTGGGCGCGTTTCTATTGGTTGTGAGACTTTCGTGAGTTCTTTTCAGGGTCCATGTTGTGGACCTCTGTTATTGTCAAGGTGAGTAGAACTTAAAAAGAAGTTCTGCTCTGTTGTATGTGTCTTGAGCTTGGTAGGTGATGCAATGCAGTAGAGACAATTTGTTCTTCTGCTCTGCTCCCTACTAGTAGTGTGTATATTGGGTCAGAGCCTCCTCCTCAGGGAGTTTCAGAGCCTCCTCCTCAGGGAGTTTCAGAGCCTCCTCTGTGAGTTCAGAACCTCCCTCTCAGTGAGGGAGCCTCCTCAGAGTTTCAGAGCCTCCTCCTCAGAGAGTCTTAGTCCAATTGTTACATAGCTCAATGTTGCATATGTCTTTTCAATTATTACTCACATGGGAAGTCTCTCTCTGGGGGTTCCCTGTCTCCTCTCTTTATAGGGCAGGGTTGACAGGGGTGTTTCCCTCTGGCACGTCATATGGGACCCATATCTGTGTCTTGGCCAGCTTCCTGCCGCTCTCCCAGGCGGCTTGGAGGGAACGTTATCTGGGTTCTTGTTAGAATTACCATTGATATGTTTTGGGTCTCGACGTGTACATAGTGCTGATAGGAACCACGCATGGGCTTGCACGCCTTGGTTGCTCATCATTGAAACAGCGTTTTTGTGGGGCAACTGGGATGGAGTTTTGTCTCTTCCGAGCGCTAGTTTACTAGGTTAGTCTTGATGAATTCTCGTTCATCTCTGGGGGGAGATAACGGAATAGATCAAAGCATTGGCGGAGGGGTCTCACGCCTTTGGGGTGGGCCACCGGGCGCGGCTTGGTGGCGCCCTCTGTGATGTTTTAGATCGACACGTGTACCTACCCCCCTCCTGGGACTGGGGATGGTGGTGTGATTAGGACACAGGACTGGTTCTGGTCACGCCGGACCAGATCAGTTAACCCGTTGTCCGCCGGGGCGCAGATCTGCTGTTCTGATACCCTGAGGGACTTGTGCTTTTTCGGGGGGAAAATGCCGGGTCGGCCCGGGTGTTGCAGGGTTTGATGTTATGGAGATGTTCGTGATTATGTCAGTGCGTGTTACCCCTCACTGTTGCTTGGTCCATATTGTGTTGTACCTTGCGCTGTTCTAAGGAGCCTGGTCCTTCTCCATTCTTTTTTCGCCCCTCTCTTCTCCTGCTTGGCGGGGCTGGGAGGGGGCTGTCGAGGTGTTTTTTGTAGAACCCCTCTGGCATCCCTGTTTACGTCCCGGTCCGCCGGGCCCAGGTCCGGATTTGTTTTCATCGACCTGTTGGCCTGGGTTAACCCCTTCTTGAAAACTGAAACACTTGGGCCGGAATCCACAGAGCCTTTGCTCGCGTTTTCCAACGCAAAGCCGGCGCATCTCGCTCTCAAATGAATGAAATTAGGTTGCTCATGCGTAACATATGGCTTTGCGTCCGTGCAATTGGCGTATATTTAAATGAGGTAATATGGGCTGAAAATCTCCCCGTTCTATGTAAATGAGCCTCTAAACAGGTGCTCGTGGCAGCAGTAATAGCAGACCGTGAAAGAATATAGAATATCTCGAACGACAATATCAAATCTAAACAGTCTAAATGTGGTGCTAAAGCAATGTCCAAACATGAGACAATTCAAACTGATGTATAAGGAAATGATGTTCACAAGGTACAGGGATGAGGAAGGGACTTGATATTCATGGGTGTTTACATTTTTATTTAATTTCTTTCATGTTTTACATATATCGTTTTTTATTTAATAAAATTCTTTGCATATATATATATTTTTTTTAACGTTTTAAAATAGTACACTCATTTGAGTAGTGGAAAAGGGGTAGGATTAAATAAGTGTATACTTCTTCCTACTCCTTTTCGAACATGTAGATTGAGTTGTGTTTTGCTTTGGTTATTGTTTGTTTGTATTCATTCATGTTCGAAATAAAGATTTCAAATCAGAAATGACTTCAATTCAGATGACGAACAACTTCCTAAAATTAAATGAGGGCAAAACTGAAATCCTACTAGTCGGTCCTATAACAAAAAGAGAAATGTTACAGAGCAATATGGGGCAACTTACTCCTTGGATCAAACCCAAAGTTACAAGTAAATAACCTACACTGGCTTCCGGTAACATTTAGAATTGATTTCAAGGTCATCCTCCTTATATACAAAGTATAAACATTGCGATCATCTACTATTGAAGGTTCCAAGCCACAGTCTAAAGAAAATCGGGGATGCAGCCTTTGCTAACTATGCACCAAAGTTATGGAACACACTACCTATGGACATTAGGGAAGCTAGATCTCTTAATATTTTCAGAAATAAGCGAAAAACGTACCTCTTCACCATAGCCTTCTAATACACCCCGCTGTTGATTGTACTGTAGCACTATTTTACTCTGGCCATTCTATTGCATAATTTTACTATCTATTCTACTATTCTATTATTGCACTGTATTATTGGTATGCAAACCAGTCAACTTACAAAAAATAGCTTGTTGGAGGATTTCAACAAGATAAATGCGACAACATTGCAAAATATTTCACTATAATATTTCAAAGTGAAGTAAAAAATATTATAATAATTATTTGATCATGTTAAATGATCATTTGATCATGTTAAAAAAGGGGAAATAAAAAACATTTGTAAATTTTTTTTTTTTTTTTTTTTTTTTTTTAATCAGTGGGGCACAGATGATCATCAGTAGGGCACGTGTCCTACTGATAGTGGTCTAAATACGCCGATGCTTTGGACTATAGGAACCCGGTCCGTGCGAGGCCCCCCTATCCAGCGACTACCCGACTGGTTGCATGTTAATTTGATTAGCCCCAGGATATTAATGTGACCACAGGATATTATGTGATATGTTACATGTGTGTTTTTATGTTACACATTAAATGTAATAATTCAACTTGGTACCCCTCCAGTTAATAAGAGTGTCCGCCATTTTGTGTACATTTAATATTGGTTAATATATCATTTAGTATTTGCCAAGCTCATTATTTAAATACAGTCAGGGTTGTGTAGCCCCTTAGCTACAGTCTGTTTGTTATTTCTTCCCTATATAAGCGACCTTAGGTTTTATGAAAGGCGCTATATAAAACAAACTATACAAAAAATGTATTATTATTATTATTATATTATTATTATTATTATTATTATTATTATTATTATTATTATTATTATTATTATTATTATTATTATTATTATTATTATTATTATTATTATTATTATTATTATTATTATTATTATTATTATTATTATTATTATTATTATTATTATTATTATTATTATTATTATTATTATTATTATTATTATTATAAAATTAATAATTAATTAATAATAACCTTCACTAGAATATAATCTAATTATGAAATCAAATATAGGCCAGGAACTTAATAAAGAGATTGAATACAATTAAATGGGATATAAACGGAATATAGCCCAATATGATTATAATATTATTTCATTGTATATGGTACATTTAATTTAGTTCCTATCCCATTTAATATATATTCTTTATTAAGTTGTAAAGCCCTGGCCTATATCTGATTTAATTTAGATTATAGTGAAGGAGACGAGTCCTTATTAATTAATTATTAATACATTTCTTATTTAATAATAATAATAATAATAATAATTGTTGTGAAGGGCCAGATTAAACCGAATATATATATTTATTATATATATATATTTAATTGTATTTGTATATTCTCTAATATTCCTTGATATCCCTTGTATATTCCTTGTACAATATGCATTGAATATCCATTCTAGCCTACTGAACATCCCATAATAGTCTCCATTCTACTATTGGTCGAGACCTTGGTGCCAGGCTGCCATACCCCCCAGACCCAGTTCAAACGTACCGCTCAACATGTACGAACAAGTCCTAGTTCCGCGTAGGAATCTGGCTACCGCACCACTAACGGTACTATTTGTTCATAGTGCGTATATATACTGCGCTACTAAAGTAGGACTTCCTTTTTTAGTCCAGTTTCTTACCCTCCAATAGAGTGACAGACGTAAAGCCTCCCCGCGACGCCACGTGTGGGAGTAAGGCCAAGTTCGGCCTACCATCGGTATTGAGACATTGTGTATATTAATATTTGAATAGTCATATTTGGCACTATATCGTCGAGTTGGACGTAGTCTATTAAGCTAATAATAGTCTATTCATATGTAGTGCTTCGTGCGGTGAGAATACTATCGTAGTCAGTACCCCATCGTTTCGGGCAGAGAACTGGCTGCTTATCCAGGGTGGCCGACCCCATGTGAGGCTGCACCCGAGGAGCCCCAGAGCCGACGAGCGAGTGGACCTGCATACCGGATTATTCTACCGACGACAGCCCGCCTTCCCAGGCACGGATTATGCTTTGTATACAGTGATTATTCTATGGATAAAGACCAACACTGCCGTGTGTTGGAAACCCCCCCCCCCGGAGAGGACGACAGGTGAGGAGACGCTCTACACGACGAGGTCGCTTCACGTCTCTCCATCGTGGACCGGAGGAAGCCGGCCCACAGAGAGTCCAACTGCTTTCATCTGTGGATCGAGGATCGCTGAGGCACCGAGCCGCACAACCGTGGGTTCTCCCAGGATACCCTCGGCCAGACGGATACAGCCAGACTCTACCCCCCCCCCCCCCCTTCTCCAGTTGTCTTACAAGCGACCGGAATTCCCCCCTAGTGTATCCAGTTCTATAATCATTAAAGTATCATTGCTATTATTCCTTAAATATTCCAGGTTGTATATTTACCGCCTGCGCCACCAGAGATTGGACGTTCTCTATTGATATACCAACGAATACTCATTTGCCATAAAAGTGCATCCTATTTCAAATCATAAATGTAATTAAGTGATTGCTCTACATACCTTTTGCTATGTATTAATTATTATTAAACGCAGACTTTCGACTTGGTACATTTGTGTTGGATCGTTTCATCTACGTGGGAGTGTTTACCATAATTATTTATGCCTAGTACTGGGTGGCCAGAGTCTAAAGTACAAGAGGTAGTGGTAGTAAGTATCATATCTAGCAATACAGTCAGGGAATTGTACCCCTCAGTTACAATTGGTCCTTCGAGCCGGATGGTAATTAGTGTAATATTAATATAGTGTTATTAATATTGAAATGGCCTATGATGAACACTCCACGAAACGATCCTCCTAACCAACACCCGCAGCGCGAACGACGGCTCCCTCAGTACTTAGAGGCTTACGCTGTCAGTCAACAACCTAGTCTTCTACTAACAGTAAACGCGGTAAAACTAGAAAGTAAAAGTATGTCTAACCCCAACGCCCAGACTACCCCGACCATAGAGGCCCCTACGGGTTCTAATGTAACTGACCAAGTTCACGGTGGGGACCAGTGGGAACCAGACATGACTTCACACCCCGCCAGTACTGAAGAAGTAGTCCCCGATGAGTCCCGGGAGGAATACAACGCTACCGAGAGAGAACTCGGCACGGAAGAAGACGGGGAGAGCACCGTGGAGATAGAGCTCCAAGGCTCCGCAAGGAGTACCCCGAGGGAAGGCTCCCCTATACAACCGCCTTCTCCCAGCGAGGCAGAGAGGACCCTACAGCAGGCCTTCCTCATCAGCCTGAACGCCGCTGCTGAACGCGACCGACTGCAGATCCAGCAGCGGAGCGAAGAAGAGCATATACGTCTAGAAATAAGACGCATTCAGAGGGAAGAGAATGTGGCCCGAGACCGAGCAGACAGCCAGCGAGCAGCTGCTGGTGCTCTACGGGACGCAGAGCGCGACAGACAGCAAGCGCAACTAATAGAACAGCTGATCAGACGGACAACACCCTCTCCCTCCGCCAGAGGCTCCAGGAACTCGTCTAGACACACCTCCAGGGCGGCATCCCCTAGCCGAGTAAACAACCCTGAACTTGACCAACAGACGAGGTCTATACCCCCCACAGACCACCTCCCCCCACCGGTCCAAGCGAGACCTAGCAACCGGGAAGGAGCAGCATATCCTGTGGAGAGGCTAAACCAGAGACTACAAGCACTGGATGACCTAACTGAAGACGAAGAGGAAGAGGAGGAGAACCACGCCCGACGACAGCACAGCACTCTACCGGACCAGGAGGTCCGGTACAGCCCAGGATATACTCCCGCGGAGCTGCGCTACAGACCCCCGACTCTATACCCGGGTGAGCACGACGCACGACCCGCACAGAGGAACAGCACCTGGACAAGCGGGCCATGGTACACTGCCGGTACCAGCCCATACCAAGGAGCGGGAGGAGACTCGCCTAGGAGGCCTCTCCCCCAACGCTCGCCGATGTATCCACAGTCAGCGTCATACATTGGCACGCCTATGGTACCCGACTTCACCCAAGAGAACCGGGCCCAGTATACAGAACTCCGCATGTGTCTGGAGACCATGTTGGTGGATGTATTGGATGAACGCCATAAATACGCCATCCTACTGAAGCACTTAAAGGTACCCCGCGCACATAATATAGCGCTCGCCTACGCGACTTCCACCACCCCATACACAGCAGCGCTGGTAGCATTGGACCAGAGGTATGGGCGCATATGGGATTACGTGATCCAGGAGATCCGACACATCGACCGCTTACCCCCAGCAATAGACAATCGAGCACTGGACGACCTGTCCATCAGAGTGCAGTCCCTGGTAGGGATGTTGGGAGCGCAGAGAGAGAAGGGGAGGCATGAACTTTACGCCAACTCAAATGTGGAAAGGATCTTGGAGAAGCTGCCGCCCGCTCGACAGGAGCGTTTTAGGCGGCAGAGAGACCACCGAGACCCGAATGGCCCCGAACCGAACCTCCTCGATCTAGCAGACTTCCTGGCGAGAGAAGTCAGCAGCCTACGGCTAGATACATTCGGACGGAGCACCCCTGGCTCCAGAGAAGGAACCAGACGACTAAATGATGGAAGAAGATCGGTGACTGTGATGCACCAATCGGAGTCAGTACCGAGCAGCAGGAGCCACAGTACCCCCTCCAGAACGGAGAAGTGGAAGATAGTGTGCCCCTACTGTGAGAAAGAACACTGGCTAGCGCAATGTGACTCCTTCCCCAAGCTGAACGCGGAGGAAGCAAGTCAATGGATAAAGTCCAACAAGCGCTGTTTTCGCTGTGCGCGCTCACACATGGCAGCCGAATGCCGCTTAAAGAAAAGGTGCACCAAGTGCGATGGAGCCCATCTGGACATACTTCACGACAGTAACAGACGGCGCCCTTCACCCGCACCATCCAGCAGCAAAGCGAGCGTCATGTACATCGATCCCGCCAGCAGCAGTGGAGCCCGAGTACTCCTAAAAGTAGTGCGTGTGACACTAAGCTACCAGAATAAAGTCCTGGACACTTACGCCGTCCTCGATGACGGGTCAGAGAAGACCCTTCTGCTCGCCTCCGCTGCGGCCCAGCTAGGGCTGCGGGGAAGCGAAACCCAAATGACAATTCGGACAATAAGACGAGATTTGAAGACGATAAAGGGCGAGAATGTCTCATTCTCTATCGCAGCAAGCGGCCAGCCTGAGCGACGGTACCAGATTACAGACGCTTTCACCAGCCAAGAAATAGGACTGTCGCGGTACACATACCCCGTCGCCAAGCTGATGGAGAAATATGCACATCTGCGCAAGTTACCGATCCCGCTCATAGACAATGCTATGCCGACCCTGTTGATAGGTTCCGACCATGCAGACCTCATTGTCCCGATAGACCGGGTTCATACCGGACCCCGAGGCTGTCCTGCAGCAGTCGAGACCCGTTTGGGATGGACTCTCCAAGGCCCGCTCGCCAAATCTCTCAACCGAAGTACAGCCACTAGATGTCTCCACTCCCGAGTCACAGAGGGAGAAACCGCACTCCTGCAACACGTAGAGCGGCTATGGACCTTGGAACAAATGCCCTTTAAGAACGGAAAGAAAGACATTCGCTCTAAAGATGACATTTACGCCATTCACCTCCTCGAGACAGGGACCAAGAGAGTCCCGGTCAACGGCGTGTTGAGATACGCCACGCCACTCCTGCGGCGAGAAGGAATGCCTACTTTCCACGCCAAGAAAGACGCCACAGAACGGTACCTGCTGAACACGGAGCGGCGCTTAGCCAAGAACCCCGCCCAAGAGAGTGTATACCGCGCTGAGATTGAGAAGCTCATCACAGCGGGACACGTCACAAAGATGGACATTAAAGAGGCTGACCAGACCACTGAATCGTGGTACGTGCCTCACCACAAGGTCCATCACAACGGTAAAGACCGCATAGTATTTAACTGCAGCTACCAGATCGGATCCCAAAATCTGAATAAAGAGTTACTGCCCGGTCCCACACTCGGCCCCTCCCTACTCGGCGTTCTACTCCGCTTCCGCCAGGAAAAGGTGGCCATCAGCGGGGACATTAAAGGAATGTTCCTGCAGGTGAGATTAGTAGAGGAGGACAAGCCCCTGTTACGGTTCCTATGGAGAGAGAAGCCAGGAGATGAGCACCCAGCCATCTACCAATGGGAAGTCCTCCCCTTCGGAACGACGTGCAGCCCCTGCTGTGCTACATTTGCACTACAGAAACATGTAGCAGAGGACCCAGCAGCGGACGAAGAGGTCCGACACAGCGTAAAGAACAGCTTCTACGTAGACAACTGTCTACAAAGCCTTTCAACCCAGGAAGAAGCCGAGGCTCTCCTGATTAAACTCTGCGCCTCATTGATCAAAGGCGGCTTTGATCTCAGGCAGTGGGCCAGCAGCGATCCGCAAGTACTGCGCAGCCTCTCCTCCGTGGACAAGGCAGCCAGCAGCGAGACCTGGATGGCTACAATC
The DNA here is from genome assembly GCF_963971535.1 of Notolepis coatsorum. NCBI lineage: Eukaryota > Metazoa > Chordata > Actinopteri > Aulopiformes > Paralepididae > Notolepis > Notolepis coatsorum. The sequence goes on from NC_140169.1 coordinate 64,861,450, forward strand.
CCGGGAGAAGCCCAGGAGATGACCCTGGGATTGGTGTGGCGATTCAAAACAGATTCGCTTCACTACAGACACAAGCCCCTGACTACGGAGCAGGGAAGGCCGGCGGCGGCGCCGACCACCAGACGGAGTGTGTACACAACACTCGCCCGACAATATGACCCGCTAGGATGTATTCTACCGTACACCACCAGGGCAAAAATGATTGTACGAGCATTGTGGGACAAGGACCAGGGCTGGGACGACCCCATTCCCGCACACCTTGCATCCACCTGGAGAGAGTGGGAGATGGAGCTCCACTCACTCCCAGGCGTTAATATGCGCCGAAGCTACTTCCCACCCACGGTGAGGCCAGAGACATGTAAAATGGACTTACACGTCTTCAGTGACGCCTCAGAGGTCGCATACGGATCAGTAGCCTACTTGCGGGCCCAAGAAGAGGGGGGAGAGATCTACACAGCATTTGTCCTCGCCCGCTCGAGAATAGCCCCACGCAAGCAACAATCTATCCCACGCCTAGAGCTCTGCGCAGCCCTAGCCGGAGCGCACCTAGCCACGCTCATCCAACGTGAGCTCACCATACCGGTGTCTAGAACAATCCTGTGGTCAGATTCCACGACAGTACTCGCCTGGATCAAATCGGACTCATGCAAGTACAAAGTCTTCGTGGGAGTCAGAGTCACCGAGATTCAAGACTTAACCGAAGAGTTAACCGGAGAAACAGAGTGGCGCTACGTTGATACAAAACAGAACCCAGCTGACGTCATCACCCGGGGAATGCCCCTAGATGACCTCACCCGTCGCAATGTCTACAGTGACGGCCCAGCATTCCTAAAGCTCCCGGAAGGAGAGTGGCCCACGCCTATCCCGAGGGAAGCCAGTCAGGAGGAGGCTGAGAATAAGAAGCCTGTGTTCTGTGGATTGAGCACTGTTATCTCCGCAGACCCCAACATAGATGATTGCACTACCATAGAGAGTGCACAACAAAGGACATTCCTGCGGCACCACCCGGAGTGTAAGTCCCCCGCTGAAATGTCAGCAGCTAACTACGAGGAAGCAGAATTGCTTCTACTGCAGCGAGCCCAGAGAGACTCGTTCCCCGATGAATTGGCCTGTCTACAGGGAGGAAAGCCCGTCCCATCCGACAGCAGATTAATTCATCTGGCCCCCGAGAGCGACGCTCATACCCTCATCAGAGTGGGTGGTCGCCTACGCAGAGCCCCCAATCTACCGGATGACATTAAATACCCGATCGTATTGAACAGCCGACACAAGGTCACAGAGCTGATTATAAAGAAATACGATGAGGATGTACATCACGCAGGAGCAGAAAGAGTCTTCGCGGAGATCAGACGTCGTTACTGGATCCTACAAGGAAGAGAGGTGGTACGACGCTTCCAGCGAACATGTCTAGACTGCCGCAAGTGGCGCGCGCAGCCCAGCATACCAAGGATGGCTGACCTTCCTCCATGTCGCCTCCGAATCGGTGACAAGCCATTCCACTCAACGGGTATGGACTGCTTTGGCCCGCTGCACATAAAGAAAGGAAGAGGAACCGAGAAGCGGTTGGGTATTGTATTCAAATGCATGACCACCAGAGCGATACACATCGAGCTTCTCCCGACCATGAGCACAGACTCATTCCTTATGGCCTTCCGTAGATTCACATCACGGAAAGGAAGACCGTCTACACTATTGTCCGATCATGGGACAAACTTCAAAGGCGGCGAAAGAGAGCTGAGAGAGAGCTTCCAAGCTATGGGCCCAGAACTTAAGACCCACCTCGCTCCAGCACAGATTGACTTCCAATTCAACCCCCCAAACGCACCCCACTTCGGTGGTACTTGGGAACGGGAAGTGCGTTCCATAAAGACAGCCCTGTACGCAGTACTTGGGGCCCAGACTGTGGCGGAAGAAGTCCTAATGACAGTCCTCATGGAGATTGAGGGAGTATTGAACTCTAAGCCCCTCGGCTACGTCTCCAGCGATGTGGCGGATATCGACCCAGTTACCCCCAACACACTCCTGATGGGGCGGCTAGATCCTGCGTTACCCCAGACAATGTACCGGCCTGAAGAAGCGAACGGCCGACGAATGTGGAGGTACAGCCAAGTATTAGCCGACAAGTTTTGGAGCAGTTTCCTACTGCACTACCTACCGTCTCTACAGACCCGCCAGAAGTGGGTAAAGGAGAGAGACAATTTGACAGAAGGAACAGTCGTCATGATTATTGATCAATCACTGCCCAGAGCTATGTGGCCGGCCGGCCGCGTAAGCAAAGTGATCACCGGTGCCGACGGCAAGGTCCGAGCAGCTGAAGTGCTTGTCCAGGGTCGCACTTACACCCGTCCCGTGGCGAGGCTCATAGAACTGCCCCGACTCCCAGACACAATCGATGATGACCATGACCCTATAACCCTATGACTTTGTGAAGTTGACTGACCCCTACAGCAAACCCTTATGTGTAAATAGACAACGCGATTAATCTGTCTCTGCTTAACTGATTAGGTCTGGGACCAATCAGGGGGTGGCTGTTGTGAAGGGCCAGATTAAACCGAATATATATATTTATTATATATATATATTTAATTGTATTTGTATATTCTCTAATATTCCTTGATATCCCTTGTATATTCCTTGTACAATATGCATTGAATATCCATTCTAGCCTACTGAACATCCCATAATAGTCTCCATTCTACTATTGGTCGAGACCTTGGTGCCAGGCTGCCATACCCCCCAGACCCAGTTCAAACGTACCGCTCAACATGTACGAACAAGTCCTAGTTCCGCGTAGGAATCTGGCTACCGCACCACTAACGGTACTATTTGTTCATAGTGCGTATATATACTGCGCTACTAAAGTAGGACTTCCTTTTTTAGTCCAGTTTCTTACCCTCCAATAGAGTGACAGACGTAAAGCCTCCCCGCGACGCCACGTGTGTGAGTAAGGCCAAGTTCGGCCTACCATCGGTATTGAGACATCGTGTATATTAATATTTGAATAGTCATATTTGGCACTATATCGTCGAGTTGGACGTAGTCTATTAAGCTAATAATAGTCTATTCATATGTAGTGCTTCGTGCGGTGAGAATACTATCGTAGTCAGTACCCCATCGTTTCGGGCAGAGAACTGGCTGCTTATCCAGGGTGGCCGACCCCATGTGAGGCTGCACCCGAGGAGCCCCAGAGCCGACGAGCGAGTGGACCTGCATACCGGATTATTCTACCGACGACAGCCCGCCTTCCCAGGCACGGATTATGCTTTGTATACAGTGATTATTCTATGGATAAAGACCAACACTGCCGTGTGTTGGAAACCCCCCCCCCCGGAGAGGACGACAGGTGAGGAGACGCTCTACACGACGAGGTCGCTTCACGTCTCTCCATCGTGGACCGGAGGAAGCCGGCCCACAGAGAGTCCAACTGCTTTCATCTGTGGATCGAGGATCGCTGAGGCACCGAGCCGCACAACCGTGGGTTCTCCCAGGATACCCTCGGCCAGACGGATACAGCCAGACTCTACCCCCCCCCCCCCTTCTCCAGTTGTCTTACAAGCGACCGGAATTCCCCCCTAGTGTATCCAGTTCTATAATCATTAAAGTATCATTGCTATTATTCCTTAAATATTCCAGGTTGTATATTTACCGCCTGCGCCACCAGAGATTGGACGTTCTCTATTGATATACCAACGAATACTCATTTGCCATAAAAGTGCATCCTATTTCAAATCATAAATGTAATTAAGTGATTGCTCTACATACCTTTTGCTATGTATTAATTATTATTAAACGCAGACTTTCGACTTGGTACATTTGTGTTGGATCGTTTCATCTACGTGGGAGTGTTTACCATAATTATTTATGCCTAGTACTGGGTGGCCAGAGTCTAAAGTACAAGAGGTAGTGGTAGTAAGTATCATATCTAGCAATACAGTCAGGGAATTGTACCCCTCAGTTACAATAATAATAATAATAATAATAATAATAATAATAATAATAATAATAATAATAATAATAATAATAATAATAATAATAATAATAATAATAATAATAATAACAACTTCAGAATAATAATAATCATGACATTGCATTACTGCTGACCAGCACCTATATCAGAAATAAATGTTTACTGTATTGATCATCATCTCAGAAGCAAGAATTTGAAATGTCAGACAGCCTTATCACCGCGTTGCAGTGGCGGACTGGGACACAAATTCAGCCTGGGACATTCAGACGCACCAGCCCACACACCGGCCCACGCACCGGCCCCGAAACCGGCCCACACAACGGCCGTTATGAAACACTTGTCTAGTATTAAACAAACCAAGGCTGTGGCTAGGGAGTCAACATCAGGGAGACCAAATCTACACCCCGCCCCTAGATGTGCACTTGTGCACAGTGCACACACACACGCACGCACGCACGCACGCACACACACACACACACACACACACACACACACACACACACACACACACACACACACACACACACACACACACACACACACACACACACACACACACACACACACACACACACACACACACACACACCGTTACTTCCTGTCATTGGCATATGTTTTTTTTTTTTACTAACATCTTAGTGCCTCATTAGCCTAGGGATTAAGGATACATGAAGTATTAACTACACCATAATAATATTGAGGTTTTGATCCATAGAAAGGTCTGTGCTACACAATTTCAGTTAGATTGGATTTATTGTGCTTTAATTTGGCACTCATGACATTAGTTGCTTGCCATTTAATCAACATTGAAAGACCCCCCACTTCCTCCCAGACACCCATTCCAAGAGCCTGTTCGCTCTCTCTCTCTCTCTCTGGTGGTCGTGAGCAGCATCAGCAAACACAGCTGCCCTGTGGCAGACTGACAGAATCATGTTTGCTATTCAGCGCCAACGACCATCAACAACCTTCATAAATACATTCAACATTAATGGAATAGGCTAACTACCAACTTAGCTGTAGCAGTTAGCTGTTATATGCAATCACATTTGTTTAACTACAGGGTAGTAGTTGACCTAGTTGTTAGCTTAAGCTTGTTAGCTGTGGTTATTTACAAACATGTCGATGAGACTAATCATATACAGATCGAGAACATGGCTAACAGTTGGGAATTCTAAGGTACATCTTATTTAAGCATGTAAAATGGCAACTAATCAATTCAATCAATTAGATTACCAATATTATATCAACATGAAAATTTGGAAGGGAACATAATAGTATTTTATTTTAGTATTTACTATTATAATATTAGTAGCCGATTAATTTGCAGCCCGTCCTAGGTTCTGATTGGCTCTCTAGGTTAGCACTTTAGCTTCTGATGCTGTGGTGGGCACTAGTCCTAACATTGCTAACTAAACTTTTAGTCAGAGAAAAAACTTCACGAGTCACGACTATTTACGTCCACCTACTGTAAGGAATCAGGAATACGGAAAGCACATTGTCTTGTAATAGAATGACTGAAATCACTGCAAGAGCTAGTATAGGCTAGCTAGCCCTCATGAACCGGCAGACACCAACAGTAGAATATGCACTAGGCTACTGAACACACCTGTCATGTTACTGTTGGTTCCTTCCACTTGAACTTCATCATCATTACGCCAGCCCTTCCTCTACTAAACATGTCTGTAATTTTAGTACATTGTTCTGCGTCTTTTACTAGCAATTTTAGTTTTTAAATTCTAGCTTTTTCAGCTCCACCCTACTCGCGGTTGGGAGGAAAACGTGAATCTCATTCACTGATGTCTCATGTCTCATTCAAGACTGGCTAACAAAAGCATGTCTTTCATGTAACACCAAGAAAACAGTGTGTATGATGTTCACAAAGTCACCAGTAGAGGTCACTCACTCTAATGTGTTTCTGGGAGAGGCGGAGCTGGACATTGTACATTAATTCAAGTATCTTGGGGTCACATTAGACTCTACATTGACCTTCAAAAAGTCATGTGAAGAAAGTGACAAACACAGTCAAGTTTAACATTGAAAACGTCAGGCAGATCAGGCCCTGCCTGCCAGTTAATGCTGCAAGGATGTTTCTGCATTCAATGATTTTATCACACATCGAGTACTGTTTTATCAACTGGTCTCTTTCATATGTCACTACTCTTACACCAATAGAATTACTCTACAAAAAAGCCATACAAGTATTTGATAGGAAACCAATTTCATTTCATCACTGTAATGTTTTAGAAAAACATAACATGCTAAGTTTAGAGCATTTCCAAGTTTTCAAATATACTTGCTTCATGTACAAGGTTCTGCATGGACTTGCCCCTCCCCCATTGAATGAGTTCATCCAACAGAAAGCAGACACTGGCATTACCACCAGGGCCATCAGTAGAGGGGACTGTAAGGTGCCTTTTTGGTATACTACCTTTGCAAAAACTGTGTTCTCTGTTAAAGGTGGTAACTACTGGAATAGCCTACCAGTTGTGATTAGAGAGTGCCCTACATACTCCATGTTCAAGACCCATCTTAAACTGCATCTTAAGGCAAACCAGAACTGTGATAATTTTTTATCTGATTTAGTTTATGCAACTTGTTTATTGTTTTATTGCCGGCCCACACACTGGCCCACACACCGGCCCACATAATGGCCCACACACCGGCCCACATACGGCCCACACACTGGCCCACACACTACACCGGCCCACACACCAGCCCACACACCGGCCCACACACCGGCCCACATTAGTGGCCCACACACTGGCCCACACACCGGCCCACACACTGGCCCACATACTGGCCCACACACCGGCCCACACACCGGCCCACATACTGGCCCACACACTGGCCCACACACCGGCCCACACACTGGCCCACATTAGTGGCCCACACACTGGCCCACACACTGGCCCACACACCGGCCCACATTAGTGGCCCACACACTGGCCCACACACTGGCCCAATTTTTTTTTTCTTTTTTCTTTTCTTTTTTTTCTTTTTTTTGGACCAGCCCACTTTGGTTCCGGCCCATCGGGATTTGTCCCGAACGTCCCGATGGCCAGTCCGCCACTGCCGCGTTGCGAAGGCTATGGCACTCTCGAACAAGTTAGATACTGTTCATAACTCATAAGATCTATTTTCTTTAGTATTCCGTTCATTTTGTATTGTATTTCGTTTACTTCGTAATGTATAGAGGAGTGCAAAATAATATAATCTTTATTGTCATTGTTGGTCCAACGAAATTGAGTTTAGAGCATCACCACATACAAACATACTGAATATAGCATGTATAAATAATAACATCAATAATATAATATCAATGTCCCAAGTGCAATAGTGCTAGTGCAAATAAATAGTATGACAGTCCAGTTGAGTTAATGGATGGACTCGGAGTGATTTCTTGATTTCTAATTTATTTTCTTTTTTTGGACAGCGCGCTAAACTTGACAGTGCGCCGCATTTCGACACACATTTCTGACAAGAGCGCTGTCAGGAGTGCAGAGTGCAGACTGCTCGCAGCCATACATATTGGGCGTGTCTGCGCTGGTATCTCATCGAGCAATGTGCTTCCGTGGATACCTTGCAGACGCAGAGCAGGCTCCACAGATGCAATTTGCTTCGCGCAATCCATTCTCTGTGGATTCCGGCCTTGTACTGCTGTATAGCCAGTGTATACCCGCAGTTGTGTTTTGGAGTTTTGGATTTTTTTTCTTGGGGGGTTATAGGAACAACCGCCTCATGTTAGAACCAAGGTGGTGGTTGGTTTCCAGGTGTGTTGGTAGCGGAGTCTACTCTCGGGGTAGGCCGGGCTTGGCCCCGTCTGCCTGCGAGTGTGCCCTGCACCTTTCATGACGTCCGCCAATCATGTCAGCCTTCTCTGCCTCGGCCTCTCTAGAGGGTCGGATTTTTTTTTGGAGGCTGCGACATGGTGCACAGCATACCATACGCCACTTCCGCCGGGGTGCTGTTTTCAGCAGACCCATTTGGCGCCTGTCTAGTCCGCAGTGCTTCAGGCTCAGGTCGAGTGGCCTGTTGCCTGGATTGAGGGATCGACCTCTTTTGGGGGTTGTCTCCCCGGTGCGCTGCCTGGTCCCGCTGTGGGTGTAGCCTCTTGAGTGCTTCGGGGCGGCGTGCTGTTGGGGGGAAGGGCCTGCTCTTGGATGGGCCCTGTCCAAATACGCTGGCGATGTGGGGGGTAGTGTCACTAGTCAAGTCAAGTCAAGTCAAGAGTTTTATTTGTCACGGCATACAAGTACAGTATACAATGAAATGTGGGTGGTCTTGCCCGCAACGATGTGCAATACAGTGGTACAACATATAATAGAATCCAATAAAAACAACATTGTGCAATAAACAGGTAACAGGTAACGTGGTGGGACATCTCGGTATCTGTACATAGTTATTTACAGGGCATATAGGACATGCTAGGTAGCTTTGGTAGTGCAATACACTGTTACTGTTGTTATACTAATTTAAAGTGACCTTTCCTTTTTGGCCATAAGTGTGGGCGTGTGCGGCATGTTAAAGTGTTAAAGTGGCTGCTAGTGTGTGAGCGTGCGCAGCGTGCGTGTCGTGTGTGTGCTCATGTGTGCTTGTGTGTGGCATTCAATACCATAGTCCCCTCCAAACTCATAGCCAAGCTCAGGGACCTGGGCTTGAACTATGACCTCTGCCAGTGGGTCTTGGACTTCCTGACGGGCAGACCCCAGGTGGTGAGAGCAGGCAACTGCACCTCCTCATCCATCACCCTCAACATAGGGGCCCCCCAGGGCTGTGTTCTGAGTCCCCTCCTCTACTCCCTGTACACACACGACTGTGTGGCTCAGCGGAGTAGCAACACAATCATCAAATTTGCTGACGACACAGTGGTGGTGGGCCTGATCTCTGCCAACGACGAGAGGGCCTACCTGGAAGAGGTCAAGGTCCTGGCGGGATGGTGCCAGGAAAACAGCCTCTCCCTGAACGTCAGCAAAACAAAGGAGATGATTGTGGACTTCAGGAGGTCGGGGGTCAAGGACTACAGCCCCCTCAGCATCGACGGGGCACCGGTTGAGAGAGTCAACAGCTTTAAGTACCTCGGAGCCTACATATCCGAGGACTTGACATGGACCACACACATTGACAGTGTTGTGAAGAAGGCACGACAACGCCTCTACTTCCTCAGGCGCCTAAGGAAGTTCCAAGTCAGTCAGAAGATCCTTAAGAACTTCTACTCATGTACAATAGAGAGCATCCTGACTGGCAACATCACCTCCTGTTTTGGGAATAGCACTGCACAAGACCGAAGCAGACTACAAAGAGTGACACGTTCAGCCGAACGCACAATTGGAGGGGGGCTCCCCACCCTCCAGAACATTTACAACAAGCGGTGCAGGGGCAAGGCTAAGAGAATCATTAAAGACTCCAGTCACCCGAACAACTGCCTCTTTGAACTGCTGCGGTCAGGCAAGCGATACCGGAGTCTCAAGGCGAGCACAGAAAGACTCAGAAGAAGCTTCTATCCCCAGGCCATCAGGCTGCTCAACGAACAATGAACACTACACAACAACAACCATCAAACGCACATAGCACACACATCCACACGCACACACTCACTTTAAACAAACACACTGTAGCACCCACTCCCCACACTTATAGCACACACTCACTTTAAACAAACACACTGTAGCACCCACTCCCCACACTTTATATTTATTGATGAAGGATTGCACTACAACTCGTACACCTTACTGTAAATTGTACCTAAATTGTACCTCATCCCATTTCTGCTTTGCACTATATAGTATTGTACATTAGTACACTGCATAGTATTGTATATTATATGGTAACTCAGTTACGTCTATTCTGCATGTCTATACTAAACACTGTGACCTCATTTTCTACTTCTAATTTACATGCTATACTATGTTATTTGATACTATCTTGTCTAGCACAGTCTCTGGAGCGTAACAGTAAGAAGCATTTTGTATGAAAGTATTCTGTACTTCTGTATGACAACTATTAAAGAAACTTGAAACTTGAAACTTGAAACTTGAACTAGATCAGTGTTCTGTGGCACTCAGTGTTCATTGTTCAAGGCTCTGATGGCCTGGGGGAAGAAGCTGAGCCTAAGCCTATCTGTCCTAGTAGCTGGGGTTCGCAGGCGTCTGCCTGACCTCAGCAGCTGGAACAGGCTGTTATTGGGGTGGTGGGGGTCTTTCATTATTCTGCAGGCTCTGGATTTGCACCTCTAGTGACCGCCTGGTGGGGTCTCGATACTGCGGCGTCGTTGGCCTCACCAGGCCCCCTTTTCCGGGGGGTCCAGTCCCTTCCTGGGGCTGGGTCCTCCTTCGCGCTCCGCTGCTACGGCCTTGCCACGGGGTTGGGTTTTTGCCTTTGACCCCGTGATATTAGGGGTTGTAACAGGGGTTTTGTTTCTTCCCGTTCGTTCCCTAGTGGCATGTGGGTTGCGCGTTTGTGTAGTCATGGGTTCTTCTGTGGGAAGGTAAGTCCCACGGTCTGCTCACCCTGTGTGTTTGAGTTGCTAAACCCCTCTTCGCACAGTCGGATCCGATTCCCTCCCGCCTCCGCTAGGGGGGTCCAGGGGGCTCGGGTCCTCCCCGGTTCTGATGGTTGTGGGGGGCCTCAGCGGGTACATTTGTCGAGCTTCCGCTCTGCTCAGCTCCTGTATTCCAGTAGATGCAGAGCGGAGCTATACGATATATAACGTACGGTTATGTCTATAACCATAGTTATATGAGTATAGTGACGCTCTGCGTCAGACTCACTGAGGACCCTGTGGTCTTCGCCTTGGTGGTGAAAGTCTTGGGAAGGAGCTGTTAGTATGGCCACACCCCTGCTTATGTAGAGGAGCGGATGGGGGTGTGGCCAGGCAAGTGGGTGTATATAGGTGCATGTGAAGATTTATTCAGTGCTAGTACTGATACAGGGATGTATTCCAGTAGACGCAGAGCGTCACTATACTCATATAACTATGGTTATAGACATAACCGTACGTTATATGTTATAGATGTCTCTGCAATGTGGTCTCTTGTCTTCCTTGTATTCTTTTTCATATCCACTAGATCTGTAGGATTAAAGCACTGATATTCAGGATCTAGTAATCTTGAAAAGTCTGAATCTGGATCAGGGTGATCCTATCCTGGATTGCTTTGAAATACCGGGACAAAATATGTCCGAGTTGTCTGATCCTGGATGACAAAAAATGGGATTTAAAAATCTGATCGGATCAGATAGGGATTAAACGTTTTGAACTACTGGGCCCTGGTCATCACACTCACCTGGTCATCATCACACTCACCTGGTCATCACATTCACCTGGTCATCACATTCACCTGGTCATCACACTCACCTGGTCATCATCACACTCACCTGGTCATCACACTCACCTGGTCATCACCACACTCACCTGGTCATCACCACACTCACCTGGTCATCATCACATTCACCTGGTCATCACACTCACCTGGTCATCACCACACTCACCTGGTCATCACCACACTCACCTGGTCATCATCACACTCACCTGGTCATCACACTCACCTGGTCATCACACTCACCTGGTCATCATCACATTCACCTGGTCATCACACTCACCTGGTCATCACCACACTCACCTGGTCATCACCACACTCACCTGGTCATCATCACACTCACCTGGTCATCACACTCACCTGGTCATCACACTCACCTGGTCATCATCACACTCACCTGGTCATCACACTCACCTGGTCAGCACCACACTCACCTGGTCATCATCACACTCACCTGGTCATCATCACACTCACCTGGTTATCATCACACTCACCTGGTCATCATCACACTCACCTGGTCATCATCACACTCACCTGGTCATCACACTCACCTGGTCATCATCACACTCACCTGGTCATCATACTCACCTGGTCATCATCACACTCACCTGGTCATCATCACACTCACCTGGTCATCATCACACTCACCTGGTTATCATCACACTCACCTGGTCATCATCACACTCACCTGGTCATCATCACACTCACCTGGTCATCACACTCACCTGGTCATCATCACACTCACCTGGTCATCATACTCACCTGGTCATCATCACACTCACCTGGTCATCATCACACTCACCTGGTCATCACACTCACCTGGTCATCATCACACTCACCTGGTCACCACACTCACCTGGTCATCATCACACTCACCTGGTCACCACACTCACCCGGTCATCACCACACTCACCTAGTCATCACCACACTCACCTGGTCATCACCACACTCACCTGGTCATCACACTCACCTGGTCATCACACTCACCTGGTCATCACCACACTCACCTGGTCATCACCACACTCACCTGGTCATCACACTCACCTGGTCATCACACTCACCTGGTCATCACCACACTCACCTGGTCATCACACTCACCTGGTCATCACACTCACCTGGTCATCACACTCGCCTAGTCATCACCACACTCACCTGGTCATCACCACACTCACCTGGTCATCACACTCACCTGGTCATCACACTCACCTGGTCATCACCACACTCACCTGGTCATCACACTCACCTGGTCATCACACTCACCTGGTCATCACCACACTCACCTGGTCATCATCACACTCACCTGGTCATCACACTCACCTGGTCATCACCACACTCACCTGGTCATCATCACACTCACCTGGTCATCACACTCACCTGGTCATCATCACACTAACCTGGTCATCACCACACTCACCTGGTCATCACCACACTCACCTGGTCATCATCACACTCACCTGGTCATCATCACACTCACCTGGTCATCACACTCACCTGGTCATCACCACACTCACCTGGTCATCACACTCACCTGGTCATCATCACACTCACCTGGTCATCATCACACTCACCTGGTCATCACCACACTCACCTGGTCATCATCACACTCACCTGGTCATCACACTCACCTGGTCATCATCACACTCACCTGGTCAGCACCACACTCACCTGGTCAGCACCACACTCACCTGGTCATCATCACACTCACCTGGTCATCATCACACTCACCTGGTCATCATCACACTCACCTGGTCATCATCACACTCACCTGGTCATCATCACACTCACCTGGTCATCACCACACTCACCTGGTCATCATCACACTCACCTGGTCATCACACTCACCTGGTCATCACACTCACCTGGTCATCACCACACTCACCTGGTCATCACCACACTCACCTGGTCATCACCACACTCACCTGGTCATCATCACACTCACCTGGGCATCACCACACTCACCTGGTCATCACCACACTCACCTGGTCATCATCACACTCACCTGGTCATCACACTCACCTGGTCATCACACTCACCTGGTCATCATCACACTCACCTGGTCATCACCACACTCACCTGGTCATCACACTCACCTGGTCATCACCACACTCACCTGGTCATCACCACACTCACCTGGTCATCATCACACTCACCTGGTCATCATCACACTCACCTGGTCATCATCACACTCACCTGGTCATCATCACACTCACCTGGTCATCACACTCACCTGGTCATCACCACACTCACCTGGTCATCATCACACTCACCTGGTCATCACACTCACCTGGTCATCACCACACTCACCTGGTCATCATCACACTCACCTGGTCATCACACTCCCCTGGTCATCACCACACTCACCTGGTCATCATCACACTCACCTGGTCATCTCATGGCGTCCTCCATGTTTCCCCTCAGTGGACTACATCCTGTTGGACCCGTCGGAGCGCGAGCGTCTGTCCATCTCCAGCATCCCCAGGCCCGTCCCCCAGAGGCTGATCTGTGCGCCTGTGCCCTGGGCCTCCAGCTACAGGAAGGCCCACCACTGGCAGAGCCAGCACCTGTTCACTGTCAACCACATGATGAGCCTCCTGCAGGACGTCTGGCTCAGCAGGTAACCCCCCCCCCCCGACCAGGTAACCCCCTCTGATCAGGTAACCCCCCTGACCAGGTAACCCCCCCTGATCAAGTAACCCCCCTGACCAGGTAACCCCCCCCCCCTGACCAGGTAACCCCCCCGACCAGGTAACCCCCCCCCCCCTGACCAGGTAACCCCCCCGACCAGGTAGCGTGAATACTTTCGGCAGCCAACATGCCCTTCCGCGTTGCTCTGATTGGCCGAGCGCGCGCATGCGCATGAGCCGCGACGCACTCCTCAGCCAGGCAGGAAGACTAAACTCTGCTTAACGCAATTTATACAAATGGAAGTATTGATTACGCCGTAACAAATCATAAAATAAATATACCGTTAACTGGAATATGTTGTTTCTTTACACATATGTTGGATTATGTAATTGGTTTGTCATGACAAACCAATAAAAAATCGCGAATTAACCGGTGGCTACAACAACACACAGTAACTACATGCATCATTGTTTACAATGAACAGTGGGGCTAATCGAAAGGACTAACCTAAAGTTAGTTGTTCACCAACAATCTACAGACACAAACAAACACAGAACCGGACTGTTATATTAAATTAATTGATTGCTGTTTAACGCGTCCGTGTCCAGTCCTTTCGATTAGCCCCACCGTTCATTGTAAACAATGATGCATGTAGTTACTGTGTGTTGTTGTAGCCACCGGTTAATTCGCGATTTTTTATTGGTTTGTCATGACAAACCAATTACATAATCCAACATATGTGTAAAGAAACAACATATTCCAGTTAACGGTATATTTTTTTTATGATTCGTTACGGCGTAATCAATACTTCCATTTGTATAAATTGCGTTAAGCAGAGTTTAGTATTCCTGCCTGGCTGAGGAGCTTGTTGCGGCTCATGCGCATGCGCATGCTCGGCCAATCAGAGCAACGCGGAAGGGCATGTTGGCTGCCGAAAGTATTCACGCGACCAGGTAGCCCCCCCCCCCCCCCTGACCAGGTAACCCCCCTGACCAGGTAACCCCCCCAACCAGGTAACCCCCCCGACCAGGTAACCCCCCTCCCTGACTAGGTAACCCCCCCCCAACCAGGTAACCACCCCCCCAACCAGGTAACTCCCCCTGACCAGGTAGCCCCCCCCAACCAGGTAACCCCCCCCGACCAGGTAACCCCCCCCAACCAGGTAACCCCCCCCGACCAGGTAACCCCCCCTGACCAGGTAACTCCCCCAACCAGGTAACCACCCCCCTCCCCCGACCAGGTAACCACCCCCTCCCCCTCCAGGTAATGCCCCCCCCCCCCAACCAGGTAACTCCCCCAAAGCACCAAGCGGCGTATGCATTCGGAGAAAAGAAACGTGACGTCATAAAGCAAGCAGTGAATGGTATGAAAAGCCAGGTTCACTGCAGTGCCGCTGAGACCCTCACCTCCTACAGTAGCAACCAGATCAAACCTTTCTGTTGACTGAGTCAGGGGATAGGGTGTCAGATACAGTTACTGAGCAGGTGACAGAGCTCATATGCTCGCCGCTGGACCTCCGTATGAACGTGCATTAGCTGATTGGTCTTCTTTTATCTGTAGGCTACAACAGACTTTGAATTGTTAACGATAGAAATTGTTCATTCATTCAATCTTTATTTAATATGGGAGGATCGTTGAGAGCTCTCATTTACAATGACATTGAGCAATACAACACATGATAAATGCAAAAAAAAAAACGATGTAAAAACAATTCAACATTCATCATCATCATCATCATCATCATCATTTTCGTTTTACGTCCTTTTTTCCCACTACAGTGAGGTTGGACGGGGCGATGACTCCACGCCACTGGGCATGGTTTTGTGCCATGTCTTCATGTATCTCCAGATCCCTCATATCATTTCCCACACATCCCCTCCACGTCTGCTTCGGTCTCCCTCTCGGCCTCCGCCCATCCACAATCATCTCCATAATATTATTATAAACATTTAACATTTTATTTCAAACCTTTATTTAAACTCGAAAGGCAAGTGAGTTTAAAGTCATTTACAGTCACGTTGTTCCATGAGCTAGAGGGGCATCATAGCAAAATGCAGATTTACCCTGTTCAGAGCAAACTCTGAACACTAGAATGGGTTCTATAGGTACAACAATTCCATTCCAATAAGGATATAGTATAAGGAGGTAGCTTACCAATACTGATGAAGTATAAGGAGGTAGCTTACCAATAAGGGCCTTAACATTTTACAAATACCAGTGTTTGTTGCACCTCTCCATCAGCGAGGACCAACCAACCTTCTCATAAAGGACACAGTGATGAGTGTCGTATCCATCATTAGTGATGAATCTGAGGGCAGAGTGATAGACAGAGTCCAGGGATTTAATGGTTGAGGCCGCAGCTAAATTACATCACCATAGCCAATCACCAGAGCTAGTATGATAGGGTCCAGAGCTCCACTCCAGTAATGAAGTGATGTAGGCTGAGAGATCATCAATAATGGCCTTATACAGAAACAGAGGCCAATGCAAGTCACGTCTCTGCTGAGAGGACCACGCAACCTTAGCATATAGAATGATGAGCACCATGACTGTCCCCGGTGATGAGTCTAAGGGCTGAATGATATACAGAGTCCAGGGCCCTCATTCATCAACGTGTTCTACGCACAGATCTGTGCTTACCCTGTGCGTACGATCATTTCTAAGCAAAGAGTGGGATTCATCAATTTCGATTTGAACTTGACTCCGTGCTTACATCTACGCACAGGTCAGACCAGGCGTACCTGGCGCCCAGTGGTAGAATATATTATTACAACAAGGAAATGAGCTTCTGTGCATAATAACACTGGCATGTTCTGTACGAACCGTAGTTCATTATAGTTAATTGTAAAATAGCAACAGTAGTGTAATTATGGTCAAAACCCTATAAATAGCATTTGGAATAATAGATCTTTCTCTCAGAATGAATGCAGCATGGTTTATATAGCGTTATCGGAATATACGGGGTGTAGGCTACTGACTGACTGCGCTCCGCGTAGCTTGATTGATTGATTGATTGAAAAGTTTATTAACAGATTGCAGAATGGGTACAGTACAGTACAGCTCAGTACATACAATTGTTAATTGGGGATGCAGACCAGCTTTCGTCTTGTTTACATCAGGGTCCCCCATTTTCAATTCATCATAAATCATAAAGCTCAACTCGTTATTATTTTGCGCAGACCGCAGAAACACGGGAACGTTTTGATTATATTTAAAAGGCTTTACGTTAAACGAAACAAGTGGAATTTCGAAGCTGTAAGCAGAATACAAGTCATATGAATATAGTGTTCTTCCCCCTTTTTACTGTATAAGAAAGAATAGAAAACGCATTGCAATGACACCAGATAGTGGACAGACTATGTATATGATGGGATTCAAGTTCGCGTTTTTGTTGATCATAGGCATGCTGTCAGAGTATGATATCTTCAAACATTCTAGAACATTTGTCGTCACAGATCATGTCCTAATAGAACATAGGCTACTATGGCATGGATCGTGATTATTGTGTGGACTGTAATTATTACTGTACCGGTACCACCCATTGTGACAACAGCCTTGTGAGTCCCGCACACAAACATGATGGAATTCAAGTTCATGTATTGAAAGGCAGGCTACATCATACATGCAGTGAGATTCATTGTTCTTGTATATGCTCTCTATTATTGTTTATATAGGCTACCCAATACTCAAAATAGATTGTAGTATGCCTCTAGAAATCATATGCAGCAGGTAGAAAATTGACGGGAGATCCATCGCGATTTGGAATAAAATTGAGGGGAACTTTAATCCCTGGGTATTAATCAAACAACACGGGAAAAGGCAGTCATATTCCAGCGCGGTATTTATTAGTGTTTGCGCTGCCCAGGCAGCAATGGTTAATAGATATCATATCCGACATCACCGTAAGTGTACACGTCTGTCAGCCTGTCTCATGACACGCTTCCCTCGGCTTAGTCCATTTTTCCACATTTCATGGGTGTATTCCATTACCGTATATGGTTAATCGGGGCGTTTCTGGTATGCAAATACGTGAAAGCATGCACGAGCCGCGGCGCAGAGCCAAGGTGGGATTCATCATGACAGGTGTGCGTAGAGCCTGCGTACGCACGTGTGATGAATCCCGACTTCCCTGTGCGTACACTAGTTCTACATTCCGTGCTTACGTGTGGAAATAGAACATGTTCTACGCACACATTGATGAATGAGGGCCCAGGGGCTTTAGAGTGGAAGCAGCAGCATGTCTATTGATTGATTGAAATCTTTATTTCGACCATGTAAATAAATACAAACAATATAAATTGATCAAGAAATTTTATGAACAAATAAAAAATAAACAAAAGCAAAACATAACTAAATTTACATGTTCGAAAAGGAGTAGGAAGAAGTATACACTTATTTAATCCTACCCCTTTTCCACTATACTTGTTACGAAGGATCAGATTAAACCGAATATATATATTTATTGATTGATATATATTGCATAATATTTGTATATCGTTTGATATCCCTTGTGTATTCCTTGTACATATACACAGAATATCCCTTTAACCTAGTACAGACCATAATATTTCGTTCTCCTATTGGACAGCGGTCCCTTAGGCGCCATTGCCATACCCCCAAGGTCTGGTTCAAAGTCACCGCCAAAGACTTGCCTGGACATGAACGGCTCTGCGTAAGGATACGAGACAGGAATAGGGCTGGTACTAGTTTGTTCACCTAACGTATAAATACGGCGCAGGTGAATACAGAAGTTAAGTTACCCAATAAGTTGAAGCCTCACCCACGATACAACGTGCGGTGAAGTATGGCCTGTTTGGCCCCAAATAGAGCATTGAGACCGCGTGCGAATTAATAACTGAAGTATCAGAGTTTAACGCTGTACCGTCGAGTTCGACCTATTCTATTAATTCAGTAATAGTCTATTTATGTATAGTGTATCGTGCGGCTACCGTTCCACAGTGACCAGCATCACCAACGTTTCCTCGTACCAGCTAGTGTGCTTATCCAGGCTGGGCTGCTTACCCTGGCGCTTTCACCCGAGGAGCCCTAGACGAGGACCGTGTGGACATGTACACTGGATGATCTACCCGACGACTACATAGCCCTTTTCGGCTGGATTATATTTGCTTTGGTCCTGTAATTGATGGAGCGGAGAATCGCCTACACCCACAATTGTGTGGGATTTACCCTGTGAGGAGCAACGTCGAGCCCGCCTCTCAGAAGCCTGAGGCTGGCTAGCTTTCTTCCATGCGGAGCTGCATGCCACGGAGAACAGCTGTTATTCGTCTGCGGATCAAGAGATTATTGCACCGTCTCCTGTACTTGGAGTCTCTCTATTCATCGTTGACCCAGACTCTACTACCGACAAATCCTCTCCCCTTGCTGGCCTACAACCGGAGGGACCCTACCAGTATCTCCCGCTGCCTTACTAGAGTACCATAGATATAATTCCTAAGATTCAGGTTGTATTCATTATCTCCTGCGTAATATGAGAATGGACATACGTTATTGATTTGCTTACGCACATTCCTTTGCCTTATAAGCGCACCCTACGTAAAGTATTGTTATATATACTATCATTGCTGCTAATAAATATTCTTAAACCCAGTTTTGTGTGGAACCGTGTCATTGTGGGAAGTGTTCATCTAAGATACCTGTGTACTGTATGGCCAGTAGTAATGTACATAAGACAGTAGTGGTTTAATGACACCATACTTATATAATACAGTCAGGGAATTGTACCCCTCAGTTACAATACTCAATGAGTGTACTCATTTAAAACATTACAAAATAAATATACGTATATGCAAAAAAAAATATGTAAAACATGAACGAAATAAAATAAAAATGTAAACACCCGTGAATGTCAAATCCCGTCCTCATCCCTGTACCTCGTGAACATCATTTCTTTATAATAAGCCAGTCTATAAAGTATGTATGATGTTATATATGATAATATAATATATCATATTATGATATTGCTTCCGTCTTTCAGCTTCTCGTCCCTGCGGTTCGTCTGCCTGGAGGACCTCTTCTCCTCCGACCTTCCTCTCCTTCCACGAGAGTTTGAAGAGCTGGTCCAGAGACAGTGTCAAGCCACCAGAGACCAGCTGCTGCAAGGGTCAGTATGTTGAAGAGCTGGTCCAGAGACAGTGCAGAGCCACCAGAGAGCAGCTGCTGCAAGGGTCAGTATGTTGAAGAGCTGGTCCAGAGACAGTGCAGAGCCACCACAGACCAGCTGCTGTAAGGGTCAGTATGTTGAAGAGCTGGTCCAGAGACAGTGCAGAGCCACCAGAGACCAGCTGCTGCAAGGGTCAGTATGTTGAAGAGCTGGTCCAGAGACAGTGCAGAGCCACCAGAGACCAGCTGCTGCAAGGGTCAGTATGTTGAAGAGCTGGTCCAGAGACAGTGCAGAGCCACCAGAGACCAGCTGCTGCAAGGGTCAGTATGTTGAAGAGCTGGTCCAGAGATTGATTGATTGAAAACTTTATTAACAGATTGCAGAATGGGTACAAACAATTGTTAAAGGTCCCATGTTTTGCTATTCCTTTCACTCTTTGGGCAATTTTACACAATTCCTGTGAGTCTATGGAACACATCTGTAAGTATTTTTTCAAAATAATTCATTGTTTTGCATTTCTAATCAAGTACTCTAAAGCAGCATCTTTCCACTTCAAGATTTCAAGCTGTTTTGGGCCGGGCTCCGCCCATACTCGCAAAGTGCTTTGAGTGACAGTCACCAACCAACGTTACATCCAGCCTGTTTGAAAATACTAGAATCCAACATAGTCTGGTGAAAACGCACCTTATGTTATGGATGGATCATCACCGTTTGTCCTCTTCCTCTTCGTAATAATATTCAATAGTTCGCTCTAGGCAATCGCCATTGTAGGTGAAGTAGTAAAGGCTTCTGTTCTGGTTCTGATAAGATCAGAACTGCCTGGATCGTCCTCTGCGTTGTGAATGGTTCCCCTAAAAACCTTTGTACTACCAATAAGACCAAATGGTCTTGTTTCACGACCAGCGGATCAGCAGGAGAAATGGAGGAGAAGGTGTATAACAGCAGCTGTTTAATCAAAGTTAAGAGTGTATACAAATTACAATGAAAAATGGATTCTGCAATGATATAAGGGTACTCAAGTACTAAGCCACCGACCCCTTATATCAGACTAATATTAAAGTAGAGTTGATACGTTGTTGATGGGCTTTGTTCTATGGCTGATGAACAAAGCAAAGTCTGTTCTCCCTCCAAAAAGTTATTTTGTCTCTTGAGTCTCCTCTGCCGCGTCGTCTTGCTGTGTGATAACGGTGAGATGTTGTCCTTGTGGTTCCGTGTCAGAGTCTTCTCCCACCGTCACAACCCCCACCTCTTATAGCAAAAGCCTGGAGTCTCTCGTGATGTCACCAGAGTGACATCACTAGACGTGTTCCTCCAATCCCAGGCCGGCACCGAGTATTTGAAAACGGAGGAGGGCCCATTTCCCTTGTTTTTCAACCAAAGAACAACCATCGTCTAACTAACATAATAATTTGGTTATTGATCTCACAATATATCTATTCGAATTGCAATTGATTACATAAACACAGAGATATCATAATTGACCACATTCTGTTACCTTTAAGCCTAGTTTCAACCTAAGTGAAACTAGTCTTACAATGCAGGGGATCAAGCTTTCATTGAATATCTACATGAGGCCTAATCATTCTTTTACCTTACATCAATATCTCTTTTATACAGTTTAGTATGCAACACAGTTAAGTATTTTCCAATGTAGTTTCAAACGTGGCCTAATTTCAAACTCTATGATTCCCAGCCATAAACCTGGCATATTTCATATCATTTAATTCAGAATTATTACCACAATATAACCAGGCCTATTTGTAGTTCATATCAAACTAATCTAAGTGTATTACTAGACATTTTGAAAATGTACTTAGTGTTAAGCAAGGCAGGAGCAAGCCAGGTGGTCACATGAAAATGCCGGTGCGTCTGTTGTTGACCTGGGACACCCGATCCTTCTTTGAAGTGAGATAACCAACTGTTCTCAAGGAGATGTTAAGACCTGCGTGACCAGTATCCTGTCTTGCAGCTGCCAACAGATAAATGCAAATTACCTCCTGTGGTGCTCCCCCGGTCTCTGTTAACACACACACACACTCTCTAAGCTTGTCCCTCTGGGCATATCAGGTTTAATGATATTGACATGTTTTTACAAGACTAAAACACATTAGTTTGATTTGAACACCAGTTTCAGGCAAAATATAGATCTATGGTTATCAAAATACTACTGCATAGGCAATCGGCCAGCTGTAGTCTGGACTCTGGGGAGCTCTCAACTCGGCGACAAATAATGCCTCGGCCAGTGTTGTGTCGAATTCGGACTCCCTGGCAGAATCCGACTCCCCCTCGCATGAACGCGCATACACTATCAGATTTCTGTCATAAAACGATAAAGCGGACAGAAATGCGGGAACGTTTTGATTATATTTAAAAGGCTTTGACATTGTAAAGACGAAATAAGTGGAGTTTCGAAGCTGTAAGCTGAATACAAGTCATAGGAACACCCACGTTCTTCCCCCTTCCTACTGTATAAGAAAGAGGAAAAATCGCAAAACCGTCAAACGCTACAGTAAAATAGTAACGTTAATACACTATTGACACATGTGCAGACAGTTGACAGTTGCTGGGTAATGCTTTGACAACTTCTGTCTATAATAAATATAACCCCGACAGTGAATCAATGACTAATTGCGACATTTGTACTTACTGATTCGATATTTTCTTTTCGGGTCCCGAATACTCGATTACTGAGTACAGCTCCCTTCTTTAGTAACATCCTGGAAATCATCCTGGAAATCATCCCAACATTATAATGTCCTTGATTCTCAATGTCCTCCTTGCAAAAATGTGCCGTACACATTCGGCGGGTCTCCAAAAACAAAACAAACTTGGCCCATTGCTGGCGGATCACGACATCATCAGGAAATGAATGCAAGTACGTATTCGCTGCTTGGCAGTCAGGAACAGCACACCATATCTTGCCCGTTTTGCTCATAACGTTTTTAAATGCTAACCCAATGCTAACTAACTGTTAAACTTCAATTCCACGCATTTGCTTGCGTACTGCAATAAATAATGGTTGAGCGTGCGGCGCGGTGGTTACAAACATAGAGGGGGCGTTACTGCAGATGAGAATTCTTTCTACGTCAGCAAAACAGTCAAATTCGAATGGCTTAGTTCAGTGTGGGAGCATCTCCTGAGATCTGAACTGGAGGAGTGTGCCAAAATGAGAATTAGAGAAATAGACATTGTTGATACAACCCCAGATTGCTAGAAACAATGCTAGACACTGGAAAAGGCCATTTATAAGACATGGGACCTTTAACACTTTGAGTGCCAGCAGGGGGCGCACGATTTAGCGCTTGAGTGCCAACGCTCTATTCAATGAGAGGGCGACATTTGCGAACGCATAAACTATATCTTAAATTATGGCTATGTGTCTAATACGCCTGTCGCTTATCAATGACTTGCTTGCAGTCAACATTGTCGAAACGGATTGTTTTTTCATCGGTACATTTTAGTTTTATACCATTTTGAAAAACGCTCGTTTTTAGAAATTTCCAGAAAAAAAAGTGATTCTGCAGGAAATGCCCTTTACTGGAATACACAAAAAACATTGTAATTTTTCTGCCTATTTATGAATAGTTTTCAAATAAACGCTGAAAAATCGATTATCTTATTTCCTGATCAGCACACACACACTCACACACACACACACACAAACACACATATGGGACACGTTGATATATCTGTGAAAAAAGCTCTGATTACCCCAAGACTGGTAAAATAGATTCCTTACCTCAGATCAGATGTTCTCCAAAAAGATTATTCCAATTCCTGATCGTCATTCCAAATATCGATTGCGTTTATTGATCCAATGCTGGGTGCTTGAAACACATATTCCACGCTATTCTGAGGGACCACAAAGACTGCAATCGGCTCGGATTACATGCCTGACAAGTACCTGACAACTTTTGGGGTGTAAAAAAAATATATATATATTTATTTTTTATTTTTTATTTGTTTTGCTCTGCGCAGTTTTGGCGCCCTCCTCTATATCTGCAACCATTATTTTTACATAAAGAAATTCTAACATAAGGGAAAATGAGCCAAAAATCTAAAACGGTCGGTCGGTCTGAGCATCAGCTTTAGGTGTTCACAGTCTTTCTTTCTTCTTAATTTTCTTTGAAAGATTATTTGCACATTATTTTATTGTTTGTTATTGTTATTATTATTATTATTATTATTATTATTATTATTATTATTATTATTATTATTATTATTATTATTATTATTATTATTATTATTATTATTATTATTATTATTATTATTATTATTATTATTATTATTATTATTATTATTATTATTATTATTATTATTATTGTTGTGTGTTAGCTAAGTTGTTTATTTGTTTTAATTCTTTAGTGTGCACTTTACATTTATTCTTAGCTCTTGTTCTTGCTTGTAAAAAATAAAGGTGCAGTACTTTACTGTATAACTGTTAACCCTTTCACTGCCACACGATGGAGGGTTAAACCCCTTTATTATCACACAACCGACGGTCGTTTTCTGTTTTGATTTTTTTGGGGGGGGGGGGGGCTCAGTGGTGAACCTCGCCTAGGGCGCCAAATGTGCTAGGTCCGCCCCTGGGTGTATCAAACTCAAACATTATGTAAACATTAATAACATTAATAATAATAATAATAATAATAATAATAATAATAATAATAATAATAATAATAATAATAATAATAATAATAATAATAATAATAATAATAATAATAATAATAATAATAATAATAATAATAATAATAACATTAATTAACATTAAAGGGGAACTATCTTATAAATGGCCTTTTTGAGTGTTTAGCATTGTTTCCTAGCTATGTGAACTTATATTAATATGATCTATGTCTCAAAATTCTCATATTGGCGCATTCTTCCAATTCTCCTCTCACAATATTCACCCTCACTGAACTGAGTCGTTTGAAAATGTGCCTATATGTGATGTCATATAGTCACTGCTGCATGTTAATGTTGAGATAGACGACGACGCTCCGCAGTGGTTTAGGTGGCACCTGCAGCCCAGGCTCAAAACAGCTCGAAATCTTGAGGTAGAAAAATGCTGTTTTTGAGGACTTGATTAGAAATACAAAACAATGAATAAAAAAAATATATATATTACAGAGGTGTTCCATAGACTCACAGGAATTGTGTAAAAGTGCCCAAATAGTGAAATAAATAGTAAAATAGTTCCCCTTTAATAGTCAAATGTATATCAGCAAATACATTTACGTCCGTGCAGTGTGCAGTGTGAGTGCTGCAGGGATCTATCAAAGTCCAATCAAACAGATGACCCCGCTGTTCTTGCAGGTACAAAACGGATACAGGGAGAAGGTACATCTCAGAGAAATCGGTCTGTTCATTCCAAGTGGTTCAAGGACCACAGATGGCTAACGTTTTGCCAAACAAGAGCAAAACTGTTCTGTACACAATGTTGTCTTTGGACAATGAAAGGACTCGGTTCTGGTTTAAGCAAAACCAACGAGAATGCATTTTCAGTGCTTGGATTTCAAAATTGGAAAAACGCTGTACATGCCTTTAAAAAACATGAGAGTAGCAAATACCACAGAGATGACTTCCGGCTCTCGACATGAACGGTTGCAGAATACCCAGCTCGTGTTGTTCCCATGGATACCAACAACAAAAAACAGCAAAAAGAAGATATACAGGAATATTTGCGCATTTCTTGCTCGCCATACTGTGGATTACAGACGTGTGCCTGAATTCAGCACAGAATCGTCAGGAAACGGCGCTGGAAAGCAACAAAAGCGAAAATCTACAGTCCCATTGTGACTTTTACCTGTTGAATGGCTCGGAGAGGAAACATCCGGCTATTGGAGCGGCAGCTATTCACAGACTGCTGACGGCGAATCCCGAAAGAAAGCAACTACCCCCGACAGGCAAGTTTGATAGAAAATCGATGTTTCTATTGTATTTGCTCCTGTCTGGAGACATTCACCAAAACCCGGGACCTGTTGTAACACGCCGACAGGCGAAGAATCAACGGCTCATCCTCACACCGTCGCCGGCCGACGACAGCGTCAACAACATCAACACAGCTTCCACTACAGCCAGCGGATGCACCAACCGACCAGCAGGCGGCGACATCCCCTCACCGAAGCCCATGCAGAGGAGCCGAGAGGCGAGAGGGAGAGAGCTTGTAAACATGGGACACTTATTATTTTTTACAAAATGGCTGCAAGTGACGACAGGTGGCAGCAGTGTAGATTAGACCGTTATCACAGGAAGTCAGACCGTTGCGACCCGAAGAAGAATAACAGCAACACGACCGGATAAAGCTCAGAGCTCAGGGGAGAGAGTAGACTGATGCACCGAGGCGGACCGAGGGTGTCAAATCAACTTAGCCAGTGTCTCTTGATTGCCCACTCTGTGGCTTTTGTCTCTGGAACAAAAGGTTTGCAAATCTTCTGTGGATAAAACAATACAAATGCAGGAATGTGTAAATGTGTTGGTTGGTGAACAGCCGTTTACTCTGCACCTCCACTGTCCCCTCCTGCCATTCCTCCACGGATAGCATGCCTTCACTGACGCCCAATTTCCTGAATGCGATTTATACATATAAATTGATCCGTTTTAAAAGTTGTCGTGAATTGTCATGGTATGACAAATACAGTTACTGGTAACTCGCAGGTATTGCAGAGATATTGAGGAAAAACACAAAATCGCATTGGCTTTTTTTCTATCTCATTTTTCTCTGTAGAATGAATGAATGAATGAAAACTTTATTTAACAGATTGCAGAATGGGTACAATACAGTATGGCTCAATACAGACATACAGACATACAACACAGACATAATAGACACACACACTGTTCCAAAAATGATATTCCCATTTCCCACTGCTAAATTAATGACCATAGGTATTTTTTATATCTTTTTCAGGAACATGGCATGTCTTTTTTTATCATGCATATCCTGTTACCTATATTTTTTAGCATTTTGCACAATCAATGCGGGCGTGACCACCTGCATTTCACTGTATGTGACAAATAAACCTCTTGATTCTTCTTGAGTTGTCGTATTAATATGTAGCCTACAGTGATGAAGGTATAAAGACACTGGTAATACATTGATTGATTGCTAACTTTAACAGATGGGTACAATACAGTATTGTGCAATACACAATTGTTAAGGGGATGCAGACCAGAGAAGGACTTCTTTCCCCATTTTCAATTCATCATAACATTTATGTATGAATTGTAAGATTTCAATAAATATGAACATGTTAATGCTACTACTACATAAACTGAATTTATACTGAATTTGTCTTACACTTAATGCAGGGATGTTCACAGCATTTCACTTTCAACCAGGTATCTGATTAATTTAATGTAGCAACTAGTTCACCCAGTCCTTGTTGGACTGATAAGTGGTTGCCTAGTGGAGATTTAGGATTCACTGACTGTAGACTGTAAGAAAAAAATGGATGGGGAGAGCATTCCAAAGTCTGGGTGCGGCAGAGCAGAAGGCGCGATCGCCCATGGAGTGCAGCTTAGTCCTGGGGGCTTTGAGGAGGTAGGCTGTGCTGGAGCGGAGGGATTGTGAGGAGGACTGGGGGGTGAGGAGTTCCTTGAGATAGACAGGGGCACCACCGTGTACGCACTGGTGAGTGAGGAGGGACACCTTGTACTCAATTCTGTGTTCCACGGGGAGCCAGTGAAGGGATCTGAGGGTGGGGGTGATGTGATCATATTTGCGCACCCTCATCAGGATCCTAGCAGCGACATTCTGGATGGTTTGCAGTTTTTTAATGCTTTTACTAGGGATCCCGATGAGGAGTGCATTGCAATAGTCCAGCCTGGAGGAAACAAAAGCGTGGACGAGTTTCTCGGAATCTGCCAGGGTGAGTGAGGGGCAGAGTTTAGTGATGTTTCGGAGGTGAAAGAAAGAGGTCTTGCAGAGGTGTTTGATGTGTGTATCATATGTGAGGTGGGGGTCCATTTTCACGCCCAAGTTGGTGACAAGGGTAGAAAGGGGAATGTCCTGACCGGAGAAGGAGATGGTGGTGATGGTGGTTGACCGGACCTGGTGTGGGGTACCGATCAGCATGGCTTGTGTTTTGGAACTGTTGACCTGGAGAAACCTGTGGTTCATCCACGCCTTAGTCTCCTCCAGGCAAGCGGTCAGTGTGGGGGGTGATGAAGGTGATGATGGTGTGATCCGGATATATCCGTGCCGGCCGATGATGCGGCCGAGGGGGAGCATGTACAGGGTGAACAGCAGGGGGCCGAGGACGGATCCCTGGGGGACACCGCAGGTGACAGGATGGTTTGGAGGATGTTGCGCCTCCGAGGGAGACACACTCAGTCCGACCAGCCAAGAGGGACTGGAATAAGCCAAGGGCTAGGTCGCGGAGTCCGACATTGGAGTGGAGACAGTCCAGTAGAATGGGATGATCCACCGTGTCGAAGGCTGCCGATAGGTCGAGAAGGACCAGAATGGATGGGGTTCCAGCATCCGCCGCCATCAGTAGATCGTTGGTTACCCTGACCAGGGCTGTCTCTGTACTGTGCGCAGAGCGGAAACCAGACTGGAACTTCTCGAAGATGTTGTTGTCTCTGAGGTGTGCTTGGAGCTGCTTCGCAACTACCTTCTCCAGCACCTTGTAAAGGAACGGGAGGTTGGAGACCTACTCTAGCGAGGCCTTTAACCTTGAACTGGAGAGCCTGGACTGGTCAGATGAGCTCAATGGTACACTGGTTGAAGAAACCTGGCTTGGCTTCAAAACCAAATTCTCAACAATACTAAACAACATGGCCCCCCTAATAACCACCAGGGTAAAAAATCGCACTGAGCAGTGGATGCACACTGAAATACTGACCGCTATGAATGCTCTGAGTTGCATAAAAGTCAGTCAAAGCTTACCAAAAGCACGAGCAGTGAACTCCAAGCCCACGTGACTGAACTCAAACTAGAAAGAAACAGACTAAGAAATGACGTAAACTCCATGATAAAAACTGCTAAAAAAAATTTCATCAATGACAAAACTGAGGGAAACAAAAATAAACCATGTGAACTTTGGAAACTACTCAATAATCAACTAGGCTACAGTAAAAAAAC
Organism: Notolepis coatsorum; assembly: GCF_963971535.1. NCBI lineage: Eukaryota > Metazoa > Chordata > Actinopteri > Aulopiformes > Paralepididae > Notolepis > Notolepis coatsorum. The sequence goes on from NC_140169.1 coordinate 64,890,561, forward strand.
TCAAAACCAGGTTCTCAAACATAAACATAAAGATGGACAGCACGCTCATCACAGACAAACTGGATGTAGCCAATTACTTAAACACTTTCTTCACAAACATAGCCACAACACTGGTAAACAAACTACCCTCCCACTCAGGGCAGTATGGGGTAGAACACATAGTAGCATACTACAAGAACCTAGGCGTTCACAAAGACGATTTCAAACTGGAAATGGTAACTACAGATGAGGTACTCAAAAAACTGAGCGCCCTCCAACCGAACAAGGCCACTGGCCATGACAACATCCCCTCCAAATTCCTCAGAGACTCAGCAGCCGCCATCACCCCAGTCATCACACACATAATAAACCTCTTCATAAAACAGGGACACGTCCCCAAGGACTTCAAAATTGCGAGAGTAACACCCCTGCACAAAAAGGGCAGCAAATTAGACCCAGGCAACTACCGCCCTGTTTCTATCCTTACATCCATCTCGAAAGTCATGGAAAAAATAGTATACGAACAGGTCGAAAAGTACCTTGCGGAAAAAAATCTAATCTACGAATTCCAATCTGGCTTCAGAACATCCCACTCCACTGACACATGCCTTCTCTATTTGAACGACCACATCAAGCAAGAGGTGGACGTGGGCAAATACTGCGGCATGGTCATGCTAGACCTACAAAAGGCTTTCGACACTGTCAATCACACCATTCTGATTGACAAGCTAAAAGCAATTGGTTTTGATAGTTTATCAGTGAGCTGGATACAATCCTACCTGGAGGGGAGAGAACAGATGGTGGAGGTAAACGGTACCCTATCCCCCCCCCTCACAGTGAACTGTGGTGTTCCACAAGGAAGCATACTAGGACCGCTACTGTTCCTAATTTATGCAAATGACATGTCGTCAGCTTGTGACTGCAACTTGTTCCTGTTTGCGGACGACTCAGCCCTGCTGGTCTCTGACAAGAACAAGTTACAGGTTGAAAAAACCCTCAGCTCGGAACTAGGCAAAATCTGCATATGGCTCGCCGACAACAAACTATCATTACACATGGGCAAAACAGAGTCCATTCTCCTCAGTTCAAATAACAAACTCAGCAAGACCAACGGCTTCTCAGTTACAGTGGGTGACAATATTTTCACAAGGAAAGATCAAATTACCTACCTGGGTTCCATCCTAGAGGCTAATCTTTCCTGTGACAAAATGGCATCCAATGTAATAAAAAAGGTCAACCAACGAACTTGATTCTTGTACCGGATCTCCTCTCTGGTAAACAAGAATACCCTGAAGACTCTGGCAGGAGCACTCATTCAAGGGTACTACGACTATGCTTGCACCTCATGGTACCAAAGCACCTCAAAGGCACTAAAAACCAAATTACAAACATCTCAAAACAAACTAGTCAGACTACTGCTTGACCTGACTCCTAGAACCCACCTCACCCCTGCCCACTTTGCCAACCTAGGATGGCTTAGAGTAGACGACAGAGTACAGCAACTTGCATTGGGCCTGGTCTACAAGATACACTACACGACCAAGGTACCCATGTACATGTCAAAATACTTCCCAAAGGTCAGTGAATACCATGATCACAACACCAGAGGGAGCTCCACAAATCATGTAAAACCCAGATTCGGCTCAAACAAGGGACTAAACACGTTTTGCAATTATGCCACATCAATGTGGAACGCCCTACCCAAAGCTGTAAAGGAATGTGAATCACTACCCACTTTCAAAAATACCCTCAAAGAACACCTACGGGAGACTGCAATTCGAAACTGGCCCCTACAAATGTCCTAACCCAGTTGTACAGTAAAGACCAAGTATGGCCTTGTCAGTATTCCAATGTACAGTGCCCCCCCCCCCTACCCAACCCCCCCCCACCTCCAATGTACAGCCCCACCCAACCCCACCTACCCAACCTCCTCCAATGTACAGTTTCTATGTCAAATGTATGTCAGTATTCCAATGTACAGTGTAGTGTCCCCCCCCCCCCCCACCTCCAATGTACAGCCCCACCCAACCCCACCCCACCTACCCAACCTCCTCCAATGTACAGTTTCTATGTCAAATGTATATACACTCTTTTTCTGGATTTTTTTTAGTATCACAAACAGTACTGTATTTGCAAATCTGGTATGTCATAAATGTATAGATGTAGCAGTACTGTCTATCTGTATGTCGTGTGTGTCATATGATGAATTGAAAATGGGGGACCCTGATGTAAACAAGACGAAAGTCTTTCTCTGGTCTGCATCCCCTTAACAATTGTACTGTACTGTACCCATTCTGCAATCTGTTAATAAACTTTTCAATCAATCAATCAAGGCCATGGACTACCACCAGGTACACGTTTCCTACCAATGCCCTACCAACTTTTGGAGTGTAAAAAATAAATAATAATAATAATAATAATAATTTATAATTTAATTTTTTTTTAATTAATTAATTAATTGGCCATACCTATTCCAAATGCGTTCCACGGTCCATGACGGCACGGCCAACCCGGGTTCGATTCCCGGACCCGGCGTTCTTTGCCGAATGTCTTCCCCTGCTCTGTCTCCCATTTCCTCCTCTCCCTCTCTCTCTACCGGACTGCCCGGTAGTAAAAACGCAATAAAATCTACAAAAGAATTCATCTAAGGCATTAAAGGATTGGTCGAAGATTACAGGTGTAAATGACTTATGGCGATTACTTAATCCCACGACCCGAAAGTACTCTTGTCGATCTGCGAGACATAATACATTATCCAGAATAGATTATGTCTTTGCATCACAGAGAATATTTGATAATTATGAAGTGGAAATGATACCCAACGCACTATCAGATCACTGTTATTTACTCCTTAAAGGTACATTTGGTATACTATCCTCCCGAGCCCCAAGATGGCGATTTAACTCGATGCTGCTTAATAACAAGGAATTCATTACACAACTAAAAGAAGCTCTTATAGTATTCCAACGGGAGAATGCAAACTCGGTGCAAGACCCCAGAATATTATGGATGTCGGTAAAGGGAATGATCAAAGATTTCACGGATAGCTTTTCCTCCAAAATGCGCAAGAATCAATGCACAAAACTGGCTGAGCTGGAAACGCTTTACTCAACGTTATTTAATTCTCTAAAATACAACAACTCAACTCGACTAGAGAATCAAGTTAACGTACTAAAAATAGAGATCAATGCCATATACAGACAACAATCGGAAATACAAATACGCAGCACAAGACAACAGCAGTACTCCCATGGTTCCAAACCTAGTCACCTATTAGCCATGCGATTAAGAATTAATGCAAAATTTGCAGATATAACTACCATTAGAGCACAACAAGTACTTGAAACAGACCCTGTAAAAATAAACGATACATTCAAAGAATTCTACTCCGACTTATATAAATCAGAAACGACCTTCGATCAAAACAAAATGGACACATATCTTAATCAAATTATTCTCCCTAAACTTTCAGAGGATGACGCTAAACAGTTAGAAACACCGATCACACTAGAGGAACTCAAGAAGGCCATAACCGCAATGCAAAGTGGTAAGGCCCCTGGAAGAGACGGTATCCCATCAGAAATGTACCTTTCTTGTTGGGACATAATTGGACCCTTATTACTAAATATGATCTTATACTCAGTCAAGGAGGGGAACTTCCATAAGAATGACAATATTGCACTCATAACAGTCCTCCTTAAAAAAGACAAAGACCCCAACGAGAGCGGTAGTTATAGACCTTTAAGCCTCCTCGGAACCGATATCAAACTGTACTCTAAGGTATTAGCCATCAGATTACAAAAGCATATGACGTCTTTAGTTCACCCGGACCAAACTGGCTTCATAAGAGGCCGCCTGATCACTGATAACATAAGACGAATACTGCACATACTAGATGCCGACAAGGATGACACCATACCTAAGGCGATGCTATTCCTGGATGCTATGAAAGCCTTTGACAGGCTAGAATGGTCGTATCTATGGGCAGTATTAGAAAGGATGGGGTTAGGAAAAGGATTCATTGATATGATTAAAGTATTATTGTTACGAAGGATCAGATTAAACCGAATATATATATTTATTACTTGATATATATTGTATAGTATTTGAATATCGTCTGATATCCTTTGTATATTCTTTGTACATATACACGGAATATCCCTTTTACCTAGTACAGACCATAATATTTCGTTCTCCTATTGGACAGCGTTCCACTAGGCGCCACGGCCATACCCCCAATGTCTAGTTCAAAGTCACCGCCAAAGACATGCCTGGACATGACCGGCTCTGCGCAAGAATACGAGACAGAAATAAGGCTGGTACTAGTTTGTTCACCTAACGTATAAATACGGCGCAGGTGAATACAGAAGTACTGTTACCCAATAAGTTGAAGCCTCACACCACGATACAACGTGCTGTGAAGTGGGCCCGTTTTGCCCTGAAATAGAGCCTTGAGACCGCGTGCGAATTGATAGCTGAAGTGTCAGAGTTTAACGCTGTACCGTCGAGTTCGACCTATTATATTATTAAGTAATAGTCTATTTATGTATAGTGTATCGTGCGGCTACCGTTCTACAGTGACCAGCATTACCAACGCTTCCTCGTACCGAGCTAGTGTGCTTATCCAGGCTGGGCGGCTTAACCTGGTGCCGTCATCTGAGGAGCCCTAGACGAGAACCGTGTGGATATGTACACTGGATAACCTACCCGACGACTACAGAGCCCTTTTCGGCTGGATTATATTTGCTTTGGTCCTGTAGCTGATGGAGCGGAGAATCGTCTACACCCACAATTGTGTGGGATTTACCCTGTGAGGAGCAACGTCGAGCCCGCCTCTAGGACGCCTGAGGCTGGCTAGCTTTCTTCCATGAGGAGCTGCATACCGGAGAATAGCTGTTGTTCGTCTGCGGATCAAGAGATTATTGCACTGTCTCCTGTACCTGGAGTCTCCTTATTCTTCGTTGACCCGGACTTTCGTTACCGACAAATCCTCTCCCCTGCTGGCCTACAACCGGAGGGACCCTACTAGTATCTCCCGCTGCCCTACTAGTGTACCATAGATATAATTCCTATGATACAGGTGGTATTCATTATCTCCTGCGCAATATTCTAATGGACTTACGCTCTTGACCTATTCATGCACATTCTTCGCCTTACAAGCGCGACTCTAAGTAAAGTAATGTAATATAATATTATTGCTGCTAATAAATATTCTTCTAAACGAGTACTTGTGTGAAACCGTGTTATTGTGGATGTGTTCATCTCATATACCTGTGTACTGTATGGCCAGTAGTAATGTACATAAGACAGTAGTGGTTTAATGATACCATACTTATTCAATACAGTCAGGGAATTGTACCCCTCAGTTACAATTATACAAAGACCCATCGGCCATGATTACAACAGGCACAATCATCTCCAAAATCTTTCCGGTATCACGCTCTGCCAGACAGGGTTGCCCTCTTAGTCCCGGACTATTCAATCTATCATTAGAGCCTTTAGCACAATATATAAGACAATCCCAATCCATAGAACCAATCGTAATCAAGGGCACACAACAAAAAATTTGTTTATATGCGGACGACGTAATATTGTTCATGCAAAACCCCAACACCACATTGCCTCATCTGCTCAAGTTGATTGAGGACTTTGGTGATTTATCAGGATTTAAGATAAATTGGCCGAAGTCGGCTTTCCTTCCACTCAACACCCCTGCAAAAAAAGATATAACCCTCCCAGGAGAGATACCGATGGTAAAACATTTTAGATGCTTGGGAGTGGAAATATTCCCCACCATAAGACAAACGGTGAAGCACAATTACACAAAAATCCAAAACAAAATCAAAGACGACCTTGATAGATGCGCAAAACTTAAAAACACAGTACAAGCACGGATATCAATAGTTAAGATGGATGTTGTTGAGCACCTATCGTAAACCGAGGCCAGATTGATTATCCCATAACTCTTTAGTCCGAATCCCAGCTTCAAGCAGCGTCCCGCGAAGCGTGGGACATCTAGGACTCAATTTGTCTATAACGTTCAGGGCTTAAACTCAGCAGACCTCGGCTCACACACAGGAACCCCCCGTCCCCTCCATTAATACAGTTGATTAAATGGAGTTGCGGGGTATATTTTTATTCTATTTGCACTGGGAAGGACTCTCTATATTCAGAGGAGGTCCATTTCCCTAATCCGTTACACAACTTATCACTATATGGCTTTACTTGATAATCCCATTACACAGAATCCACCTTTAGTCCTTAATGCATAATCATAAGTCTCCTTTTACTCCGTAGGGATAAAGCCTATTGTTATAGTTATATCCCCATTATAGCTAGGGATAAAGCCACTTATTCTATTTTACATCATTAATCAAAAATGCATGGGGTGAAGTTACAAGGCCAAAACACATTTCATGCTTACCCGGTCGTCTGGTCAGAAGAAAGGATACCAATCATATTTATAAAGAGGTAATTTTAATTAGAAAAAGCTAGTTACAAGAAGAGACTGAAGTGGAAAAGTGTCCATTTCAGTTAAAATATGCACAGAACAAAACATCTCATCTCTGCACGGCTTGTGCCCCGTGTCTGGCAGCATTCTTCTCATCTCTCAAAAAAGTCTGGCTCTTGCCTCGGCAACAGTCTCTTTTATTTGACATTATACCATATTCCTGATTGGTCGAAGAACAGTGATGTCACAGGGTCGTCATTTAGTTTAGCAAACCGACATACAGTACATAATTCGTTATGAACTCCTCCTTCTTTGTATTACTGTTAGTTATCTAGTGGTTTTTTTTTTTAAGTAACAGAAAGTCCCTTTTCCCTTCAAAACGTACAACGGCTTTGTCTGGGGGAACCACGTGACTGGGGCCCTTCATAGTATCTTCTTAAAGAATCCCTCCAGACAAAACAGTTTTTTACACATTATTCTTTTAGTATTTTTCTTTACTGACAGTCAATTATAAGCATGCCATTTTGAAAACTCTTACTGTACACATTTTAAACATTTAATTGTTATATAGTTTCCTTTTTTTTTTTAAGATCTCCCCACTAGTTCCCGGACTCTGTCTTTCAACCAGCAACCCTTCCCGTCTGAAAGGGTTAACATTTACAGCTCCCTCTCCTCTCCTCTCCTCCTCTCCTCTCCTCTCCTTGTCTCAGGGCCACATTCCTCAGGTTAACTCCCCTTTCACAGACACCAGCTCCTTCTATGGAGACATTTAAAGGCTCAGTTCCATTTTTTTTATAAGTAGAGCCATCATAGTCTTTCCAGAGTTTAGTTTACAGATTTATACTGGTCATATAGGAACGACCCAGGATGTCATTGTCCAAAAGTGTCACTCGTTCTGTGGCATTTCACACCCACTCTGTCATTCTGGGAGATCATTGTCCATCATCAATTGAATAATGAAGCATATAATTACATGTGAAAAATAGGTATATACGGCTATATTGGAACGACTCAGGATGTCTATTTCAAAATGTGTCATTTGTTTTGTGACACTTTACACCCACTCTGCCATCCTGTGAGGTCTTTGTCCATCGTCAATTGAATAATTGAAAAAATGAAGCATATGATTACATGTGAAAAATAGGTAAATAGGGCTATATTGTAACGACTCAGGATGTCATTGTCAAAAAGTGTCATTTGTTTTGTGACACTTTACACCCACTCTGTCATTCTGGGCGGTCATTTTCCATTGTCTTAATAGCGTCTGTACTGGGGGACGAGATGGCGATTGTGGGGTCACGTGGCTGTGACTCTCCACACCCCCTCTGCCATCTCGGTACCTTGTTACCCTGGTAGCCGGCGGGAAGACTTGCATTTGTTGTTCCCTGGCTGGACGGCTCGACAGGATAGGGGTCACGTTGTTGCTTGGTATCCGGCGGGAAGACTTGCATCTGTTGTTCCCGGCTGATGCACCCAGGCTGTTGTCGTCTTGGTCATCTTGGTCACCTTGGTCATCTTGGTCACCTTGGTCATCTTGGTCATCTTGGGGTCGCCCCCTCTGACCTCTTGGATCTCTCCCATAGTTTGAGGTAGGTTGATTTGTCACTTCTCGGGCGACCCCCACGGATCCCCGAGAATTGTAGCAGCAGTCCTCTATTGAAGTGTGGTTGGCCTGGTCTTGTGACCCTGTCCGTAGGCCTCGCAGGACATGTATTACAGATACAGTCCACAGAGGACTCATTCCTTTTCTCTCTTTCAGGTCCATTCAGGGCTCTCGTCGCCCTGTAACCTGGGTCCAGGCCGATGTCTCTCTGTCCGGTCTGGGAGGTCTAGGAGGTCTGGGAGGTCTGGGAGGTCTGGGAGGTCTGGGAGGTCTAGATGAGGACCCTGAGGATGCTCTGGAGCTTGACCTATCCCGGTCTTCCTCCATTTCCGATTTCTGACCTGAGTCAGTATATTCCTTCTTGCCATTCGCTGCGTCGTCCACTGACTCCGGGGGACCCCCCCCCCTGTCTAAGAATGCGGCACTGGTTCAGGTTTTGTCCCTTTACCAGCGCACCTTTACCAGCGCACATTGTTCACAGGCCTTTCGGACTGTTATCGCTCTTTGTTTGGCTTTATGTATGAGAATGTTGTTAGTTCTCAGGTATACCAACATCCTCCTGCTTCCGGCATGTCCAAGGTTATCATATACCTGTCCGATCATGTGAGTAGCCTCGTCCTGTTAGCAATGGCTAGTTAGCCTGCTATTCGCTCCTATTCGCAATGGCTATTTCAGCCTGCTATTCGCAATGGCTATTTCAGCCTGCTATTCGCAATGGCTATTTCAGCCTGCTATTCGCAATGGCTATTTCAGCCTGCTATTCGCAATGGCTATTTCAGCCTGCTATTCGCAATGGCTATTTCAGCCTGCTATTCACAAAGTAGAGTTTTTTCTACTTAAGTTCTGACTTTAAGTAAGCATTTAGTTACTTCAAGTTCAAGTGACTTTAGGGCTCCCTAGCCCTATTAGTCGCAAGTAAACGCCACTTCAAGTGGTTTCTTATGAACCCTCTCTTGTTCCTGATAGATTTTTTACCTCTTAGGCTGTCTGCTGCGCTTTGCAGACCTCTACGTCACTCATTGTTCCAGATCTCGAGCACTTAGGAGGAGTCTTGGTTGGAGAGGATTGCTTGCTGATAAGATCACACTTGAGTAAGGTTTTAACTCAAATCTGTAATAAATTTTACTCCAGAGGCCCCTGACCGCAGTTATTTCAGTTCATATTCTTTCGGCTTTTGATACCTATTCAATTAGCATAAAGCCCAACTCACGAATGTTCTAAGCCCCAGAACCTCCAATCCGTTTTGACAGACCTATAAACCAGTGACTCGGCCGCCCAAGCATCACAGCGTCCTGTATGCTGAAGCTTCCGAGTCCCCACAAATCTGATAGGCCCGTCGGATATAGAGACCCTGATGCTCGCTCTGTCCCCCCGCGTCAAGGTGCTAAGCTTGATGAGAGTTTGCAGAGTCTCAATTTTTATCCATAGGCGCTGGTGAGTGTACATCTCACGCAGCTGATATGGTTGGTACAGGTGCTAACCTACCAGATGGTAGCTGTCAGGAAATCCCCTTTGCATGAAATAGATTACAAATTCTTTCGTCCTCTCTACTCTGGTTTAGAGAAAAGACGGACATCTTTACAGTATTTGTGTTGAGAAAGCATTTTGACTTGGTCATACAGCATGCATTCCGTCCGTAACTGGTCTCGGGACCATGCTGCGCATTTGGCTGCAAGACGGTTACCACCTGGTACACCGATGAATAGCTTTTCAAGCAGTAAGCCTGATCTTTGCCTAGGCGTTCCACGTATGACTGATTCTGCTGCAACAGTGAGAGACAAGCTCCCGTCTCGCACCTGTGGGATTAGTTTCTCCACCATATTTTCCCCTGGATCTTGACCGGGGATTCTTACTTCCATTTCCATCATTTGGGCCATTGAAGCCCCTTCGGGGACCTCCAGTCCTTTGAGGTGTCTCAAAATGCGAGCGGCCTCCGGGTCATCATAGAGAGGTGACCCATGGAAAATCTGAGCACACTTATGGATATAAGCAGCCTGGGTCTCCCCTCGAAGCATTTCTGGGGCCAGTTTTTTGAGCACTTGGGTTTTGCTTAACAATTCTTGTGCTTTGTTGCTTTCTCCATATTGGGTGCTGTCACGCAGACTCCTGCCTGTATGTGAACTCTTTCCTCTCGGTCGGTAAATGTCTCCGGGAGATTGGGCTAGTATGGAGTGAGGGCTCACTTCCGGTCGGTGTTCCTCTGTGCTGTGTCTCAGGGCTCGGATTGGGCTTATGGACGGGGCCTCGTTCAACCAGTTTCTTTCTCTCTTGGCTATTTCAGCCATGGCCCTGTCTAGCTTGTACACCTGTTCACGTAGTATGTCATAGCCTGCATGTAAGTGTGCATGCTTGTATGGTTCTGTTACCCCAGGGTGAGACAACACTTTTTCTGCCACGGGTGACCGGGCTAAGGCCTGAGCCGTTCCCCATCTCACGGGATATGCTGGCATAATATCCCCTGTTTTCTTTCCTTCCAAGTCTCCTTCACTCTCTTCGGAGACGTCCTCCAATCCTGAGCTCCAGGTCAAGCCCGAGGGTGACTGAAAGGTGGTGCCTTTCAGAGTAGGCCCCTTGCCTATAGGTCTCAGTTTGACCGGTTTCGCTCTCTTGTTTCGAGGTCTAGGAGGTTCGCCCCTCGGGTACCGAACTCTCTCCCTAGATCTTGATCGAGATGAAGACTTGGAGGATGCTCTGGAGCTTGACCTATCCCGGTCTCCCTCCATTCCTGAGTCCTGATTTAGGTCAGTATACTCTTGTTCGCTACTTGCTGGGTCGTCCCCTGAGTCCGGGGGACGGCCTAGAAGTCTATGGATACTCCTGGCCTGAGATCGCGCAGGTTCCGCCTTTTCAGGTTCGAACGGTACTGTCGGTCTCCTGGGTGTGGATGATCTCCCTCTCTCCGCTGCTCGGGAGGAGTTCTGGGAGTTGGACCTTTCTTTCCTGGGTACGGGTCCCGATCCCTTAGGGTTCGGAGGGGGAGTGAGAGGTACCAATGCGGGCTCATCGTCCTCGTCTTCCTCACCCTCCCCGGCTCTATCCACGGCCAGGGTTATTGACTCATGGTCCCTAGGTTCCATCATGAGACGGATCTCCGTGTGCCCTGCACTCCTTAGGCTTGAGATCGCGCTGATTACAGCTTTCCCCAACCATATGCCTCTTTGGCCATATCCTCGAGACCTGCCCCACATCAGGTTTATGGCTAGTCGGTAGGGCATGTCCTTAGTACCGTGGCCAGCATAGATTTCCCTTTTCTGCAGTAGTTCCTTTATACGGGACACCAGTCTGTCCCAGTTTATGTGTGAGGACTCTATCTCCTTGTATTGGTCTTGACTTAGTGTCACATGGACAATTTTCTCCGCGTGAAACACCTCATAATCACACTCTGTGATTACTGCCTTGCCTGGTTTCAGGGGCTTTTTGGTCCTTTTTTCCATTACCTGTTTCCTCAGGTTTCGGTAGTAAGAGCCTCCTGCCGTTACCATGCTTGTTTCCCATCTACCATAGTTCGTCAATGACGGTCCAGTGAAGGTGAGGATTGACCATGGTGTATCAGAGTTATCGGTCCAGACTGGGTGGTTAGTGACTGTTATGTTTGGTGATTGTCTGTGAGACCTTGTAGATGTCACTCTCACCCCTGAGTGTTCACCACGGGGAGATATATAGGTTGCTCTCGCTTGCCTCACTTCCTCGTGACCACGTGGTCCTGGGCGTATGCACTGCAGGGAGTGATCTCGCTCCTGCAGCTCCTTCAGCTCCTCCTCAAACTCCTCCTTCTCCAGACGAGACTGCAGCAGCTCCTGTTTGGTGCTTCGCAGTTCGTCTCTGGTGGTGTGGAACTGCTCCATCCAGTGGGCACTCTCGTCCCTGCAGTCCTCTAGCTGCTGCTGCAGGGAGCGCACCGAGGTGTTCACACGCTGCCGCTCTGCCTCGATACCTGCCTGAGACTGGGACACCTGCTCCATGCTGCTCCTCAGTCTCTCCATGTCGGTGCTGTACTGCTCCCTGAGGGTCTCGGATCTCCCGGTCGTGCGTGGCCACCTCGTCCTTCAGCGCCCCCTTCAGGGCCGTGAGCTCCCGCTCCCGCTGCCTCAGCGTCTCCTGGAGCTGGAGGTTGTCATCCAGTTAGCATTCAGTTCACTCCTGGCTTGTCAGCCCATGTTCCAGTGAACACGCCGTTTCAGCTAGCGTCACGTAGCCTCGGGCTAGGTAGCCATCCAGGGAACATTCAGTGAACGGCCGTCTTGGCTGCGTGTCACGTAGTCTCCCCTCCTCACAAACAGTATCTTTGGGCTAGGGGAGCCCTCGCCTTTCTGTGAACGGCCGTTTTGGCTTCGCTTCACATCCAGTCTCCCCTCCTTACAAACAGTGTCTTTGGGCTAGGGAGCCCTCGCCTTTCTGTGAACGGCCGTTTTGGCTTCGCTTCACATCCAGTCTCCCCTCCTTACAAACAGTGTCTTTGGGCTAGGGAGCCCTCGCCTTTCTGTGAACGGCCGTTTTGGCTTCGCTTCACATCCAGTCTCCCCTCCTTACAAACAGTGTCTTTGGGCTAGGGAGCCCTCGCCTTTCTGTGAACGGCCGTTTTGGCTTCGCTTCACATCCAGTCTCCCCTCCTTACGAACAGTGTCTTTGGGCTAGGGAGCCCTCGCCTTTCTGTGAACGGCCGTTTTGGCTTCGCTTCACATCCAGTCTCCCCTCCTTACAAACAGTGTCTTTGGGCTAGGGAGCCCTCGCCTTTCTGTGAACGGCCGTTTTGGCTTCGCTTCACATCCAGTCTCCCCTCCTTACAAACAGTGTCTTTGGGCTAGGGAGCCCTCGCCTTTCTGTGAACGGCCGTTTTGGCTTCGCTTCACATCCAGTCTCCCCTCCTTACAAACAGTGTCTTTGGGCTAGGGAGCCCTCGCCTTTCTGTGAACGGCCGTTTTGGCTTCGCTTCACATCCAGTCTCCCCTCCTTACAAACAGTGTCTTTGGGCTAGGGAGCCCTCGCCTTGGGTAGGGCCAGTTCGCTTCCTGTGGGCAAAGCACGAAATTATGCTGCACTTGTAACTCCCCCCAGAGCTCTATAAACATTATGTTACCCTTTAGTTGTGAGTAAACGTTGCTTTAATCACCAAGATAGAGCTTTCTATTCATTTGTGATATCCCCGAGTAGAGCCTTCCACTCGAGTCGCCAGTAGAGCTTTCTACTTTAATTTTAGCCAAATCTGTGATTAAATTTTACTCCAGAGGCTTTTGACAGTAGTCCTGTCTTCTTCGGCCGTTTAGCACCTATTTTGGTTAGTATAAATGCACATCGCCAGGGACGCCATGTTGAGCACCTATCGTAAACCGAGGCCAGATTGATTATCCCATAACTCTTTAGTCCGAATCCCAGCTTCAAGCAGCGTCCCGCGAAGCGTGGGACATCTAGGACTCAATTTGTCTATAACGTTCAGGGCTTAAACTCAGCAGACCTCGGCTCACACACAGGAACCCCCCGTCCCCTCCATTAATACAGTTGATTAAATGGAGTTGCGGGGTATATTTTTATTCTATTTGCACTGGGAAGGACTCTATATTCAGAGGAGGTCCATTTCCCTAATCCGTTACACAACTTATCACTATATGGCTTTACTTGATAATCCCATTACACAGAATCCACCTTTAGTCCTTAATGCATAATCATAAGTCTCCTTTTACTCCGTAGGGATAAAGCCTATAGTTATAGTTATATCCCCATTATAGCTAGGGATAAAGCCACTTATTCTATTTTACATCATTAATCAAAAATGCATGGGGTGAAGTTACAAGGCCAAAACACATTTCATGCTTACCCGGTCGTCTGGTCAGAAGAAAGGATACCAATCATATTTATAAAGAGGTAATTTTAATTAGAAAAAGCTAGTTACAAGAAGAGACTGAAGTGGAAAAGTGTCCATTTCAGTTAAAATATGCACAGAACAAAACATCTCATCTCTGCACGGCTTGTGCCCCGTGTCTGGCAGCATTCTTCTCATCTCTCAAAAAAGTCTGGCTCTTGCCTCGGCAACAGTCTCTTTTATTTGACATTATACCATATTCCTGATTGGTCGAAGAACAGTGATGTCACAGGGTCGTCATTTAGTTTAGCAAACCGACATACAGTACATAATTCGTTATGAACTCCTCCTTCTTTGTATTACTGTTAGTTATCTAGTGTTTTTTTTTTTTAAGTAACAGAAAGTCCCTTTTCCCTTCAAAACGTACAACGGCTTTGTCTGGGGGAACCACGTGACTGGGGCCCTTCATAGTATCTTCTTAAAGAATCCCTCCAGACAAAACAGTTTTTTACACATTATTCTTTTAGTATTTTTCTTTACTGACAGTCAATTATAAGCATGCCATTTTGAAAACTCTTACTGTACACATTTTAAACATTTAATTGTTATATAGTTTCCTTTTTTTTTTTAAGATCTCCCCACTAGTTCCCGGACTCTGTCTTTCAACCAGCAACCCTTCCCGTCTGAAAGGGTTAACATTTACAGCTCCCTCTCCTCTCCTCTCCTCTCCTCCTCTCCTCTCCTCTCCTTGTCTCAGGGCCACATTCCTCAGGTTAACTCCCCTTTCACAGACACCAGCTCCTTCTATGGAGACATTTAAAGGCTCAGTTCCATTTTTTTTATAAGTAGAGCCATCATAGTCTTTCCAGAGTTTAGTTTACAGATTTATACTGGTCATATAGGAACGACCCAGGATGTCATTGTCCAAAAGTGTCACTCGTTCTGTGGCATTTCACACCCACTCTGTCATTCTGGGAGATCATTGTCCATCATCAATTGAATAATGAAGCATATAATTACATGTGAAAAATAGGTATATACGGCTATATTGGAACGACTCAGGATGTCTATTTCAAAATGTGTCATTTGTTTTGTGACACTTTACACCCACTCTGCCATCCTGTGAGGTCTTTGTCCATCGTCAATTGAATAATTGAAAAAATGAAGCATATGATTACATGTGAAAAATAGGTAAATAGGGCTATATTGTAACGACTCAGGATGTCATTGTCAAAAAGTGTCATTTGTTTTGTGACACTTTACACCCACTCTGTCATTCTGGGCGGTCATTTTCCATTGTCTTAATAGCGTCTGTACTGGGGGACGAGATGGCGATTGTGGGGTCACGTGGCTGTGACTCTCCACAGATGTACTACCTAGAATCAACTTCTTCAGTTCAATGCTACCGTTACCCCCTCCAGAGGGTTACTGGAAAAGATTACACTCCTCCACATACAAATTTATTTGGAATAACAAACCACCACGTATAAAAAGATCCACCGCACAGAGAAATAAAGCAGATGGTGGCATGGCATTTCCAGATTTTTTCCAATATTTTAAGGCGTACACATTAAGACCATTGACAACATGGTTTGACCCCCAAGCATTAGTATCCTGTTGAAAATTTGAAGAAAACATAGTAGCCCCACATAGACTGAAGGACATAGCATACACTAAACTACCAATCAAGCACTGTGAACGGAAATTTGGCCCCATAATTACTCATGCGATCTGGATATGGCGTGAATCACAAAAAAAAAATCCTAACCCACATAAATGGCACAATCATACTCCCTTATTCAATAACAATGCACTCTTAATTGAAAAACGACCTATAAGATTCCCTATATGGGAAGAGCAAGGCATACACTCATTAGGTGATGTTTTTAACAAACAGGGTTTTTGTAGTGATAAAGAAATACGCAAAAAATGTAATCTCACCAAGTCCACATGGCTTTTTTACAAACAGTTACAGCTAGGTTTGAAGTCTCACGGTGTTCCATTAGACATACCAATTGAACACCACAGATACCACAAATTCTTCTACGAAAGAGAGACATCGAGAGGTTTCGTTTCAGAATTTTATCATCAATTACTAACGTCCTCGTATGAAACCCTCCAACTAGACTCTGTCTGGAGGAGGGATATACCAGACCTGGAAAATGACTTTGATTGGCAAGGAGCCTGGGCAAATGTCCGACTTACATCAAGGAACCCGGATCATCAACAAATCAATCTTAACTATATTCACAGGACATACTTGACTCCTATAAGACTGTGCAGAATGGGGCTTAAACAAGACTCCAAATGCTCCCAATCAGGGCCGCCTCAGGGGGTGTGCGAGCAGTGCGGTCGCACAGGGCCTCGCGGGAAGGGGGACATCACAAAAAAAAAAAAAAAAAAAAATATTTATTATTTTTTAAATTTTTTCTTTATTTATTTTTTTTTTTTGCGAGGCCCCCCTTCCCGCGAGGCCCTTTTTCATCACAGACCTAAAATCTAGTTTTGCTTATATGCTTATATATTTCACATTAGACACGTTTGTAGAATGTGTCTGACTTGTTCCTGGGTCTGCAGTGACATACTCACTATTGGAGCTCAGCCTCTGGGGCTCTGCAGCAGACATACTATTGGTTTCAACGAAGGGAGTGGTTAAACTTACATCATGTGTAGTACGCCGGCGTGAGTCAGCTGCGTTTGACTATTTTGCGCGTGCAGCTTTTGACTATTATGCTTAGTTATGCCAGCCAAGACGAAGAAAGAGGTCGGTCATTATCAGTCGGTCGGTCACCAAGGAACGTTGACGAAAGGCCTCTCGCTGGCGGGACAAATGGCCGGAGCCTTGTCATGGTATAGCCATGATGATGTCGGCTAGTAGCTAGCTTAGCTAAAGGCTAACTAGCGTTAGCTAACCTAGAGACAGCGCATACAGCCAAGATGAAGAGGATGGTCGTTTGGCAGATGAACTTCGTCAACTCCACGCGGTTGTCTCCATCCTCTTGGACGTTTGGTGAGTTTTTAACCTATTCTATTAACTATATTCTATTCCCGCCGTGGACATCACTCTCTCTCTCTCTCTCTCTCTCTCTCTGGAGCTAAACTGGCCGACTAGCTGTTGTAGTACTACTAGTAGCTAACGGTGTGTGGCATGGTGTCAGCACCTGTATGAATGTAGCCGCATAGCTTGCTTCTGCGTTAGCTAATGGTTAGCGATAGCCTGGTTGAGCTAACTGTTAGCCAGTTAGCTGTTTAGCTGCCGGCTGCGCTCGGCTGGGAACGTTCGTTTGATGCTATCAGTTAGCCTTGAGTTAGCTGTTAGCTTGTGCTACGACCATTGACATTAGCCGTGAGAATAGCAGGGGGTTATTTTTGTCCCGCCAGCGAGAGGCCTTTCGTCAACGTGGAGACCTGTGTTGCGGCCTTTCGCCCTGCGTTCCTTGGTGCAGGTAAGATTAATGAAAATCATGACATTACCCCACTCTTCCTTCCTTCCCCTCCCGAATGTTTTGTTAATAACGATGTTTTTTTCCAGGCAAAACATATGTTACTTCACAACATTTGGAGATACGACATGTGCTGTGTGTGAATTCATTGTCTTGGTCGTTTGTGTAGCTTGGGTAGCGTTGGGCCGTTGGCCAAAGCTGTGTGTGGCCTGGTGTCAGTAGCCTACCTGGCTAGCCTTTAGCTGTCGGCCATTGGCTCCTTGCTGCTTTGTTTTCTCTGGTATAGACCCTCTTCTCTTTGGATTTAAGTGTTGATCTTTGTCCTTTTGGATCTATGTATATTCATGTTGCCTTTGTGAAGTTATCTTTTCCTTCTGTTTTGTTCTTTCATTAAAAGTTGAATATCCTTTAGGGGGTCATCTTTGCTTATCTCTCTCATACATGCTCTCTCTCTAACACACATGCTCTCTCTCTCTCTCTCTCTCTCTCTCTCTTTCTAACACACACAGTCTGCCTATGGCGGCCTTTCTCGATGGCTAGGCTGTGCTCGCTGAGTCTGTACCTAGTCAAGGATCTTCAGTCACAGTGCTCAGGTATTCTGCCACTGTCTCTGTTTAGGGCCAAATAGCATTTCAATTTCTTTCCAATGTGTCTCTCTCTCTGTACACTGTATATTGACTGTAGAACGGGAGCTCTCTCTCGCTCTCTCTCTTGCTATATGTTGACTGTATCATGCCCAGCCTCGGGCAGCGCTGTTATTTACGAATATGTTGACTGTATGAAAAAAAAAAAAAATTATATAATTTTTATTTTTTTTTTACCTTTGGGGGGGGGGGGGGGGGGGGGGGGCTCGTGTTTAAATCTCGCACAGGGCCTCGCATTTCTCCCAGGCGGCCCTGCTCCCAATGTACAAATGGGGACGAAGGGACATTTATGCACATGTATTGGGACTGCCCACCAGTTAAGGCATTCTGGAAAGATGTGACCCAACAATTATCAAAGCTCGTATCTTGGAATATACCTGTACACCCCTCGGTATTACTATTGAATGATGTTTTTGAGTTTGTAGTGAATCCACAGCTAAAGAGATTGCTTTTATCGGGTATCACAGTAGCTAAAAAGCTGATCGCATCACGCTGGTTTCAACCGGAAAAAATGTGCCGGAAAGTTTGGTTTCTTACATATCTCGATGTGATTTATCAAGAAATATCTACAGCAAGAATTCTGGGTCTCAATGAATCCAAAATGTCAATGTGGTTAGAAGTGGTGGAGAGAATAAAAGCTAGCTTATAATGGTAGTGTCTGGTTAGGTGCGAGGGATAGTGGAGGTACTTCCCAAGGTGGGGTCCGGGAGGGGGGGGTTAGAGCTGGAGCATATGTGTGTAGGTTTGTAGATAACAGGTATTAGGGGTATATCTTATATAAGACAATTAACTCAAATGTGATCTCATTGGATGTGCTCTGACAATTAATGCTTGTATATCTTATCGTGTGTTGTCATGTTTGTTTATGTGTTTGTTTAAAAAATAATAAAAAAATAAAATACAAAAAAAAAAATAAAAAAGAGAAAGAGATCATAAAAAATATATATATACATTTGAAGGGGAAGAAACTGTACATTGGAGGGGGTTGGGTAGGTGGGGGCTGTTTGGACATTTACAGAGACAGTACCAAGCCACCAGAGACCAGCTGCTCCAAGGGTCCGTATGTTCGTTCAGTCAGCCTTTCAGTCAGTCAGCCTTTCAGTCAGTCAGTCAGCCTTTCAGTCAGTCAGTCAGTCAGTCAGTCAGTCAGTCAGTCAGTCAGTCAGTCAGTCAGTCAGTCAGTCAGTCAGTTAGTCAGTCAGTCAAACAGTCAGTCAGTCAGTCAGTATAGACGCAGCACATTCTGAAACAGGTCTATAGGACTGTAATATGATGTCAAGACTCAGTCACGGTGTGTCTTCAGACTGCTGTGAAGGCTCATGTAGAAACAGGTCTATAGGACTGTAATCTGATGCCAAGACTCAGTCACGGTGTGTCTTCAGACTGCTGTGAAGGCTCATGTAGAAACAGGTCTATAGGACTGTAATCTGATGCCAAGACTCAGTCACGGTGTGTCTTCAGACTGCTGTGAAGGCTCATGTAGAAACAGGTCTATAGGACTGTAATCTGATGCCAAGACTCAGAAGAAGAAGTCTTTATTTGTCATGCAGATTAACACACACATGCGAGATGGGCGACACACAGGAACACACATGCATTGGGTCGCTGATGAAATGCCTCTCTGCACTTGACCCATCCCGTCGTCCTTCCCCCCAAGGGCAGCCGGGAGCAGACATGAGCACCGGGGACCAATCCAAGTGCTCCTGTCCGTCTTCGCCAGGGACGTAACAGCGTGAGCGATCTGTTCATCTTATTGGGAGGGGAAACCCTTGCGAGCACGGGGGGAGAACATGCAAACTCCACACAGAAAGGCCCAGGAGATACCCCACCTGGGTACCTGGCAACCCGGCAACCTGGGTCCCCAAGCGGGAATCGAACCCAGGACCTTCTATCTGTGAGGCGACAGTGTTAACCACTACCTGTACCAGGAGGCTCATGTTTCCACCTTTTCCACTTTGTCATGCCGCTGTTCTGCCTTTGAGAAGATTAGTTCTGACACAGTTGATGATTCCATGGCGGCCTCTCTCTCTCTCTCTCTCTCTCTCTCTCTCTCTCTCTCTCTCTCTGCGTGTGTGTGTGTGTGTGCGTGTGCGTGCGTGCGTCCACAAAGGCAGCAGTCAGTGCAGTATGTACTGTGTACTTGTGAGCCCATGTGGGAGCGCATGACACTCTGTGATAAATATCAGTCAACCGATAGGGTTCAGTACCCAACCGACCCTGTCATATTTTAACTGGACGACTGAAATACGAGCCTTTGTGTTTTGAGGAAACCTGTCTTGTACACTGTGTGTGTGCGTGCGCGCATGCCTGCTTGGATACCATTTTTCCGTGATTGATTGCTCAGTTTCCGCTGCCAACCGTGGCGAAGCCAGAGGAGAAAATGCACCACACTCCTACGCAGAGCTGTCTCCTGTACGCCACCGCCTGTGGAAGAGCTCTGCCCGACAGAGACACAATCTGCTCCCAAATCCAGACATCCGCCAGCGAATTAGTTTGAAAGAAAATGCGGCTACAGTGTTGAATTGGTGCGAAGAAGAAGAAGATTACTTCATTTACACAAGGCAATTGAAATGTGTCTTTTCGCATATCCCTCCTAGTTACACACAGTCCTCATATCCCTCCTAGTTACACACAGTCCTCATATCCCTCCTAGTTACACACAGTCCTCATATCCCTCCTAGTTACACACAGTCCTCATATCCCTCCTAGTTACACACAGTCCTCATATCCCTCCTAGTTACACACAGTCCTCATATCCCTTCTAGTTACACACAGTCCTCATATCCCTCCTAGTTACACATACACAGTCATCATATCCCTTCTAGTTACACACAGTCCTCATATCCCTCCTAGTTACACATACACACAGTCCTCATATCCCTCCTAGTTACACATACACACAGTCCTCATATCCCTCCTAGTTACACATACACAGTCCTCATATCCCTCCTAGTTACACATACACACAGTCCTCATATCCCTCATAGTTACACATACACACAGTCCTCATATCCCTCATAGTTACACATACACACAGTCCTCATATCCCTCCTAGTTACACATACACAGTCCTCATATCCTTCCTAGTTACAAATACACACAGTCTTCATATCCCTAGTTACACACAGTCCTCATATCCCTCCTAGTTACACATACACAGTCCTCATATCCTTCCTAGTTACACATACACACAGTCCTCATATCCTTCCTAGTTACACATACACACAGTCCTCATATCCCTCCTAGTTACACATACACACAGTCCTCATATCCCTCCTAGTTACACATACACACAGTCCTCATATCCCTCCTAGTTACACATACACAGTCCTCATATCCTTCCTAGTTACACATACACACAGTCCTCATATCCCTCCTAGTTACACATACACACAGTCCTCATATCCCTCCTAGTTACACATACACACAGTCCTCATATCCTTCCTAGTTACACATACATACAGTCCTCATCCCTCCTAGTTACACATACACAGTCCTCATATCCCTCCTAGTTACACATACACACAGTCCTCATATCCCTCCTAGTTACACATACACACAGTCCTCATATCCTTCCTAGTTACACATACATACAGTCCTCATCCCTCCTAGTTACACATACACAGTCCTCATATCCCTCCTAGTTACACATACACACAGTCCTCATCTCCGTCCTAGTTACATACAGTCCTCATCCCTCCTAGTTACACATACACAGTCCTCATATCCTTCCTAGTTACACATACACACAGTCCTCATATCCTTCCTAGTTACACATACACACAGTCCTCATATCCCTCCTAGTTACACATACACAGTCCTCATATCCCTCCTAGTTACACATACACACAGTCCTCATATCCCTCCTAGTTACACATACACAGTCCTCATATCCCTCCTAGTTACACATACACACAGTCCTCATATCCCTCCTAGTTACACATACACAGTCCTCATATCCTTCCTAGTTACACATACACACAGTCCTCATATCCTTCCTAGTTACACACAGTCCTCATATCCCTCCTAGTTACACATACACAGTCCTCATATCCTTCCTAGTTACACATACACACAGTCCTCATATCCTTCCTAGTTACACATACACAGTCCTCATATCCTTCCTAGTTACATACAGTCCTCATCCCTCCTAGTTACATACACACAGTCCTCATATCCCTCCTAGTTACACATACACAGTCCTCATATCCCTCCTAGTTACACATACACACAGTCCTCATATCCCTCCTAGTTACACATACACACAGTCCTCATATCCCTCCTAGTTACACATACACAGTCCTCATATCCTTCCTAGTTACACATACACACAGTCCTCATATCCTTCCTAGTTACACATACATACAGTCCTCATCCCTCCTTACACATACACACAGTCCTCATATCCCTCCTAGTTACACACAGTCCTCATATCCCTCCTAGTTACACATAGTCCTCATATCCCTCCTAGTTACACATAGTCCTCATATCCCTCCTAGTTACACACAGTCTTATCTTATATTGAACGGGCACTGCACTGGGGGCGACAGTGGCTCAGGAGGTAGAGCAGTCGTTTGGTAATCCAGAGGTTCCTAGTTCGATTCCCGCTCCCCCCGGGCAGTGTGTCGAAGTGTCCTTGAGCAAGACACTTAACCCCTAATTGCTCCCGATGAGCAGGTCGGCACCTTGCATGGTTGCCTCCGGCGTCGGTGTGTCAATGAGTGAGAATGTGAATATGAGGAACAAAAATGTTAAAGCACTTTGGATAAAAGCTGATATATAAATGCACCATTTACCATTTAAATGGTGGTTGCCCCCTTGTCTGTGTCCCCTTGTCTGTCCCCTTGCCTGTGTCCCCTTGTCTCTGCCCCCTTGTCTCTGTCCCCTTGTCTCTGCCCCCTTGTCTGTGTCCCCTTGTCTCTGCCCCACCATTGACCATGTCCCCTTGCCTCTCTGCCCCACCATTGACCATGTCCCCTTGTCTGTCTGCCCCACCATTGACCATGTCCCCTTGTCTCTGCCCCCTTGTCTGTGTCTCCTTGTCTGTGTCCCCTTGTCTGTCCCCTTGCCTGTGTCCCCTTGCCTGTGTCCCCTTGCCTGTGTCCCCTTGTCTCTGCCCCCTTGTCTGTGTCCCCTTGTCTCTGCCCCCTTGTCTGTGTCCCCTTGTCTCTCAAGTTTCAAGTTTCTTTAATAGTTGTCATACAGAAGTACAGAATACTTTCATACAAAATGCTTCTTACTGTTACGCTCCAGAGACTGTGCTAGACAAGATAGTATCAAATAACATAGTATAGCATGTAATTTAGAAGTAAAAAATGAGGTCACAGTGTTCAGTATAGACATATGTACAATGTTCGATGCAGAATAGACGTAACTGAGTTACCATATAATATACAATACTATGCAGTGTACTAATGTACAGTACTATATAGTGCAAAGCAGAAATGGGATGAGGTACAATTTAGGTACAATTTACAGTAAGGTGTACAAGTTGTAGTGCAGTCCTTCATCAATAAATATAAAGTGTGGGGAGTGGGTGCTACAGTGTGTTTGTTTAAAGTGAGTGTGTGCGTGTGGATGTGTGTGCTATGTGCGTTTGATGGTTGTTGTTGTGTAGTGTTCATTGTTCGTTTAGCAGCCTGATGGCCTGGGGATAGAAGCTTCTTCTGAGTCTTTCTGTGCTCGCCTTGAGACTCCGGTATCGCTTGCCTGACCGCAGCAGTTCAAAGAGGCAGTTGTTCGGGTGACTGGAGATTGACCACCCACTCTCTGCCCCACCATTGACCATGTCCCCTTGTCTCTCTGCCCCACCATTGACCATGTCCCCTTGTCTCTCTGCCCCACCATTGACCATGGCCCCTTGTCTCTCTGCCCCACCATTGACCATGTCCCCTGTGCAGGTGGCTGCCCCAGTGTGTGTCCCTGTTCATGGACCACAAGGAGCGCTGGCTGCCCCTGGTGCCCGCCCACAGCAGCAGCAGCAGCAGCAGCAGCAGCAGCAGCAGCACGGCCCCCAACAGAGCCTGTGAGTTCTTCTCCTGCGCGGAGGCTCTCATGTCTCTGCAGCTCCGCGGCCTGGTCACAGAGTCACTGCAGGACCTGCTCGCCTTCTTCAGCGTCCACCAGGTTTGGACTCTTTGTTTGTGTGTCCGCTTGTGTATTAGAATGCCTTTTTAAAAAAAAAAATGTTCTCCCTTCCTTTTTCCGTTTTTCTCCCTTCCCAATGTTAGTCGTTATGCCAATTCCAAATCCCCTTCCTGGTCGTTGGGCACCTACCCCCTACCGTCGGTCTGGGAGGGCGGAGACTATCACATGCTTCCTCCGACACATGTGTAGCCAGCCCACCAGTTATTTTCACCTGGCAGCGCGGACTCTCACTGGGAGAGTGTAACGTGTGGAAGGTCACACTACCTCCCCCAGATCCTTCCCTCGCTGTGCAGGCGCCCCCTGACCGAACTGTAGGAGTCGCTGTTTACAATGACCAGGACCCACCACCGGCTTCCCCACCCGCTGACACTGCCAATTGTGTCAGTATGGACGACCGACCAAGCCGGAGGTACCGCAGCTGGATTCGATCCCACTGTATCTGCGGTGGTAGACAGACGATTAGTCCGCTGCGCTACCCGGCCGCCCTAGAATGCCTTTTTAAGGGTTGAGTGAGGACCGTGCCTATTTTGATTCGTGGTATTTTCCTGCATTTTGCATTGTTTTTACAGAATGAGGGGTTGTCCCAAGACTGAGAAAATGCCTTTTCTGCAGTTCAGTGGGTGACAGGAACCCTCCCTTTTGAAGCGAGCCGTTCAAAATAGCAGCCACAATCGCTGTAGTTAGTGAGACGTCGTATGCGTGTGTAAAAACAAAAGAGATCTTGATAAAAATTCGCGTGTACAAGATGGCTGCTGTACATTTTCTCTTTTCTAACTAAAGTTGAAACTAAAATATGTTTCTGACGACATTGCTGGATCTTGAGTCCTATTTGATCTACATCGTCCAGTTTGACAGTTTGATCTGAATTTGGTTTGACAGTTGATAGGCTTGTGCACCACCGCTAGATGTACGATAACTATCGTATTTGTTCGATAGAAGCGGCTCGCTCGTTACAGGCACAGAAACATTGAGCCCTAACCCTAACCATTGAGAACAAGACTGAAAGAGAGTTGTAATAGAGGCTGCTAGAATGTATAATCCGAGTGGTTTTCTTACCGCAGAAAACTTCAAACACATGTTTAGGGCACCTCAAAGACCTACCAAATCCTCTAATATTGGACGGGTCTTGTATTTACCTCAGCTGCAAAGAGCACCAGGCCTTTATTAGAGAGAGGCTTATATAAGAGGCAGGCCTTAATTTCACAATCTGGCCAATTGTAATTGTGAAACTGTGGTGGATTAATGTAATTCACACACTGAAGTTGGAACTGTCTATAGGTTGCGGGGTCCGGGGACAATTTAGCGTGTGGTACCTTCTCGACTCTACCGGAGTCGAATCGAGTTGATAACATGCAGTAGCTTTAGCTAACGCTATCATAGCCATCATGATATGTAATGTCAACTGGACAACGCCAGCCCCGCCTGCCAACGCCATATAGATGGCGAACGTTAACTAACGTTTGCAAAACAAAGCCAACGTCATTCAGCCGACACCACAGATCTAGCTATGACAACGTTAGCTAACGCTAACACCAACGAAGTGAGAGTAGGGAACGGTAGAGAGAATGGTAGAGAGAGGCAGCACTTAATTTGCATTGGCAAGGGTTTATCTCATTCTATATCACGGCACAAAAAAAAAAAAAAAAAAATGTTTGCGACCTTGTATTGGAAGCAGGCCTGTAATTGTCTGCATGTATCAAACCCCTGTCCATTATTAGAGGCCCGTCCTCTATTTGAATACCCTCCACTATTAGAGGATTTACGGTATATTAACTTGTTGAAAAGGACTAAAATATGTCTTCATTAACATACTTACTTACCAAAAGAAAGTTGTGTAAGAAGTTAAGTTATACCTCCCCAACCCAACCCTTCTCTATCCACCAGAGAGCTGGATCCCCTCTCTTAACCCTTTGTCGCGTGGCAGTGAAAGGGTTAACCTACTGTACATGCACCTTGTTTGTTACTGTATACAGTATGTCGTTCACTGTTTAAACCATTAATCATGAAGACCCGTCTACGAGATAATTGTTGAGTCCGGTTCCACGACACTTTCCATGGACGTGGAGTATCACAATGACGCTGTACTCCGGCGCCCCCTACAGGGCGGTAACGACTTCGGCGAGGAGTTTGACGAGATGAGGTACGTCCAGCCTCCGGTGCTGCTGGTCCGGCTGGAGGTGGAGGAGCCACGCGTTGTCTTCAAGCCCAGCCTGGAGGCATGCTGGGAGCTCATCCACGGAGCCTTCCTGGAGGTCATCAGGACCGCAGAGCAGCTGCCGCGGGTACAACATGCAACGACACGGCCCGTTCAAAATAAAAACATTTCTATTTTTAAAGGTGCTATAGGCAACATTAAGCCACTAGATTCACCTGTGCATACTGTATACTTACTTACTCATAGTATACAGTATATTTAGATTCTGGTGTTTATTGTAACCATATTTATTGTAATGTATAATATAACTGATAACCCTCACCTGCACCTTTGACCACACTGCCTACTTGCTCATATGTGTATATTCAGAGTTAATTATATTGTTTACACTCCCTATTTTCTTTTATTATCTTTTTTACTTTTCTACTGTACTATACTTTTTATTGCCTGTATTTCTATTTCTTGGAGGTAAACGGTTGATTGATTGATTGAATGAAAAGTTTATTAACAGATTGCAGAATGGGTAGAGTACAGTACAGCTCAATACATACAATTGTTAAGGGGATGCAGACCAGAGAAAGACTTTCGTCTTGTTTACATCAGGGTCCCCCATTTTCAATTCATCATATGACACACACAACATACAGATAGACAGTACTGCTACATCTATACATTTATGACATACCAGATTTGCAAATACAGTACTGTTTGTGATACAAAAAGTGTCCAGAAAAAGAGTGTATATACATTTGACATAGAAACTGTACATTGGAGGAGGTTGGGTAGGTGGGGTGGGGTTGGGTGGGGCTGTACATTGGAGGTGGGGGGGGGGGGGGGGGGGGGTTGGGTGGGGGGGACGACACTGTACACTGTACATTGGAATACTGACAAAGCCATACTTGGTCTTTACTGTACAACTGGGTTAGGACATTTGTAGGGGCCAGTTTCGAATTGCAGTCTCCCGTAGGTGTTCTTTGAGAGTGTTTTTGAAAGTGGGTAGTGATTCACATTCCTTTACAGCTTTGGGTAGGGCATTCCACATTGATGTGGCATAATTGCGAAACATGTTTAGTCCCTTGTTTGAGCCAAATCTGGGTTTAACATGATTTGTGGAGCTCCCTCTGGTGTTGTGATTGTGGTATTCACTGACCTTTGGGAAGTATTTTGACATGTACATGGGTACCTTGGTCCATTGCAAGTTGCTGTACTCTGTCGTCTACTCTAAGCCATCCTAGGTTGGCAAAGTGGGCAGGGGTGAGGTGGGTTCTAGGAGTCAGGTCAAGCAGTAGTCTGACTAGTTTGTTTTGAGATGTTTGTAATTTGGTTTTTAGTGCCTTTGAGGTGCTTTGGTACCATGAGGTGCAAGCATAGTCGTAGTACCCTTGAATGAGTGCTCCTGCCAGAGTCTTCAGGGTATTCTTGTTTACCAGAGAGGAGATCCGGTACAAGAATCGAGTTCGTTGGTTGACTTTTTTTTATTACATTGGATGCCATTTTGTCACAGGAAAGATTAGCCTCTAGGATGGAACCCAGGTAGGTAATTTCATCCGGTACCCTATCCCCCCCCCCTCCTCACAGTGAGCTGTGGTGTTCTACAAGGAAGCATACTAGGACCGCTACTGTTCCTAATTTATGCAAATGACATGTCGTCAGCTTGTGACTGCAGCTTGTTCCTGTTCGTGGACGACTCAGCCCTGCTTGTCTCTGACCAGGCCACGTGAGCGGATCGGCGCGGCCGAGAAATCCGTTCTTCGCTCTTTAAAGCTTGGTCCGCTCCGCTAATCACTCATGTTGACCCCGCCCCCAAGTCGCTCTCCGCTCCCTCACCGCTCACCTTGAATCGAGCGCTCCCCGCTCCCCGCGCCAGATCGCTGGGCTTTTTTTTTTGTAATTTTTTTGGAGCATGGTGTAAATTAGCTCAAACTACAACAGTCTACACCCCCTGGGCCCCTTAACAATTGTTTGTATTGAGCCGCATTGTAATTGTACCCATTCTGCAATGTTAAATAACGTTGTTTATCCATTCACTAGCTCTATTAAGCGATGATAGTTAGCCAAACCACAATGCTATGGTCGCTGCCATTAACGTTAGCATGTAAGCTAACGACAACAACAATGGCCTCGATACTTTTCTAACATCCTGTGAGTGACAAAGCCTGAACAGGATATCACAGGTTCACCCTTCTCAATTCTCATTGGTTGAAAATGGCCTTCATGTTTGTACATCGCCATCTGTTGCTTTGGCATTGTACTACATGTATATTATTACATCAGTGTTAAACCACTGTGTGAGCGGCCCGGAGTGGATTGGAGCGGAGGAGAACTCTCGCTCCGGACGTCGCGCCGACCCATTTTAAAACCCACTCCTCGCTCACGTCAAAACCGTCCGCTCCGCTCCCCGTGCCGCTCACGCTCCGATCCGCTCACATGGCCTGTCTCTGACAAGACCAAGTTACAGGTTGAAAAAACCCTCAGCTCAGAACTAGGCAGAATCTGCACCTGGCTCGCTGATAACAAACTATCATTACACCTGGGTAAAACAGAGTCCATTCGCTTCGGTTCAAATAACAAACTCAGCAAGACGGACGGCTTCTCAGTTACAGTGGGTGACAATATTGTCTCAAGGAAAGATGAAATTACATACCTAGGTTCTATCCTAGAGGCAAATCTTTCCTGTGACAAAATGGCATCCAATGTAATAAAAAAAAGTCAACCAAGTCGATCTCCTCTCTGGTAAACAAGAATACCCTGAAGACTCTAGCACAGGGGTGGCCAACCCACGGCTCACTCATTCCATAAGGACGTAGAATAAACATTTACCGATTTTTTTTTAAATGGTCCATTTGCATGTTCTTGGTATCTGAATCTAGGGACATCTATGGATCTCAGGGAATGTATTCCCAGTATCAGAAATAGTGTGTCTGTTACTAGGCTTGAGTAAATTGTAATGAACCAAAGGAGAATATAAATTCTATTTTACATTTTTTTTTTATCTTTGACTGTGAATAACACCATGCTAAAATTGACCAGACCTGAAAAATCTAAGCAAATGAATAAAGGGAAGATGATAAAACAGAAGGTTTTGTAGATAGACCGGCCGCCGTTCTGTTAGCTCCGTCGAGACTGTGCTTACTTTTGTTAATTTTTATAGTTTTAAGAGTTTTATTTGCACCAACTGTTGGTGCATTAAATGTGTATGACCGTCAGTCACTCATTGACATTGGATTAAGGAAAACTTACCGACTGGATTGCTCTCTGGATCGGATTGCTGAACAACAACAGTGGCCAGCGGAGATCGTTAGGTTATGACTATAACCAAGTTCTGTTAACACTAGTGGACGCTCTGCGTCTCATTGCATATATCTCGCTTCAGCATATATACACTGAATACATTTCAAAATGTACCTTTAAATGCCAGCATTCATCTGGCCACACCCCCATCCGCTTACCTATATAAGCAGGGGTGGTGCCACACACTCATCTCCTTCCCAACAAATTTCACCACAATGAAAAATCAAGGGCCGCAGCGGCGTCTAGACGCAGAGCGTCCACTAGTGTTAACAGAACTTGGTTATAGTCATAACCTAACGTTCTGTATCACACTAGCTCCCGCTCTGCGTCTCATTGCATAATAGGAGCTGAGCGGGAGCTAGAAGCTCGACAAATACACCCCGCTGAGGCCCCCCACAGCCATCAGATCAGGGAGGACCGAGCCCCCCCGACCCCCCCTAATGGAGGGCACCCCCCCTATTAGAGGTTTCCCGGGAGGGCGACGGACCCGACCGTGCGAAGAGGCACTCAAGCAACTCAACGCACAGGGTGAGCAGACCGTTGCCTGACCCCACGACTACACACACGCACAACCCGCATGCCACCCGGGAACGAACAGAGGGAACAACCTCGTTACTGCCCCCTAGAATCACGGGGTCAAGGGTAAACCCAACCCCGTGGCAAGGCCGTAGCAGCGGAGCGCGAAGGAAGACCCAGACCCACCAAAGGGACTGGACCCCTGGAACGGGGGCCCGGAGAAGTCCATGATGCCAGCATCAAGACCCCACCAGGTGGGCACTTAGTGACCCCGCCCCCCACATCGCCAGCGTATTCGGACAAAGGCCCCTCAGCCGAGCGGGCCCTGTCCCCCCAATAGTACACCGCCTGGCACACTGACCCTGCAGAACAGGCAGTCAGCATGGCCGTAAGCACACAAAAAAGGTTAACCAACGGAAGCAGGCAGCGCACCGGGGAAAAACCAGGCAACAGGCTGTTAACCCTAGCCTGGAGACTGCGGACGAGACAGGCGCCAGAGGAGACAGCTGAACACAGCCGCTCCGGCGGAAGGGGCGTAAGCTGGCGGTGTTGCATGACCAAGCCTCCATTAAAAAAAAAACACCCAGAGGGGTTGAGGCAGAGAAGGCTGACACGATTGGCAGACGTCATGAACGTGCAGGGGCACCCTCAACCGGTGAACCCGGGAGTTGACACTGCTCCAACACACCAGGGAATCAACCACCTTGGTGTTACTCAATGCAGTGGTTGTTCCTATAACCCCTCAAGAAAAAACTCCAAAACACAGCTGCGGGTATACACCTGCTATACCGCAGTACAAGTGTTTCAGTTTTTCAAAAAAGGGTTAACCCAGGCCTACGGGTCGACGAAACATTACTTCGGACTGGGCCCGGCGATACGGGAAGCACAGGGTCACCAGAGGAGGTCAAAGACCACCCCAACAGGCCCCTCTTCGCCATGCGTGAGAGAGGAGCGAAAAAGAATGGAGAACCAGCCCCAAGCACACCGTACTTGGTATTCCCAGGCGGTCTCCCAACCAAGTACTAACCAGGACCAACCTGTGTAGCGGCCGAGATCTGACGAGATCGAGTGTGTACAGGTTGGCATGGCCGTAAGCCATTACGACAGTGCTGAGTAAAAAACGTACCCAACCAGGGTCTCCATAGTGCTTAACCCTGTGACACCCGGACCGACCTGGCATTTTTCCCCCTGAAAAAAGCCCAAGTCCCTCAGGGTACCAGAACAGCATATCTGCATCCCCGGCGGACAACAGGTTCAACTGATCCGGACCAGCGTGACCAGAACCAGTCCTGTGCCCTAACCACGCCGACATGCCTACTCCAGGAGAAGAGGCAGATATGCGTGTTGATCTTAAACATGAAAAGAAGGCGCCACCCTGACGTTCGGGCGAACCGCGCCCGGTGGCCCACCCCCAGGGCGTGAGACCCCTCTACATATGTTCAGATCCATTCCGTCATCATCCCCCAGATATGAACGAGAATCCGTCGATAACCAAACCAGGTCGTCGGGTTTGTTCGTCGGAAGAGGAAAAACCTCCATCCCAGTTGCTTTATAAAAACGCCGTTTTAACCTCAAGCAACCAAGGCGTGCCAGTCAGTCGCCTGTTTACAGAACACCCCGAGCTAGCACTATACGTGCGTCGGGACACACCCACATCAATGAACAGGCTATTTAGACCTGTCATTGAATCCCCAAGGCGCCCAGGGGAACGACAAGAGGGGTGTGACACTTCCTAACTCCAACTCTTTTTAATAGAAAAGCAGGAAGCACCAACAGTATGTATCCCAGTCTACACAGCCGGGGGTAAAACAATTTCACATTTTTACATCCCACCACCCTCCCATAGGAAGGAGACGGGAATCCCCAGAGAGACTTCCCACGCGAGCTGTACAGATTGAAAAGAATATATTGCACCTTGAGCCATGTAAAAAAAATGGTTTTAGGGCTCTCCGGGGAGGAGGCACTGAACCCATACACACTCAATAATCGAATTGAATCGAATACATACACAATAGAGTAGGACTCCTTCTTGAGGGTCCACTCACCTTGACAATCTGAGGAGGAGGCTCTGTACTCTGAAGGAGGCTCCCTCACATGGAAGGAGGAGTCCCAACTCACAGAAGGCCCGAATAGGAGCTTGGTGAGGAGGAGCCCTGACCACCCCTCCCCAAAACAGATCCATCACATGGACCTGAACAGCACACGGAAGTCCTACCAACAGAGACGCGCACGGTGACGTACTCTATGGCGGGGGAATTTCTGCGGTGCACACGCCCAATATTCCAGGCCGTGGAACCAGGAACCCCCCCCCCTGTAACGTGCCGAACCGCAACGTGACAGGAACCTTGAAGGACAGGGGGTTTACCCCTGACCAACAGAAAAAAGGGGGGAGGAAAGGTTACCAGTTCACCCCTTTACGACCCCACACCCATGATACGATGTAATGACAAAAAGAGAGTATGACACAGTCATAGTCAGCTCCATGAAGCGTCTGACAGCTTCACACAGCGCATGAGCTAACCTGCTATCTGATTTTTACTAAGGAAAAAACACAGAATAGAGAGGGCTCTCCAAGAGCCCCGGTATCAAACTTACACATGTGCTTCTGTGGCCAGTCCAACCCAGTTGTAGGTCACATGACACACACAACCCATCATCACCTACAAAAAATGGCAAAAACACTCTACAGAGGAACGCCGTTTTTCATAATGAGAGAATACATAATTCTCGATTAGTATCGGCCACAGGCCTTGCTAAGCACACACGAAAGCGACCAAACAATCTTTTCTTTTAGGAAAATAAAGTTTCTCCAGCAGTTGTAGCACAACCTCAGCAATCAAGCTAAGGGTTACATCGCATCCCTACCACACAGTGACACAATGTAGTGCAACAGCATGTCTGATAGGAGGATGAAGAAGTCCCCAGGGAACCGGGGGGAAACACAATCCTCCTACTTTACCCTTAATACGGCCAGTTAAAACAGGGAAACCTGTTAATATGTGAACACACTGTTCATTGTCATTACAGGCTGAGAAAAGAATCATTCTTTACTCATTTGTCACTAAGCATAGCTTTATAGGTTAGTTAACCCCCTTAGTTGTGAGTACACGGTACATATAAACACACATGATGTTTCTCAACACAACAAACCAGATCATTTTCACATCTGTAACAACAACCCGATTTGCATGGAGAAGCTAAATACCAGTGACAAGACAATTCACACATAACTCGCGTCGTATCCTAAATGTAGTGCAGCAACACTCGTTTTTGGAAAACATCGTTATTTACAAAACATTTAGAAGGGAAAGCCAGAAGAAGTGTACAAGATCTGGCCAAACCTTGCCTACCCGGAGCGTAGATCAAGCGAAGTGCAGTCTCAAGGCACCGTAGTAAACACAGCCGTCCTGTGTTGTCGATCTGGGCAGCGTCGCCGCTCACTCCAGTCGCTACGGTCCCTCTTGTTGACGCAGTCCTTGCCGTCCTGGCCCAGGGCAGGTTCGACGAACATCCTCTGTCAAAGATGACGTCGTAGTCAAGAGTGTTTAAAACATGTTATAATCAAAGCACGTTCAACAGAGTAGCATTAAGCTAACGGCCGCTCCAACCGTCGGTCGCTACCGCCCCTGCGCGAGACGCCGAGCGAACGGCGCACGCGACCAGAGGGGAGCTTCGAATCCCCCCCGCCTCTCCCCGTGAGGGAGAGGGGAGTTGGGAACCGCGGCGGCGCGCGAGGGGCCGGAGCCACCCCGCGCTGGGCCTCGGCCGATAGCAGCAAGCTAACGTTTCCTAGCCTAGCCAGGTAGGCCACCTAGTGATCACAGCAGGCTAGCGCTGCAGCTAACAGCTGACTGGCTAACAGTAGGCCACCACTAGCACGTAAGCTAAGCAGCGACAGCAGCAAGTTAACGTTTCCTAGCCTAGCCAGGTAGGCCACCTAGTGATCACAGCAGGCTAGCGCCGCAGCTAACAGCTGACTGGCTAACAGTAGGCCACCACTAGCACGTAAGCTAAGCAGCTATCACCTGAACTTGTACACAATGATATAACACTCACCCAGACAGGCCGCCGTTCTGAAACCCTCCTCACTTTTTAAGAGAAAAGAGAAACAAGATGTCAACACAGTTTTACAACGGTGATTTTACCAACACCCGACGGAGCCAGCACAATACCCAACTGGCCTGTGTAGCTGACTTTGAACACAGATCTTCCGCTAATGAACATCTATGCCCATATCTCCTCGTGAGGGAATACTCTCATTTGGATATGAAAGATGGGGCCTAACACGGTGACAGAGAGACATCCACTCGTCCAGAAAACACAGGGATCACCAGTGTTAATGGTCGTGGCCCACTAGTTAAACTATAATGGGCTTCAGACCAAGGTCTTCTGTCGCCTAGGAGGCTGAACAAAGGACCCTAGTCTGGGGCCGGTTTTCATAAACATTGTCAACTAGCCCCCATAGCACTAACAGACAAGTGGAGCTTGCCAGCAAACATAACTCACCAAACCTGGAACCCACCGCTCCTCACAACAGCGGCGCGTCCTACAGCCCAGCTGTGTCTTTACCGCAACCAGCACACAGCAAGGACTGCAGTTGGAAAAGCATGTAGCGGCGCAAACTCCCAATACGAAAACCGGTGGAGGATTTTTAGAATGATCATCATCTTCCAGACACTCCAGTACGAAGACAATATCGCCGTATTTTCTCGAAAATAGTGAGAGAGAAAATAAAGATATGATGTCAACGTATCCTTGTTTTCCAACTCTTCTCCTACCATCACATCACTTCAAGTGGGGATCTACCGAGGCACTTCCTTGTGGTGAAAGCGAGAAGGAGGCGAGTGGGTGCCCCCCCCCCTGCTTATATGGGTAAGCTGATAGGGGTGTGGTCAGACAAATATTGGGATTAAAGGTACATTGTGGTCTTTATTCAGTGCGCGTGCACGTGTGCGAGGACAGTGCCGAGAGTGACGCCGAGCGAGAGCTATACGATACAGAACAGTCTATACTGTAGTTGAGGGGAACCTGTGTCAGAATAGTCATTCTTATGGTGAAGGTCAACTATTCCTGATTTTGCTATAGGGACCCACCGGAACCCTTGCAAGGACCGGCTTTTTATTTAATATTTATTTCAGATATTGATTGAAGTGTGTTTTTAGTCGACGGCGAAAGATTGATCGGGTTTCGACTGTCCTAACTGTGATGAGAAGTACGAATGACCTTGACTGAAACTGACTAAACTCCTGCCTTGATCAAATCCATTAATAGCTAAATAGAACTGTGTTGATAAAAAATTGCACAGTGGTGTTTCTAGGGTGCCAGGTGAAATAGGCATGTTGGAATACCACCCACATATTGGCATGAGGACAGTACTTATCATTTATTAGCACATCTTTTGATGAGTTGGTCCCTCACACTTTAGAAGAACAAGTTACAGGTTGAAAAAACCCTCAGCTCAGAACTAGGCAAAATCTGCATATGGCTCGCTGATAACAAACTATCATTACACATGGGCAAAACAGAGTCCATTCTCTTCGGTTCAAATAACAAACTCAGCAAGACCGACGGCTTCTCAGTTACAGTGGGTGACAATATGGTCACAAGGAAAGAAGATATTACCTACCTGGGTTCCATCCTAGAGGCAAATCTTTCCTGTGACAAAATGGCATCCAATGTAATAAAAAAAGACAACCAACGAACTAGATTCTTGTACCGGATCTCGTCTCTGGTAAACAAGAATACCCTGAAGACTCTGGCAGGAGCACTCATTCAAGGGTACTACGAGTATGCATGCACCTCATGGTACCAAAAACAAAATTACAAACATCTCAAAACAATCTGGTCAGACTACTGCTTGACCTTACTCCTAGAACCCACCTCACCCCTGCCCACTTTGACAACCTAGGATGGCTTAGAGTAGACACAACTTGCAATGGGCCTGGTCTACAAGATACACTACACGACCAAAGTACCCATGTACATGTCAAAATACTTCCCACTTTCAAAAGCACTCTCAAAAAACACCTACGGGAGACTGCAATTCTAAACTGGCCCCTGTAAATGTCCTAACACAACCCCCCCCCCAATGTACTGTAAATGACCAAGTATAATAATAATAATAATAACTTTGTTTTATATAGCGCCTTTCAGAGGACCCAAGGTCGCTTTACATAGGGGGGGGGGGGGGGGAGATGACAAATTAACAAACATAGTGGACAGACACAACATATACATATAAAGTGAGAAAGTTAGGGGTTGAAGGCCAAGTTGAAGAGGTGGGTTTTGAGCAGTTTTTTAAATGAGTCCAGAGTTGGGGCGGTGCGGAGTTCTGCGGGGAGGGAGTCAATATTCCAATGTACAGTTTTGTACATTGGAATCAGCCATCGCTCCTGATTCCACGGGAGGAAGGCGTCTCTTCGTGATCCTCGTTCCTGGGGTGAGGCTCGTCGTCGCTCCCTAGTATTCCACGGGAGGACGGCGTGTTCCCATCCCGGTCCCCTGGGACCCCCTTTGTTCTGCGCTGCCCGTCTGCAGCATCCGAAGAGGAGGAGGAGGATCCCCGTGCCAGGCCTCCGCCGTCGGGCCCCTGTCCCCGTGCCAGGCCTCCGCCGTCGGGCCCCTGGTCCCCGTGCCAGGCCTCCGCCGTCGGGCCCCTGTTCCCGTGCCAGGCCTCCGCCGTCGGGCCCCTGTCCCCGTGCCAGGCCTCCGCCGTCGGAACCCTGTCCTCATCCCTGTAAGCAGCTCTGGCCCTCGCCCTGTCCAAGGCCTTAACCCTGTTCTCTGTCCCTGTCTCCAGCCCGCTTCTCCGGGCCTCTGTCCCTGTCCCCCTCTCCAGTGCCCCTGGTCCTGGCCCTGACACTTAGCCCTGGTCCTTAGCCCTGGCCCTTAGCCTTAGTCCCTCGTGAGTGGCATTCTACGTCACTATTAAAAACCAGAGAAATCTCGTGAGTGGCACTCAAAGTGTTAAAGGGACTGTGCCGCTTTTTGTTATGTAAGAAATAAATGCCCTGTTTTGGCTTACTCTCATACCTGTCTTGTGTTGTGCGATTGGGGTCGGTTACAAACCATAACATCATTGGTTGACTTTTTTTATTACCTTGGATGCCATTTTGTCACAGGAAAGACGACAAGCACAACACCAGCCTCTGCCACAGCGATGCATGTCAAGCTCTCTCTCGTCTGTTGTGCATTAACGTATTGTGTGTTTATAAGCAAGTATTACACCATATTCAAAACACGGTCCTCTCAAATCACCATGTCCTCCAACACACAACCTAAAGAAGTTTGACATCCAACCACAGTGCAAATGTAACAGTAAAGTGCAATAGTGATATACAATGAACAGGTGATTAAACTCTGTGTAAAATATATAAATTAGTACTACTGAGTAATAGTGCTAATTACTACTCAGATGTATGTATAGAGTTGTAGTATAATACAGTGATAAATGCTTATGTCATAAAGGACAGTTATTAATGTGATACTGCATTTCCACACATTTGTTACACCTGATTTTGTAAGTAAGAGGTCTGGACATGGACATGGTTGCAGCCATTTGTTTTATTATTAATTTCAATTTGGAACGTCACACAACTCAAGCAAAGTAATAACATGGGAGCATGTTCTAGTGTGAGGAAGTGTGCTCTTCTGTCCAGCACCTAGTATTTATCGTTTGGATGCGCATGCTTCTGTAAAACTTGTGCGAGACATGGTTTTGGATCCATCAACTTTAGTACTACTGAGTGTAGTGCTAATCAGATGGCACAGTCTCTTACATTTCAAATGCATGGGGAGGAAGAGTTTATACCCGACATTTCATTAATAAAACCTTCTACATTAAAGCTCTTATATAACCGTGAGACAATAATTTTTGCTTTGGCTTTTGGGACCTTCGTCATTCTGGAGACTGCTATGATGTTGTGGTCACTGAAACCTACAGGAACAGAGACTGCCTTTGAGCATTGGCCTGGCACATTTGTATAAAAATGATCAATACATGTAGATGAAATGCCAAATGCAAAACCTGTTTCTATCTTTTCTAAAAAATATTAAAACCTTCTATAGTTACAGCAGAATCAGAGAAGGAATCATCAAGGTGCGTTTCAGAGATGGCAAGGATATTAATCCAGTTAGCTTTGACCATACATTCAATTTCATAGCACTTATTTCTCAGACTACACACATTGATATGAGCTATAACCAAAACCCTTATGCAAGCCTAGCTTAATACAGGAAGTGTCAGTAGGCCTACCGACCATAAAGCAATAGTCTCAATGGGTTTCAGAATAACCAGGGAGTGATACTGGAGTCCCTAAACAGTTGGTTGTTGATATATAGTCTATCCACTACAAGGGCGTTTGTTTAGGCTTCGATGATCTTTTACTCAGTTTGGGCTTAATACAGTCTGTAATCTTCTGTGACTTTGTCTGAATGTTAAGCTATTTCAGTACAATAAATGCCCCTCTATACAGTTAAACTGGCCTGATGGTGTATCTTATTTCCCCCATTGTACACTATAAGAAGTGCTTCTACTTTATTCACCTGCACTGCAGAGTATCACGTTAACAATCAAATGGCTAGCAAGCTCACCTGTGACATACTGTACAGTGCAAAATACAAGAGTACAATCTTAGTCGACTTTTATGAAAACAATACACAAGTTGGAAGTTTGAACGTTTTATTTTTACTTTCGTCTTGTTTACATCAGGGTCCCCCATTTTCAATTCATAATGACATACATGACATACAGGTAGACTGTACTGCTACATCTATACATTTATGACATATCAGTTTTGCAAATACAGTACTGTTTGTGATACAAAGTAGTAGTAGATAGTAGTATAGACATAGCAGCATAGTAGGTAGTAGTAAATAAAACGATATGCAAATATACAGTAAGGAACCTGACACGTCGCTAACTCCGCCATCACAACCATTGAACTATTATAACTCTGTTACACCTATACACGGCTGGTCCATAGTAGGTAGTAATAGATAGTAATACATACTGTACTGTAGTCAGAAATAAAACGTTACCAAAAGAATAATATTCTAATGATATTATCTGTCTAACTCGGCCGTCCCCGTCCACTACCGCTGCTGCAGACTCAGCCGAACGTTTAGGCAAATCACAGACGCCGATACTACAACGTCTCTCTGTGGTGCCACGCAATAGGTTGAATCGTAGTGAGCTAAGTTGAAGACAATGGTCGAGGTGTTTCCTGTTTCATAATACGAATTTCATAATAAAAGCGGCCCGCTTAAAAAATAAATAAGAGCTTGTGCCGTTTCAACGTTGACAGTTATCAATCGCTTGCGCTCAAAGGATATTTTATAAAACGAGGCATACAATATAATACTATGTATTTGAGCCAAAACATGTGGTCAGAACACAGTGCATTTTGGCCATTCGCTCTCAGCCTCTCTCTCGTTGTCACCAGCTGTATGAGAGCGCCCTTCCTAGTCCACTCTCTCTCTGCCTCTCTCTCACTTTGCCGAGGGCGGAGCTCGTCTAGCACGTTGTCACCAGCTGTATGAGAGCGCCCCCGCTGGTCATTGTTAACATTAACCAAGCAAAACGGCATCAAAACGGCCCCAAAACAGTTGTTCCATGACTATTTATGGCTGTATCTGTATGCTAACGGAGCGTCTATTCCCAAAGCTAAATGCACGCACAGAGACAAAAAAGGTATGTATCTTCTTGTCTAACTCCAGGGAAGATGTTAAATAAGCTAATTTCCCAAAATGTTGGAGTTCCCCTTTAATGGGCACGTTCCAAGCTTCCATTTTGCTCCTATGTCATGCTCAGTCTGGGTTCCTTTTCACCCTGTTCCCACGGTCCCACCCATGTGAATATGGTCAAGTTGATATTGTACTTCATTACCTTAAGGGGCAGGTTCCAAGCTATATTGATATTGTGCTTGTACTCGTCCATCCAGACCTCTGCTGCTCTCAGAGCATTCCTCTTCATAGTAATGCTCAGGTCTGGCATGTAGGGCTTATGGTGTCTCTCAATGTGGGCGATCTTGGAACATGGGACCACCTCAATGCTCCCTCCACATGTCCACACCTAAAGCAGTGAAATGGGTCATTAACTTGTAGCAGGTAGGACCACAGGGAGTAAGAGAGGGAATACAAGGGGAAGCAAGCGTTCAAGGCCCTACTTTTTGCACCAAGCCTGATTTTGAGTGTTTGAGACTCTCAGGAAGAAATTAAGGAACCTATCAAACCAAAAACACAGAGACCCAGACAACCAGAACACACGTCTCCAATACAGTGAAACACTGAAACATTACAAAAACAGTCAGAAAAAAAGGGACCAACATGTTAGAAACCAGCTAAAAGATATAGAGGAATCCATAAAAACAAATAACTTCTGGGAAAACTGGAACAAACTAAACAAAGTACACCACGAGGAGCTACCCATCCAAATGGAGATGTATGGGTAAACCACTTCTCCAATCTCTTTAGCCCAATACAAAAAAATGAACAGCAAAAACACATAAAACACATACAAGATAAACTACAAAGCCTGGAGTCAACCATAAAAGACTACCAGAACCCGCTAGACTCCCTAATTACACTACAAGAACTACAGGACAAAATAAAATCACTTAAAACCAAGAAGGCCTGCGGCGTGGATGGTATCCTAAATGAAATGATCATATTCACAGACTCCAAATTCCAATTGGCTATACTAAAACTCCTTAACATTGTCCTTAGCTCCGGGATCTTCCCCAATATCTGGAACCAAGGACTCATAACACCGCTCCACAAAAAGGGAGACAAATACGACCCAAACAATTACCGTGGGATCTGTGTCAACAGCAACCTTGGAAAAATCCTCTGTATGATCATTAACCACAGACTCATACATTTCCTCACAAACAACAATACCTTGAGCAAATCACAGATTGGCTTCCTACCAAATCACCGTACAACAGACCACATTCTCACCCTCAGCACCCTAATCGACAACCAAATAAATAAAAATAAAAGCAAAGTATACTCCTGTTTCGTTGACTTCCAAAAAGCATTTGACTCAATTTGGCACGAGGGTCTGCTGTACAAACTGTTAGATAGTGGCATTGGAGGGAAAACCTACGACCTCATAAAGTCAATGTACACCAACAACACATGTGCTGTGAGGATTGAGGGAAAACACACAGACTTCTTTCCTCAACGCTGTGGGGTTAGACAGGGGTGCAGTTTGAGTCCAACCCTCTTCAACATTTACATAAATGAACTGGCAAAAACATTGGAACAAACTGCAGCACCTGGCATCCCCCTAGCAAACACAGAAGTCAAATGCCTACTGTTTGCAGATGACCTGGTGCTGCTGTCCCCAACAAAAGAAGGGCTACAACAGCACCTTGACCATCTGCACAAATTCTCCCAGACATGGGCACTGACAGTAAACCTAAACAAAACTAAAATTATGACATTCCAAAAAAGGCCCAGCCTACAACAACAAAAACACAAATTCCTCCTAGACACAATTTCCCTAGAACACACAAAAAACTACACATATCTTGGCCTAAACATCAGTGCTACAGGGAACTTCAATCAAGCTGTGAACGACCTGAGAGACAAAGCAAGAAGGGCTTTCTATGCCATAAAAAGGAACATCAAGTTAGACATTCC
This sequence comes from Notolepis coatsorum, assembly GCF_963971535.1. Lineage (NCBI taxonomy): Eukaryota > Metazoa > Chordata > Actinopteri > Aulopiformes > Paralepididae > Notolepis > Notolepis coatsorum. The sequence goes on from NC_140169.1 coordinate 64,932,233, forward strand.
AATCAAAATCTGGCTCAAAATATTAGACTCCGTCATAAAACCGATTTCCCTATATGGTTGTGAAGTCTGGGGCCCACTTGCAAACCAAGACTTCACCAAATGGGACAAACACCCAACTGAGACTCTGCATGCAGAATTTTGCAAATCCATTCTCTGCACCCAACGGAAAACGCCAAATAATGCATGCAGAGCAGAACTAGGAAGATACCCACTAATCATCAAATTCCACAATCACCTAAAAGAAAGCGACCCAGACACACTCCACAACATAGCCCTCACCCACAGAGAGACCCTCGATAGATGCCCACTCAGCCAGATGGTTCTGGGACTCTGCTCACAAACACAAGCAGAGCCACCAGACAGAAACCACACTGGACTAAATCAAATTATAAGAAAACAAAAAGAAAACTATCTGACACATTGGAAAGAAACAACCCAAAACCAGAGCAAATTGAAATGCTATTTGGCCCTAAACAGAGAGTACACAGTGGCAGAATACCTGAGCACTGTGACTGACCCAAAACTAAGAAGATCCTTGACTAGGTTCAGACTCAGCGAGCACAGCCTAGCCATTGAGAAAGGCCACCATAGGCAGACCTGGCTCCCAAGAGAAGACAGACTGTGCACCCACTGCACACAAGATGAGGTGGAAACCGAGCTCTTTTTTAATTTTTTTTATATATTGATCTTTTTCCCCCTCCATTTTCCTCAGATTTTCTCCCATCCCAATGTTAATCGTTATGCCAATTCCCAATCCCCTTCCTGGTCGCTGCGCACTTACCCCCCACAGTCGGTCTGGGAGAGTGGAGGCTACCACGTGCTTCCTCCGACACATGTCCGCTCCACTTTTTTTTTTTTTTTTTTTGGATCTTTTCCCCCCTCCATTTTTCCTCCGATTTTCTATCCGCTCAACTTCTTAACAACCTGCCCACTATACCAAGACATCAGAGACATATACTTCCCACAAATTGCAAACACCCAAAGAGACTTTGAAAACATGGACAATAACTCAAAACTCCCATACCTACTGGGAGAAATACAAGAATGTGCAAACACAGCAGCAAGATTTGTGAGCTGCTGTGACAAGAAAAGGACATCCAGCGGAATGCAACCACCATAAAGACTGTACAAGAAATTCCGTCTGTAATGTACTGATTTCTTTTGTTTTCTCTGTTTGATTGTTTTGTTTTGTTTGGCTTTGGCAATGTAAACGTATGTTTCCCATGTCAATAAAGCCCATTTGAATTGAATTGAATTGAATTGAAAGCCCTCAGCTCTGAACTCAGCAGAATCTGCACCTGGCTCGCTGATAACAAACTATCATTACACCTGGTGACAACATTGTCACAAGGAAAGATGAAATTACATACCTGGGCCCTCATTTATCAATGGTGCGTACCAGGGTTTCCGTTAGAATTTTTTTTTGCAGGTCTGAGTGTCCGGTAGATTTCAATCTACCGGACAAATGGGATAAATTCCGGTCAGAGTTTATTGAGCTTAAAAACAATTTATAGACCTATATAAAGAATGACATCATCAAGGCATTTATAATATTTTAACTTAAAACTAGGCTACTTTTGCGTATCAGTCATTAATATATTCCAAATAAAATAAGTCCCTCGAGACTTCGTGCTGCTGCTGCCGACTTGAGGTGTCGACCTTAATAAACAGCAGTCTGTTATAATCACATTTTTATGAGCTAACTAATTCCGTTATATTGGACATTTGTATTAATTATATCAAGCGAAGAACTGAGAAATTTGGCACCGCTGTGTCAGCGCGAGCTGGCTGCTGATATATTTACGTGAAGCATGGAGCACTTGGAGCAGGCAGAGCAGAGCAGTGGTGTCAGCAGCGCCCCCACCCAACAGCTGAATTGTCAATGGCTGAATTGGAGTACTGCACCCTGCCAAGCCATGCTTCACGTAAATATATCAGCAGCCAGCTCGCGCTGACAGCAGGATGTCATTATTAGACCGGCTGCTTGGTGAGATTGTTTCGTTCATCGCATAGGCTATATAATTTTAGCCTATTTTAATACAATTCAAATAATCTAATTGTGTTTAGAGGGAATTATTTTCACCGGACATTATGACCGGAGAGATTAAATATGTCGGACTTCAACAGATTTTGCCAGTCAAATACCGGTAATTACCGGCTAACGGAAACGCTGGTGCGTACGCACAGATATGTGTGTAACCCGTGCGTACGATCATTTCTAAGCAAAGTGTGTGACTTATCAATTTGAACGTGTGCTTGACTTTGTGCGTATATTTACGCACAGCTCAGGGCATGCGTACCTGGCGCCCAGCGGTAGAATATGAATATTGCATCCAATGCGGAAATAAGCTTCCGTGCATCACTTTCAACACTGGCATGTTCTGTATGACCCGTAATTCATTAGTTTCCATCATCATATTTATATGTTGTGTCTGTCCACTATGTTTGTTACTTTGTTATTTTCCCCCCTATGTAAAGCGACATTGGGTCTCTTGAAAGGCGCTATATAAAATGAAGCTTTCATTTTTGTTATTGTTTGTTTGTATTCATTGCATGTTCGAAATAAAGATTTCAAATAAAAAAATCAAATAGTTAATTGTAAAATAGCGACAGTAGTGTAATTATAACGGGCTCACGCGCGAACAAAAGGTTGGCCTGCTTGTTTGGCACGGGGGGGGGGGGGGGGGGGGCAGACACAGAACACCCACCTCCAAACGCGATTAAATATTGTTTAAAATAAAAAGCAAAATGATATTATTTTGTGTGTCATGTTTCCAAATAAGATTGGTCACAACGAAATGTTTTCTACTTCAATTTGTTGGTTAGAATAGATGACCTCCGTTGAAACTTCACTGAGACTAAGACAGTCTATTTGTGAGCTCCCGCACAGACGTGATAATAATAATAATAATAATAATAATAATAATAATAATAATAATAATAATAATAATAATAATAATAATAATAATAATAATAATAATAATAATAATAATAATAATAGCTTCATTTTATATAGCGCCTTTCAAGAGACCCAATGTCGCTTTTATATAGGGGGGAAAAATAACAAAGTAACAAACATAGTGGACAGACACAACATATAAATATGATGATGGAATTCAAGTTCGCGTTTTTATTGATCACATAGGGAGGCAATACATAGGCTACATGGCAGTGAGATTGATTGTTCTACTCTCGTATTATTGTTATAGTATATGCTATTGTCAAGAAGGAAGTACATTATTTTCAATCGTGGCTTATCAGCTTCATTAATCCAGACCCATCTCAGCCACAGCATAACTGAGGCCGGCTATGGAAACAAATCATAAATAGACTACTGTAAATAAAATAGCCTAGGATAGGCTATGGGGTTCTCAACCTTTATTCCCCAGAGCCCCACAATTCCTTGGAGACATATAGGAATATGATATGATATAAAGGTATACTGGTCCGTCAGCGAGGAGATAGCCCACAGCGGATAGCCATTAATAGCCATTTGAGAATATAGGCTATTAAGGCAAAACAACGGCCTATAGCCTATACATATTATTTAATGTTTTCATAAGCGTAAAATAAAGATACAAGGACAACAGTTATATTAACGATCAAGTTAGTTTACTGTATGCAGGCGCGGGGCTCCGTGCGACATGTCTGTGCCATGCTGCGTTATGCGCAAATTACTGTTGCATAATGTAGGCTATGCATAATATAATTTATATAGGCTATACCTAATACCGACATCAAAATAGATTATATGCCTCTACAAATCATATTAACCCATGCAGGTAGACAATTGACAGAGAACTTTAATCCCTGGGTAATCGAACTTTAAAAGAACGAAGCGAAAAAGGGCATTACAGCATGGATTATTAATGACACCAACGCCAAACAGTGGTTAACGGTCTTTATTAGTGTTTGCGCTGCCCAGGCAGCAATGGTCTTTAGGAAGTTAATAGATATCATATCCGACTGTTTCCGACATCACCGTGTACACGTCTGTCAGGACAGCCTGTCGCGTATTTCTCCCAGGCATTCGCTCGGTTTAGTCCACTTTTCCACATTTCATGGGGGTGTTTCATTACCGTATATGGTTAATTACGGGCGGTTCTATATGCAAATACGTAAAACCGGGCACGAGCGTGGAGCGTAGATCAAGTGATATTTATCAACACAGAGTACTTGAAGGCAGGGTATGTACTTTGGTATGGCAAGGTATGGCAACTTTTTATGTTGATTTAGAATTTGAACAACATTATGAACGAAGCTTCGAACTATTCGGTACAGCCCTAGCATGTTTTGATATTGTCAATTATCTCACTTTTACTAGGTGACTTTTGCTGTGACTAACTGAAATATGCCCAAAAAAAAGGAAAATGGACATAGGGACGTTTTTTTTTATCAAAGGGCAACAGAGACAAGTGATACAGGGACACAGGTAAGGTCTTACAATGGCTTAGTGATTATAACAGTGCAGTTCAGCATTCAGTAACCCATACTTTTTGTGAATGTGTTTTTGATACTACATTCTGTTGAACACACACCTCAAAACCGTACCTAAGGAAAATTGGCTCAATTGCAAGAAAAGTAATAGACAGTTATGATATTACATTCTGCATAATTTGTATGCAAAATATTGTGGTTCCCTGCTTTAGTCTGTTGACACATTTCTATACTAAAAATGCTTGTGTAGTCCTGTGTCATACCTAAATGTCATATAACTGAATTGTATAGAAACAACTCACCAAAAGTGACTATTGCACAACTGATTTGACAAAATAAATCCACCAAGGGGGGTAAACCCGCCCTTCACCCCCCCCACCCACCCCTCCCCCACCCTCCTCGCCATACCTTGCCTTTTAGTGAAAGGACGCCACTGCTTGCAGGTGTGCGTGGGACACGTCTACGCACGTGTGATAAATCCCGATTTTTCTGTACGTACACACATTCTAAATTCTGTGCTTAAGAACGAAAATAGAATTGTTGATAATAGTCCATGGGCCAGACCAGATATCGGTGCCACTCACGGTGAATAAACTTACATATAATTTTTTCAAAGATCTATGTCTGTAGATGATATTTTTGTATGATAGCCCTTCCAGAGTGGTAGCTTAATCATACTTATCAAGTCATGAAGTATACCCACCCCCTCAGGAAATCGCATTTCAGATGTTGGTGCATATCCTGCTTTAGACTCACGTAGAGGACATCTGTCAATGTTTCACAATATTGTGTTTGGTATCATTTTAAAGGGGACTATGTAATCTTTCATTCAAGCTAAGATGTGAATCTTTCTGACCAATATAGAGGTCACTGGAGCTCTTTGAACAGTCAACAACACACATTTTTACACGATTTTCGCCTAAATGATATACTATCTTTTAGCCTTGTGTCATCTAGGAGCAATAGGGACACAAAATACAAAATCTACAACACTCTCAGGACCATAAGGATTCAGGAAATGTATAATATGCCTATACTATTTCTTATCAGGGGTGATTGTGAGCCTTAAATTAGAAGAGCGGTATTAGGCTCCTATTAAAACTATACAGAACAGCCACTAGGATAATGTCACAAAGTGGTCTGTCTTTATCATACATATACAGGAGCAACAGGGGCACAAAATACAAAATCTACAACACTCTCAGGATCATAAGGATTCAGGAAATGTATAATATGCCTATACTATTTCATTGTTACCTAATTTAATGTAGCCTTAAATTAGATGGGCATTATTAACTGGGTCAGATAACTAGGATAATGTCACAAAGTGGTCTGTCTTTATCATACATATACAGGACATAAAGGACACCACAATGAGATAAGGAACCACTAAGAGTTTTATGAACAACCTATTAAACAGAACAACATTATATACTAAATGTGCATTGAATCACTCAAACTGCTCGTCTCTCTCATCCTCCGACTCCTCGAGTTCGAAGTCAGGTTCTGGATCATCCTGCAGTTTTTGGTTGCTGCATGTCTGTAACTTGCACATATCTGTGCATGCCAGTCCATTTGATAAGCATGTGCAGCTTGGCATTTTGCATGAACGGACACACCTGCATCTTAGCAATTCCAGGACTACATCTGGTGCAGGTGGGGAGCGCATCCAGTAAATTTCCAGCTTGCCCTCATCGTCTTTCCATCCATGCTCTGTAGGACTTGAGACCACAGGGTTAGACTGCAGACTGCTATTCCAGATTGCTGCCTGATAGTTGACTCGTTCAACATGCAGGAAGAGACAGTCCCTACATGGTGGAAGCTGGCTGGACTCGACCTCTCCCCTTTTGGTACAGAAGAGCTGGTAGCGCAGTTGGTTCACCTCTACTGTGCTGCTGTTAGCAGAGTACATGTGACATGTAAACTCCTCAATTCTCTGGAACAGCTCCTCACTCACATCCCATGACTGCCCTAGTCCACTGAAGGTTTCTTGGTAGGAAGTATCCTTCTTCACCATCTTCAGGGCATTCAGCTTCCCCCGGCCAGCGAATGCACTGACAGTGTCACAGCCAGTGAAGGCGTGTAAGTCCAATTAGGCTGTCACAGAGGCTGTCTCCAACTGAGCTTGCAAGTTTGCTGATGTTCACATATCGTGTGCGGTTCTGGGTCCCACACTTCATGTAGATGGGACAGGTGATGTCCTTCTGGAAGGCAAGACAAAGCACCATGACATCAGTGTCCTCAGCTATGATGATGACTGCTTTTGAGCCCACGTTTGCAGCATCTGATGCATGCAGGAGCAGGCGAGTGTCAGCTTCTTCATGTGTTGATTGCAGTTCTGCTACTTCTTCACACCCACCATCTGTCAACCTGTAGCAGGTTTCCTCACAGGTTGTGTACAACACTTTGCCATGCAGCCTCTTTCTGTATTGTGGGAGGTTCCACTCTTCCACCAGAAACTTGATGAGACTGGTCTTGTTGGAAGGACTGCACAGGAAAGTTCTCCACTGCTGTACGTGGTGTCCTCCTGCCAGGTTCTTGTATTGGACCGTAGTGTCTGCACCCCGGTTTTGTCATTCAGCATCTTTGATTGAAGTCTGGCGGTAAACATAAAACACAACATCAATCCTCTGACTCTGTGCCCCCTCGTAGAGGACCTGGGTGAAGAGTGACTCTGCCACCTGTCCAAAGGTTTTGTTGTTGCCATTCATTTTCTGGACCAGGCTCATCCCATCAATGATGGAAGTGGATGGTGTTGGGATCTCTTCAACAGGAGACACATTCTGTTCCAGCTCTCTGGCAAGTGCAGCCTTGTTTGTTTTTCGTAGAGACCCATCAGCATTTGCAAGTGCCCATGGCAGTGGGCCCAGTGGGTGGGCAAGGACATCTTTCATGTCTATCTTCCTGCTTTCAGCCAACAGGATCATGTGGCTGAACAGGTTTCTGTCTGCCCTCAGCACCACATCCTGCCCTTTCTTTCCTTTAGCTTTTTTTGTGCCGACACTGGAGAATGTCTTCAGGCTTTGCTTGGTCATCTTGTCATAAACTTTAAAGATGGTGGGTCCTCATCTAACCTTGTTTGTTTGAATACCTGGTATGCCTCTTCTCCTATCTCATGAGCTCTCAGGAGATCTCTTGTCACATCAGGTGGAGCCATGAAGCCAGTGGACAGGCTAACCAGATCGTTCTCATCAGGGGACATAGGATTGAACCACTTGTTCTGCATAAGGTCAAGAAGAGACTGGACATCGGCTTAATCTCTCTTGATTCTTGGACGCTGTAGATCTGGATGGGACAGTTTGGACATGCCTTGATCTGTCAGGTCTCTCAGCTGTCTGAGGTACATGCTTCTATACTCAGCGGTTAGGTAATACTTGGCCACAGCTCCTGACTTCAAGCTGAATCCCTTCGTCCCTCCAGCTGTCTGGGTGTCTTTGTTCACTGTTTCTTCTATAGCTTGGTCAACTGGGATCCTGCCAAAGGGATTAGTGGGGCCCAGTTGGACAGAGAAACCTCCTTTCATGAATTCTGTGTACACATCTGGGTGTGTGATGTACAGCTGAGACATCTGGGCGTAGTAGTAGGGGAGGTAGCGTGCGTAGTTCATCCTGTCATAGGCAAAGCACCATGGGATCATTGCTCGAATGCTTGCCAAGTGTAGCATCCAGTCTCCCTCTCTGGATGCTCGGATGAGCCCCAGCAAGATTTCGACCATGTCCAAATAGGACACCCAGAAGCTGGAGAGGCTGCTGTTCCCACCTCTGAGGAACTTGCGGTAGACTTCAAATAGTTCTATGATGCGTGCACAAGAGCTGTTCTCGAGGGCTTCCTTCAAAGTGGCTTGTGAGACATTTTCCCCAAGGCTGTCAATTATCTTCAGTGTTTCATCCAAATAAACCATCTCATTCAGTTGTTTCCAACCAAGAGAGGAAACCCTTCCATGTCAGTCGCATGAGAGCCTCATACAAGAGCTTGTGTAGTCGCACTGCCCTGTTGTACTTGCGGCCACCCATGACCCCAGCAATGGAGCATTCTGCGATCATGCCAGACTGAATGCACAGGTCTTGGAGTCCAGCATCTTGGAAACGCTTTCCTATGATTGCCAGCAGTGTGCAGATGGTGTGAAATACCCCAAGTCTGATGATGATATTCTGGAACTTGCCAGCATGTTTCCATGTGATCTCAACAGCCTTTGCATACAGGGCTTGGTCAAAGACACAGACAATCTTTGTCAGGTCTAAGCACTGCATGATGCTTGTCACTGCATATACCATGTCATGGCCGAATGACTGTATGAGCCGCAAAACTCTCTGGGATGCATGATCAGGATCATTAGTGCCAGAGAGTAGATAGCACAGGAAGACTCTAAGGCAGTGGTTCTCAAACTGTGGTACGCGTACCACTAGTGGTACTTGGTGGTACTGCTGGTGGTACTTGAAAACATTTACAAAAAAGCAAATAATTTTTTTTTTCAGTCAGGCCACTGAACTTAGAAGCAGGTCAGGCCAGTGTTTCTGGTTGCGGCGGCGCGATAGTTAGATAACCTAAGTGGGGAACAACCAGGAGATCACTGTGACAGAGAGTAGTGCAGTCTAAACAGTCATACATCTTTAATTCAACTTCAGCCCTGATCATAACCATTTATCTTTTTAGATGTTTTGTAATGTCAGATAAAAAATGAAATACTCCCACTTTTCTGAAAAGAGTTGGTGTTAAATCTGACATTACAAAAAATCCATCAAAATCTGTGTTGCTGCTAATCATTGTGTCTGTTTGAAGCTTGTCCTTGAATGAAGAAGTGATGGTCAAAGTTGGTCTGACAAAAGTTAACAATAAATAATGGTATTAGGAATACATTTGCCTCCTGCGTGAACTGTGCATAGCTGAATAGACTGTATTTTAACGCCGGTCATATGGTGGTACTTGAGCCAGCTACGTTCTCAGGTGGTACTTGGTGTAAAAAGTTTGAGAACCACTGCTCTAAGGGATTCTGGAATGACAGGACATTCTGCTTCTGGTTTGATGTCAGGTGGCCAGGCTTGAGGAACATCTTGATTATTGATGTCCTCTCTCAGCTTGATGGCTGTGTTGGCTATGACATCTTGGGCACTAGCACTTTTCAAGGTCTGAAGCTCCCTTTTAAGAGACTGGTTTTCTTTGGCAAGTTCATTCATGGACAGGTTAAGGCTCACAATGACCCGTAACAATGAAATAGTATAGGCATATTATACATTTCCTGAATCCTTATGGTCCTGAGAGTGTTGTAGATTTTGTATTTTGTGCCCCTGTTGCTCCTGTATATGTATGATAAAGACAGACCACTTTGTGACATTATCCTAGTGGCTGTTCTATATAGTTTTAATAGGAGCCTAATACCGCTCTTCTAATTTAAGGCTCACAATCACCCCTGATAAGAAATAGTATAGGCATATTATACATTTCCTGAATCCTTATGGTCCTGAGAGTGTTGTAGATTTTGTATTTTGTGTCCCTATTGCTCCTAGATGACACAAGGCTAAAAGATAGTATATCATTTAGGCGAAAATCGTGTAAAATGTGTGTTGTTGACTGTTCAAAGAGCTCCAGTGACCTCTATATTGGTCAGAAAGATTCACATCTTAGCTTGAATGAAAGATTACATAGTCCCCTTTAAAATGATACCAAACACAATATTGTGAAACATTGACAGATGTCCTCTACGTGAGTCTAAACAGGATATGCGCCAGCATCTGAAATGCAATTTCCTGAGGGGGTAGGTATACTTCATGACCTGATAATTAAGATTAAGCTACCACTCTGGAAGGGCTATCATACAAAAATATCATCTACAGACATAGATCTTTGAAAAAATGATATGTAAGTTTATTCACCGTGCGTGGCACCGACAAGTGAAATTTTGGCCTCTGGCCCATGGACTATAAATGAGGGCCCTGGGTTCCATCCTAAAGGTGAATCTTTCCTGTGTGACAAAATGGCAACCAATGTAATAAAATAATTGAACCAAAGAACAAGATTCTTGTACCGGATCTCCTCTCTGGTAAACAAGAATACCCTGAAGACGCTGGCAGGAGCACTCATTCAAAGGTACGACGACTATGCTTGCACCTCATGGTCAGGGCCGCCTCAGGGGGTGTGCGAGCAGTGCGGTCGCACAGGGCCTCACGGGAAGGGGGGCCTTGCACAATTTTTTTTGCAAGGCCCCCCTTCCCGCGAGGCCCTTTTTCATCACAGACCTAAAATCTAGTTTAGCTTATATGCTTATATATTTCACATTAGACACGTTTGTAGAATGTGTCTGACTTGTTCCTGGCTCTGCGGCTCTGCAGATACACTATTGGAGCTATGGGGCTCTGCAGCAGACATACTATTGGTTTCAACGAAGGGAGGGGTTACATGTGTACAGTCGACCGGCGTGCGTCAGCTGCATCTGACTATTTTGCGCGTGCAGCATTGGAGGTTATGCCAGCCAAGACGAAGAGGACGGTCGTTCGGCAGATGGACTGAAGATGAAAGTTGTTGCATGTTAGAAAGTTCAGTCAGGCTAGCCATGTCGGCTTAGCTAAAGGCAGGGATAGCTAGTTAGCTTGAGCTACGTTATAATATCGAGTGCTAACGTGTGGTTCAGTCGGGATAGCCATGTCGGCTAGTAGCTTAGCTAACCTAGAGAGAGTGCGTGCAGCATTGTTATGCCAAGATGAAGAGGACGGTCGTTCGGCAGATGAACTTCGTCAACTCCACGCGGTTGTCTCCATCCTCTTGGACGTTTGGTGAGTTTTTAATGCACTCTATTCTATTCCCGCCGTGGAGATATCTCTCTCTCTCTCTCTCTCTCTCTCGGGCCGGCTAGCTATCGTGGCTAACGTTATGTTGGCTAACGTTATGTGGAGCCAGCGGGCCGGCTAGCTATCGTAGCTGACGTTCTGTTGGACCAGCAGGCCGGCTAGCTATCGTAGCTAACCTTATGTTGAGCTAGCGGGCTGGCTAGCTATCGTAGCTAATGTTATGTTGAGCTAGCGGGCCGGCTAACTATCGTAGCCAACGTTATGTTGAGCTAGCGGACCGGCTAGCTGTCGTAGACGTTATGTTGAGCCAAGCGGGCCGGCTAGCTAACGTAGCTAACGTTATAATGAGCCAAGCGGGCCGGCTAGCTAACGTAGCTAACGTTATATTGAGCCAAGCGGGCCGGCTAGCTGTCGTAGCTAATGTTATATTGAGCCAAAGCGGGCCGGCTAGCTAACGTAGCTAACGTTATATTGAGCCAAAGCGGGCCGGCTAGCTAACGTAGCTAACGTTATATTGAGCCAAACGGGCCGGCTAGCTGTCGTAGCTAACGGTGTGTACCTGGTGTCAGTACCTGGCTACTCTATTTGCAGTTAGCCTCCTTAGCTGATGTCGGCCGTTGGCTCCTTGCTACTTTGTTTTCTCTGGTATAGATCCTCTTCTCTTTGGATTTAAGTGTTGGTCTTTGTCCTTTTGGATATATGTATATTCATGTTGCCTTTGTGAAGTTATCTTTTCCTTCTGTTTTGTTCTTCCATTAAAAGATAATTTTCCCATCTGTAACAACAACCCGATTTGCATGGAGAAGCTAAATACCAGTGACAAGACAATTCACACATAACTCGCGTCGTATCCTAAATGTAGTGCAGCAACACTCGTTTTGAAAAACATCGTTATTTACAAAACATTTAGAAGGTAAAGCCAGAAGAAGTGTATAAGGTCTGGCCAAACCTTGCCTACCCGGAGCGTAGATCAACGAAGTTCAGTCTCAAGGCACCGTAGTAAACACAGCCATTCTGTGTTGCCGACCCGGCCAGCGTCGCCGCTTCAACCCGTCGCTACGGTCCCCTTTGTTGACGCAATCCTTGCCGTCCTGGCTCAGGGCAGGGTCGACGAACATCCTCTGTCAAAGATGATGTCGTAGTCAAGAGTGTTAAAACATGTTATAATCAAAGCACGTTCAACAGAGTAGCATTAAGCTAACGGTCGCTCCAACCGTCGGTCGCTATGCTACGGCGCACGCGACCAGAGGGGAGCTTCAAATGCCCCCCGCCTCTCCCCGTGAGGGAGAGGGGAGTTGGGAACCGCGGCGGCGCGCGAGGGGCCGGAGCCACCCCGCGCTGGGCCTCGGCCGATAGCAGCAAGCTAACGTTTCCTAGCCTAGCCAGGTAGGCCACCTACTCACCTAGTGATCACAGCAGGCTAGCGCCGCAGCTAACAGCTGACTGGCTAACAGTAGGCCACCACTAGCACGTAAGCTAAGCAGCGATAGCAGCAAGCTAACGTTTCCTAGCCTAACCTAGATAGGCCACCTAGTGATCACAGCAGGCTAGCGCCGCAGCTAACAGCTGACTGGCTAACAGTAGGCCACCACTAGCACGTAAGCTAAGCAGCTATCACCTAAACTTGTACACAATGATATAACACTCACCCAGACAGGCCGCCGTTCTGAAACCCTCCTCACTTTTTAAGAGAAAAGAAAAACAAGATGTTAACACAGTTTTACAATGGTGATTTTACCAACACCCGACGGAGCCAGCACAATACCCAACTGGCCTGTGTAGCTGACTTTGAACACAGATCTTCCGCTAATGAACATCTATGCCCATATCTCCTCGTGAGGGAATACTCTCATTTGGATATGAAAGATGGGGCCTAACACGGTGACAGAGAGACATCCACTCGTCCAGAAAACACAGGGATCACCAGTGTTAATGGTCGTGGCCCACTAGTTAAACTATAATGGGCTTCAGATCAAGGTCTTCCGCTGCTGCCTAAGAGGCTGAACAAAAGACCTTAATCTGGGGCCGGTGTTCGTAAACATTGTCAGTTAGCCCCCATAGCACTAACAGACAAGTGGAGCCGCAAGCAAACAGTACTCACCCAACCTGAAACCCACCGCTTCTCACAACAGCGGCGCGTCCTACAGTTCAGCTGTGTCCTGAAAGGTTTCACCCCAACCAACACAGCAATGAACTGCAGTTGAGAGGCATGCAGCGGCGTGCTCCCAATACGAAAACCGGTCGAGGATTTTAGAATGATCACCATCTTCCAAACACTCCAGTGACGAAGACAATATCGCCGTATTTTCTCGAAAATAGTGAGAGAGAAAATAAAGATATGATGTCAACGTATCTCCTTGTTCTTCCTTTCCTCGTAAACATTGCTCTTCCAGCCAATATTTTTCTCCACGTCAAGTGGGCATATGAGCAACACGTTGCTTGTGATGAAATTTGAGAAGGAGATGAGTGTGTGGCACCACCCCTGCTTATATAGGTAAGCGGATGGGGGTGTGGCCAGATGAATGCTGGCATTTAAAGGTACATTTTGAAATGTATTCAGTGTATATATGCTGAAGCGAGATATATGCAATGAGACGCAGAGCGGGAGCTAGTGTGATACAGAACCTTTGTTGTGGCCGACGCAAGGAAAAAGGGAGATGGCGAGGAAGGAGAGCTGGGGTCCGAAACGGATTGAGATCCAGGCGTCACAGAACCACATTGCCCAGCATATTGTTGGCCAATGTGCAATCAATAGTGTTGTGAAGGGCCAGATTAAACCGAATATATATATTTATTTATATATATATATTTAATTGTATTTGTATATTCTCTAATATTCCCTGATATCCCTTGTATATTCCTTGTACAATATGCATTGAATATCCATTCTAGCCTACTGAACATCCCATAATAGTCTCCATTCTACTATTGGTCGAGACCTTGGTGCCAGGCTGCCATACCCCTCAGACCCAGTTCAAACGTACCGCTCAACATGTACGAACAAGTCCTAGTTCCGCGTAGGAATCTGGCTACCGCACCACTAATGGGACTATTTGTTCATAGTGCGTATATATACTGCGCTACTAAAGTAGGACTTCCTTTTCAGTCCAGTTTCTTACCCTCCAATAGAGTCACAGACGTAAAGCCTCCCCGCGACGCCACGTGTGGGAGTAAGGTCAAGTTCGGCCTCCATCGGTATTGAGACATCGTGTATATTAATATTTGAATAGTCATATTTGGCACTATATCGTCGAGTTGGACGTAGTCTATTAAGCTAATAATAGTCTGTTAATATATAGTGCTTCGTGCGGTGAGAATACTACCGTAGTCAGCACCCCATCGTTTCGGGCAGAGAACTGGCTGCTTAACCAGGATGATCGACCCCATGTGAGATTGCACCCGAGGAGCCCCAGAGCCGACGAGCGAGTGGACCTGTATACCGGATTATTCTACCGACGACAGCCCGCCTTCCCAGGCACGGATTATGCTTTGTATACGTTGATTATTCCATGGATAAAGACCCCCGACACTGCCGTGTGTTGGAACCCCCCCCCCTGGAGAGGACGCAAGGTGAGGAGACGCTCTGCAAGACGAGGTCGCTTCACGTCTCTCCTCCGTGGACCGGAGGACGCCGGCCCACAAAGAGTCCATCTGCTTTCATCTGTGGTCCAAGGATTGCCGGCGCATTGAACGGCACTACAGTGGGTTCACCTGGGATACCCTTGGCCGGATGAGGCAGCCGGATTCTACCCCCCCCCCCCTTCCTACTCCTGTCGGCTTACAAGCGACCGGATTAACCCCCCCTAGTGTATCCAGTCTATAATCATTGAAGTATCATTGCTGTTATTCCTTAAACTATTCCAGGTCGTATATGTACCACCTGCGCCTTCAGAGATTGGACATTCTCTATTGATATACCGACGAATACTCTTGCCATAAAAGTGCATATTAATTCCCATTCATAAATGTGATTGATTTGATTAAGTGCTTGCCCTACACACCATCGCTGTGTAGAAATAAAGACCTATTTCTAATTCGTACATTTGTGTTGGATCCGTTTCATCTACGTGACAGTGTTCATCATAATATATTTATGCAGAGTACTGGGTGGCCGAATATTAAGTACAAAGGTAGTGGTAGTAAGTATCATATCTAGTAATACAGTCAGGGAATTGTACCCCTCAGTTACAATTGGTCCTTCGAGCCGGAGGGTAATTAGTGTAATATTAATATAGTGTTATTAATATTGAAATGGCCTATGATGAACACTCCACGAAACGATCCTCCTAACCAACGCCCGCAGCGCGAACGACGGCTCCCTCAGTACTTAGAGGCTTACGCTGTCAGTCAACAACCTAGTCTTCTACTAACAGTAAACGCGGTAAAACTAGAAAGTAAAAGTATGTCTAACCCCAACGCCCAGACTACCCCGACCATAGAGGCCCCTACGGGTTCTAATGTAACTGACCAAGTTCACGGTGGGGACCAGTGGGAACCAGACATGACTTCACACCCCGCCAGTACTGAAGAAGTAGTCCCCGATGAGTCCCGGGAGGAATACAACGCTACCGAGAGAGAACTCGGCACGGAAGAAGACGGGGAGAGCACCGTGGAGATAGAGCTCCAAGGCTCCGCAAGGAGTACCCCGAGGGAAGGCTCCCCTATACAACCGCCTTCTCCCAGCGAGGCAGAGAGGACCCTACAGCAGGCCTTCCTCATCAGCCTGAACGCCGCTGCTGAACGCGACCGACTGCAGATCCAGCAGCGGAGCGAAGAAGAGCATATACGTCTAGAAATAAGACGCATTCAGAGAGAAGAGAATGTGGCCCGAGACCGAGCAGACAGCCAGCGAGCAGCTGCCGGTGCTCTACGGGACGCAGAGCGCGACAGACAGCAAGCGCAACTAATAGAACAGCTGATCAGACGGACAACACCCTCTCCCTCCGCCAGAGGCTCCAGGAACTCGTCTAGACACACCTCCAGGGCGGCATCCCCTAGCCGAGTAAACAACCCTGAACTTGACCAACAGACGAGGTCTATACCCCCCACAGACCACCTCCCCCCACCGGTCCAAGCGAGACCTAGCAACCGGGAAGGAGCAGCATATCCTGTGGAGAGGCTAAACCAGAGACTACAAGCACTGGATGACCTAACTGAAGACGAAGAGGAAGAGGAGGAGAACCACGCCCGACGACAGCACAGTACTCTACCGGACCAGGAGGTCCGGTACAGCCCAGGCTATACTCCCGCGGAGCTGCGCTACAGACCCCCGACTCTATACACGGGTGAGCACGACGCACGACCCGCACCGAGGAACAGCACCTGGACAAGCGGGCCATGGTACACTGCCGGTACCAGCCCATACCAAGGAGCGGGAGGAGACTCGCCTAGGAGGCCTCTCCCCCAACGCTCGCCAATGTATCCACAGTCAGCGTCATACATTGGCACGCCTATGGTACCCGACTTCACCCAAGAGAACCGGGCCCAGTATACAGAACTCCGCATGTGTCTGGAGACCATGTTGGTGGATGTATTGGATGAACGCCACAAATACGCCATCCTACTGAAGCACTTAAAGGTACCCCGCGCACATAACATAGCGCTCGCCTACGCGACTTCCACCACCCCATACACAGCAGCGCTGGTAGCATTGGACCAGAGGTATGGGCGCATATGGGATTACGTGATCCAGGAGATCCGACACATCGACCGCTTACCCCCAGCAATAGACAATCGAGCACTGGACGACCTGTCCATCAGAGTGCAGTCCCTGGTAGGGATGTTGGGAGCGCAGAGAGAGAAGGGGAGGCATGAACTTTACGCCAACTCAAATGTGGAAAGGATCTTGGAGAAGCTGCCGCCCGCTCGACAGGAGCGTTTTAGGCGACAGAGAGACCACCGAGACCCGAATGGCCCCGAACCGAACCTCCTCGATCTAGCAGACTTCCTGGCGAGAGAAGTCAGCAGCCTACGGCTAGATACATTCGGACGGAGCACCCCTGGCTCCAGAGAAGGAACCAGACGACTAAATGATGGAAGAAGATCGGTGACTGTGATGCACCAATCGGAGTCAGTACCGAGCAGCAGGAGCCACAGTACCCCCTCCAGAACGGAGAAGTGGAAGATAGTGTGCCCCTACTGTGAGAAAGAACACTGGCTAGCGCAATGTGACTCCTTCCCCAAGCTGAACGCGGAGGAAGCAAGTCAATGGATAAAGTCCAACAAGCGCTGTTTTCGCTGTGCGCGCTCACACATGGCAGCCGAATGCCGCTTAAAGAAAAGGTGCACCAAGTGCGATGGAGCCCATCTGGACATACTTCACGACAGTAACAGACGGCGCCCTTCACCTGCACCATCCAGCAGCAAAGCGAGCGTCATGTACATCGATCCCGCCAGCAGCAGTGGAGCCCGAGTACTCCTAAAAGTAGTGCGTGTGACACTAAGCTACCAGAATAAAGTCCTGGACACTTACGCCGTCCTCGATGACGGGTCAGAGAAGACCCTTCTGCTCGCCTCCGCTGCGGCCCAGCTAGGGCTGCGGGGAAGCGAAACCCAAATGACAATTCGGACAATAAGACGAGATTTGAAGACGATAAAGGGCGAGAATGTCTCATTCTCTATCGCAGCAAGCGGCCAGCCTGAGCGACGGTACCAGATTACAGACACTTTCACCAGCCAAGAAATAGGACTGTCGCGGTACACATACCCCGTCGCCAAGCTGATGGAGAAATATGTACATCTGCGCAAGTTACCGATCCCGCTCATAGACAATGCTATGCCGACCCTGTTGATAGGCTCCGACCATGCAGACCTCATTGTCCCGATAGACCGGGTTCATACCGGACCCCGAGGCTGTCCTGCAGCAGTCGAGACCCGTTTGGGATGGACTCTCCAAGGCCCGCTCGCCAAATCTCTCAACCGAAGTACAGCCACTAGATGTCTCCACTCCCGAGTCACAGAGGCACTCCTGCAACACGTAGAGCGGCTATGGACCTTGGAACAAATGCCCTTTAAGAACGGAAAGAAAGACATTCGCTCTAAAGATGACATTTACGCCATTCACCTCCTCGAGACAGGGACCAAGAGAGTCCCGGTCAACGGCGTGTTGAGATACGCCACGCCACTCCTGCGGCGAGAAGGAATGCCTACTTTCCACGCCAAGACAGATGCCACAGAACGGTACCTGCTGAACACGGAGCGGCGCTTAGCCAAGAACCCCGCCCAAGAGAGTGTATACCGCGCTGAGATTGAGAAGCTCATCACAGCGGGACACGTCACAAAGATGGACATTAAAGAGGCTGACCAGACCACTGAATCGTGGTACGTGCCTCACCACAAGGTCCATCACAACGGTAAAGACCGCATAGTATTTAACTGCAGCTACCAGATCGGATCCCAAAATCTGAATAAAGAGTTACTGCCCGGTCCCACACTCGGCCCCTCCCTACTCGGCGTTCTACTCCGCTTCCGCCAGGAAAGGGTGGCCATCAGCGGGGACATTAAAGGAATGTTCCTGCAGGTGAGATTAGTAGAGGAGGACAAGCCCCTGTTACGGTTCCTATGGAGAGAGAAGCCAGGAGATGAGCACCCAGCCATCTACCAATGGGAAGTCCTCCCCTTCGGAACGACGTGCAGCCCCTGCTGTGCTACATTTGCACTACAGAAACATGTAGCAGAGGACCCAGCAGCGGACGAAGAGGTCCGACACAGCGTAAAGAACAGCTTCTACGTAGACAACTGTCTACAAAGCCTTTCAACCCAGGAAGAAGCCGAGGCTCTCCTGATTAAACTCCGCGCCTCATTGATCAAAGGCGGCTTTGATCTCAGGCAGTGGGCCAGCAGCGATCCGCAAGTACTGCGCAGCCTCTCCTCCGAGGACAAGGCAGCCAGCAGCGAGACCTGGATGGCTACAATCCCGGGAGAAGCCCAGGAGATGACCCTGGGATTGGTGTGGCGATTCAAAACAGATTCGCTTCACTACAGACACAAGCCCCTGACTACGGAGCAGGGAAGGCCGGCGGCGGCGCCGACCACCAGACGGAGTGTGTACACAACACTCGCCCGACAATATGACCCGCTAGGATGTATTCTACCGTACACCACCAGGGCAAAAATTATTGTACGAGCATTGTGGGACAAGGACCAGGGCTGGGACGACCCCATTCCCGCACACCTTGCATCCACCTGGAGAGAGTGGGAGATGGAGCTCCACTCACTCCCAGGCGTTAATATGCGCCGAAGCTACTTCCCACCCACGGTGAGGCCAGAGACATGTAAAATGGACTTACACGTCTTCAGTGACGCCTCAGAGGTCGCATACGGATCAGTAGCCTACTTGCGGGCCCAAGAAAGGGGGGGAGAGATCTACACAGCATTTGTCCTCGCCCGCTCGAGAATAGCCCCACGCAAGCAACAATCTATCCCACGCCTAGAGCTCTGCGCAGCCCTAGCCGGAGCGCACCTAGCCACGCTCATCCAACGTGAGCTCACCATACCGGTGTCTAGAACAATCCTGTGGTCAGATTCCACGACGGTACTCACCTGGATCAAATCGGACTCATGCAAGTACAAAGTCTTCGTGGGAGTCAGAGTCACCGAGATTCAAGACTTAACCGAAGAGTTAACCGGAGAAACAGAGTGGCGCTACGTTGATACAAAACAGAACCCAGCTGACGTCATCACCCGGGGGATCCCCCTGGATGACCTCACCCGTCACAATGCTTACAGTGACGGCCCCGCATTCCTAAGACTCCCGGAAGGACAGTGGCCCATGCCTATCCCGAGGGAAGCAAGTCCAGAGGAGGTGGAAAATAAGAAGCCTGTGTTCTGTGGATTGAGCACTGTTATCTCCGCAGACCCCAACACACTCCTGATGGGGCGGCTAGATCCTGCATTACCCCAGACAATGTACCGGCCTGAAGAAGCGAACGGCCGACGAATGTGGAGGTACAGCCAAGTATTAGCCGACAAGTTTTGGAGCAGTTTCCTACTGCACTACCTACCGTCTCTACAGACCCGCCAGAAGTGGGTAAAGGAGAGAGACAATTTGACAGAAGGAACAGTCGTCATGATTATTGATCAATCACTGCCCAGAGCTATGTGGCCGGCCGGCCGCGTAAGCAAAGTGATCACCGGTGCCGACGGCAAGGTCCGAGCAGCTGAAGTGCTTGTCCAGGGTCGCACTTACACCCGTCCCGTGGCGAGGCTCACAGAACTGCCCCGACTCCCAGACACAATCGATGATGACCATGACCCTATAACCCTATGACTTTGTGAAGTTGACTGACCCCTACAGCAAACCACGCCGCCATCTTTCTTTTGCCAAATTATAAACAGAGTCTTAAGCGCGCGCCGGTAGTATCGCGAGAGGTTAAGCGTTGGACTGTGACTTCAGAGGAGACACTCCAGGCTGCACTGGAATGCACAGACTGGAGTGTGTTCCGTGATAACACAGCCAATATTAACGAATACACTGAAACGGTGCTTGACTTTGTTTGTACTCTAGTAGAAGAAACAATCGCCTCTACCACAATTAGAATTTACCCAAATCAAAAGACCTGGGTAGATAAATCCGTCCCTGAGGCTCTGAAAGTGCGCACCTCAGCCTACAACGCCGGGCTTGTGACAGGCAACATGAATGAACACAAGACGGCGAGATACAACGTCAGGAGAACAGTAATAGAGGCAAAACGGCGTTATAAGGATAAAGTTGAACTTCAGTTTGAACAGGCTGACTCTAGACTAGAGGTATGTGGCAGGGCCTCAGAACGATGACAGATTACAAAGGCACCTCCCTCAAACTGAACAGTGACATCTCCTTAGCAAATTATCTCAATACCTTCTATGCGAGGTTTGAGGCTGTGAATAACAACACCAGCCTACATTTTACATTTACATTTAGTCATTTAGCTGACGCTTTTATCCAAAGCGACTTACAAGTTCTGTACGACAAGCCATCAGGAAGGGCACAACTCTATCAGCTGAGTAACAATGTTCATCAAAGTGTTGAGTGCTACAGTGTAGGTTAGTTTATTAGGACAAGTGCATGACAGTATGGTTAGTTAGGGTTAGATAATTTTTTTTTCTTTTCTTTTTTTAATTCAGATAATGGTTGAAGAAGTGCGTCTTTAGTTGACGGCGAAAGATTGGACGTGTTTCGGCTGTCCTAACTGGGGTGGGTAGTTCATTCCACCATTGTGGGGCAAGGATTGAGAATAGGCGACTTCTCTTTGATGACCCTCCCGGAGCTTGGATAGGAGTAGGTCTGAGGCGGCCAGAAGATGCAGAGCGTAGGGGTCTTGAGGGTGTGTAGTTAGAGACCATTGACCGGAGGTAGGCGGGAGCAGTTCCCTTTGCCGCACGGTATGCTAGGTCGAGGGCCTTGAAGCGGATTCGTGCAGCAATGGGGAGCCAGTGCAGGTCCCTAAGAAGTGGGGTGACATGGGCCGACTTCGGTAGGTTTGAGATCAGGCGGGCCGCTGCGTTCTGAATGAGTTGAAGAGGCTTAGTGGCAGTGGCCGGGAGGCCAGCGAGCAGTGCGTTGCAGTAGTCTAGGCGGGAGATGACTGTTGATTGGACGAGGAGTTTGGTGGCTTCTTTTGTCAGGAAGGGGCGGATCCTTCTGACGTTGCTCAGGAGGAATCGGCAGGTTCTGGTTGTCGCTGCGATGTGAGCAGAGAAGTTCAACTGGTCGTCGAGGACAACACCAAGGTTCTTGGCGGTCGGGGACGCGGTCACAGCTGCATTCTCGACTGTGATGGAAAGGTCGGTCAGGGGGGAGGATTTGGCCGGCAGGTGGAGCAATTCTGTTTTGCTTAGGTTCAGTTTGAGGTGGTTGGTCATCATCCAGGCGGAGATGTCGGACAGACAGGCCGAGATCCGCTCAGAGACGTGGATATCTGAGGGAGGGAAGGAGAGGAAGAGTTGAGTATCGTCGGCATAACAGTGGTAGGAGAAGCCATGAGACGTGATAATGTTACCCAGTGATTTAGTGTAGAGGGAGAAGAGAAGGGGTCCTAAAACCGAGCCCTGGGGGACACCCGTCCGCAGGGGGCGGGTGGCCGACAGGGTCCCTCTCCATGACACTTGGTAGGAGCGGTCATTGAGGTATGATGACAACCATGTCAGCGCAGAGCCAGCCACTCCCATTCCTGCGAGGGCCGCGAGGAGGATCTGGTGGTTGACTGTGTCGAAGGCTGAAGATAGATCTAGGAGAATCAGGACAGAGGAGAGGCCTTTCGCTTTTGCTAAGTGAAGTACCTCTGTGACCGCAATGAGGGCTGTCTCTGTGGAGTGACCAGTTCTGAAGCCTGACTGATTAGGGTCTAGGAGGTCATTCTGTATGAGATAAGCAGTAAGTTGGTTGGATACAGCACGTTCAAGTGTTTTAGAAAGGAAGGAGAGAAGAGAGACAGGACGGTAGTTGCCTATGATGGTAGGGTTCAGGGATGTTTTTTTTATGAGGGGCGTGACTCTGGCTTGTTTTAGGGAGGTGGGGACCACCCCCGAGTTGAGTGAGGAGTTGATGGTTGCAGTTAGGAATGGGAGGATGTCTGGTGCTATGGTCTGGAGGAGTGGGGAAGGTAGCCGGTCCAGCTGGCATGTAGTCGGACGGTTCGACGTTACCAGTGTCAGGGTCTCGGCTTCTGTAATGGGAGAGAAAGATGACAGAGTGAAGGATGAGGTTCTCGATTCAGCATTTGGAATGGGTGGGGGTTGGGAGAAGGAGCTGCGGATGTTCTCCACTTTTTCCTCAAAGAAGATCGCAAAGTCTTCGGCAGAGAAAGATGAGGGAGGGGGGGGTGGGGGGGGAGTGAGGAGGGTGGACATGGTAGCATGCAGTTTGCGAAGATTCTTGGCAGAGGCCTCGATCCTATGGTGAAAGAAAGAAGCTTTGGCATTAGTAATGGTTTTGGAGAATGTTAACAAGAGGTTGTGATATGTGTCGATGTCAGCAGTGAGGCGTGACTTTCTATACTTCCTTTCAGCTACTCTCAGGACCTGTCTTTGTTCTCTCACTGGATCTGTCAGCCATGGACTGGGTGGGGAACGGCGGGCAGGTTTCTCAACGAGGGGACAGAGCTTGTCGAAGGAGGTTGCAAGGGCTGAGAGGAGGGTGAAGGTTGCCATCTCTGTGGAGAGAGCAGAGAAGGTGTCACTCAAAGGTAGAGCGGACAGTATGTCAGAGGAGAGGGTGGAGGGGGATAGGGAGGGCAGGTTGCGTCTGAGTGAGACGGTTTGAGTTGGGGTGAAGACCTTTCGGTTAAGCATGAGAGCCTACAAACCACTGCAATGGAGGGGGGGGGGGGGGGGGCGCTGCTGATGGAGATTCAGTGTTCAGAATAACAGAACATGAGGTGAGGAGGACCTTTAAGAAAGTGAATATCAGGAAGGCAGCAGGACCGGACGGCATCCCCGGCCGCGTCCTAAAAGTCTGTGCCGACCAACTGGCCCCGGTATTCACTGACATATTTAACCTGTCCTTAGAACAGGCTGTCATCCCCACCTGTCTGAAGAAGTTCACCATCATCCCTGTACCCAAAAAATCTACGCCCGCTTGCCTCAACGACTACCGCCCTGTAGCTCTCACCTCCATAGCCATGAAGTGCTTTGAGAAGCTAGTGAAGGGCTACATCTGTTCCTCCCTCCCCATCAACCTGGACCCCCTGCAATTTGCATACCGCCCCAACAGGTCCACGGCGGACGCCATAGCCCATGTGCTGCACACAGCAGCATCACACCTGGACAAGAGGCAGGGGAACTATGTGAGAATGCTGTCATCGACTACAGCTCAGCATTCAATACCATAGTCCCCTCCAAACTCATAGCCAAGCTCAGGGACCTGGGCTTGAACTATGACCTCTGCCAGTGGGTCTTGGACTTCCTGATGGGTAGACCCCAGGTGGTAAGAGCAGGCAACTGCACCTCCTCATCCATCACGCTCAACATAGGGGCCCCCCAGGGCTGTGTTCTGAGTCCCCTGCTCTACTCCCTGTACACCAGGGGTTCCCAACCTTTTTTCCGCCAGGGACCCCCAAACATCTCTGATGAAATTCCTGGACCCCCCTCCTAATAAAATACCATAAAATACTTTTTTTTGTCATTTTAATACTTTTTTTTGTCATTTTAATAACAAACTGCTTATACACAGGCATATGCATCATAATTAGACCCACTATGCTTCTTTGACTTGTGCCTTCAATCAACAAATCTAATCTTGCACCATATGTATTTCAAAATGTTGGCCAATATTCAAATCCTGTATTCATCCTCTCAAATCAGGCCCTAATGGTGAACGGTTTGCATTTATGTTGAATGAAGTAAGAATCCACTGCAGTAAAAATATCCTCACCTCGAGTGGTGGTAGAAAGGTTGACTGACATGAGAATGTCCTGCTTCAGATCCTCATTTTCGATATATTGCACATAAACGATGAGCACAGCCTCGTCTGCGACAGTTGTAGTTTCATCAAGTTGTATGGCAAATGGACCCTTTCTAAGCTTTTCTGACAGCTGCTGCTCGCAATCACTTGACATCTTATCAATTCGGTCTTTCACTACATTGTTCGAGAGTGGTACTGATTTTAGTTTATCCGCCACCTGTGGGGCGCACAGTTTCTAAACCATTTTGATGCAGGCTGGTTTGATGAGCTGCTCGCCAATATTGTGCGGTTTCTTTGCTTTTGCAATTAAAAGCGAACACTCAAAGGAAGAAAATAAAAAAAAGAAATAAAAAAAAAGGGACCTCAAATCATCTGTGGTCTGGCGGCCCCCCTGCGCCCCCTGGCGGACCCCCAGGGGGTCCGCAGACCCCGGGTTGGGAATCACTGCTGTACACACATGACTGTGTGGCACAGCGGAACAACAACACAATCATCAAATTTTCTGATGACACAGTAGTGGTGGGCCTGATCTCTGCCAACGACGAGAGGGCCTACCTGGAAGAGGTAGAGAATCTGTCGCAGTGGTGTCAGGAGAACTGCCTCTCCCTGAACGTCAGCAAAACAAAAGAGATGATTGTGGACTTCAGGAGGTCGGGGGTCAGGGACTACAGCCCCTCAGCATTGACGGGGCACCAGTTGAGAGAGTGAACAGTTTCAAGTACCTAGGAGTCCACATATCCGAGGACTTGACATGGACCACACACATTGACAGTGTTGTGAAGAAGGCACGGCAACGCCTCTACTTCCTCAGGCGCCTAAGGAAGTTCCAAGTCAGTCAGAAGATCATTAAGAACTTCTACTCATGCACAATAGAGAGCATCCTGACTGGCAATATCACCTCCTGGTTTGGGAATAGCACGGCACAAGACCGTAGCAGACTACAGAGAGTGGCCCGTTCAGCCAAACGCACAATTGGAGGGGGGCTTCCCACTCTCCAGAACATTTACAACAAGCGGTGCATGGGTAAGGCTAAGAGAATTATCAAAGACTCCAGCCACCTAAAACAACTGCCTCTTTGAACTGCTGCGGTCAGGCAAGCGATACCGGAGTCTCATGGCAAGCACAGAAAGACTCAGAAGAAGCTTCTATCCCCAGGCCATCAGGTTGCTCAACGAACAATAACACTATGCAACAACCATCAAAAGCACCCACAGCACACACATCCACACGCTAGGGCTGTCCCCGACTAAGGATTTGGATGGTCGACTAGGATTGGCCAAAATTTGCCGTTAGTCGACTATTGGTCGACTTAAAAAATAAATAAATAATAATTTATAATATTTTTAAACTTTTTTATTTATTTTTTTTTCATTCCATTTGGGCTGTGGGGGGTGCTTAATGTCTGAAGGAGTCGACTGAAGGCTTCTTGTCCTCTGCAAAAGCATGCAATTGGTCCACTGATGGATACATCTTGATATTTGTCTAGTCTAGTGTGTTTATTAGATGGGTGAAATCCTCTTTCAGTGCCTCTGTGCCTGTTTTCTTAGGCAGTTAGCCTCTGGTATGCGTGCCATTAGCGTTAGCCACGTTTCTAGGCCTCTTTTCTTTTGGAAAGAATGATAAAAAAAAATATATATATATTATATATTTTGTAATTCTTTTTTATTATATTCGACTAAGAGGTTGGCCAGTCGACTATGGCTCCTTTCGACCGATTAGTCGACTAATCGATTAATAGGGGTCAGCCCTACCACACGCACACACTCACTTTAAACAAACAACTCACTGCAGCACCCACTCTACACACTTTAGAACACCTAAACACACTTTATATTTATTGGCAAAGAATTTGCACTACAACCCATACCTCACTACACCTTACTGTAAATTGTACCTAAATTGTACCTCATCCCATTTCTGCTTTGCACTAGTATATTGTATATTAGTATATTGTATAGTATATTGTATGGTAACTCAGTTACTTCTACTCTGCATTGAACATTGTACATATGTACATACTGCACACTTGTGTCTACGTACATGACTTCTATTTTATACTTGCTATACTTATTTTATTTTATACTTATCCTTTTGTCTAGCACAGTCTCTGGAGCATAACAGAAAAAAGCATTGTGTATAAAAGTATTCTGTACTTCTGTATGACAACTAATAAAGAAACTTGAAACTTGATACAGTACTGAATTCTGCCATATTTTTATAATGTAAATTTCTCCACCATTTTTCATCATATTGCAACAACTTTTTTGCTAGATGTTCACAGAACGGTAGAGAAACTAACTGTGTTCTGTTTTATGGCAATAATGTTCAGGTTTGTGGGAGATAATCCCAAAAAATAAGAGAAATAAAAAAGTTAATCCAGAAGTCAGATGATTAACAGGGGCTGGCGTGAGCTGGGTAGGGTAGTTTTTCGAAATTCGAAAGCCCTGAGTCTCTTCCTTCAAAAGACTACACTGTAGTGCCCGGAGGAAAGAGGAATAAACGGAGGTAACGTAATGTTTGTTTAATGTACAAAGCCACGTCAGTAAACAAGAACACAAGCACATGAATCGCCAGCACAGTAATGAATGAATAACAGCCAGTGCAACCGCAATAGATGTCCCCTCTGGCCGCGGTGCCAGATCATTAGTTCCCTCCCACTACACAACATAGTCAGAAGATGAACACGAACCAATACTGTAGTCACAACACCAGCCCCCCCAGTGTTCACCTCAATATACGAAATCCTCACGGTGAGGAGGGCGTATGGCCCGGCCCCTACGACTGTAGGTAAAGTCAGGAGGTGCGGGAGGGGGTGTGACAGCGTCCGTCACATCCTCCTGCCGAGCAGGATGGGGGTCAGTGACCAGACGCTCACGAGCGGCGGGGGGTCCGAGGGGTCGCAGGGGGCAATGGCCCCGGCGTGGCAGGGGAGGCAGGACCGGGGGCCGGCCCCTGCGCGGCGGCAGGGCCAAGTCCAGGGGCAGTTCAAGGTCCAAGTGTGCCGGCTTGAGGCGATCCACGGACACACACTCAGGCCTACCCCCCACGTCGACCACAAAGTTCTTGGCCCTGGCCTCGATGACGCGGAAGGGTCCGTCGTAAGGAGGGCGTAGCGGAGTCCTGTGGCCATCGTGACGGATGAAAACGAACCTCGCTGAGTGCAGCTCCGGGGGCATCCTCGACGTAGGGACCCCATGCTGCGTAGTCGGGACCGGGACGAAAGTCCTGGCGCTGTCCAGCAGCGAGGCGCGCTGAGCAGCGGCAGACCAGGGCTCTGTCGACCTGGGAATAAAGTCACCGGGGACCCGTAGCGGTTGTCCAAAAACCAGCTCGGCCGACGACGACTGGAGGTCCTCCTTTGGCGCCGTCCTGAGCCCCAGCATGACCCACGGGAGCTTGTCCAGCCAGTCGCCGTCCGTGAGGCTGGCTCGAAGGCGATGAAAACGCTTGCAGAGCCCATTTGCCTGCGGATGGTAGGCGGTCGTACGGTGGAGCTTGACCCCCAGACTCCCCGCCACCGCCGGCCACAGTTCCGAAGTGAACTGTGAGCCACGGTCAGAGGAGAGATCAGCCGGGGTGCCGTAGCGGGAGACCCACACCGCGATGAATGCCCGGGCCAGGTCGGGGGCCGTCGTTGAGGAGAGCGGGACCGCCTCCGGCCAGCGAGTCGTCCTGTCCACCATGGTGAAAAGGTAGTTGTATCCGTGTGAGGGGGGCAGCGGTCACACCAGGTCCACGTTGACATGGTCGAACCTCCGCTCGGGCACAGAGAACTGTTCCAGGGGGGCCTTGATGTGCCGATGCACCTTGACGCGCTGGCAGGCGGTGCACGTGTCGACCCAGGCTCTCACATCCCTCTTGAGCCCCTGCCACACAAATTTCTCCGACACCAGTCGCGAGGACGGCTTCCTGCCAGGGTGAGACAAGCCGTGTATGGCCTCGAAGGCAGGGCGCCTCCAGTTGGCGGGGACCACCGGCCGTGGCTGACCCATGGAGACGTCGCACAAGTGCGTAGCCCCCACGTCACCGAACACTACCTCCTCCAGGCGCAGTCCAGTGTCCGACGACTTGAGAGCTTGGACGGCAGGATCGGCGCCCTGGTCCGCAGCCATGCTGACGTAGTCCAAACCCAGCTGCACCGCACCGACCACCGCCCTGGAGAGACAATCCGCCACCTGGTTGGACTTCCCAGCAACGTGCTGGATGTTCGTGGTGAACTCGGACACGTAGGCGAGCTGGCGCTGCTGGCGGTCGGACCACGGCTCCGCCGCCTTGGACATGGCGTGCGTGAGCGGCTTATGGTCCACGTAGGCCGTAAACTCGCGTCCCTCCAGCAAGAAACGGAAGTGCCTGACAGCAAGCCACAGCCCGAGGAGCTCCCTGTCGAACGTGCTGTACCTCTGTTCCCTGGGCGACAGCTGGCGGCTGAAGAAGGCAAGCGGCTGCCAGGCGTCCCCAACCCACTGCTCGTACACCGCTCCCACAGCAAAATCAGAGGCGTCCGTGGTGAGAGCGGTGGGTGCCGAGGGCGAGGGGTGGGCCAACATGGCCGCACGGGCCAGGGCCTCCTTGGTGTCTTGAAAAGCCTTGACCCGCTCCGCCGTCCAGTCCACCGGCTGCTTCATCGTCTTGCCCTTCTGGGCGTCGTACAGAGGCCGCAGGATGTGAGCGATGTGGCGGAGGAAACGATAATAAAAGGTCACCATCCCGATGAACCCCTTGAGCTCGCTGACTGTGCGGGGGCGCTGAAATGCGGCGACAGCTTCCACCTTCGAGGGGAGGGGGGTCACCCTCTCTGCGGAGACCCGGTGCCCGAGGAAGTCGATGGCGCCCCGCCCGAACTCACACTTCGCCGGGTTGATGATCAGCCCATGCTGGCTGAGCCGTGAGAACAGGGTTCGGAGGTGGGACAGGTGCTCCTCCTCAGTGGCGCTCGCTACGAGGATGTCGTCCAAGTAGACGAAGAGGAATGGCAGGTCCTGGAGCACCGAGTGCATGAGGCGTTGGAAGGTCTGCGCCGCGTTCTTCAGGCCGAACGGCATTCGCAAGAACTCGAAAAGCCCAAAGGGCGAGACAACGGCCGTCTTGGGGACGTCCTCGGGGTGCACCGGCACTTGATGGTACCCCCGTACCAGGTCCACTTTTGAGAAGAAGCGATTGCCTGTCAGGTTCGCCGCAAAGTCCTGGACATGCGGGACCGGGTAGCGGTCAGGCTTGGACGCGTCGTTGAGGCGGCGGTAGTCCCCACATGGGCGCCACCCACCGTCTGACTTAGGGACGATGTGCAGGGGAGACGCCCAGGGGCTGTTCGAGCGCCGAACGATGCCCACCTGCTCCATGTGCGCAAACTCCGCCCTGGCGACGGCCAGCTTCTCCGGGTTGAGGCGTCTGGCCCTGGCGTAGAGGGGAGGCCCACTGGTCTCAATGTGGTGCTCCACCCCGTGTTTCACCGTGGGCGCGGAAAAAGTGGGCTTGCCCAGGTCGGGGAACTCAGCGAGCAGCCGAAGGTACTGGTCACTTTCGGCAAGTGTATTGGACCACCCGCCGTAGATGGCCTCCCCCTGCGTACATGCAAAGGAAGCGAAAGTCTGCGAGTTGACCAGGCGCTTGTTCCCCACGTCCACTAGCAGGTTGTGGGCGCACAGAAAATCCGCGCCAAGGAGGGGGAATGTGACAGCCGCAACAACAAAATCCCACGAAAAACATTGTCCTCCGAAGCATACGTCCACCGCCCTTGTGCCGTAAGAGCGGATGGGCGTGCCGTCCGCACCCGCCAACTGCAGACCGCGCTCTTCTTTTGCCACATCCGACCTCTCTGCCGGAATGATGCTCCACTGGGCACCCGTGTCGCAAAGGAAACTGCGACCAGAGGCGGTGTCTCGGATGAAGAGCAGCCTGTTGGTTACGCCAGCGCTCAGGGCCACTACTGAGCGCCGGCCCCGCCGTTTCCCGTAGGTCCGAAGGTGCAGGGTGAGCGGCACCGTCTGGCCTTGGCGCCAAACGTGGCATGGAAGAAGCAATGGCCCGCTGCGTTACCGTGCTGACCAGAAGGCCTGGCGTCATCCCTCGCTCTCCTGCGACGGTCCGGTGGCGGGGCGGTCGCGGGAGCGAGCAGGTCGGTGGACCGCTGAGGCATGGCCAAAACGAAACGGTCCGCCTCCCTGGCCAGGGCGCGGGGGCCCACGATGTCGGTGTTGGCCAGTGCCATCCTCACTTGTGCCGGCAGCGTGCGCATGAACAGCTCCGTAAAGAGGATCATGGGGTCTTCTGTCCCCAGCAGATTCAGCATCCTCTCCATGCGGGCAGAAGGTCTCTCGTCTCCCAATTCCGACATAGCAAATAAGCGGCGCACCCTCTCTGCAGCGGACAGTTCAAATGTATCTAGCAGTAGGGTCTTGAGGCGCTCATATTTGTTCGTCCCTGGGGGATCAGACAAAAAACCTACCACTCGAGCTGCGGTGGAGCTGCCCAACACTGCCACCGTGTGGTTGTACCGGTCGTCGTCGTCATCCACGTTGCTCTTGTTGAAGTTTGCCTCCACAATAGCAAACCATGCAGCCGGAGCCGCCTCCCAGAACTCAGGTAGTTTGAGCGTGGCCGTGCGCGCACCACGCGCTTCCCTGACGGGGGATGGTGATGGCTGCCGATGGCCAGAACGTCTTCCTCGTCCGGACATTTTGAAAGAATGTTCGGTCGCTGATTATTGTACACAATTCGCCATAACAAAAATCCACGTCGGGGTCACCAGTGTAGTGCCCGGAGGAAAGAGGAATAAACGGAGGTAACGTAATGTTTGTTTAATGTACAAAGCCACGTCAGTAAACAAGAACACAAGCACATGAATCGCCAGCACAGTAATGAATGAATAACAGCCAGTGCAACCGCAATAGATGTCCCCTCTGGCCGCGGTGCCAGATCATTAGTTCCCTCCCACTACACAACATAGTCAGAAGATGAACACGAACCAATACTGTAGTCACTACAACACTCACTTTTGGCTGCTCCACTTCCTCCTGTCAATTATGCGCCGGTTTCCGACTCAATGCCCTGAGATTTCTATAATCTTATATTTCACTAATAACAGTTAAAATCATTGGTAAACAAACGTAATGCTGAAAATATACACTTTTATTGTATATCTCGGGCTTAAGAGGTTAACCCTGTGAGGCCCAAATTAAAAAGACATTAGCAACTTCAGAGGCCAGAGGGTGGGACATATAAACACATTTACTATCAAATAGCATTGTGAGGCTGAACAACAGGACCAATTGACTATACATGTGCTTAACATTTTTTAAATAAACATTTACAGACTTTTTTTAAATGGCTAAAAGTGATTTTTAATTTTAATTTTGTATTGATATTTTTGCACAAATCTTACAAATATTCAAGAGACATCTTTCAACAGCATAATATGCATAATCCAAGATTTGTCTTTTTCTTTTTCGTATTGACATATAAAACATACAAAAGACTTATACAGACCAAAAACTGACATGAAAATTTAAAAAGTACTTACAAAACAAAACAAGGTAGGCCTATGTGCTGCATCTTTTATCGGGATGCCATCTTTCTCCATAGTGCATGTGAGAGGATGCGTCTCAGATATATGTAAGTGTGTGTGAGAACGTGTATGAATGTGTGTCTCAGATATGTGTATGTGGGTACGTGTCTCATGTAAGTATGTGAGAGAGTCAACAGCTTTAAGTACCTCGGAGCCTACATATCCGAGGACTTGACATGGACCACACACATTGACAGTGTTGTGAAGAAGGCACGACAATGCCTCTACTTCCTCAGGCGCCTAAGGAAGTTCCAAGTCAGTCAGAAGATCCTTAAGAACTTCTACTCATGTACAATAGAGAGCATCTTGACCGGCAACATCACCTCCTGGTTTGGGAATAGCACTGCACAAGACCGAAGCAGACTACAAAGAGTGACACGTTCAGCCGAACGCACAATTGGAGGGGGGCTCCCCACCCTCCAGAACATTTACAACAAGCGTTGCAAGGGCAAGGCTAAGAGAATCATTAAAGACTCCAGTCACCCGAACAACTGCCTCTTTGAACTGCTGCGGTCAGGCAAGCGATACCGGAGTCTCAAGGCGAGCACAGAAAGACTCAGAAGAAGCTTCTATCCCCAGGCCATCAGGCTGCTAAACGAACAATGAATGAACACTACACAACAACAACCACCATAGATCCTCCCCCACACAACAACAACCACCAAACGCACATAGCACACACATCCACACGCACACACTCACTTTAAACAAACACACTGTAGCACCCACTCCACACACTTTATAGCACACACCCACTTTAAACAAACACACTGTAGCACCCACTCCCCACACTTTATATTTATTGATGAAGGATTGCACTACAACTCGTACACCTTACTGTGAATTGTACCTAAATTGTACCTCATCCCATTTCTGCTTTGCACTATATAGTACTGTACATTAGTACACTGCATAGTATTGTATATTATATGGTAACTCAGAACATTGTACATATGTCTATACCGAACACTGACCTCATTTTCTTCTTCTAAACTACATGCTATACTATGTTATTTGATACTATCTTGTCTGGCACAGTCTCTGGAGCGTAACAGTGAGAAGCATTTTGTATGAAAGTATTCTGTACTTCTGTATGACAACTATTAAAGAAACTTGAAACTAGTACCCTATAGTACCCCGTAGTGCCATGTAGTACCCCGTAGTATCCTGTAGTACCCTGTAGTGCCATGTAGTACCCTGTGGTGCCCTGTGGTACCATGTAGTACCCCGTAGTGCCATGTAGTGCCATGTAGTGCCATGTAGAGCCATGTAGAGCCATGTAGTACCCTGTAGTGCCATGCAGTACCATGTAGTACTCTGTGGTACCATGTAGTACCCTGTACCCTAACTAAACTACCCTATAGTAAACTACCCAGTGGTACCATGTAGTACCCTGTACCATAACTAAACTACACAGATTAATCTAAAGGTCAGTCCCCGACCAGGTGAGATCAAGGTAGGTTGAAGGAGAGAGAGAAAAGATGAGTCTTAAGCAGGGATTTAAAAGCTTCGACAGAGCAGGCGCCCCTGATGACGGCAGGTAATTTGTTCCACAGGTAGGGAGCGCGTTAGACAAAGGCTCTGTGGCCGGCGGATTTCTTTTTAACCCTAGGGGTCGATAGAAGCCCCGCATTTTGTGAGCGCAGAGCACGAGCGGGCGAGTATCGGGAGATGAGATCGGATAGATAGAGCGGTGCAAGCCCATTTAAAATTTTGTAGGTGAGGAGTAGCACTTTAAAGTCAGAACGGGCTTGGATAGGAAGCCAATGTAGGGCGGACAAAACCGGTGTGATGTGATCAAATTTTCTAGTTCTAGTTAGTATCCGTGCAGCCGCATTTTGCACGAGTTGAAGATTTTTGATGCTTGAAATAGGTAGGCCTGAAAAAAGTGCATTACAGTAGTCCAGACGTGATGAGACAAAAGCATGAATCAGGGTTTCAGCATCAGCCAGAGTTAAAATGGGGCGTATTTTTGTGATATTACGAAGATGGAAGAATGCAATTTTGGTGACAAACGCTCTTGCTGTAGCTGCCTTTCCTTAAACTCCAACTCTCTAATCCTCCACTCACCCTCTGCACCAGATAGTAGCGGAGACGCGTCAGACAAAGGAGGCTCCTCCACCCTCGCCGCAAGCACCTGCTCCCTAACGAGCAAAGCCCTCAAAGCACCCAAGGCAGTCGGTTTCAAACGCTTCTCATTGGCAGTAAGCATCACCCTATAGTGCACAGCAAGCTCCAGAAGCTGCTCCTTGGAAAACCTTTCCAACAACTCATCAGAAGGGTGATCAACAAAATCCTTCACGGAAGCCATCCCTACTGCACCAGCGCCACAACCTGTTCACTATAGAGCCACCAAAAAGCTGCCAAAAGTACCCTAGCACACACACAATCTACCTAAAGAGCCACTAAAGAAACACTAAAGAACCACTGAAGAGCCATCGAAGAACCACGAAGAACCACTAAAGAGCCACTAAAGAACCACTGAAGAAACACTACAGAACCACTGAAGCACCACTGAAGAACCATAAAGAATGCCAATGCCAATACTAATAACCAGAAGGGGACGCGGTGGAAATGTGTGCTCTATGGAGCGCACCTTTTTAGTTTGCAAAAAAATAAAATAAAAAACAACCACCCTGAAATTAATAGACGTGTCATACACGCAGGAGGTCAGGTGCTAACAGGTATGCTAACCAAACACTCAAAACAAACAAAATAAATACAACAAACAAATTCAAACAGTCTCGGGATCTCAGAATGATTTCCTATGGTAACACCAAGGTCTGTGAGCCTGTAATGAATAAAAAAATCGAATAAAAGAAAATACTATCAACCGCTGGCGAGATAACCCAAGAAATCTCGGGTCTGGTGCAGAAAGTGTTAAATGCATCAAGTATGTTGATTTCTATTTTATAACCATCCTTCTTTTGCAGGTGGAGTATAAGCTGTTCCCGAAGATGCAGAATCAGTTCCTGCGTACAGTGAGACCTGGCGAGGCGCTGGTGACCAGCATCATCAACAGAGCCAAGGACGTCTACCACAAGAACACCGTGGGGCCCATAAAGTAAGAGCGTAGTACCTATTTTTGTAATATTATTATTATTGTTATTTATTATTATTATTATTATTATTATTATTATTATTATTATTATTATTATTATTATTATTATTATTATTATTATTATTATTATTATTATTATTATTATTATGATTGTTGTTATTATTTATTATTATTATTATTATTATTATTATTATTATTATTATTATTATTATTATTATTATTATTATTATTATTATTATTATTATTATTATTATTATTATTATTATTATTATTGTTGTTATTATTTATTGTTATTATTATGTATTATTGTTATTCGTTCTTATTATAATTATGTATTATTATTATTATTAGGATTTATCAGTATTAGTATTCATTATTATGATGATTTATTATTATTATTATTATTATTATTATTATTATTATTATTATTATTATTATTATTATTATTATTATTATTATTATTATTATTATTATTATTATTATTATTATTATTATTATTATTATTATTATTATTATTATTATTATTATTATTATTATTATTATTATTATTTATTCGTTATTATTATTATGGTTTATTATTATTATTGTTATTATTATTTGTATTATTATTGTTATTATTATTTTACCAGGGTAGGTTCTCTGTGCACAAAGTCTCTTTATTGATTCACTCTGACATGCAGTCTGTCACTGCCTTCATTCATCGCTATACTACATTTGACGTCCAGGTATTTGAACGTGTACAAGAAATACGGCAATCTGCTGGACAACAAGGCCAATCAGGACATCACAGCATTCCTGAAAGAGAAGCACTCCCTCGAAGGTTTCAGGAAGGTACACATGGTTCTCCCTCCAAAGTTACCATCCTTTAAAGGGGCAGTTCACCCAGAAAACACACATTCCCCGCCCTTGACCCGGAGTGCTATCTATCTATCCACCCGGATAGATCCGGTGTGCTTCGCCTAGTTTTGGAGATATCTACCGTAGAGACGTCTGACGTCACTCCAATGCAATGGAACCGGAAGTGAAATACATTTGAAAAACTCAAAAGGCAAATGTCTCTTTATAGAAATCTTGACCCGGTTACTCAAGATGATCCACAGCAAGGCCAGATTAAGAATTCAGAGGCCTCTGTGCCAGACTCTTGTGGAGGCCCCCACGAACACATACACGTGCACGCACGCACGCACAGTGGCGTTTTTATATGTAAAACATTGGTGGGGCAGCCACTAACCAAGGCTACATACCAGGCAAACTACAGTAATCAAAATGACAGTAATCGTTGTTCGCAAATTTCGCACCACATATCAGGCATAGGCTACCGGTAAGCCTGCATTGTTAGTCGTGAAATAAATTAATCTGTCCACGCTGAATTAAACCCTCTATTTTCATCAGACTTTCCTTTTTTTGGATTTATCCATGGTTAGCTTACTGGGGCGTCGGAAACTCAAGATTAGCCACTTGCAGACAGACGGCAGGGAGAGGTGTGACATACTGTATATTTTAGTTGATGAAATATTTTTGTTGACTAAATATTTTAGTTGATTTCAGTGTCACAGTATGACATCGATCTCTAATCCGGCCCTGATCCACAGACATTGTTGTGAGCAGTTTCTACACCCAGTTCATTATTATGGTGTAGCCTATACTTACTGAGGTAGAAAACAGATTTCTTGCCATAAAAAATTTGAATCAGAATCAGAATCAGAATCAGAAAGGTCTTTATTGCCAAGTAGTTTACACACACAAGAACTTTGACATGGTTTGTTTTTGGTGCATCATTAACGGACAGACAATTACAGTAGAATAAAATAAAAAGGTAGAATAAAATCAAATGGAATATGAGCTAAATTAAATTAGAAGCACAATAGAACAATACCATTATAAAATAAAATAGACCAGGGCTGTACACGATGTGGTCAAGTATATACACTAATTACAATACAAATAACAATACACAGTGGTGAAAAATTGCTAAATGGCTGCATTTATATAGTGCTTTTTATCCAAAGCGCTTTACAATTTGTTCCTCAAATTTTTTATTTTTTATTTTTTTCTCCTTTTTTCTCCTTTTTCCTCCAATTTTCTCCCATCCCAATGTTAGTCGTTATGCCAATTCCCAATCCCCTTCCTGGTCGCTGCGCACTTACCCCCCACAGTCGGTCTGGGAGAGTGGAGGCTACCACGTGCTTCCTCCGACACACGTCCAGCCAATAAACCGCTTCTTTTCACTTGGCAGCGCGGATTCTCACTGAGAGGGCGTAGCGTGTGGAAGGATCACACTATCCCACTTAGATCCTATCCGCGCTTAGCAGGCACCCCCACCGAACTGTAGGAGTCGCTGTTTACAACGACCCGGACCCACCCCGCCAGCTTCTCCCACCCTCTAATACTGCCAATTGTATTAGTGTGAACGGCCAGCCAAGCTGGTGACAACGCCGGAGCTGTGAGCTGGCTCCGGGGTTGGTGACGAACGCAATCTCCGTTACGCCACCTGACCGCCTGTTCCTCACATTTGTACCCATTCACTCACATTCACACACCGACGGCAGAGGCAACCATGCGAGGTGCCAACCTGCTCATCAGGAGCAATTAGGGGTTAAGTGTCTTGCTC
Source organism: Notolepis coatsorum (assembly GCF_963971535.1). Lineage (NCBI taxonomy): Eukaryota > Metazoa > Chordata > Actinopteri > Aulopiformes > Paralepididae > Notolepis > Notolepis coatsorum. The sequence continues at coordinate 64,970,069 of NC_140169.1, forward strand.
AAGGACACTTCGACACACTGCCCGGGTGGAGCAGGAATCGAACCGGGAACTAGGGATGCACCGATCCGATATTGTATCGGCCCCGATATCACTAAAATAGCTGGATCGGGTATCGGTAAAAAAAAATATATATATCGGATTTTTATTATTATCTTTACATTTTTATAATATAATAAGAAATAAAATAAGAAATAACAATTCAGTACATTTATATCTATGTGTTAATTTGTTACATTTAGTTTCACTAAGTTAGGAAAGTCAAGCCTGATGTTGCCTTGCACAAGAGAATGATCCCAGTCTCTTCCACACAGTGAGGCATACAGTTTATTAATTGAACAATGGGTATCGGATCGGTACTCGGTATCGGCCGATACCCAAAGCCAGGTATCGGTATCGGTATCGGGACTGAAAAAGTCGGATCGGTGCATCCCTGCCGGGAACCTCTGGATTACCAGACGACTGCTCTACCTCCCGAGTCACTGTCGCCCCACAGTGGGATAGAATAGAGATGAAGAGACAGTGATTTTTTAGTTTAAAAAAGAACGTGGCACAAGCCGAGTGCCATTCAACTCCAGTGTACCGGAGTGACGGCAGATATCTCTATGGCAGATATCTCTATGGCAGATATCTCTATGGTAGATATCTCTATGGTAGATATCTCTATGGCAGATATCTCTATGGCAGATATCTCTATGGTAGATATCTCTATGGTAGATATCTCTATGGCAGATATCTCTATGGTAGATATCTCTATGTTAGATATCTATGGCAGATATCTCTATGGTAGATATCTCTATGGTAGATATCTCTATGGTAGATATCTCTATGGCAGATATCTCTGGTAGATATCTCTATGGCAGATATCTCTATGGTAGATATCTCTATGGTAGATATCTCTATGGCAGATATCTCTATGGCAGATATCTATATGGTAGATATCTCTATGGCAGATATCTCTATGGTAGATATCTCTATGGCAGATATCTCTATGGCAGATATCTATATCTCTTTGGCAGATATCTCTATGGCAGATATCTCTATGGTAGATATCTCTATGGCAGATATCTCTATGGCAGATATCTCTATGGCAGATATCTCTATGGCATATATCTCTATGGTAGATATCTCTGGCATATATCTATATGGTAATGTAGATATCTCTATGGTAGATATCTCTATGGTAGATATCTCTATGGCAGATATCTATATGGTACTGTAGATATCTCTATGGCAGATATCTATGTGGTAGATATATCTATGGTAGATATCTCCAAAAATAGTCGAATCACACCGGAATGATCTGTAGCACTCCTGGTAAAGGGATGAACTGGATGAACTGCCCCTATATCTATATCTTTTACATATCCCTTACCTACTCGTACTAGTTACACTGCTGGCCAGTATGACTTACTTACTACCATAGTGTCTTTATACCTGTATCACATATTAATACTACAACTCTGTACATACATCTGATTAGCACTATTACTCCGTAGTACTAATTTATATATTTTATACCCAGTGTAATCACCTGTACATTGTATATTACTATTACTATTACTTTTTGTTGTACTTTACTTTTGACAATGACAATACATTTGAATCTAATCTAATCTAAACATCTACTCTGTTGATGATTTAAAAGCGTCTGGAAGTGGTCGTCATTGTGAAGTTATTTTCTCCTTAACCCTTTCACTACCACACTACAGAAGGTTGACCCTTCTATAGTGTGGTAGTGAAAGGGTTAACATTATGTAGTGTGGTAGTGAAAGGGTCAACCTTCTGCAGTGTGGCAGTGAAAGGGTTAACCCTCTGTAGTGTGGTAGTGAAAGGGTTAACCTTCTGTAGTGTGGTAGGGAAAGCGTTAACCTTCTGTAGTGTGGTAGTGAAAGGGCCAACCTTCTGCAGTGTGGTAGTGAAAGCGTTAACGTAAGGTACGTAACCCAGTTCTGTTAGTTATGGTGCGCTCAGCACCTAGTTGCATATATCTCGCTTCAGTGGATATACACTGAATAAAAAATTCCACCATGCACCTTTACATCCCAGCACTCGTCTGGCCACACCCCCATCCGCTTACCTTCATAAGCAGGGGTGGGGCCACACACTCATCTCCTTCCCAACAAATTTCACCACAATGAAAAATCAAGGGCCGCAGCGGCGCCCTAGGTGCTGAGCGCACCATAACTAACAGAACTGGGTTATATACATAACCTTACGTTCTGTATCGTTATGGCTTCGCTCAGCACCTAGTTGCATAACAGGAGCTGAGCGGGAGCCATAGCCCGACAAATACACCCCGCTGAGGCCCCCCACAACCATCAGACCGAGGAGGACCGAGCCCCCCGACCCTCCCTAATGGAGGATACCCCCCCTATTGGAGGACGGGAGGGAGACGGATCTGACCGTGCGAAGAGGAACTCAAGCAACTCAACGCACAGGGTGAGCAGACCGTGGCTTGACCCCACGACTACACACACGCACAACCCGCATGCCACCCGGGAACGAACGGAAGGAACAAACCTTGTTACTGCCCCCAAAATCACGGGGTCAAGAGCAACCCAACCCCGTGGCAAGGCTGTAGCAGCGGAGCGCGAAGGAAGACCCAGACCCACCGAAGGGACTGGATCCCCTGGAAAAAGGGGGCCCGGAGAGGTCAATGACGCCAGGCATCAAGACCCCACCAGGCGGTCACTTAGTGACACCGCCCCCCACATCGCCAGCGTATTCGGATAAGGCCCCCTCCAAGAGCGGGCCCTTTCCCCCCAATAGCACACCGCCTGGCACACTGACTCTGAAACACAGGCAGTCAGCATGGCCGTAAGCACTCAAAAAGGTTAACCAACGGAAGCAGGCAGCGCACCGGGGAAACCAGGCAGCAGGCTGTAACCTGAGCCTGGAGCACTGCGGACGAGACAGGCGCCAAAGGAGTCAGCTGAAAACAGCCCCCCCGGCGGAAGGGGCGTATGCTGGCGTTGTTGATCACCATGACAAAGCCTCCATTAAAAAAAACCCACCCAGAGGGGTCGAGGCAGAGAAGGCTGACATGATTGGCAGACGTCATGAATGTGCAGGGGCACACTCAACCGGGTAACCCGGGAGTTGACTCTGCTCCAACACACCAGGGAATCAACCACCCTCTCTGTACAGACGGTGGTTGTTCCTATAACCCCTCAAGAAAAAAGGGTTATCCCAGGCCTACGGTATCAACGAAACTTTACTTCGGACCGGGCCCGGCGGCACGGGAAGCACAGGGTTACCAGAGGAGGTCCAACACCACCCCATCAGCCCCCTCTCCGCCACGCGTGAGAGAGGAGCGAAAAGAATGGAGAACCAGCCCTAAGCACACCGCACTTGGTATTCCCAGGCGGTCTCCCAACCAAGTACTAACCAGGACCGAACCTGCTTAGCTTCCGAGATCGGACGAGATCGGGCGTGTAAAGGTTGGCATGGCCGTAAGCCATTACAATAGTGCAGAGTACAACATGTACCCAACAAAGGGTCTCCATAACACCTAACCCTGTGACACCCGGACCGACCCGGCATTTTTCCCCCCGAAAAAAGCACAAGTCCCTCAGGGTACCAGAACAGCAGATCTGCATCCCCGGCGGACAACGGGTTAACTGACCTGGACCAGCGCGACCAGACCAGTCCCGCGTCCTAACCACACCGACATGCCCACTCCAGGAGAGGGGGTAGGTATGCGTGTCGATCTAAAACATGAAAAGAGGGCGCCACCCAGACGGTCCTATTTGGACCGTGCTCAGTGGCCCACCCCAAGGGCGTGAGACCCCTCTACCTATGTTCAGATCTATTCCGTTAACATCCCCCAGATATGAACGAGAATTCATCGAGACAACCTAGTAAACTGGCGCTCGGAAGAGACAAAACTCCATCCCAGTTGCCCTATAAAAACGCTGTTTTAACAAGCAACCAAGGCGCACTTAGCCCCTGCATGATTCTTTAACAGAAACACACCGAGCCAGCACTATGTATGCGTCGAGACCCAAACACATCAATGGATCAATAGCAAGACACCAAACATTGTTCCTCCAAGTCGCCTGGGAGAACGACACGGAGCCGTCATGCTTCATGTACCTTCCTCTTTTTATTAAAAAAAGAAAGAAAACAGACTGACATGAATCCCACGTGACACAGCTGAGGGTAATTCTTTTTTACATTTTTACATCCCACCATTATCGCCATACGGAGGAGACGGAAATCCCCAGAGAGACTTCCCACGCGAGCTGTATAGATTGAAAAGAATATATTGCAACATTGAGCTATTTAATATGTGGGTTAGGGCTCTCCAAGGAGGAGGCACTGAACCAATACACACTCAATAATCGAATTGAATCGAATACACACCCAATAGAGCAGAACTCCTTTTTGAAGTTCTACTCACCTTGACAATCTGAGGAGGAAGCTCTGAACTCTGAGGAGGCTCCCTCACAGGGAAGGAGAGTCCTAACTCACAGAAGGCCCGAGGAGGAGCTTCGTGAGGAGGAGCCCTGACAACTCCCTGAAACAGATCCATAACATGGACCTGAACAACTCACGGAAGTCTTACCAACAGAGACGCGCACAGTGACGTACTCTATGTCGGGGGAATTTCCGCGGTGCACACGCCCAATCTTCCAGGGCGTGGGACCAGGAAACTCCCTCCCCCCCCCCCCCCCCTCTTACCCTGTAACGTGCCGAACAGCAACGTGACAGGAAACTTGAAGGACAGGAGGTTTTAACCCCTGACAAATCAAAAAGGGGAGGAAAGGATTACCAGTTCACCCTTTTACGACCCCACACCCATGATACGATGTAATGACAAAAAAGAGCATGACACAGTCATAGTCAGCTAGATGAAGTGTCTAACAGCTTCACACAGCTCATGTGCTAACCTGCTATCTGATTTTTACTAAGGAAAAAACACAGAATAGAGAGGGCCCCCTTAAGAGCCCCGGTACCAGACTTACACATGTGCTTCTGTGGCCAACCTAACCCAGTTGTAGATCACAAGACACACACAACCCTTTATCATCACAAAAAATGGCAATACACTCTACAGAGGAACGCCGTTTTTCATAATGAGAGAATACACAATTCTCGATTAGTATCGGTCACGAAAAGTGACCAAACAATCTTTTCTTTAGGAAAATATAGTTTCTCAAGCGGTTTTAGCACAACCCCAGCAACTAAGCTAAGGGTTACATCGTATCCCACAACACAGTGACACAATATATTGTAAATAACATGTCTGAGAGGAGGGTGGGGAAGTCCCCAGGGAACCGGGGGGAACACCTCTCCTACCTTACCCTTGATACGGCCAGTTGAACAGGTAAACCTGTTAATATGTGAACACACTGTTCATTGTCATTACAGGCTGAGAAAAGAATTCATTCTTCACTCATATGTCACTAAGCATAGCTTTATAGGTTAATTTAACCCCCTTAGTTGTGAGTACATGGTACATGAACACACATGATGTTTCTCAACACAACAAACCAGATCATTTTTACATATGTAACAAACAACCCGATTTGTATGGAGAAGCTAATACCAGTGACAAGACAATTCACACACAACTTGCGTCGTATCCTAAATGGATTCCAGCAACACCCGTTTTGGAAAACATCGTTATTACAAAACATTAGAAGGGAAGGAAGAAGACGCGTTTTAAGGTCTGGTCAGGACCTTTCCTACAGAGAGCGCATATCAAGCAAACTGCAGTCTGCTAACAGGGCACCGATAGTAAACACAGCATCCTGTGTTGACGACACGGGCAGCGTCGCTGCTCCCCGCCGCTACGGTTCTCCTTGTTGACGCAGTCCTCGCCGGCCAGCTCCGGGTAGGTTCGACTAACATCCTCTGTCAAAGATGACGTCGTAGTCAGAGTGTTTAAGGCATGTTACAGTCACAGAAAACGTTTCAACAGTGTAGCATTAAGCTAACAGCCGTTCGGCTGATAGCAGCAAGCTAACGTGTACTAGCCTGGTAAACACAGCAAGCTAACGCCGCAGCTAACAGCTGACTAGCTAACACAGTAGGCCACAACTAGCACGCAAGCTAAGCAACTATCTGACTGATAGCAACGAGCTAACGCTACTAGCCTGGTGACATAACGGGCTAGCGCCGTAGCTAACCGCTGACTGGCTAACACAGTAGGCCACAACTAGCACGCAAGCTAAGCAGCTATCTGACTGATAGTAACGAGCTAACGCTACTAGCCTGGTAACACAGCGGGCTAGCGCCGCAGCTAACCGCTGACTGGCTAACACAGTAGTCCACAACTAGCACGCCAGCTAAGCAGCTACCACCTGAACTGTATACACTGACATAACAAGTCACACTCCAGGCCGCTGTCCCAATCCCTTCCCTACAAGGGAAAAGAAAAAGAAATGTCAGAACACAGTTGTCAACGGTGATCCAGACACACACGGGGCCCTTTGAGCATGGAACCTCCGATAAAGAAGATCTTATGCCCACATTTCCTCGTTAGGGTAAACTTTCATTTGTATATGAAAGATGGGGCCTATTATTTTTTATTAAACAAACACATAAACAAACATGACAACACACAATAGGATATACAAATACACATATGCTCCAGCTCGTACCCCCCTCTCCCGGACCCCCCATTGGATAATCCAACCATTATAATTTGTTCCTAACCAGACACTACCATTATATGCTGGCTTTTATTCTCTCCACCACTTCTAACCACATTGCCATTTTGGATTCATTGAGACCCAAAATTCTAGCTGTTGATATTTCTTGATAAATCACATCGAGATATGTAAGAATCCAGACCTTACGGCACATTTTTTCCGGTTGAAACCATTGTGATGCTATCAGCTTTTTAGCCACTGTGATACCGGATAAAACCAATCTCTTTAGCTGTGGAGGTACTGCATGCTCAAAGACATCATTCAGCAGTAATACAGAGGGGTGTACAGGTATATCCAGAGTTAAGAGATTTGACAATTGCTGGGTCACTTCTTTCCAAAATATCTTAACTGGTGGGCAGTCCCAGTACATGTGCATAAATGTCCCTTCATCCCCATTTGTACATAAGGAGCATTTGGAGTCTTGTTTAAGACCCATTTTGTTCAGTCTTATAGGAGTTAAGTATGTCCTGTGAATATAGTTAAGATTGATTTGTTGATGGTCCGGGTTCCTTGATGCAAGGCGTACATTTGCCCAGGCTTCTTGCCAGTCAAAGTCTATCTCCAGGTCTGGTATATCCCTCGTCCAGACTGAGTCTAGATGTAGGGTTTCATACGAGGCCGTTAGTAATTGATGATAAAAATCTGAAACAAAACCTCTCGATGTCTCTCTTTCATAGAAGAATTTGTGGTATCTGTGGTGTACAATTGGTATCCTTAATGGAACACCGTGAGCCTTCAAACATGCCAATAACTGTGCGTAAAAATAATATGAGGACTTGGTGAGATTAAATTTTTTGCATATCTCATCAAAACTACAAAAACCCTGTTTGTTGAAAACGTCTCCTAATGTGTGTATGCCTTGCTTTTCCCATCTAGGGAATCTTATAGGTTGTTTTCCAATCAAGAGTGCATTGTTATTGAATAAGGGAGTATGATTATGCCATGTATGTGGGATAGAGTATTTTTTTTGTGTTTCACGCCATATCCGGATTGCATGAGTGATTATGGGGCCAAATTTCCGTTCGCATTGCTTAATTGATAATTTGGTGTACACTATGTCCTTCAGCCTATGTGGAGCTACTATATTTTCTTCTAAATTTCTCCAGGATACTGATGCTTGGGGATCAAACCATGTTGTCAGTGGTCTTAAAGTGTATGCCTTAAAATAGTGGTGGAAATCTGGAAATGCCATACCACCGTCTGCTTTGTTTCTCTGTGCGGTGGATCTTTTTATACGTGGTGGTTTGTTATTCCAAATAAATTTGTATGTGGAGGAGTGTAATTCTTTCCAGTAACCCTTTGGAGGGGGTAACGGTAGCATTGAGCTGAAGAAGTTGATTCTAGGTAGGACGTCCATCTTAATTATTGATATTCGTGCTTGTACTGAGTTTTTAAGTTTTGACCACCTGACAAGGTCGTATTTGATTTTGTTTTGGATTTTTATGTAATTGTGCTTCACCGTTTGGCTTATGGTAGGGAATATTTCAACTCCCAAACATCTAAAGTGTTTTACCATCGGTATCTCTTCTGGGAGGGTTATATTTCTTTTTGCAGGGGCGTTAAGTGGGAGGAAGGCCGACTTCGGCCAATTTATCCTAAATCCCGATAAATCTCCAAAGTCCTCAATCAACTTGAGAATATGAGGCAATGCGGTGTTGGGGTTTTGCATGAACAGTATTACGTCGTCCGCATATAAACTAATTTTGTGTTGTGTGCCCTTGATTACGATTGGTTCTATGGATTGGGGTTGTCTTATATATTGTGCTAAAGGCTCTAATGATAGATCGAATAGTCCGGGACTAAGGGGGCAACCCTGTCTGGAAGACCGTGATACTGGAAAGATTTCGGAGGTGATTGTACCTGTTGTAATCATGGCCGATGGGTCTTTGTATAATACTTTAATCATATCAATGAATCCTTTTCCTAACCCCATCCTTTCTAACACTGCCCATAGATACGACCATTCCAACCTGTCAAAAGCTTTCATTGCATCCAGGGACAGCATCGCCTTAGGTGTGTTGTCTTCCTTGTTAGCATCTAGTACGTGTAGTAATTGTCTTATGTTATCAGTGATCAGGCGGCCTCTTATGAAGCCTGTTTGGTCCGGATGAATTAAAGACGTCATATGCTTTTGTAGTCTGATGGCTAATACCTTAGAGTACAGTTTGATATCGGTTCCGAGGAGGCTTAAAGGTCTGTAACTACCGCACTCGGTGGGGTCTTTGTCTTTTTTGAGGAGGACTGTTATGAGTGCAATATTGTCATTCTTATGGAAGTTCCCCTCCTTGACTGAGTATAAAATCATAATTAGTAATAAGGGTCCAATTATGTCCCAACAAGAGAGGTACATTTCTGGTGGGATACCGTCTCTTCCAGGGGCCCTTCCACTTTGCATTTCAGATATGGCCTCCCTAAGTTCATCTAGTGTGATCGGTGTTTCTAACTGTTTAGCGTCATCCTCTGAAAGTTTAGGGAGGTTAATTTGATTAAGATATGTGTCCATCTTGTTTTGATCGAAGGTCGTTTCTGATTTGTATAAGTTGGAGTAGAATTCTTTGAATGTCGTGTTTATTTCTTTGGGTTCTGTAACAAGTCCTTGTTGTGCTCTAATGGTAGTTATATCTGCAAATTTTGCGTTGACTCTTAGTCGCATAGCTAATAGGTGACTTGGTTTGGAACCTTGGGAGTACTGCTGTTGTCTTGTGCTACGTATTTGCAATTCAGATTGTTGTCTGTATATGGCGTTAATCTCTTTTTTTAGTATAACCGAGTTGTTGTATTGCAAAGAATTAAATAACGTTGAGTAAAGTGTTTCCAGTTCAGCCAGTTTTGAGCATCGATTCTTGCGTATTTGGGAGGAAAAGCTATCAGTGAAATCCTTGATCATTCCCTTTGTCGACATCCATAATATTCTGGGGTCCTGCACCGAATTCACATTTATCCGTAGGAATACCGTAAGAGCTTCTTTGATTTGTGTAATGAATTCCTTGTTATTAAGCAGCATCGTGTTAAATCGCCATCTTGGGGCTCGGGATGATAGTATACCAAATGTTCCTTTTAAGAGTAAATAACAGTGATCAGACAATGCATTGGGTATCATTTCCACATCGTAGTTATCAAATAGTCTCGGGGTTGTGAAAACGTAATCTATTCTGGATAATGTATTATGTCTCGCAGATCGACAAGAGTACTTCCGGGTCATGGGGTTGAGTGAACGCCATAAGTCATTTACACCTGTAATCTTCGACCAATCCTTTAATGCATTAGATGCATTTTTTTGTTCATTGGAAAAGGAGGGGTTTGATTTGTCCATCCTTGGGTTCCAAATGGCATTAAAATCCGCACCGATTATAAATGAGTATTCGGGAAGGTCTAACATTGCTCTGGTAAGTGTAGTGAAGAAACTAACTTCGTATAAATTTGGGGCGTATACCGCTACCAACGCTATTTTTCTGTTCTTATGTAAAATCTTAGCTATAGTTATCCGACCATCTGCATCAGACCATACTCCCTTCAATTCAATATTCAACTTCCGTCTAACGACTATGGCTACTCCCCGAGTTCTCGTTCCAAAGGAAGAGTGACTGATGTTATGATATGTGTTGTCCGCTAACATATCTATGTCTTTCTCTAAAATGTGCGTTTCGCTTAGCAGAGCTATGTCCACCTGTTCTTTTTTCATCAGTGTGAGCACGCTTTTTCGTTTGTGTTGTTTATTTATTCCACCAGTGTTCCATATCATTATGTTCAAACTAGCCATAATCTATACATGTTGTTGTATGGTTGTTGGTAATGCAATATTTTTTTTGACGCTTCTATTGAGGCTAATGTGGGCAGGTCTCTAAATGGCTGGAATAAGGAGGAGGTGAACGGAGGGGGGAGGGGGTGAAGTACATAAAACAAAATAACCCTGCCGTCTTGTACAGACGGGTTACACATAAAACACATACGGCCCATCCCTAATGGATGGGCTAAAATGATTAACATCGTTCCAGTGAAGCTGAGAGGAGTCCCGCCGCGGGGGAGTAAAAGGCCAATCTATCGAGTGATAAAATCGGCCCCTCTCCGCACACCCCCCCCATCCCCACACCGCCGTATCAATTGGTAGTAAATAGTTACAAAACCCAACAGTACTGGAGCTTCACTCCTTGTCTGTAGGTGTAATTTCAATCAGATATTTAAAGATAATATAGGCTACTCGCATCCGATAATTTGACCAAAAATAGTATGACCATTTTCTTCTGTTTAATCCCCCCCACCTATTACTACCATTATTTTTGTCCACATATTGTGGCCCTTATGGATTTAAAGGAAAAATTGCAATCAGGAGAAAAATAATAATAATAATAATAATAAACTATGGGAATGAATCATATTTTTTTGTGTATATATTCAAATTGGAGTTACATTGGTCTGTTTGTTTGTCTGAATTGCATAAATACGGTGTAATAAATAATAATAATAATAATAATAATAATAATAATAATAATAATAATAATAATAATAAAAAAAAAAAAAAAAAAAATAATAATAATAATAATAATAATAATAATAATAATAATAATAATAATAATAATAATAATAATAATAATAATAATAATAATAATAATAATAATAAGACAAAGATAGTTGTACCACTGATCTATAATCATGATTTTGAATCCATTGTTTGATATCTGAAGGAGTTAAGAGTATTTAAACCATAAATCACGTGACTAAAGCATATCATGAAACTGTATAGCCCATATCAGATAAAGTGATACAAATTAAATTAAAAGAAAAGAAAAAAAAAAGAAGAAATGTGGGGAGAGCCCGGGAGATTACGGTGACTATAAAAAAAATATCATCCTAACCATGAACTACTGTAGCACTCCATAGGTTATAGATATGCTTGCCATAGTTTTATCCGGACTACTCCATTCCAACTCATTGTGGGGGTTGGGGGGATCCCCAATATTTGTGTCTGAAATCAAAGCTGGACATTTCAATCTCATAAAAACTAGTCTTTTAATACATAATAATTAATAACCTATACCAGTATAATGTGAAGTGAGCCAGTAAAAAAAAATGGGGAGGAAAAAAAGAAAGAAAAAAAAAAAAAAAAAGCAACAAAACGAGAGAGAGAGAGAGAGAGAGAGAGAGAGAGAGAGAGAGAGAGAGAGAGAGAGAGAGAGAGAGAGATCTCAGTCCGTTCTGCATGAGCGCATTCCATCAGTCCGATATGTGTTGGGTGGGCAGTACCTTTAATCCCCTTCTTTCAGAAAGTCTTCCGCTTCTTGTGGGGTCTTGAAAGAGTGGTCCTCGCCGTTGTGTGTAATGGTTAGTCTCGAAGGGAAGCGCATTTTAAATCGTATCCCTTTTTTGATGAGCTGATCACACACGGTGTTGTATTTACGTCTTTCCATCCTGGTCTGATAGGAGATGTCTGGTCTGATCAGAAGTTTATTGCCCTCGTAGTTCAGTACGCCTTTCGCCCGTGCTGCTGTCATAATTCGTTGTGCATCTCGCATGGTTTGAAATTTTATGACCACAGGTCTGGTTTTATCAGGCTGGATGTTTCCTGCAGCCCTGCGACACCTGTCAATCTTCACACTGCCTTTTTCTGTATCGATATTAAGCAGAGTTGGAAGCCAGGTCTCGAAGAATTTAACAGGTTGTGTGCCCTCTGTCCCCTCTTTCAAACCCATAATACAAACGCTTTCACGTCGGCTTTGATTGTCGGCATCTTCCGCCCGCTGTTGCAAAGTCGTCACTGTTTTTTCCAGCTTTTTCAGTCTGTTTTCTATTGTTGATGAGTTGTCCTCGGCCGCTGAGATGCGGGATTCCGCCTCTGTAATGCGTTTGGTATTGTCTGACAGTCGGCTATTAAAGCCCTCCAGTGTTGCAGTCAGGGCAGTAAGCTTTAGGTCCATCAGGGCACTTAACTTTTCAGTCACATCACGAACCACACGGGCAGCGATGTTTTCCCATTTACTTTCCTCGTCGCAGCCACCCGCAGCGCCAGGTTCAAGTTCAACGTCGGCGTCGTCCTGTTTGTTTGTCGCTGAGCGAGTTTCAATTGTGGCGCGTCCTTGTCCTTTCTTCTTCTTTTCCTCGTTGGTTGACATTATTAGGGTTACTTCAACTCTACCATGGATTAAAACTTTGTTGACTATAAGTAGTGTTTAAACTAAAATTTTCTCGGTGGGGTTTGGGGAGAACAGCAGAAGCGTCTCTCTCACACTGACGTCATCACCGGAAATTACCCAAAAATCTCCGCTCTGTTATGACTATTGTGTGTTGTCATGTTTGTTTATGTGTTTGTTTAAAAAATAATAAAAAAAATAAAATACAAAAAAAGAAAGATGGGGCCTATACGGGACAGAGAAGCATCGCTCGTCCAGAGAAACCTGGGATCACCAGTTCCTGGTCGCGGCCCACTAGTTGACTATAATGGGCGTCAGGCCAAGACCCACCGACCGCCGTTTTAAGCCGAGCAGAGGACCCTGGCCTGGGGTCGGCGTTTCGTAAATTGTTAGCTAACCCCCATAGCATCAACAACAACCAGAGCTCGCCATCAAAACAGTACATACCCAACCTGGAACCCACCACTTCTCGGTGTGTCCTACAGTCCAGCTGTGTTGCTGGAGGGTCTTACCCCATCCAGCCGCAGCAAGTAGGATTGCAGTTGGGAAGCATGTCAGCGGCGTGAGCTCCTAATATGAAAAAGCCTGTGGAGGTGTAGAATGATCATCATCTTCCAGACACTCCAGTAACGAAGACAATATCGCCGTATTTTCTCGAAAATAGTGAGAGAAAATAAAGATATGATGTCAACGTATTTCTTGTTTTCCAACTTTCTTCTACTAACAACCTCGTCAAGTGGGGATCTACCAAAGGCACTTCCTTGTGGTGAAAGCGAAGAAGGAGGCGAGTAGGTGGCCACACACCTGCTTATGAAGGTAAGCTGATAGGGGTGTGGTCAGACGAATGTTGGGATGTAAAGGTACATTGTGGAATTTTTTATTCAGTGCGCGTGCACGAGCGAGGTATAGTGCAGTAGTGATGCCGAGCGAGATCCATTACGAAACAGAACCCTTTGTAGTGTGGTAGTGAAAGTCTCAAGCCTCTGTATTGTGGTAGTGAAAGTGTTAACCCTTTGTAGTGTAGTAGTGAAAGGGTCAACCTTCTGTAGTGTGGTAGTGAATGGGTTAACCTTCTGTAGTGTGGCAGTGAAAGGGTTAACCTGCTGTAGTGCGGCAGTGAACGGGTTAACCTTCTGTAGTGCGGCAGTGAAAGGGTCAATCAAATGGCACACGGTTGGTTAACTGAAACCCTGTTCTCTCCAACCCCCCTCAGAAGATCTCAGACGTGAGGGGCTTGAGGGAGCAGATCTCCTGGCTGCCCGTCACGGCGCCCCTCTCCCTGTTCTGCCTGTACGCCGGCCAGCTGCACCAGGAGCTGTGTGACCGAGCGGCCAGGCTGGCGGACAAGATCGTCACCTTCGAGCTGGACGAAAACAGAGCGCTCAACAAGAGGTGGACAGGAAATATATCTAATCCAGGGTCCGAGTTATGGGGGGGCCAATGGGAGCTTAGCCCCCATAGATAGAGTCTGGGCCGCCTAAATTCTTATCCCAACCCATGTTTGCTTCCGCGTTCACGTTTAGCGCTCTGATTGGCCACTGACGTTTCTGGTCGGGCCTATCGTGTGACGTTCTTTCGCCGGTTAAGCTTAGGCACTCTTTTGAAGTTGGTTAAGGTTAGAGTTTGTCTTAGAGCAGGGCGATATCGTGTGACGGCAAGTTCTTTCGCCGGTTAAGCTTAGGCACTCTTTCGAAGTTGGTTATGGTTAGAGTGTGGATCGTAGGCGTTAGGTAGTTTGCTGCTGGTCGAGGCGGAAATGGTCGCGTCACGCGATTGGGCGCACATGTCACATGACCAGAAACGTCAGTGGCCAATCAGATCGCAAACATGCAAACATGGGTTGGGATAAGAGGCCCCCATAGTCAACAACACCTGTGGGCAGGGTTCGAGTTATGGGGGGGCCAATGGGGGCTTAGCCCCCATAGATAGAGTCTGGGCCCCCATAGTCAACAACACCTGTGGGCAGGGTTCGAGTTATGGGGGGGCCAATGGGGGCTTAGCCCCCATAGATAGAGTCTGGGGCCCCATAGTCAACAACACCTGTGGGCGGTCTCTCTCAAAAAATAATTGTTAATAGATAATATTTTCTTTTCAGTTTTTAAAAGAACCGAGTAATTAATGTTGTGGAATAGTCAGAGGTGAGTAAGAAAATTAACAAATATTGATGGTTAAGAATGAGACTGAATAATGACATCACACAATAGTCTAATGATTAGACTGTTGTGTGATGTCATTACTCATTAGTATTAGACTCTAATCCTCTAATTTCAAAGTCTAAATATGACTTCGAAAACTGCCACAATTTCAGGAAAAAATTGTCAAAGATATTAACGGCGGCGTGCGGTTTCGGGGGCCCCCATAGCTCTCAGGTTATAACTCGAACCCTGATCTAATCCACTCTATATAAAAAAAAAAATCTAAACCTAACTAACCTTACTGTCATGCACTTGTCCTAATAAACTAACCTACACTGTAGCACTCAACCCTTTGATGAACATTGCTACTCAGCTGATAGAGTTGTGCCCTTCCTGCTGTCTTGTTGTCCAAAACTTGTAAATCGCTTTGGATAAAAGCGTCAGCTAAATGACCAAATGTAAATGTAAATAATCCACTCGTTCATAATAATCCAGTCGTTCATCCATTCATTCATAATAATTCCACTCGTTCATAATAATTTCACTCGTTCATAATAATTTCACTCGTTCATAATAATTCCACTTGTTCATAATAATTCCACTTGTTCGTAATAATCCACTTGTTCATAATAATTCCACTTGTTCATAATAATTCCACTTGTTTATAATAATTCCACTCATTCATAATAATTCCACACATTCATAATAATTACACTTGTTCATAATTACACTCGTTCATAATAATTCCACTTGTTCGTAATAATCCACTTGTTCATAATAATTCCACTTGTTCATGATAATTCCACTTGTTCGTAATAATCCACTTGTTCATAATAATTCCACTTGTTTATAATAATTCCACTTGTTCATAATAATTCCACTCATTCATAATAATTCCACACATTCATAATAATTACACTTGTTCATAATAATTCCACTCCACTTATTCATAATAAATAATACATAATATACAATATACAAAAGTACAAAATGCAAACAAAATGCAAAAATTAGGTAGAGATGTCGTGCAAATCGCCTATCTCAAGCCCCGCCCTTCTTTTCTCGAGCCTCCAATCACGACTGTCGCTTCCCTCGGACAATCAGAGTTGCGATTGGAGGATCACGAAAAAGAGGATGTGGGTTTGAGCAGTGACGGCCGGTGGGTACTTCGCCACTAGGGGCGCTATACCAAACATTTTGCAAACATGTACAGTACAGTACGACGCAACAGACTCATGGCAAGACGTGAGCGATTCGACTCACGCTCACGGCAATGAATCGGCTCTTATGAACGAGTCGCTCAGCTGTTACTACAACAACACACAACCAGTCAAATAAAGTATAGTCTAGACTCTAATTCACAACTTGAAACACAATATATAAATAGAAAAGTTAGAAACAAAACTCGCCCCGTCTCCAAACACAGGCAGATCTCTCCCTCTCTCCTTCTCTCTCTCACACACAGCGCGACGTGGAATCGATTCGTTACACAATCAGACCTATTATATACCAAGAATAACTTCAGTATGAGTACAGGGCTGTACACATATTTTGCATATTGTTAAACGAGCCAAGGCTAGCTATTAAACTATCGATATGAATCGAAAATCTGGGACCCTGATGTAAACAAGACAAACGTCTTTCTCTGGTCTGCATCCCCTTAACAATTGTGTGTATTGAGCCGTACTGTATTGTACCCATTCTGCAATCTGTTAATAAAGTTCTCATTCATTCATTCATTCAAACATAGACGATATTGAACAAGCCATAATCCACGTATTTTCAATCCGAGAGAGCTGCAGTAGTTAAATCAATGAGCCATCGACATAGTCAGTGTGGTAAGGTTATTATTGCATCCAAGATTGATACACGGCTGGCTAGGCAGTTGGTAGTCATAGTCTTGTGTTATAAAATAAATAAACAATCAGCAATGTCTCGCTTCATGAATGGCCAGCAGTAGCCTAACAGTACTGCTCCTAAAAAAAACTATTTACAAACGTTAACACTGATGATGTATTCCAGACCACTGTCCACTGTAGTCTGTCTCCAGACTGCATCCGCCATATAGCTTGTTAGCCAAGTGTTAGCTCGTTAGCACAACACAAGTACATTCCTTTGTCCATTTCCGCTCGAACAGACTGCAAACTACCTGGCGTTCTATCGCCATGCTCTAAGACAAACTCTAACCTTAACCAACTTTGAAAGAGTGCCTAAGCTTAACAGTCTAAAGAACTTGCAGTCACGGCACGCTTGTCTAAGACAAACAGCTGCCTGCATCATTCTCACAACAACACAACTATCTCCACCGACCAACCTAGGAATAACCTAGAATTGGAACATTAGAAATTGGATTCGGCCAATCAGAGATCGTCTCTGTGAAATTCTGCTACGGAAAAAAATACTGGCGTCGGCCAATCAGAGAGCGTCTCCGCGAAATGCGGCTACAGATATTCTTGACGCTACTGGCTAGACCGCTTCAAATCGCGCCCGGATTCCAACATAATAGTCATATTTCAACGCACAACGCGTTATGCACTGATTGGCTGTGACGGATACAGCGATCAAACTGTGACGCGCACTCAGAGCGCTATCGCGTATAGCCCGGGCCGAGAAATACGGAAAAATAATTTTTTTTTAAAAAACGTGATGTCACTTCCTGCTCTGGAAAACGAGTGTTTTTTAATTGCGATAATAACGTTATATTGTGCATTGGAAATACAAACATACTTAAAATGAGTAAATATTATTCATTTTAAACATGTTTATATTATTTATAGGGCTATAAAACAAAAAACAAAAAGATACTTTTTCTTGTTCTACTCTCATATAACCAGGCAGGGCCTGAAGGGGGGGGCGGCGCCCTTGCACCCCTAGTGGCAGAGCCGCCACTGGGTTTGAGATAGGTAAATTGTCCTTCCCTCAGCATCTGTCAGCGGTACGAGCACATGGCCGAGACGGTGGAAGGAGCCCCGGGCAACACGGAGGAGCTGGTCGCTCTCGACCTGTACATGAAGCACTCCAGCGATGTGACCATCCAGAAGATGAATGACGAGATCGACGAGGCGGCCAGCCGTCTCGACTTCCTGCTGGACCACGCCACCCTGCCCGGTAGGCCTGTGACGAGTCCACTGAGCCTGCTTTAGATTAGATTAGATTAGCCCTTTCACTACCACACTACAGAAGGTTAACCCTTTACTATCACACTACAGACGGTTAACCGTCTGTAGTGTGATAGTAAAGGGTTAACCTGTTGTCGCATGGCAGTGAAAGGGCTAATCTAATCTAATCTAATCTAAAGCAGGCTCAGTGGCATGGCTGTGTCGTCGCAGTGAAAGGGTTAGATTAGATTAGATTAGATTCAAATGTATTGTCATCATACAGCACAAGTAGGCTACAGTACAACGAAAATAAGTTTGGCATCCAACCAGAGTGCAAATGTAATTTAAATGTAAATGTGACAGTAAAGTGCAATATAAATATATAATGTACAGGTGATTAAGATCCATATAAAATATATAAGTTACTGTTGAAGTCAGAGGTTCTGTGTAGGATTTTTATTAACTGTCTAACTGCATATATATCTGTTTGCACTAGAGGGCGCTCTAGGCGGAGCCACTCAGGTACACCACCAGTATAAACGTAGATGTCTCCTCCCACTTCTTTCTCTCCCCTCATGTCTCTCAGTGAGAGAAGACCTGTAGAACTACTGCTTTCCATGTGAATAAAAGAAACCACGCCAGTTAAGGCTCAAGATAGAAACCATGCCTCTTGACCACATTATTGTCGCCCTATAGCCGAATTCTGTTAACAGGTTATGGGCCCAGATAACGCCGGGGCGAAATAATAAGGGTACTGTAGCAAGCTTAGCTGAAGTATAGGCTAGGTTAGCACCGGGAGCACCGCGTCGCTAGACGCTAGGCCAACAAGAGTTAAAGCTAAGCCTACCACTAACGAAGAGGATGGAAAACAAGAGAAGGGCCAAATGGCCATCATTCAATGGAAAAGCAGAGAACTATGAGCTCTGGGAAGGGCGCATGCTGTGCTGCATGCACGGACGGGGCTGAAGGACACGATCCTGGCGGCCCCCACGGGAGAACTGACGGCGGAAGAGCAAGCCCTAGACCAGGGGTTCCCAAACTTTTCAGGCCAGGGCCCAGAAAATAAGGCGTCAGAGAGCCGCGGCCCAATGCACATCGTCAGGCTTTCTTTTTTTTTTTTTTTGCCAGGCGACCGATTTTTTTCGCCAAATATCACTTCAATCCTATTAAGTTAGTTCAAGTTAGTTATTCATTTATATGTGCTATTTATGAGAGGGCTAACTTGTTGCAAAATAATAATGATAATAATAATAGCCTCATTAAAATACTATTGTTGCTTCGGTTGTTTTCAGCGTTTTATGTGCATAATCTGTTATTTAGTTTGAAATGTTCGTTGAAATAAGTAGATTTTTCGTTTTTGTTTATTTATTAAGTTAATATAAAACCATATAGTCACATTTTAGAATACAATAGAATAGTATTTTAGAATACAACTAGAAACACTGTCCTGGCCTGCTTCTAAGTTCAGTGGCCTGACAAAAAAATTATAATAAAAAAATTCAAAATAAAAAATAAAAAAAATATTTATTTTTTATTTTTATTTATTTTTTATTTATTTTTTTTAAATCATCTCGCGGCCCACCCGTGGCTGCTCGCGGCCCACCTTTGGGTCGCGACCCCGACTTTGGGAACCACTGCCCTAGACGACCAGCGTAACGCAAGCGCGTACTGTGAGTTAGCGCCGATGCTCGACGACACCAGCTTGGGGCTGATATTCCGCGACACTAAAGACCGAGGCCGAGAAAGCCTGGCGGTATTGAGAGAGCATTACATCGGGCGAGGAAGACCCACAGTCGTGGCCCTCTACATAGCACTAACGGGCCTGAGAAAGGGGACCAAAGATAAAGGCCATCGGAGAAGCGACTGCACAAAGACTGTCTGGTGTAGCTTCTGCAGATCCACGGGCACACAGACAGAGCGTGCATGAAGAAACACGGCCAGAGCGCGCGCTACACGCATGGGCAAGATGACGGCCATGGGCGAGACGACAGCCATCGCCACGGACAAAATGGCGGCTACGGACAAAATGGCGACTACGGACAAGAAGACGGCTGTGGACAGGATGACGACAGCAAACACGACGACGTCGACTATCGACGTGAGATGAATCGAGACGACGCCCGGAGAATTGATGGCGGCGACGATCGACGTGAGACGAGTTGAGACGGCGCCCGGAGAATAACGATACATGGAGACTGCGCTTTTGGGGCATGGGCGGTGGGCATCGCCGGACCGGCCCAGCTGCAGCGGGCCCAGAGAAGGGGACTGATCGTGGACTGGACACAGGTGCGTCGTCCCATGTCATCAACGACAGGAGTCGGTTCAAGAACTTTGACGACACTTTCCACCCGGAGAGGCACTGCAAGGAGCTAGCGGACGGGAGACGCACCTACGGATTGGCGCAAGAGAGGGGAGATGCACAGGTATGCCTCACGGACAGTAAGGGGCGCCGGCGTACGGTGACGCTAAAGAACGCTCTATACGTACCATCGTTCCCACAAGGACTATTCTCTGTAATAGCTGCTACTGCAAGCGGCGCCAAGGTATTCTTTGATAAAGGTAAACATTTTCTTGTAGAACCTACCGGTACCCGGTTTGACATAAAGATGTACCAGAGAATATATGATCTGAAAACTGAGTGTAATGACAACGACCAGTGTGATGATAATAATGATGTGTGTAGCGAGACGGCCAGCCACGATATTCAGTCATGGCACGAGATTATGGGTCATTGTAATTACGAGGATTTACTGAAATTGCAAATAGTGTCAGAGGCATGCACATTGAAGGGGAAAAGCGTAGACCTGACAAATTGTGCGATGTGCAAAACGGGGAAGTTTACCCAACCGAAATACAGAAATCCCACAGACAGAGTAAGGGTACCACTTGCACTAGTTGACATGGACCTAGCAGGCCCAGTAAGCAACAAGTCCATAGGAGGTTTTAGGCATGTACAGTCTTTTACAGACGTGTGTACAGGGGCAGTGTTTGTTTACTTCCTCAAAGCAAAGAGTGACACACTCCAGGCCACAGAGAAATTCCTGGCAGACGTAGCCCCTTATGGCACAGTAAGATGTTTGAGATCCGACCACGAAACCGAGTTCGCAAGCAGAGAGTTCCAATCACTGTTGAGAAGGTATAAGATAAGATACGAGACATCACGTCCATATCCCCCACACCAGAGCGGGGTGGCAGAGAGGGAATGGCACACCCGAAATGGCTAGGTGTAAGCTAGCTGATAGTAACTTACCTAAGAGCCTGTGGCAGTGTGGCATTATGCGGTGCAAGAAGCCGCTTACACCAGAAACAGATGCTTTAATAAGCACTCGGGCACCACCCCCCGTATACAGCGCTGACAGGAAAGAAGTGTAATCTAGCCAGAATGCACCAATTTGGATCAGTGTGTTTTGCGTACCTGCAGGAGAGGGGAAAACCCAAGTCCAAGGGTGTAAAAGGATTTTTCGTAGGACACGACAAAGACAACCTGTGAGAGCGAGACACAGGCAGAGGAGCCAGAGCTGGGCTCCAGAGCAAGGTGTGTAGAGACAGAAACACATCAACCCAGTGTACCTAGTACAGCCGTGCAGACAGACAGTCAGCAACCCCCAGAGGGCGATGATGAGGAGCACCCGAGGGTGACGTCAAGTGCCCCAAGCAGTGGGAGGTATCCCCCAAGGGAACACAAACCCCCAAAATATCTGACAGACTATGCCAGGAAAGGGAGTGACGAGGAGGACAATACACCTACCCCCGTTGAGTACTACTACAGGGTAGTCAGTGGGGTAAACCCGACCTTTAAAGAGGCCACATTGTCCCCCGAAGAGGGCAGACAGACAGTGGGAGGGAAATGGTTGTATTCAAGCCAGGAGGGTATTGAAGACCACGGTAAATACAAAGTATGGTTTGTAGAAAATGGCTTAAATGCTGAAGGAGGGTACCCCATGTTTAAATAATGAAGAAGGGTGACTAATTGCTTAAATGCTGAGGGAGGATACTCCAGGTTTAAATACAGGAGGAGTAGAATCCTGCAGAGAATGGGTTAAGTACAGAGGTGGATGAGTTACCAGCAGTGATGCCACAGATTACTTGTAAAAGTAATCTGATTACTGATTACTGATTACTCCTTTAAAAAGTAATCTTAGTTACTTTACTGATTACTTGATTATCAGAGTAACTTAGTTACTTTGAAAGTAACTAGGTTACGAAGTCGTCCCCCCTGCTGCTGCCACAACATAAGAATGACAAAAACATTTTTGTAAAATGTACTCAGTTTGAGTAAAATGTACTAATAGGGCAGGTAGGCCTATCTTGCTATCTATAGATCTATAGATTTCACAAAAGATAAATGGTCAATAACACCACATGTAGGCTGATATGTAGCCTACCTTTGAGGCCTGCCCCATTCAGATATGGTTCTACGTTATTATTATTTATTATTGTGTGAATGAATGAATGAATGAATGAATGAATGAATGAATGAATGAATGAATGAATGAATGAATGAATGAATGAATGAATGAAAACTTTATTTAACAGATTGCAGAATGGGTACAATACAGTACGGCTCAATACATACAATTGTTAAGGGGATGCAGACCTGAGAAAGACGTTTGTCTTGTTTCCATCAGGGTCCCCCATTTTCAATTCATATAGACATTTATGACATACACAACATACATGACATTTATGGCATAGGGACATATAGGTATTTAGTACTGATACATTTGTGACATAAGCGGTATTCAAATATACAGTACTGTTACCCCTAGATCCTGACAGAGTATATACATATGATGGGGAGGGGACTGTACATTAGGAGGGAGTGGGTGGGTGGGAGGGAAATATACATACGGCGGGGAGGGAATATATATACTGCAGTGTTGTCAGTGTGCTACTGACAACCTACATACTGCAGTATGGTGTTCCATGTTCATGAATAGTGCAATGCAAAAGATGTTTAACTCAAAGGTGGAACATACTGTTTGGCTGGTGCAGCTCCGAGTCCTGTAGAAGTCGATGGTCGTGCTGTCCATATGCGGTAGACAGTATTTTGTTTCCTCCGCAAAGTGAATGTTTTTTTCACCCGGCTTAGCTGACACAAACGTTAAGTAGACTAGTGAACTTCCAGTGCAAGAAAGCGTTACGAGCGCGAGCGTCTCCCTGCTAGCTCGCAGTTTAGGTCAGCCTGAAAATAACAATAACAGCCGCGCCCACCAGCATGGCTCAACACGCGAGGTTGCGTGCTGTGACGTCACTCCCCAATACAAGGAAAAGCTTTCCAAACGTATATTTGACTGTCGAAAACGAAAGAAAATACTGCATTCCGCCTGCATTATGATGAGATAGTAACGAAATAGTAACGCACAGCCACTTGGACAAGTAACTGCAATCAGATTACTGGCTTGTAAAGATTAACGCGTTAGATTACTATTTTCGGGGAAAAGTAATCAGATTACAATAACGCGTTACTTAGTAACGCGTTAGTGGCATCACTGGTTACCAGGTTTAAAAAATACTGAAATTAATCTTATGTTTAATCCCATGTTTAAGTACAGAGGTGGGTGATTTACAATGTTTAAATACAGAGGTGATTCAATGTTTAAATACAAAAGAGGATCTATGTTTAAAATACAGAAGTGGAGGATTTGATCATCGCACCAGACAACAATAGAAAGACCTAGGCAGGTTCAAGTTCAAGTTCAAGTTCCTTTTATTGCCACATGGCCAGGCCGGTGGAATTCGAGGTTAAGCCATTTTATAGGTATGGACTTCGAACAGTCTGCCAATTGTGTAAAAATATCCCAGAAGAGATATGGGAAAGGTCCTGAGATGTTTTGACTGAAGTAAGAAATGTATAGAGAAACTGTGGGTAGCTTCATTTTGTTAGACTACCTGTACTCGCCCTGACCTATGTTCTGTAGTGAGTAAGAGTGTCAAATAATTGTTGTTGACCCCACAGAGAAGCATTGAACTACGTCATAAATATGTTTTTCGTTATCACAGAGGTGCAGCAGACGGACAGTGGTGTTTCAGAAAAGACAACAAAGGTTTAAGGCTTAAAGCCTACAGTGATACTATCAGCCTGTGAAGCTGATTATATGTTTCTAGCTATATGTGTTTATGTAGAGCAACTGCTCGAAGTGATGAAGATAAGGTTATGAATATATTGCTCAAAATGCAGTAGGTAATTGAAATGTATCCTCTATACCGAATATGGTGTTTTTGAAGAATGGGCGTTCTGTCAAAACCGTTTAAAATGATGGACATTGTGTATATATGGAGACTGTTGTTTATGAGGACAACCAGGGGACCATTGTGATTGCTAGGAATCCAATGTGTCAATATAGATGTAAACATGTCATTATAGATAATATCATCTCATCAGGTATGTCATCAGATAAGAAAGAATGACACCGGTTTACTGTCCAATGGACGAAAGAGTAGTAGACACTATGAGGAAACCTGTTTCTAATTCAAATTGAAGGGATTTGCAAGGGTCATGTTTAATGTGAAGATATTGACTGTCATACCCTGTTGATGTTTTTGGGATTATATTATTTCCTTTGTCAAATGTTTTTCCAAGAAGTCAGCCAGTATGCTAATACAAACCTAAGTGGGAGTGTTGAAGTCAGAGGTTCTGTGTAGGATTGTTATTAACTGTTTAACTGCATATATAACTGTCTCCACCAGTAATTGTCTAGCTGCATATATATCTGTTTCCACTAGAGGGCGCTCTAGGCAGAGCCACTCAGGTACACCACCATGTGGCGAGTATAAAGGTAGATGTCTCCTCCCACTTCTTTCTCTCCCCCCATGTCTCTCAGTGAGAGAAGACCTGTAGAACTACTGCT
Organism: Notolepis coatsorum; assembly: GCF_963971535.1. Taxonomy (NCBI): domain Eukaryota; kingdom Metazoa; phylum Chordata; class Actinopteri; order Aulopiformes; family Paralepididae; genus Notolepis; species Notolepis coatsorum. Next base: position 64,994,937 of record NC_140169.1, read on the forward strand.
TTCCATGTGAATAAAATAAACCATGCCAGTTCTGTTTCGTTATGGCTTCGCTCAGCACCAGTTGCATAATATCTCGTGTGGATATGCACTGAATAAATTTCAAAATGTACCTTTACATACCAACATCCATCTGACCACACCCCCATCTGCTGCCTACATAAGCAGGGGTGGGACCACACACTCATCTCCTTCTCAAATTTCATCCACATGATAGTGCCTGTATACCGATCACTTGGCGAGGAAGAAAGTATTAGCTGGAGAAAGGAAAACAGAAGAACAAGGAGATACGTTGACATTATATCTTTATTTTCTCTCTCACTATTTTCGAGAAAATACGGCGATATTGTCTTCGTCACTGGAGTATCTGGAAGATGATGATCATTCTAAACCTCCACCGGTTTTTCGTATTAGGGGCTCGCGTCGCTAATATACTCCCCAAACTGCAGTCCTCCTTTGCTGTGGCTGGATGGGTTTGGCCCTCCTGCCATGCAGCTGGACTGTGGAAGTCTGTTGTGAGGGACTGGTTGGTTTTCAAGCCTGGGTGAGTAATGTTTGCTTGCGAGCGCCAGTTGTCTGTTAGTGCTATGGGGGCTAGCTGACAATTTTTATGAAAGCCGGCCCCAGATTAGGGTCCTCTGTTCGGCCTCTTAGGCGACGGCGGAGGATCTTGGTCTGAAGCCCATGATGGTCAACTAGTGGGCCGCAACCAGGACCTGGTGATCCCAGGATTCTCTGGACAAGCGGATGCTTCTCTGTCCCGTGCAGGCCACATCTTTCACGTAAAAGTGAAAGTACACCCTAACGAGGAAATGTGGGCATGGATGTTCGTTATCGGAAGATCCATGTTCAAGTCGGCTGCAGCCCAGATGGGACTTGTGCTGACTCCGCCGTATGTCTGGTAAAATCACTGTTGTAAACTGTGTTGACATTCTTTTTCTCTTCTCTCTTAAAGGATGAAGAGGGTTTCAGACGGCGGCCTGTCTGAAGTGTGGCTTGTTATGTCGTTGTGTACAGTTCAGGTGATAGCTGCTTAGCTTGCGTGCTAGTTGTGGCCTACCTGTTAGCCAGTCAGCTGTTAGCTGCGGCGCTAGCCCGTTGTGTCACTAGGCTAGGAAACGTTAGCTTGATGCTACACTGTTGAACATTGCTATGACTATATCATGCCTTAAACACTCTGACTACGACGTCATCTTTGACAGAGGATGTTAGTCGAACCTACACCGGGAGCCCTGCCAGCGAGGACTGCGTCAACATGGAGAAACGTAGCGGCTGGGTGGCGCAACAACGTTACCCTCGTCGTCAACACAGGGATGCTGTGTTCAACTTCGGTGCCCCGTTAGCCAGATTGCAGTTCTCTCGGCCTGCGCTCAGGGTAGGAAGGTCCCGACCGGACTTTAAACACTTCTTCTTTCCTTCCCTTCTAAATGTTTTGTAATAACGATGTTTTCCAAAACGTGTGTTGCTGCAATACATTGAGGATACGACGCGTGTTGTGTGTGAATTGTCTTGTCACTGGTATAGCTTCTCTCTCCATAGAAATCGGGTTGTTGTTTACATGTGTAAAAATGATCTGGTTAGTTGTGATGAGAACATGTGTGTTCATGTAACGTGAACTCACAACTAAGGGGGTTAATTAACCTATGACGCTATGCTTAGTGACATGTGATTGAAGAATGAATTCTTTTCTCAGCCTGTAATGACAATGAACAGTGTGTTCACATATTAACAGGGTTACCTGTTCAACTTGGTCGTATCAAGGGTAAGGAAGGAGGGGTGGTCCCCCCGGTTTCCCTGGGGCTTCCCCACCCTCCTCTCAGACATGTTGTTTACAATATATTGTGTCACTGTGTTTGTGGGGATACGATGTAACCCTCTGCTTAATTGCTGGGGTTGTGCTTTCCGCTTGAGGAACAATTTTTTCCTAAAGAAAAGATTGTTTGGTCACTTATCATGTGTGCGTGGCAAGGCCTGTGGCCAATATGTAATCGAGGATTCTGTATTCTCTCGTTATGAAAAACGGCGTTCCTCTGTAGCAAGAGTGTACTTTGCCATTTTTTGTTGTGATGAAGGGTTGTGTGTGTCTTGTGATCTACAACTAGGTTAGGTTTGGCCCACAGAAGCACATATGTAAGTCTGGTACCGGGGCTCCTAAAGGGGGCCCTCTCTATTCTGTGTTTTTCCTTAGTAAAAATCAGATAGCAGGTTAGCACATGAGCTGTGTGAAGCTGTTAGATACTTCATGTAGCAGACTATGACTGTGTCATGCTCTATTTGTCATTACATCGTATCATGGGTGTGGGGTCGTAAAGGGGTGAACTGGTAATCCTTACCTCCCCTTTTCTGATTGGTCAGGGGTTAAAACCTCCTGTCTTTCAAGGTTCCTGTCACGTTGCTGTTCGGCACGTTACAGGGTAAAGGGGGGGGGGGAGGGAGTTTCCTGGTCCCACGCCCTGGAAGATTGGGCGTGTGCACCGCAGAAATTCCCCCGCCATAGAGTGCATCACTGAGCGCGTCTCTGCTGGTAAGACTTCCGTGAGTTGTTCAGGTCCATGTTATGGATCTGTTTCAGGGAGTTGTCAGAGCTCCTCCTCACGAAGCTCCTCCTCGGGCCTTCTGTGAGTTCGGACTCTCCTTCCCTGTGAGGGAGCCTCCTCAGAGTTCAGAGCCTCCTCCTCAGATTGTCAAGGTGAGTAGAACTTCAAAAAGGAGTTCTGCTCTATTGTGTGTGTATTCGATTCAATTCGATTATTGAGTGTGTATTGGTTCAGTGCCTCCTCCTCGGAGAACCCTAACCCAAGTATTACATAGCTCAATGTTGCAATATATTCTTTTCAATCTATACAGCTCGCGTGGGAAGTCTCTCAGGGGATTTCCGTCCTTTGGCGAGGGTGGTGGGATGTAAAAATGTAAACCATTTTTACCCTCAGCTGCATCACGTGGGATTCATGTCAGTCTGTGTTTCTTTCTCTTTTTTAAACAAAAAGAGGAAGGAACATGAAGCACGACGGCTCCGTGTCGTTCTCCCAGGCGACTTGGAGGAACAATGTTTGGTGTCTTGCTAGACTATCCATTGATGTGTTTGGGTCTCGACGCATACATAGTGCTGGCTTGGTGTGTTTCTGTTAAGAATCACGCAGGGGCTAAGTGCGCCTTGGTTGCTTGTTATTAAAACAGCGTTTTTATAGGGCAACTGGGATGGAGTTTTGTCTCTTCCGAGCGCCAGTTACTAGGTTGTCTCGATGAATTCTCGTTCATATCTGGGGGATGTTAACGGAATTGATCAGAACATAGGCAGAGGGGTCTCACGCCCTTGGGGTGGGCCACTGAGCGCGGTACAAATGGGACCGTCTGGGTGGCGCCCTCTTTTCATGTTTTAGATCGACACGCATACCTACCCCCTCTTCTGGAGTGGGCATGTCGGCGTGGTTAGGACACGGGACTGGTCTGGTCGCGCTGGTCCAGGTCAGTTAACCCGTTGTCTGCCGGGGATGCAGATCTGCTGTTCTGGTACCCTGAGGGACTTGTGCTTTTTTCGGGGGGAAAAATGCCAGGTCGGTCCGGGTGTCACAGGGTTAGGCGTTATGGAGACCCTTTGTTGGGTACATGTTGTACTCTGCACTATCGTAATGGCTTACGGCCATACCAACCTGTACACACCCGATCTCGTCCGATCTCGGAAGCTAAGCAGGTTCGGTCCTGGTTAGTACTTGGTTGGGAGACCGCCTGGGAATACCAAGTGCGGTGTGCTTAGGGCTGGTTCTCCATTATTTTCGCTCCTCTCTCACGCGTGGCGAAGAGGGGGCTGTTGGGGTGGTCTTGGACCTCCTCTGGTAACCCTGTGCTTCCTGTGCCGCCGGGCCCGGTCCGAAGTAAAGTTTCGTTGATACCGTAGGCCTGGGATAACCCTTTTCTGAAAACTGAAACACTTGTACTGCGGTATAGCCGGTGTATACCCGCAGGTGTGTTTTGGAGTTTTTTCTTGAGGGGTTATAGGAACAACCGCCGTCTGTACCGAGAGGGTAGTTGATTCCCTGGTATGTTGGAGCAGAGTCAACTCCTGGGTTACCCGGTTGAGTGTGCCCCTGCACGTTCATGACGTCTGCCAATCATGTCAGCCTTCTCTGCCTCGACCCTTCTGGGTGGGGGTTTTTAATGGAGGCTTTGTCATGGTGATCAACAACGCCAGCATACGCCCCTTCCGCCAGGGGGGCTGTTTTCAGCTGACTCCTTTGGCGCCTGTCTCGTCCGCAGTGCTCCAGGCTCAGGTTACAGCCTGCTGCCTGGTTTCCCCGGTGCGCTGCCTGCTTCCGTTGGTTAACCTTTTGTGTGCTTACGGCCATGCTGACTGCCTGTGTTTCAGAGTCAGTGTGCCAGGTGGTGTGCTATTGGGGGGAAAGGGCCCGCTCTTGGAGGGGCCTTATCCGAATACGCTGGTGATGTGGGGGGCGGTGTCACTAAGTGACCGCCTGGTGGGGTCTTGATGCCTGGCGTCATTGACCTCTCCGGGCCCCCTTTTTCCAGGGGATCCAGTCCCTTTGGTGGGTCTGGGTCTTCCTTCGCGCTCCGCTGCTACAGCCTTGCCACGGGGTTGGGTTGCTCTTGACCCCGTGATTTTGGGGGCAGTAACAAGGTTTGTTCCTTCCGTTCGTTCCCGGGTGGCATGCGGGTTGTGCGTGTGTGTAGTCGTGGGGTCAAGCCAGGGTCTGCTCACCCTGTGCGTTGAGTTGCTTGAGTTCCACTTCGCACGGTCGGATCCGTCTCCCTCCCGTAAGCCTCCAATAGGGGGGGTATCCTCCATTAGGGAGGGTCGGGGGGCTCGGTCCTCCCCGGTCTGATGGTTGTGGGGGGCCTCAGCGGGGTAAATTTGTCGGGCTATGGCTCCCGCTCAGCTCCTGTTATGCAACTGGTGCTGAGCGAAGCAATAACGAAACAGAACGTAAGGTTATGTATATAACCAAGTTCTGTGAGTTATGGTGCGCTCAGCACCAGGACGCCGCTGCGGCCCTTGATCTTTCATTGTGGTGAAATTTGTTGGGAAGGAGATGAGTGTGTGGCCCCACCCCTGCTTATGTAGGCAGCAGATGGTGGTGTGGTCAGATGGATGTTGGTATGTAAAGGTACATTTAGAAATTTATTCAGTGCATATCCACTGAAGCGAGATATTATGCAACTGGTGCTGAGCGCACCATAACTCACAGAACTTGGTTATATACATAACCTTACGTTAAGGCTCAAGATAGAAACCATGCTTCTTGACCACATTATTGTCGCCCTATAGCCGAATTCTGTTAACAGTTACTACTGAGTAATAGTGCTTATCAGATGCACGTACACTACAGAGTTGTACAGTGATACAGGTATAAAGACACTATGGTAGTAGGTCGTACTGACCAGCAGCGTAACTAGAAAGAGTAGGTAAGCGATATGACCAGTTATAGATATAGTATCTACAGATATGTAAACATTATTATATGCATGTATGTACAGGCATTTGATCTGTATTTAAGTGGATAGATATACCGGTATATATGGTAAGAATAGATTATGCAGGTGTATAAGTAGGTATATAGAATGATTATTATGCAGGTATATTCAGAGTATATCATAAAGAGTATATGGGTAGACTATAGTATGAGGTAGGTAGTTATGATTATTAAGATGTGTAGGGCAGTTGTAGACAGTGAAAGCAGTAGGTAGGTATAAATAGTCAATTACAATTATAAATTGTATGAAGTTCAGTGTTACCTGTAAGATATTTAAGTTTAAAACCTTTGAACGTTTCAAAGAAGTGCTGTTCTCTCTCTCTCTCTCTCTCTCTCTCTCTCTCTCTCTCTCTCTCTCTCTCTCTCTCTCTCTCTCTCTCTCTCTCTCTCTCTCTCTCTCCCCCCCTCTCGGCATTAAATACCACTGCTACGCAGACGACATACAACTAATCTGCTATTTTAAACCCGACAATTTGGAGAAACTCAGCCTTCTCCAGGAGTGCCTGCTCAGCATTGAGAGTTGGATGGGGAGTAACTTCCTTCAGCTAAATGCTAAAAAAAACTGAGGTGCTGATCGTAGCAGCTGAAAAGACTGCAGCTAGAGTGGCCACTCACTTGGGGTCCCTTAAAGACAACATACGTCCCCACCTGAGAAACCTGGGTGTTGTCATCGACCAGGCCATGAACCTAGACAAACATGTCAAAACATTCACACGCACCTGCTTTTTTCACCTCAGAAATATTGCAAAACTATGCACCATCATATCTCACTCTGAACTAGAACTGTCCGTGCATGCTTTTATTTCCTCCAGGCTTGACTACTGCAACTCACTTTTCACCTGTCTCACCAAATCATCCACAGACAAACTACAAATGGTCCAAAATGCTGCAGCCAGGCTACTCACAAGGTCAAAAAAATTATGTCACATCACTCCCATTCTGGTATCCCTGCACTGGCTCCCGGTACACTATAGAATTCACTTCAAAGTCCTCACTTCTACTTTCAGAGCACTCCACGGTCAGGCCCCTATCTACATCACTGAACTCATACATCCCTACACCAACACCCGCTCACTCAGATCTGCCGATCAGCACCTCCTGGTGGTCCCCAGGTCCAGGCTGAAAACAAGGTGTGATCGAGCCTTCGATGTGACGGCACCAAGGCTCTGGAACGCTCTCCCCCTGGACCTGCAAACTGCCCCCTCTGAAAACTCTTTTAAAAAACAACTAAAAACACATTTGTTTAGACAGGCCTTTGGTCATACATAGGCACTCTTTCTTGTCCTCACTGTTCCTATAGTTTTGTTTTTTAATTAGTGACTGATGATTTTATCTAAATTATTTTATTCTACTTTTTTATCTGGTTTCACTGTTTTTTAACACTATGATCGCCGGGAACGAGTTTTCACGTCATTCCGAGCCATGCTCATTCTGCCGAAGACGCCGTAACTCGTCTTTGATGTCAATATTTCAAAAATCTGTCATCTAAATCATATTTCCTTTCCGGAGCCCTGAGACACACTGCTGATCTCCTCTCAACTCTCTAGCGGTTCAAGAGCGCCATCTGGTGGCCGATCGGCAGATCGCCAACCGGATATTAACCTTTGAACCGGTAGTACTCATCCAAATGTGGTCCGGCCACTCGCTATAGCTCCCGCGACTCCATCTTGAAACACTGGATAATAGATTGCTCGCCCTAACTCAATAAACAACGTTATTTGGACGTATATACTATTGTACAACCTGGAAATGGATCTGGCATTTCTACATCCCATAATAGAAAAAAATCTGTTCCACGCTCATCTGCCAGCGGCGCGAGGAAGCCACGGTAAGATTCAACGTTATTTTCTAACGTATTCTATACTAACTGATCTGATGAACATATGACCCACTCTGGATGAATCATCTAACGCTGCCCACGGAATTATAAACGATCCCCCGCCCGTCCGGTCATCATCAGATGATGCGTAGAAACGTCTAGAACCACGTCCAGTTGAAACTTTTTATCTCGCACAGATTCCTACCAAACTGTATTTGATCATCAATATAATGCATTTAGGGCTATAAATCACGTTCTGAAGAAAGCTGCAGGAAACGATAAAAACATACTTATACTTTAGACCATATTTTAGTATGAATATGTGAATGAAAAAGTTTAACGTTGCTACACCCTGAACAATACATATAGGACATTGAATGGGCCATAATAATGGCAATGTAGCAATAGAATTAAAAAAGTTATAGCCCTGCAAAGAAGGGGAACTTCTCCATAGACAAATAGAGCTGGCGAGGGATGGTAAATTATGAATTTAACCCATGGCGATTAAAGTGTTAACTGCTGTCTGTTGTTGTTGTCATTTATATCTGATTTTGTTTTTGTTTTTGTTTTTATATACTAAGCTGTAGTGTAAAGCACCCTGTGCATTCGTGCTGTGAAGGGTGCTCTATAAATGAAGGTCATTCATTCATTCATTCTCCTTCTCCCTCTCTCTCCCTCTCTCTCCCTCCCTCTCCCTCCCTCCCCCTGTTAGCTGATGACCTGAGGCTGAACTCCCATGTATTCAACTGGCCCAATCAGATCCGCAGTGTGTTTGAACGCAGGAAGGCCGAACTGGCCACCGTGAAGGATCAGGCTGAGAACCAGCTGCTGAAGAGGTACAGGAGGCGTGAATATAGTGAGGACGTGGTTTTGCCAAAACACCTTTCAGAGAGAACGGATGGCAACGGGACTGGGCTGGAGACTCACATAGACACAATGACTATGGACGCTGCTGGACAGTAAACTACAGGTAGGATGATAACAGACGTACAGTAGTAGCGTGCCTTTATATCCCAAGTAGTGTGCTTTGATGTGACCACCAGTAGTTACTACGTAAGTCAGCCCAGTGAAAATTATATTTCAGTTGCTCATTTGTCGAATGTATTTAGTCTGACTGTCATACAAACAGCCGAGAAATATCCAAAAGTCTGAGACTGATTAATGCGTTGGCAGTGTGTGTTTACAGTACTATATATATACCTGTATGTCATGTTCATAATATGCCATAAATGTCATGATGTCATGATGTTGTGTATGTCATAAATGTCACTATGAATTGAAAATGGGGGACCGTGATGTAAACAAGACAAACTTTCTTGGTCTGCATCCCCTTAACAATTGTGTGTATTGAGCCATACTGTATTGTACCCATTCTGCAATAATAAAGTTTTCATTCATTAATTCATTCATTCACAGTATGGGCGAGGAGTAGTCAACAAATACTGTATCAATAATAAGGCGTATCTGTTAGGCACGGTAAGGTTGAAAATATAAAATATTTAGTCATATTAAGTACAAAAGCTCATATCCTAGTATATCCTATATATATAGTGTAACATATTTATGCAAATCATCCCGATGTGACTCGAGTCCACTCCGAGAACAGTCTCATAGGTGTACGAGATGAATGTGTGAAATAATCACATCATCACAGACTGAGATGTCAGCTGTCCTGTCAGCTGTCTACACGTTAGCTGCATTCTGAATATTATTCAGAACGCTAACGTGTAGAGACCGCTGATAGTGTCACAGCTCTGATTGATTGATTGATTGAATTGATTGAAAACGTTATTAACAGATTGCAGAATGGGTACAGTACAGTACGGCTCAATACACACAATTGTTAAGGGGATGCAGACCAGAGAAAGACTTTCATCTTGTTTACATCAGGGTCCCCCATTTTCAATTCATAATGACATTTATGACATACACAACATACAGATATACAGATATATATCATGACATACATGACATACAGGTATACAGTACTGTTACATTTGTGACATACAAGATATGCAAATATACAGTACTGTTAAACAGAGATCCATTCCTAACAGAATATATATACATACGATGGGGAGGCAACTGTACATTAGGAGGGGGTGGGAGGGGGGGTTTGGACATTTACGGTGGCCAGTTTCGAATTGCAGCCTCCCTCCCGTAAGTGCTCTTTGAGAGAAGTTTTGAAGGTGGGTAGGGATTCAAATTTTTTTACGGCTGTGGGTAGGGCGTTCCACATTGTTGTTGTGGCGGCATAATTGCGAAACGTGTTTAGTCCCTTGTTTGTGCCGAATCTGGGTTGAACATGATTTGTGGAACTCCCTCTGGTGTTGTGGGCGTGGTATTCACTGACCTTTGGGAAGTATTTCGACATGTACAACATGGGTACCTTAGTGATGTAGTGTATTTTGTAGACCAGGCCCATTGCAAGTTGCTCTACTCTGTCGTCTACTCTAAGCCATCATAGTTTGTTAAAATGGGCAGGGGTGAGGTGGGTTTTAGGAGTAAGGTCAAGAAGTAGTCTGACCAGTTTGTTTTGTGATGTTTGTAATCTTGTTTTTAGTGCCTTTGAGGTGCTTTGGTACCATGAGATGCAAGCATAGTCGTAGTACCCTTGAAGGAGTGCTCCTGTTAGAGTATTCAGGGTATTCTTGTTTACCAGAGAGGAGATCCGGTACAGGAATTTAGTTCGTTGGTTGACTTTTTTGATTACATTGGATGCCATTTTGTAAAATTTTGCCTCTAGGATGTAACCCAGTGTTAGATCCTGATCAATCTGGCCAGTACCACGTCTTCGTCTGTTTGGCTCTCCATCCAATTCCTCTGCGTTGTGTCATTTTAATGGTCCTGACGTCTCAGATACTGGCTGATAAGATCCTTATCTCTCCCCGTTAGTACAATCCGCAAACCATAATAATTCTCCACCTCCGTAAGAATCCGACACTTCGTGAAATACCTTACAAGGAAAAGCGTGGTTTATTTGATAAACAGAAACCTCAGCTCAGATGTTAACAGATGTTATTGTCCTTGAAAAGTCTATTCTAATGATCTTTCGGTGTGTTCGTCTATCGTCCTTTTGTTATTCTGTCCAATAGTGTTCAGGCCTGGTCGTCAGCCTAACCCTCCTCGCGTTAGCCGAAGCTAATGATGCTGTGGCATTCTCCCCCCCCCCCCTCGATGAGAGGAGAGAGTGTCTTCTGTGTGATCTCAGTCCTACTGGCTCTTGGTCTGCCTTACACCCGGAAACACCGTTCGACTTATAGATCTTCGTCGTAACAACGACGGCCCCACCTTCTGGTTGTCATGTGCCGCGCTGTCATGACAACCGCGTTTAACCTTTACACACATTTCACGTTTCATTAAGATGAACCTCTCTCCCTCCTGCTCTGGGCCTACAGTACACTCGCTCTTATCAATGTTTTGTTACAAGGAATTCAAAACATAACACCCTCGCCGGCAGTGTGCTTGTGAAACCCTGAACCACCGTTCTATCCCCGTCTTCCATGCACATTTCGATCTCACCGTTTTAGCTGTGGTCATCTCCCCCCAATCTATACATCACATACATTGAAAAAGCACCCCAAATCCTTCATTCCCCCCTTTGATTCTTAATCAACCTTCAGAATCAACAGACTACTTGGTTTTTCAATTAATTATACACAAAAATAGACTCATAACAATGAGGGCCCCGCCGTCTGCTGTTTGCCTTATTGTTTTCCATTACCCGCATCACACCCAAACCAGAAAGGATAAACAACGGTCAGGGAGGAGAGAGAGAGAGAGAGACAGAGAAAAACACAGATTGCAACTTTTCAGACAACACACCTGAACCCTTCGGCCCCCCTATTAGGTACACCCCACGTCCAAATCAGAGCGCTCCCTTCCCTCTTACAGTACACCTCCCATCTTGGGCCGGTCCCGTCTCCTAGGGCAAGGGCCCCTTTCAGTGACGGCTCCTTTCCTGAGCTGGTCCCCCTTCCAGGGCGGGTCCCCTAGGCAAAAATGTCTCCCCTGGTCTGCTACTGCTCAGTGTCTCTGGCTGTCCTCTCCACATCTGCTTTCCCACCGCCGCCGTCTCCTCTCTCTCGTCGTGGATGATCTGTGTACCAGGCTGCGGTGCCTGGCCCCTGCGGCTTCCTCCTCCAACAGTCTGTCTCCTGGTCGTCTCCACCGCCGTCGGTGTCTCCCCCCGCTGAAAGCAGAGACACAACACCAGCAGTCGTCTGTACATTCGACTTCCCTTGTTTTGCTATTAGTCTACCACCTTCTCCACATCCATAATCTGTCCTACAGGGCTGTTCCCTGTTTGTCTTCCGGCGTGACACCCGCAGCTAAACGATACCCACTCCGCGCTCTATCTGTTCATCCCAGGTTGACCCCCAGCGCGCGCCAGTTCTTCTGGTGACATGTCTTCAAGACTCTGCCTATTTATTAGGTGTGAGAAGGCCCCACTGGAGATCGAACTCCCTCTTATTTCATAATTAAACTTATTTAATTAAACCGCATCTCATCTCTCTGGGCAATTCTTATTTAACCCATTCAATAATTAAACTATTTAATTAACCCGTATCTCTAATATTAATATTAAAATAATCCACTCTGTGCTCATTAGATTCTCTAACTTGAATCACTCCCCCAATCCGCCACTAGATGGTAGTACAGACCTATATCTAAATATTCCCCTATGGGTAATGAAAACTCCCCAGCACTACCCCCCCTCCGCCACTAGGTGGCGACCTACTCCTCCTCTATGGTGTTTTAGTTGACGTGTCACTTCCTGGTTATTATCTGTTGTTATCTTCTCATGGTTTTGCGGCCATCTTGTCTACTCCTCGTGGCCCCTTGCGGCCATCTTGTCTCGGTGCAAATGGCTACTCTCTCAAACAAACGGCCGCTGCCCTCCTTTTTCAAGGCCTAACAACAAAACAACTGTCTCTTAGAATCTCGTCGGCCAAACAGGTCATAATGATGTCTGCAGGTCACATGACAATAGATGATCTACTAAACATGCAAGTACTGAACAGGTCAAAAATAAACTGAATGCCAAATGACGGTAGGTCTGAAAAACGTAGGTAGATTCTCCCGACTCACAGTCCCGCGTTCCCGCCTCTTGCGAGGAAAACAACCCTTATATTACAGACCAACAAAAATGGAATTAACCCCTTAGAACACTGCCTTCCTTCACCGGCCCGTTTGTTTTTCATTCCCCGTAGATAAAACCCATCTTGGTTTTTCAAAACACCATTGCTCTCTGCTCATATTATTACGGATGCACTATCTGTTCGTTTTTATTTGGCTTAAAAGATCAAAACAACCGTGTGTGCACAGTGAACTCACATCTTTCTCCTAATCGCTGTTTCTCCTCCAGCGCTGGTCCGCCTCATGACCGCTCGACTCGGCGCTCTCTCCCAGGGCTGGCCGGCCTTGCTCGATCATGATTCTCCCACACACGATGACTGTTGTCCACTGTCGCCCCATTATTGAAAAAGTCTTTATCCGTTGTTCTTATCTCTTGCAAATCCGGCTGTCATCATCGGCAACCAACTGTTCCCGTTGTTTTTATCTCTTGCAAATCCGGCTGTCCTCGGCAACCAACTGTTCCCATTGTTTTTATCTCTTGCAAATCCGGCTGTCATCGGCAACCAACTGTTAGATCCTGATCAATCTGGCCAGTACCACGTCTTCGTCTGTTTGGCTCTCCATCCAATTCCTCTGCGTTGTGTCATTTTAATGGTCCTGACGTCTCAGATACTGGCTGATAAGATCCTTATCTCTCCCCGTTAGTACAATCCGCAAACCATAATAATTCTCCACCTCCGTAAGAATCCGACACTTCGACAACGTGAAATACCTTACAAGGAAAAGCGTGGTTTATTTGATAAACAGAAACCTCAGCTCAGATGTTAACAGATGTTATTGTCCTTGAAAAGTCTATTCTAATGATCTTCCGGTGTGTTCGTCTATCGTCCTTTTGTTATTCAGTCCAATAGTGTTCAGGCCTGGTCGTCAGCCTAACCCTCCTCGCGTTAGCCGAAGCTAATGATGATGTGGCATTCTTCCCCCCCCCCCCCCCCCCCCCCTCTCGATGAGAGGAGAGAGTGTCTTCTGTGTGATCTCAGTCCTACTCGCTCTTGGTCTGCCTTACACCCGGAAACACCGTTCGACTTATAGATCTTCGTCGTAACAACGACGGCCCCGCCTTCTGGTTGTCATGTGCCGCGCTGTCATGACAACCGCGTTTAACCTTTACACACATTTCACGTTTCATTAAGATGAACCTCTCTCCCTCCTGCTCTGGGCCTACAGTACACTCGCTCTTATCAATGTTTTGTTACAAGGAATTCAAAACATAACACCCTCGCTGGCAGTGTGCTTGTGAAACCCTGAACCACCGTTCTATCCCCGTCTTCCATGCACATTTCGATCTCACCGTTTTAGCTGTGGTCATCTCCCCCCAATCTATACATTACATACATTGAAAAAGCACCCCAAATCCTTCACCAGGTATGTAATTTCATCTTTCCTTGTGACAATATTGTCACCCACTGTAACCGAGAAGCCGTTGGTCTTGCTGAGTTTGTTATTTGGTCCGAAGAGAATGGACTCTGTTTTACCCAGGTGTAATGATAGTTTGTTATCAGCGAGCCAGGTGCAGATTCTGCCGAGTTCTGAGCTGAGGGTTTTTCAACCTGTAACTTGTTCTTGTCAGAGACCAGCAGAGCTGAGTTGTTCACGAACAGGATCAAGTTGCAGTCACAAGCTGATGACATGTCATTTGCATAAATTAGGAACAATAACGGTCGTAGTATGCTTCCTTGTGGAACACCACAGCTCACTGGGGGGGGGGGGCGGGGGGGTAGTGTACCATTTACCTCCACCATCTGTTCTCTCCCCTCCAGGTAGGATTGCATCCAGCTCACTGATGAACTATCAAAACCAATTGCTTTTAGCTTGTCAATCAGAATGGAGTGATTGACAGTGTCGAAGGCCTTTTGTAGGTCCAGCATGACCATGCCACAGTATTTGCCCACGTCCACCTCTTGTTTGATGTTGTCGTTCAAATAGAGAAGGCATGTGTCAGTGGAGTGGGATGTTCTGAAGCCAGATTGGAATTCGTAGATTTGATTTCTTTCCACTGAGGAATTTGGAGGGGATATTGTCATGGCCAGTGGCCTTGTTAGGTTGGAGGGCGCTCACTTTTTTGAGTACCTCATCTGTTGTCACCATTTCAAGTTTGAATTTGTCTTTGCGGACCCCTAGGTTTTTGTAGTAGGCTAGGATGTGTTTTACCCCAACATGCCCTGAGTGGGAGGGTAGTTTATTAACCAGTGTTGTGGCTATGTTTGTGAAGATCAGCTTGGCTGTGTTTGACCGGATTTAACGATGGGCCGTGTCTGTGTCAGTGTTACAGTAACGGGAAATTAGCACGGGGTTGCTGTCAACATTATTTAATTGACAATTAAAGGAAGTGAACGAATACCCCCCCCCCAACGTGGGTAACTTCTGCTTGTTTGATGGCCCTTATGATTAGTCTGTCATGCTTTTAATATGCTTTGAGGAAGCGAGGACGCAGGGGCACATGTCTGATCCTCACAGTTTGTCTGTACCATGATGGATGTTAGTTTTATAAAAATATAGGTCAGTGCGGTGAACGGGAATCTGTGTCTGTATTTCCTCTATCCACACCTCAACCAATCAATTTGTATAGCAGTGCACACTTCACACAGTAGCCTAAGTTCAACTCAATATGCGTCACCTAAACTAATTGCAAAGAATAATTAAAATAATGAAAAAAGCAAGAAATGAACACATAATAAATAATAATACAATAAATAAAAACAATGAAAAAAAAAAACCTAGGTACAATCAATCCTAAAAAGGTTTGTCTTTTACGGCAACTTTTTGGGAAATTAGCTTATTTGCCATCTACCCTGGAGTTAGACAAGCAGATTACCCTTTTCTTCTCTGTGCATGCATTAGGCATTGGGAACACCCACACCCAGTGGCGGCTGGTGAAAGTTATTCTAGGTTAATCACGCGTTAAAGGGGAACTCCAACATTTTGGGAAATTAGCTTATTTAACATCTTCCCTGGAGTTAGACAAGAAGATACATACCTTTTTTGTCTCTGTGCGTGCATTTTAGCTTTGGGAATAGACGCTCGGTTAGCATAGCTTAGCTTCATCACTGGAAGTGAGGCAGGACAGTAGCCTTACAGTGCCTTACAGTGTATTGCAAGGTCTGACATTGACCAAATTTGATATGCATGACCTTGGTGGGCTCTAGGTCAACTCCTAAAAAGGGGGTCAATGTCAGACCTTGCAATACACTGTAAGGCACTGTAAGGCTACTGTCCTGCCTCACTTCCAGTGATGAAGCTAAGCTATGCTAACGGAGCGTCTATTCCCAAAGCTAAAATGCACGCACAGAGACAAAAAAGGTATGTATCTTCTTGTCTAACTCCAGGGAAGATGTTAAATAAGCTAATTTCCCAAAATGTTGGAGTTCCCCTTTAACTTTGACAGCCTTAATACAAATATACAGTACTGTATCCAATCGCTTTGTGTGGATAAAACGCCTATAGCAAGTAACGTATATGCATATAACATTGTTTAGAAATGTTTTCGCGAACGTTAGACTGTTTACACAAATGTGTTGTGGTCTGTAACTTGCCAACAAAGAGGCTGCTATTGGTCAAGCGCAAGACACGTGATAAAACTCGCACCAATTACATAAAATGTAACTACGTGATGACCAAGTATCCGTTCACGAGGAAAGATCTAGACCCGCCGTTAAAATTAGAATTGCGCAAAACCGGGTAGATTCTAAATGGAGAACTTTTTATTCCTAAATCTACACCAATAGGGAGGTGTAGTCTGACATCACTGGTTGTTCCACCCGTATAGGGATTCATCATTGGGAAAATGGATTATCGGCTATTGTAACAATTCTGCCGCATGAAAATTGAAAAGCTTCCATTTTTGCACAAAATGAGTTCCCTTCTACCACTAATATTATTGTTTAAGCATTTTTTGTTGAAATAAAGGTAGTTATAAGGTTTTTAATTTGTCGTTAAAAAATAACTACACTTACCAGGATGCAGCACCCGAGTTACGGCAGGAGAATGCCTGTCTTTCAGTGCTGTCGCCTAATCCACGTCACGGCCAGCTGATACCAAGCTAGCTATCTAACGTTAACGTTACCTAGCTAAGCGTACTAGACGTTGGCAATGTCTATTGTCGTGAACCATTTTAAATCAGGGCATGTAGAGGAGTTTCGGGAATGAGTAAAATATGCAGGTCCTCTTCTCAGACCTGTGGTTACACTCTGGGGCAAAGCACCGCACGCATCATGCCGGCTAGCAAGCTAGCTAGCTACTAACGTTATGTAAAAAACAATAATGTTATAAACTATACACTAGGTACAACGAAACAATGATTTACATTAGTATTACTATTTACAGTGATTTAATATGCAGCGAAATAACGTTATAAGATTTAAATTATAAATACAAATATGGTAACGTGGTTGTGGCTTTTAAAAATAGTGGTTAGCTTTAGAGATAAATGGAATAAATAAATAATAAATCACCGGAGCACTAGTGTTGCGTGAAACAGATACTAGCCACAGATTCAGGGTCAGTTCTATGTCGTTAATGGCTTACTCAGCACCTGTCTGCACTGTACTTCACTTCGTGCACGTGCACTGAATAAAAAATTCCACCATGTACCTTTACATCCCAACATCCATCTGACCACACCCCCTTCCGCTTACCTTCATAAGCAGGTGTGTGGTCACCTACTCGCCTCCTTCTTCACTTTCACCACAAGGAAGTGCCTTCGGTAGATCCCCACTTGACGAGGTTGTTAGTAGAAGAAAGTTGGAAAACGAGAGATACGTTGACATCATATCTTTATTTTCTCTCTCACTATTTTCGAGAAAATACGGCGATATTGTCTTTGTTACTGGAGTGTCTGGATCATTCCGACCTTCAACGTTTTTTTCGTATTAGGAGCTCACGCCGCTGACATGCTTCCCAACTACAATCCTCCTTGCTGCGGCTGGATGGGGTGACCCTCCAGCAACACAGCTGGATTGTAGGACGCACCGTCTGTTGTGAGAAGCGGTTGTTCCAGGTTGGGTACGTACTGTTTTACTTGCGAGCTCTGGTTGTTGTTGATGCTATGGGGGTTAGCTAACAATTTACGAAACGCCGACCCCAGGCTAGGGTCCTCTGCTCGGCTTAAAACGGCGGTCGGAGGATCTTGGTTTGACGCCCATGATGGCTAATCTAGTGGGCCGCGCTAGGTTCTGGTGATCCCAGGATTCTAGAGCGGATGCTTCTCTGTCCCGTGCAGGCCCCATCTTTCATATACAAATGAAAGTATACCCTAACGAGGAAATGTGGGCATAAGATCTTCTTTATCGGAAGTTCCATGCTCAAAGGGCCCGTGTATGTCTGGATCACCGTTGACAACTGTGTTCTGACATTTCTTTTTCTTTTCCCTGTTAGGGAAGGGATTGGGACAGCGGCCTGTCTGAAGTGTGGCTTGTTATGTCATTGTATCCAGTTCAGGTGATCGCTGTTTAGCTTGCATGCTAGTTATGGACTACTGTGTAGCCAGTCAGCTGTTAGCTGCGCAGCTATTAGCTGCGGCGTTAGCTCGCTGTGTTTACCAGGCTGGTATACGTTAGCTTCTTGCTATCAGCCGAATGGCTGTTAGCTTAATGCTACACTGTTGAACATTTTCTGTGACTATAACATGCCTTAAACACTCTGACTACGACGTCATCTTTGACAGAAGATGTTAGTCGAACCTACCGGGAGCCCGGCCGGCGAGGACTGCGTCAACATGGAGAACCGTAGCGGCTGCGTGGCGCAGCGATGCTACCCTTGTCGTCAACACAGGAATGCTGTGTTTAAACGTCGGTGCCCCGTTAGCCAGACTGCAGTTCGCTTGGCCTGCGCTCACGGTAGGAAGGTCCCGACCAGACCTTAAACACGTCTTCTTCCTTCCCTTCTAAATGTTTTGTAATAACGATGTTTTCCAAAACGGGTGTTGCTGCAATACATTGAGGATACGACGCATGTTGTGTGTGAATTGTCTTGTCACTGGTATAGCTTCTCTCTCCATACAAATCGGGTTGTTGTTTACATGTGTAAAAATGATCTGGTTAGTTGTGTTGAGAACATCATGTGTGTTCATGTACCGTGAACTCACAACTAAGGGGGTTAATTAACCTATAAAGCTATGCTTAGTGACATATGAGTGAAGAATGAATTCTTTTCTCAGCCTGTAATGACAATGAACAGTGTGTTCACATATTAACAGGGTTACCTGTTCAACTGGGCCGTATCAAGGGTAAGGTAGGAGGGGTGATCCCCCTGGTTCCCTGGGGCTTCCCCACCCTCCTCTCAGACATGTTGTTTACAATATATTGTGTCACTATGTTTGTGGGGATACGATGTAACCCTTAGCTTAGTTGCTGGGGTTGTGCTAACCGCTTGAGAAACTATATTTTCCTAAAGAAAAGATTGTTTGGTCGCTTTTCGTGTGTGGTTAGCAAGGCCTGTGGCCGATACTAATCGAGGATTCTGTATTCTCTCGTTATGAAAAACGGCGTTCCTCTGTAGCAAGAGTGTACTTGCCATTTTTTTTTGTGATAAAGGGTTGTGTGTGTCTTGTGATCTACAACTGGGTTAGGTTGGCCACAGAAGCACATGTGTAAGTCTGGTACCGGGGCTCTTAAGGGGGCCCTCTCTATTCTGTGTCTTTTCCTTAGTAAAAATCAGATAGCAGGTTAGCACATGAGCTGTGTGAAGCTGTTAGACACTTCATGTAGCTGACTATGACTGTGTCATGCTCTTTTTTGTCATTACATCGTATCATGGGTGTGGGGTCGTAAAGGGGTGAACTGGTAATCCTTTCCTCCCCTTTTGATGGGCAGGGGTTAAAACCTCCTGTCCTTCAAGGTTCCTGTCACGTTGCTGTTCGGCATGTTACAGGGTAAGAGGGGGGGGGGGGGGAGGGAGTTTCCTGGTCCCACGCCCTGGAAGATTGGGCGTGTGCACCGCAGAAATTCCCCCGCCATAGAGTACGTCACTGTGCGCGTCTCTGTTGGTAAGACTTCCGTGAGTTGTTCAGGTCCATATGATGGATCTGTTTCAGGGAGTGGTCAGGGCTCCTCCTCACGAAGCTCCTACTCGGGCCTTCTGTGAGTTAGGACTCTCCTTCCCTGTGAGTGAGCCTCCTCAGAGTTCAGAGCCTCCTCCTCAGATTGTCAAGGTGAGTAGAACTTCAAAAAGGAGTCCTGCTCTATTGTGTGTGTATTCGATTCAATTCGATTATTGAGTGTGTATTGGTTCAGTGCCTCCTCCTCGGAGAGCCCTAACCCTAATTTTACATAGCTCAATGTTGCAATATATTCTTTTCAATCTATACAGCTCGCGTGGGAAGTCTGTCTGGGGATTTCCGTCTCCTCCTTAAGGGAGGGTGGTGGGATGTAAAAATGTAAAAAAGAATTTACCCTCAGCTGCGTCACGAGGGATTCATGTCAGTCTGTGTTCTTTCTTTTTTGAATAAAAAGAGGAAGGTACATGAAGCATGACGGCTCCGTGTCATTCTCCCAGGCGACTTGGAGGAACAATGTTTGGTGTCTTGCTGGACTATCCATTGATGTGTTTGGGTCTCGACGCACACATAGTGCTGGCTCAGTGTGTTTCTGTTAAAGAATCACACAGGGGCTAAGTGCGCCTTGGTTGCTTGTTAAAACAGCGTTTTTATAGGGCAACTGGGATGGAGTTTTGTCTCTTCCGAGCGCCAGTTTACTAGGTTGTCTCGATGAATTCTCGTTCATATCTGGGGGATGTTAACGGAATAGATCAGAACATAGGTAGAGGGGTCTTACGCCCTTGGGGTGGGCCACTGAGCACGGTCTAAATGGGGACCGTCTGGGTGGCGCCCTCTTTTCATGTTTTAGATCGACACGCATACCTACCCCCTCTCCTGGAGTGGGCATGTCGGCGTGGTTAGGACACGGGACTGGTCTGGTCGCGCTGGTCCAGGTCAGTTAACCCGTTGTCCGCCGGGGATGCAGATCTGCTGTTCTGGTACCCTGAGGGACTTGGGCTTTTTTCAGGGGGAAAAAATGCTGGGTCGGCCCGGGGTGTCACAAGGTTAGGCGTTATGGAGACCCTTGTTGGGTACTCTTTTGTACCTGGCACTGTCATAAGGGGCTGGTTCTCCTTTTCTTCGCTCCTCTCTCACGCATGGCGAAGAGAGGGCTGTTGGGGTGGTCTTGGACCACCTCTGGTAACCCTGTGCTTCCCGTGCCGCCGGGCCCGGTCCAAAGTAAAGTTTCGTTGATACCGTAGGCCTGGGATAACCCTTTTTTGAACACTGAAACACTTGTACTGCGGTATAGCCAGTGTATGCCCGCAGGTGTGTTTTGGAGTTTTTTCTTGAGGGGTTATAGGAACAACCACCGTCGGTACCAAGAGGGTGGTTGATTCCCTGTTGTGTTGGAGCAGTGTCAACTCCCGGGTTACCCGGTTGAGTGTGCCCCTGCACATTCATGACGTCTGCCAATCATGTCAGCCTTCTCTGCCTCTACCCCTCTGGGTGGTTTTTTTTTAATGGAGGCTTTGTCATGCAACAACGCCAGCATACGCCCCTTCCGCTGGGGGGGCTGTTTTCAGCTGACTCCTTTGGCGCCTGTCTTGTCCACAGTGCTCCAGGCTCAGGTTACAGCCTGTTGCCTGGTTTCCCCGGTGCGCTACCTGCTTCCGTTGGTTAACCTTTTTGTGTGCTTACGGCCATGCTGACTGCCTGTTCTGCAGGGTCACTGTGCCAGGCGGTGTGCTATTGGGGGGAAAGGGCCCGCTCTTGGAGGGGCCTTATCCGAATACGCTGGCGATGTGGGGGGCGGTGTCACTAAGTGACCACCTGATGGGGTCTTGATGCCTGGCGTCATTGACCTCTCCGGGCCCCCGTTTTCCAGGGGATCCAGTCCCTTCGGTGGGTCTGGGTCTTCCTTCGCGCTCCGCTGCTACGGCCTTGCCACGGGGTTGGGTTTGCTCTTAACCCCGTGATTTCTGGGGGCAGTAACGAGGTTGTTCCTTCCGTTCGTTCCCGGGTGGCATGCGGGTTGTGCGTGTGTGTAGTCGTGGGGTCAAGCCACGGTCTGCTCACCCTGTGCGTTGAGTTGCTTGAGTGCCTCTTCACACGGTTGGATCCGTCACCCTCCCGTGAACCTCCAATAGGGGGGGTATCCTCCATTAGGGAGGGTCGGGGGGGCTCGGTCCTCCCCGGTCTGATAGTTGTGGCGGGCCTCAGCTGGGTACATTGGTCGGGCTATGGCTCCCGCTCAGCCCCTGTTGCAGACAGGTGCTGAGCAAGCCATTAACGACATAGAACGAAGGGTTATGTATATAACCCAGTTCTATGAGTTAAATGGTGCGCTCAGCACCTGGACGCCGCTGCGGCCCTTGATCTTGGGAAGGAGGCGAGTAGGTGACCACACACCTGCTTATGAAGGTAAGCGGAAGGGGGTGTGGTCAGACAGATGTTGGGATGTAAAGGTACATGGTGGAATTTTTTATTCAGTGCACGTGCACGAAGTGAAGTACAGTGCAGACAGGTGCTGAGCGCACCATTTAACTCATAGAACTGGGTTATATACATAACCCTTCGTTATTTTCCCATTGTAAAAGCTTATGGAATGTAAGCTAAATCTGATCCTAGGTCTGCGACTAAAGCCAGGAGTCTACGCTGTGGTGACGTCAGTCAGCAGCGCCAAATGGTAGTGTAGTTTCTCAGTGAACGAAAACATAAACGTTGTTATTTTGCTACCCTTACGATTAATTGCGAATATTTTCATGTTGAGCTATATATTGTGGATGAATACGCACAGAAAGGTACACCATAAGGCTGTCAAAATTAACACGGTATTAACGCGTTATCGCCCGATTCTATTAACGCCACAATTTTTTTTAACTCACGATTAACTTAAATATTATTTTTTATTTAAATTTTTTAATTTTTTTACTAGACTTCACTCAGGTGTATTGTTGATGCTCGCATATTGATACTATGTTTGTTTCTGAAGTGTGTGTGTGAGATATATAGGGGTGAGAGAGATGAGGCAGGGGTGTGAGGTTCGCCTGTTCCCTGGACCTTTAATTCTCTGTCTCCTCACCTCACCAGCCCCCACCCTCGCGTTGTTTTACTCTCCTCTGCTCTTCTCTAGCCCCCACCCTTGGACTACCTTTCACGGCTGTGATAAGTTATGATTAGCGCCCCTGAGGGCTTTAAATACCTGGACCTCCCCTCCAGTCCTCGTCGGGTCGTTCTGTATGCTACCATCTACCGCCACGCTCCTGGTGAGACATCGTCATCGCTCTCTATTCTTCCACGGGAGGATTCCTTTGTTCTCACTGGGAGACGTTGTGCCATTCTGTATGCTGGTTCTTCTCCGGCATGAGACGAGGTGCCAGCCATCGCCACCTGTCGCCGTTTGCCTGGAGTGGGACACAGTCTGCGCTCTCTAATTCTCTACGGGAGGTTTTCCAGTGTCCCACTCCAGACCCCAAGCCGACGCGCTCCACTCCAGACCCCGAGCCGGCGCGCTCTTCAAGCCGGCGCGCTCCTACTCCAGACGCGCCCCACTCCAGACCCCAAGCCGGCGCGCTCCACTCCAGACGTCAGGCCGGCGCGCTCCAACTCCAGACGCCAAGCCTCTCTTCGAGCCGGCGTGCTCCTTTGCCTGGAGTGGGACACAGTCTGCGCTCTCTAATTCTCTACGGGAGGTTTTCCAGTGTCCCACTCCAGACGTCAGGCCGGCGCGCTCCAACTCCAGACGCGCTCCTACTCCAGACGCGCTCCACTCCAGACCCCGAGCCGGCGGGCTATTCAAGCCGGCGCGCTCCTACTCCAGACGCGCTCCACTCCAGACCCCGAGCCGGCACGCTCTTCTAGCCGGCGCGCTCCTACTCCAGACGCGCCCCACACCAGACCCCAAGCCGGCGCGCGCCACTCCAGACGCCAAGCCTCTCTTCGAGCCGGCGCGCTCCTTTGCCTGGAGTGGGACACAGTCTGCGCTCTCTAATTCTCTACAGGAGGTTTTCCAGTGTCCCACTCCAGATGTCAGGCCGGCGCGCTCCAACTCCAGACGCCGCTCCTACTCCAGACGCTCAAGCCGGCGCGCATCGCTTCCTAATCCTCTACGGGAGGATGCGTCTCTTCACTTCCGAGGAGGATCTCCTTGCCAGGCCTCCGCCGTCTGAACCCTGCCTTCCCTGTAAGCAGCTCTGGCCCTTGCCCTGTCCAAGGCCTTAACCCTGTTTTCTCTGTCCCTGTCTCCAGCCCGCCTCCCCGGGCCTCTGTCCCTGTTCCCCTCTCCAGTGCCCCTGTTCCTGCCCTGTCCTTTGCCCTGGCCCTGTCCCTTAGCCTTCCCCTTAGCCTGCTCGCCTCTTAAAGGCACAGTGCCGCTTTTTGTTTTGTATTGAATAAATGCCCTGTTTTGGCTTACTCTCATACCTGTCTTGTGTTGTGCGATTGGGGTCGGTTACAAACCATAACAGTACGACCCGACCTGTCGACGACCCCAGCCAGCACAGACAGTGTATGTTGAGTTTGCCCTTTTTAGTTCCCTCTAACCCACTCTCCAGGACTTTCGTGAAGAATCCCTGTGGAGAACCTGATTCCCCGTTCGGAGCTGCGCCTCGTTATCTGCCCGTTTTACGCGTTGCGCTCTGGTGAGTTTTTGGAAACAGTTCTTTTTGGATCACCAGTTTTTTGTGTGTTTGTGAAACACCGAAGAGATCCCGTTTTTGTTTATACTGTTCTCACCTATTTTTTGTGTTGGATTTACACTTTGGATTACAGTATTGTTTTTTCTCTGGACTCTGCTAACTGTGTGTGGTACACCGAAGATCAAGTCACTTGGATATTTATTGGATCAGTCACCTCTGTTGTGCGCTGGGCTAACTCAGATTTCTCTCTCTCTCCATTTCCACCGGGAGTGAAAGCTGGGAGGATCTGCAGAGCGGCTTCAGACGTCACAAGCTAATTCCTCACCACCACCTACTGGGAGAATCTGCAGAGCCGCAACAATCTTCACATGCCAGATTCCCCGTTTGTTGGGTTGCTCAACTTAATTCAATCTTGTAACTCTGAAAATAAATACGCCCTTGCTTTGGCTAACTCTGAAACAACTCTCTCTGTGCCGTTGCGCTTGAGGTCGGTTACAAACCCTAACATTACGATCCAACCATGCCGACCTCAGCCGACACAGAAAGGGTTAGGGCACCGTTGGCGGTCCAGATCGAGTTGGTCAATGACCACACCCAACAGTTGGGTGCGGTTGCGGCCGCTTTACAGGACCTCCGGGCCGAGGTCCAGCTTATTCTGGATGCCATTGGCACTCAGGAGTATCAGCAGGCTGTTGCTCTGCACCAGCTTCAGGCTCTCCGTACATCATTAAACACTCTGCTTTCGACCCCACCTGTCCCAGGAGTCTCGGCCAGCTCACCACCCGCGGCAGACCTCGCACCTCGGGAGCCCCGTCTCTCCGAACCACGTCTGTTCAATGGTAACTTCGAGGATTGTGCCACATTCATCATGCAATGTGAGTTGGTCTTCCATCATCAACCCAGCCGTTTTTCGTCAGAGGGATCCCGAGTAGCCTACATGACTAACCTGCTCACGGGCCAAGCAGCACAGTGGGTTACTGCCTCCTGGGCAATGGGGGCTGATTTCTGTTTTTCCTACCCAGACTTCGTGGCAGAGCTCCGCAGGGTTTTTCACCACCCAGCCCGTGGCCAGGACCCAGGAGCTCGGTTGGGCACCTTCCGGCAGGACAGTGGCAGTGTCAGAGACTACGCGCTGGAGTTCAGACTGGCCGCAACGGAGAGCGGTTGGAACGATCAAGCGCTTCGTCTCACCTTCCTGAGGGGGCTCAACGACGCAGTAAGGGACCAGCTCGCGACCCAAGAGGAGCCCGATTATCTCGAGGGCCTGATCAGCCTCGCTATCCGCATCGACGGACGCCTCCGGGAGAGAAGGCGTGAGCGAGCACGACGGGGACCCCCAGACGTACCCCCCGTGTACCACGACCTCGACGAGGTTTTCAGTACCCCAGACGTACCCCCCGAGTACCACGACCTCGAGGAGGTTTTCAGTACCCCAGACGTACCCCCCGAGTACCACGACCTCGAGGAGGTTTTCAGTAAGTCCAGGGCTCAGGTCTTTCCGCCTCACCGGCCTTACGACTGTGCCATCGACCTCCGCTCAGGGGCTCCCTTTCCCGGCGGCCGCCTCTACAGTGCTGACCGTCCTGCCCCCTCCGTGACTGGTGGGTTTTTTCCCTCCCGAGCCGTGACTGAGGAGGAACCCATGCAGCTGGGATGCAACCGCCTTAGCCCGGCCGAACGGGAGTCCAGGCTCAGGTCCGGCCTTTGCCTCTACTGCGGCCGGGATGGACACCGTGTCTCCAATTGCCCTACCCGGCCAAGAAGACCAGGCTCGCCGGGACCCCGGGAGATCCTGGTGAGCCGTTTTTCCTGTTCCCCCACCCGTGCACCACCTAACCGTCTGGCGGACGTCACCCTAGCCTGGGCGGACCAGCGGGCGACGGTGGGTGCACTCATTGACTCTGGTGCTGATGGGAGTTTCATGGACGTTGGGTTTGCCACCCGGGCCAACATTCCACTTGAGGACCTCGAGAGGCCCTTGGAGGTCTTCGCGCTGGATCATCGCCGCCTGGCTGACGTCACTCAACGCACCTGTCCAGTCCTTCTCACCATTGCTGGCAACCACGTTGAGAGACTCCAGTTTTTCATCACCAGCTCTCCTCTTGTCCCTGTGGTCCTGGGCAGGCCTTGGCTCGCGCTGCATGAGCCCCACGTCACCTGGTCCTCCGGCACCATCAGGGGGTGGGGCCCCTCCTGTCGTGCCCAGTGTCTTCAGGTGCCGTCCAGCCCCCTCGCCGGGTCCCAGTCCCCGTCTCCGGCCTCCCTCGCCGGTCCTCTGTCCCCGTCTCCGGTCCCCCTCTCCGGGCCTCCGTCTTTGTCCCCCTCTCCAGTGCCCCTGATCGCCGGCTTCCTTCGGTCCCGTCCGGGCAGGCCGGGGCCGGGTGGGTCGCCGGGTGGCTCCCGTGGAGGGGGGGGTACTGTGAGGATTGGTTCTTTCCCCACCACAGGCTTCTTAAAGTACTGTGATGATTGGTCCGTTCCCCGCCACACGCTCCGTTCCTTTAAGGTACTTTGTTGATTAATTGCATTCCCCGCCACACGCTCCGTTCCTGTAAGGTGCCGTGTTGATTGGTGCTTTCCCCAACACACGCTTCTGGAGCAAGTATCAATTTCATCCCGCAGCTGTCACAGCTTGTAATCAGCGCCCTGTGGCTTTATATACCCTGATCCCCCTACTATCAATGTTGGATCGTTTTGAATTACTCCTGCATTTGCTTGTCTTCCCCGTCGCTGTTCCCTGTCTGTTGCTCTCCAGGACTTTCGTGAAGAATCCCTGTGGAGAACCTGATTCCCCGTTCGGAGCTGCGCCTCGTTATCTGCCCGTTTTACGCATTGCGCTCTGGTGAGTTTTTGGAAACAGTTCTTTTTGGATCACCAGTTTTTTGTGTGTTTGTGAAACACCGAAGAGATCCCGTTTTTGTTTATACTGTTCTCACCTATTTTTTGTGTTGGATTTACACTTTGGATTACCGTATTGTTTTTTCTCTGGACTCTGCTAACTGTGTGTGGTACACCGAAGATCAAGTCACTTGGATATTTATTGGATCAGTCACCTCTCTGTTTCTGTTGTGCACTGGGCTAACTCAGATTTCTCTCTCTCTCCGTTTCCACCGGGAGTGAAAGTTGGGAGGATCTGCAGAGCGGCTTCAGACGTCACAAGCTAATTCCTCACCACCACCTACTGGGAGAATCTGCAGAGCTGCAACAATCTTCACATGCCAGATTCCCCGTTTGTTCGGTTGCTCAACTTAATTCAATCTTGTAACTCTGAAAATAAATACGCCCTTGCTTTGGCTAACTCTGAAACAACTCTCTCTGTGCCGTTGCGCTTGAGGTCGGTTACAAACCCTAACATCAAGCCTAGTAACAGACACAGTATTTCTGACACTGGGAATACATTCCCTGAGATCCATAGATGTCCCTAGAATGCAAATGGACCATATAAAAAAAACACGCTGTAAATGTGTATTCTACGTTCTTATGGAATGAATGAGATAAAAAATAAAAAAAAATAAAAATAAATTGTAATTAATTTTGAGTTAATTTTCATAACGCGATAATTTGCAGTGTAATTAATTAATCTAATTAATGCGATAAACTGACAGCCCTAAGTATAACGTTACTTTGTCTCCTGGTTGTCAACAGTTTGGTGTCACCCATTCTTCCCAGAACTTGTAGCATACTGTTGCATAATCAGCAGTCGTACAATCACATCCCAGTTTTGTGAAATTGATCCAACTTTCTTGACTCTCAAGGCACACTGTATAGGGATGTGTAGTCTGACGTCACTGGTTGTGTGAGGTTCGCCTCTTCCCTGGACCTTTAATTCCTGTTCCCTGGACCTTTGATTCCCTGTCTCCTCACCTCTCCAGCCCCCACCCTCGCGTTCGTTTACTCTCGTCTGCTCTTCAGCAGCCCACACCCTTGGACTACCTGTCATTATGTGTTTGATTGGTCCGTGCCGAACACACACTTCTAGTCAAGTATCAATTACTATCTCGCACCTGATGTGTGTTCTAATCAGCGCCCCAGTGGGCTTTAAATAGCTCGATCTCCCCCCCTGTCCTCGTCGGGTCGTTCTGCAAACTCCTACGGGAGATTCTCTATCTGTAAGCTCCTACGGGAGATTTCCCTATCTGTCTGTATGCTGTTTCATCTCCGGCGTGAGACGAGGTGCAAGCCTTCGCCACCTGTCGCCGTTTGCCTGGAGTGGGACACAGTACTGCGCTCTCTAATTCTCTACGGGAGGTATTCCAGTGTTCCACTCCAGACCCCGCGCCAGATGCGCTCTCCGAACCGGCGCGTTCTCCAAGCAGACACGCACCACTCCAGACCCCGCGCCAGATGCGCTCTCCGAACCGGCGCGTTCTCCAAGCAGACGCGCACCACTCCAGACCCCGCGCCAGATGCGCTCTCCGAACCGGCGCGTTCTCCAAGCAGACGCGCACCACTCCAGACCCCGCGCCTGATGCGCTCTCCGAACCGGCGCGTTCTCCAAGCAGACGCGCACCACTCCAGACCCCACGCCAGATGCGCTCTCCGAACCGGCGCGTTCTCCAAGCAGACGCGCACCACTCCAGACCCCGCGCCAGATGCGCTCTCCGAACCGGCGCGTTCTCCAAGCAGACGCGCACCACTCCAGACCCCGCGCCTGATGCGCTCTCCGAACCTGCGCGTTCTCCAAGCAGACGCGCACCACTCCAGACCCCGCGCCAGATGCGCTCTCCGAACCGGCGCGTTCTCCAAGCAGACGCGCACCACTCCAGACCCCGCGCCAGATGCGCTCTCCGAACCGGCGCGTTCTCCAAGCAGACGCGCACCACTCCAGACCCCGCGCCAGATGCGCTCTCCGAACCGGCGCGTTCTCCAAGCCGACGCGCACCACTTCAGACGTTTAGCCGGCGCGCTACCACTCCAGACACGCATCGCTCTCTAATTCTCTACGGGAGGATGCGTCTCTCCGAGCCGGCGCGCTCTCCGAACCGGCGCGTTCTCCAAGCCGACGCGCCCCACTCCAGACGTCTAGCCTGCGCCCTCCTACTCCATCCCTGTAAGCAGCTCTGGCCTTCAGCTAGCAAGGTCAGTTTCCCCACTGCTAGGACTGCCCCTTCAGCTAGCAAGGTCAGTTTTCTCCCACTGCTAGGACTGCCCCTTCAGCTAGCAAGGTCAGTTTTCTCCCACTGCTAGGACTGCCCCTTCAGCTAGCAAGGTCAGTTTTCCCCACTGCTAGGACTGCCCCTTCAGCTAGCAAGGTCAGTTTCCCCACTGCTAGGACTGCCCCTTCAGCTAGCAAGGTCAGTTTTCTCCCACTGCTAGGACTGCCCCTTCAGCTAGCAAGGTCAGTTTTCTCCCACTGCTAGGACTGCCCCTTCAGCTAGCAAGGTCAGTTTTCCCCACTGCTAGGACTGCCCCTTCAGCTAGCAAGGTCAGTTCCCCACAGCTAGGACTGTCCTTCCAGCTAGCTTGTTCTCTCATGCTGGTCCAGCCCTGTCTGCCAGCCTAGCTCCGGCAGCTAGCGCAGCCTCTATGTTAATGTAGCAGTACAGCTAGCATAGGCCCTGTAGCTATCAGTGCCCTGGCAGCTACCCTTTCCCTCTGCTAGCCCCTTCCCTGTTCCCCTCTCCAGTGCCCCTGTTCCAGCCCTGTCTGCTAGCCTAGCTCCGGCAGCTAGCGCAGCCTCTATGTTAATGTAGCAGTACAGCTAGCATAGGCCCTGTAGCTATCAGTGCCCTGGCAGCTACCCTTTCCCTCTGCTAGCCCCTTCCCTGTTCCCCTCTCCAGTGCCCCTGTCCCTCGCCCTGTCCAAGGCCTTAACCCTGTTTTCTCTGTCCCTGTCTCCAGCCCGCCCCCGCGGGCCTCTGTTCCTGTTCCCCTCTCCAGTGCCCCTGTTCCTGCCCTGTCCCTTGCCCTGGCCCTGTCCTTTAGCCTTTCCCTTAGCCTTCCCCTTAGCCAGCTCGCCTCTTAAAGGCACATTGCCCTTTTTTCCCTAGTTCTTGTTTTCCAGTGTTTTGTGTTCCCCCTTAAAGGCACAGTGCCTATTTTTCCCAAGTTCTTGTTTTCCAGTATTTTGTGTTCTCCCTTAAAGGGACAGTGCCGCTTTCTGTTTGTATTCAATAAATGCCCAGTTCTTGGCTTACTCTCATACCTGTCTTGTGTTGTGCGATTGGGGTCGGTTACAAACCATAACAGTACGACCCGACCAGTCGACGACCCCAGCCAGCACAGACAGTGTATGTTGAGTTTGTCCTTTGTTAGTTCTAGCTTCCCCGCTAGCATGGCCCAATTTTTTGTTTGTTGCCTTGTCATGTCCCCGGCCCCTCTGTCTGTATTTTTCGGTCGCCCGGTGGCTCCCGTGGAGGGGGGAGTACTGTGAGGTTCGCCTCTTCCCTGGACCTTTAATTCCTGTTCCCTGGACCTTTGATTCCCTGTCTCCTCACCTCTCCAGCCCCCACCCTCGCGTTCGTTTACTCTCGTCTGCTCTTCAGCAGCCCACACCCTTGGACTACCTGTCATTATGTGTTTGATTGGTCCGTGCCGAACACACACTTCTAGTCAAGTATCAATTACTATCTCGCACCTGATGTGTGTTCTAATTAGCGCCCCAGTGGGCTTTAAATAGCTCGATCTCCCCCCCTGTCCTCGTCGGGTCGTTCTGCAAACTCCTACGGGAGATTCTCTATCTGTAAGCTCCTACGGGAGATTTCCCTATCTGTCTGTATGCTGTTTCATCTCCGGCGTGAGACGAGGTGCAAGCCTTCGCCACCTGTCGCCGTTTGCCTGGAGTGGGACACAGTACTGCGCTCTCTAATTCTCTACGGGAGGTATTCCAGTGTTCCACTCCAGACCCCGCGCCAGATGCGCTCTCCGAACCGGCGCGTTCTCCAAGCAGACGCGCACCACTCCAGACCCCGCGCCAGATGCGCTCTCCGAACCGGCGCGTTCTCCAAGCAGACGCGCACCACTCCAGACCCCGCGCCAGATGCGCTCTCCGAACCGGCGCGTTCTCCAAGCAGACGCGCACCACTCCAGACCCCGCGCCTGATGCGCTCTCCGAACCGGCGCGTTCTCCAAGCAGACGCGCACCACTCCAGACCCCGCGCCAGATGCGCTCTCTGAACCGGCGCGTTCTCCAAGCAGACGCGCACCACTCCAGACCCCGCGCCAGATGCGCTCTCCGAACCGGCGCGTTCTCCAAGCAGACGCGCACCACTCCAGACCCCGCGCCTGATGCGCTCTCCGAACCGGCGCGTTCTCCAAGCAGACGCACACCACTCCAGACCCTGCGCCAGATGCGCTCTCCGAACCGGCGCGTTCTCCAAGCAGACGCGCACCACTCCAGACCCCGCGCCAGATGCGCTCTCCGAACCGGCGCGTTCTACAAGCAGACGCGCACCACTCCAGACCCCGCGCCAGATGCGCTCTCCGAACCGGCACGTTCTCCAAGCCGACGCGCACCACTTCAGACGTTTAGCCGGCGCGCTACCACTCCAGACGCGCATCGTTCTCTAATTCTCTACGGGAGGATGCGTCTCTCCGAGCCGGCGCGCTCTCCGAACCGGCGCGTTCTCCAAGCCGACGCGCCCCACTCCAGACGTCTAGCCTGCGCCCTCCTACTCCATCCCTGTAAGCAGCTCTGGCCCTAGTCTCCCCTGTTGGCTTCTTTGTTGCTCCCCTGTTAGCTTCCCTGTTAGCTCCCCTGTTAGCCTGTTAGTCTCCCCTGTTAGCTCCCCTGTTAGCTTTGTTAGCTCCCCTGTTAGCTTCCCTGTTAGCTCCCCTGTTAGCCTGTTAGTCTCCCCTGTTAGCTCCCCTGTTAGCCTTGTTAGTTCCCCTGTTTGACTAGCTTCCTTGTTAGCCTCGTTAGCTCCCCTGCAGCTTGCTAGGCCTCTACTACCAGCATGGCCCCAGTCTGCTAGCTTAGCCCCGGCTGCTAGCACAGCCTCTATGTTAATGCAGCCCTTGCAGCTAGCATAGGCCCTGTAGCTAGCCATGCCCAGGCAGCTAACCCGGTCCCTCTGCATGGCCTCCACTTTTTGTGTAGTTTTCCCCACTGCTAGGACTGCCCCTTCAGCTAGCAAGGTCAGTTTTCTCCCACTGCTAGGACTGCCCCTTCAGCTAGCAAGGTCAGTTTCCCCACTGCTAGGACTGCCCCTTCAGCTAGCAAGGTCAGTTTTCTCCCACTGCTAGGACTGCCCCTTCAGCTAGCAAGGTCAGTTTTCTCCCACTGCTAGGACTGCCCCTTCAGCTAGCAAGGTCAGTTTTCTCCCACTGCTAGGACTGCCCCTTCAGCTAGCAAGGTCAGTTTCCCCACTGCTAGGACTGCCCCTTCAGCTAGCAAGGTCAGTTTTCTCCCACTGCTAGGACTGCCCCTTCAGCTAGCAAGGTCAGTTTTCTCCCACTGCTAGGACTGCCCCTTCAGCTAGCAAGGTCAGTTTTCCCCACTGCTAGGACTGCCCCTTCAGCTAGCAAGGTCAGTTTCCCCACTGCTAGGACTGCCCCTTCAGCTAGCAAGGTCAGTTTTCTCCCACTGCTAGGACTGCCCCTTCAGCTAGCAAGGTCAGTTTTCTCCCACTGCTAGGACTGCCCCTTCAGCTAGCAAGGTCAGTTTTCCCCACTGCTAGGACTGCCCCTTCAGCTAGCAAGGTCAGTTCCCCACAGCTAGGACTGTCCTTCCAGCTAGCTTGTTCTCTCATGCTGGTCCAGCCTTGTCTGCCAGCCTAGCTCCGGCAGCTAGCGCAGCCTCTATGTTAATGTAGCAGTACAGCTAGCATAGGCCCTGTAGCTATCAGTGCCCTGGCAGCTACCCTTTCCCTCTGCTAGCCCCTTCCCTGTTCCCCTCTCCAGTGCCCCTGTTCCAGCCCTGTCTGCTAGCCTAGCTCCGGCAGCTAGCGCAGCCTCTATGTTAATGTAGCAGTACAGCTAGCATAGGCCCTGTAGCTATCAGTGCCCTGGCAGCTACCCTTTCCCTCTGCTAGCCCCTTCCCTGTTCCCCTCTCCAGTGCCCCTGTCCCTCGCCCTGTCCAAGGCCTTAACCCTGTTTTCTCTGTCCCTGTCTCCAGCCCGCCCCCGCGGGCCTCTGTTCCTGTTCCCCTCTCCAGTGCCCCTGTTCCTGCCCTGTCCCTTGCCCTGGCCCTGTCCTTTAGCCTTTCCCTTAGCCTTCCCCTTAGCCAGCTCGCCTCTTAAAGGCACATTGCCCTTTTTTCCCTAGTTCTTGTTTTCCAGTGTTTTGTGTTCCCCCTTAAAGGCACAGTGCCTATTTTTCCCAAGTTCTTGTTTTCCAGTATTTTGTGTTCTCCCTTAAAGGGACAGTGCCGCTTTCTGTTTGTATTCAATAAATGCCCAGTTCTTGGCTTACTCTCATACCTGTCTTGTGTTGTGCGATTGGGGTCGGTTACAAACCATAACAGGTTGTTCCACCCGTATAGGGATTTATCATTGGGAAAATGGATTATCGGCTATTGTAACAATTCTGCCACATGGTAATTGAAAAGCTTTAAATTTTTGCACAAAATGAGTTCCCTTCTATCACTAACATGATTGTTTAAGCATTTTTGGTTGAAATAAAATGTGGCGATTTTTTTTTATGATTAATTGCGAATATTTTCATGTTGAGCTACTGTATAGATTGTGGATGAATAAGCACAGAAAGGTACACCATGCAAATGGTAATGATTAATTTGTTTTAAACGAGACGATTTAGAAATGGGGAAATACATTGCGTTGGACAGAGGGTGGAACACGAAAAACGATGACGTAACCACTACACCTCCATATAATGTGTATCAAGCTTAAAGTAGAACCAGATTTACTTTCTAGACACTGATACATCTCTCTCTCTCTCTCTCTCTTTCTCTCTCTCTCTCTCTCTCTCTTTCCCTCTCCCTCTCTCTCTCTCTCTCTCTCTCTCTCTCTCTCTCTCTCTCTCTCTCTCTCTCTCTCTCTCTCTCTCTCTCTCTCTGTCTCTGTCTCTGTCTCTCTATCTCTCTGTCTCTGTCTCTCTCTCTCTCTCTCTCTCTCTCTCTCTCTCTCTCTCTCTCTCTCTCTCTCTCTCTCTCTCTCTCTCTCTGTGTGTGAAAGAGAGAGACTTCTGGTAAATTTCTAGCAGGTTCACACACACACCCCACCCCCGCCGGCAATGTAATTCACAGAATTGTTTCCTGTTTGTCTCTTTACAAATGTGGTATCTACATTTGTGCACCCCCCCCCTCCACATACACACACAGATTATATTACAAATCTTTTTCAGTTAAGACTTTTTCAGTCTTAACACATACAATATGTGCCTGATATAATCATACGCAAACCAATGTTATAACTCAACTCAACGAACTCAAAGTAACAATTGCATGCTAATGATAGTGCTCTGACTGTTAGCAAAATAACAACCTTCTATTGTGGTGCATGATATTTGCATTAATGGCAGTTTCATCATATGACTTTCAGGATTTCATTGAGGAAGTGAAGATGTAAACATGTCCAGTCACTATCACCAATACTACTATAGGACTTCTAGGAACATTCAGATAGATAGATGGATAGAAGGGACACAATGGACAGAAACCATAGTGTGACAGAAAACAGTGAATACAGTTAGTGTGATCGTCCTGGTTTTGAATTGTATATGACGACGAAAAATCTATCTTTGTCTGGTATTAAAATGTCAACAAGAGCAACAACAAGTTAACAATAGCACAAGCAGTGGCACGCTTCATGCAGTCTGTTGTATTTGATCCAGTCAAGTTGCCTGAAAGCAGCCCCTGAAGAACACCTCCTCTAGCCTCCTCACACATGTTCTACCAGCCCTGCCTGAAGAACACCTCCTCTAGCCTCCTCACACATGTTCTACCAGCCCTGCCTGAAGAACACCTCCTCTAGCCTCCTCACACACATTCTACCAGCCCCTGAAGAACACCTCCTCTAGCCTCCTCACACACGTTCTACCAGCCCCTGAAGAACACCTCCTCTAGCCTCCTCACACATGTTCTACCAGCCCTGCCTGAAGAACACCTCCTCTAGCCTCCTCACACATGTTCTACCAGCCCCTGAAGGACACCTCCTCTAGCCTCCTGAGTCCTGACACATGTTCTACCAGCCCCTGAAGAACACCTCCTCTAGCCTCCTCACACATGTTCTACCAGCCCCTAAAGAACATCTCCTCTAGCCTCCTCACACATGTTCTACCAGCCCCTGAAGAACATCTCCTCTAGCCTCCTCACACACGTTCTACCAGCCCCTGAAGAACACCTCCTCTAGCCTCCTCACACATGTTCTACCAGCCCCTGAAGAACACCTCCTCTAGCCTCCTCACACATGTTCTACCAGCCCCTGAAGAACACCTCCTCTAGCCTCCTCACACATGTTCTACCAGCCCCTGAAGAACACCTCCTCTAGCCTCCTCACACACGTTCTACCAGCCCCTGAAGAACACCTCCTCTAGCCTCCTCACACACGTTCTACCAGCCCCTGAAGAACACCTCCTCTAGCCTCCTCACACACGTTCTACCAGCCCCTGAAGAACACCTCCTCTAGCCTCCTCACACATGTTCTACGAGCCCCTGAAGAACACCTCCGCTAGCCTCCTCACACACGTTCTACCAGCCCCTGAAGAACACCTCCTCTAGCCTCCTCACACATGTTCTACCAGCCCCTGAAGAACACCTCCTCTAGCCTCCTCACACATGTTCTACCAGCCCCTGAAGAACACCTCCTCTAGCCTCCTCACACATGTTCTACCAGCCCCTGAAGAACACCTCCTCTAGCCTCCTCACACATGTTCTACCAGCCCCTGAAGAACACCTCCTCTAGCCTCCTCACACACGTTCTACCAGCCCCTGAAGAACACCTCCTCTAGCCTCCTCACACATGTTCTACCAGCCCCTGAAGAACACCTCCTCTAGCCTCCTCACACACGTTCTACCAGCCCCTGAAGAACACCTCCTCTAGTCTCCTCACACATGTTCTACGAGCCCCTGAAGAACACCTCCTCTAGCCTCCTCACACATGTTCTACGAGCCCCTGAAGAACACCTCCTCTAGCCTTCTCACACATGTTCTACGAGCCCCTGAAGAACACCTCCTCTAGCCTCCTCACACATGTTCTACCAGCCCCTGAAGAACACCTCCTCTAGCCTCCTCACACACGTTCTACCAGCCCCTGAAGAACACCTCCTCTAGCCTCCTCACACACGTTCTACCAGCCCCTGAAGAACACCTCCTCTAGCCTCCTCACACACGTTCTACCAGCCCCTGAAGAACACCTCCTCTAGCCTCCTCACACACGTTCTACCAGCCCCTGAAGAACACCTCCTCTAGCCTCCTCACACATGTTCTACGAGCCCCTGAAGAACACCTCCTCTAGCCTCCTCACACATGTTCTACGAGCCCCTGAAGAACACCTCCTCTAGCCTCCTCACACATGTTCTACCAGCCCCTGAAGAACACCTCCTCTAGCCTCCTCACACATGTTCTACCAGCCCCTGAAGAACACCTCCTCTAGCCTCCTCACACATGTTCTACCAGCCCCTGAAGAACACCTCCTCTAGCCTCCTCACACATGTTCTACCAGCCCCTGAAGAACACCTCCTCTAGCCTCCTCACACACGTTCTACCAGCCCCTGAAGAACACCTCCTCTAGCCTCCTCACACATGTTCTACCAGCCCCTGAAGAACACCTCCTCTAGCCTCCTCACACACGTTCTACCAGCCCCTGAAGAACACCTCCTCTAGTCTCCTCACACATGTTCTACGAGCCCCTGAAGAACACCTCCTCTAGCCTCCTCACACATGTTCTACGAGCCCCTGAAGAACACCTCCTCTAGCCTTCTCACACATGTTCTACGAGCCCCTGAAGAACACCTCCTCTAGCCTCCTCACACATGATCTACCAGCCCCTGAAGAACACCTCCTCTAGCCTCCTCACACACGTTCTACCAGCCCCTGAAGAACACCTCCTCTAGCCTCCTCACACATGTTCTACCAGCCCCTGAAGAACACCTCCTCTAGCCTCCTCACACACGTTCTACGAGCCCCTGAAGAACACCTCCTCTAGCCTCCTCACACATGTTCTACGAGCCCCTGAAGAACACCTCCTCTAGCCTCCTCACACATATTCTACGAGCCCCTGAAGAACACCTCCTCTAGCCTCCTCACACATGTTCTACGAGCCCCTGAAGAACACCTCTTCTAGCCTTCTCACACATGTTCTACGAACCCCTGAAGAACACCTCCTCTAGCCTCCTCACACATGTTCTACCAGCCCCTGAAGAACACCTCCTCTAGCCTCCTCACACACGTTCTACCAGCCCCTGAAGAACACCTCCTCTAGCCTCCTCACACATGTTCTACCAGCCCCTGAAGAACACCACCTCTAGCCTCCTCACACATGTTCTACGAGCCCCTGAAGAACACCTCCTCTAGCCTCCTCACACATGTTCTACGAGCCCCTGAAGAACACCTCCTCTAGCCTCCTCACACATGTTCTACCAGCCCCTGAAGAACACCTCCTCTAGCCTCCTCACACATGTTCTACGAGCCCCTGAAGAACACCTCCTCTAGCCTCCTCACACATGTTCTACCAGCCCCTGAAGAACACCTCCTCTAGCCTCCTCACACATGTTCTACCAGCCCCTGAAGAACACCTCCTCTAGCCTCCTCACACATGTTCTACGAGCCCCTGAAGAACACC
Source organism: Notolepis coatsorum (assembly GCF_963971535.1). Taxonomy (NCBI): domain Eukaryota; kingdom Metazoa; phylum Chordata; class Actinopteri; order Aulopiformes; family Paralepididae; genus Notolepis; species Notolepis coatsorum. The sequence goes on from NC_140169.1 coordinate 65,032,671, forward strand.
TCCTCTAGCCTCCTCACACATGTTCTACCAGCCCCTGAAGAACACCTCCTCTAGCCTCCTCACACATGTTCTACGAGCCCCTGAAGAACACCTCCTCTAGCCTCCTCACACATGTTCTACCAGCCCCTGAAGAACACCTCCTCTAGCCTCCTCACACATGTTCTACCAGCCCCTGAAGAACACCTCCTCTAGCCTCCTCACACATGATCTACCAGCCCCTGAAGAACACCTCCTCTAGCCTCCTCACACATGTTCTACCAGCCCCTGAAGAACACCTCCTCTAGCCTCCTCACACATGTTCTACCAGCCCCTGAAGAACACCTCCTCTAGCCTCCTCACACATGTTCTACCAGCCCCTGAAGAACACCTCCTCTAGCCTCCTCACACATGTTCTACCAGCCCCTGAAGAACACCTCCTCTAGCCTCCTCACACACGTTCTACCAGCCCCTGAAGAACACCTCCTCTAGCCTCCTCACACATGTTCTACCAGCCCCTGAAGAACACCTCCTCTAGCCTCCTCACACACGTTCTACCAGCCCCTGAAGAACACCTCCTCTAGTCTCCTCACACATGTTCTACGAGCCCCTGAAGAACACCTCCTCTAGCCTCCTCACACATGTTCTACGAGCCCCTGAAGAACACCTCCTCTAGCCTTCTCACACATGTTCTACGAGCCCCTGAAGAACACCTCCTCTAGCCTCCTCACACATGATCTACCAGCCCCTGAAGAACACCTCCTCTAGCCTCCTCACACACGTTCTACCAGCCCCTGAAGAACACCTCCTCTAGCCTCCTCACACATGTTCTACCAGCCCCTGAAGAACACCTCCTCTAGCCTCCTCACACACGTTCTACGAGCCCCTGAAGAACACCTCCTCTAGCCTCCTCACACATGTTCTACGAGCCCCTGAAGAACACCTCCTCTAGCCTCCTCACACATATTCTACGAGCCCCTGAAGAACACCTCCTCTAGCCTCCTCACACATGTTCTACGAGCCCCTGAAGAACACCTCTTCTAGCCTTCTCACACATGTTCTACGAACCCCTGAAGAACACCTCCTCTAGCCTCCTCACACATGTTCTACCAGCCCCTGAAGAACACCTCCTCTAGCCTCCTCACACACGTTCTACCAGCCCCTGAAGAACACCTCCTCTAGCCTCCTCACACATGTTCTACCAGCCCCTGAAGAACACCACCTCTAGCCTCCTCACACATGTTCTACGAGCCCCTGAAGAACACCTCCTCTAGCCTCCTCACACATGTTCTACGAGCCCCTGAAGAACACCTCCTCTAGCCTCCTCACACATGTTCTACCAGCCCCTGAAGAACACCTCCTCTAGCCTCCTCACACATGTTCTACGAGCCCCTGAAGAACACCTCCTCTAGCCTCCTCACACATGTTCTACCAGCCCCTGAAGAACACCTCCTCTAGCCTCCTCACACATGTTCTACCAGCCCCTGAAGAACACCTCCTCTAGCCTCCTCACACATGTTCTACCAGCCCCTGAAGAACACCTCCTCTAGCCTCCTCACACATGTTCTACCAGCCCTGCCTGAAGAACACCTCCTCTAGCCTCCTCACACATGTTCTACCAGCCCCTGAAGAACACCTCCTCTAGCCTCCTCACAAATGTTCTACCAGCCCCTGAAGAACACCTCCTCTTGGCCTTGTGTTGCTGGTTGTCAGGGTGCCAGGTAGGATCCCTTCTAGGCCAATCGGCATCCATCACAACTGTGATGTCATTAAACTGCACCAAACAGTAGGCTACAAAACAACACATTAACATCTTGGCTAGTATCATCACTAGTAATGTTAACACATTGGGCGGCGGACACGACTATAGTCGGGTTAACTCGCCGAACGTACAGAGCCAGACCCGAATATAGTTGGGTTTTGGTCGTTATTTCTTTTATTTCCATTCATAATCCATCGAGGGAGCCTGATGTTATTATTGGGAATGGGTCTGAGATCGCAAACATCCAATACCGCCGCCTGCCGACTTGCAGCTGGTATTGCACATCCTTGGAAACTCTCTAGCTTGGGCTGTACGTCGATCTAAAAAGTCTGGTCTGGGTCTTCCTTGTGCGGCATGGTGAGCGGTTATAACACATGGATTGAGGATAATCAAGCACTCCCCGTTCATGTTCTTTGGTGGATTATGTTGGCAACACGATCGACATCAATACTTGGAATGGCGATCAGATAATTGGAATATTCTTTTTGCAGTACATCCTAGTCAAGGTAAGGGCTATATGGTATCAATCTTGCGTTGATCGAAGAATCCCTTCCCCGCGATCCTAATGTGTGTGTGTAACATATTCCGTTGGTGACGATCGAAGCATAGAACCCCCCCCCCCACCCTTTCATGCATGCATGATGAAACATAATACCGATAATATAGCATTGATTTCAGATTGATTGTTGATCCAGGCGAGGAATGCCACGGTTTCTAGTGAAATGCACAGATTACACAGAATTACTCTAAAACTATACTCATATTCACCACGGTATAAAACGGGAGTGTATGGATGGAAATATTTTCAGTTTTTTGCATCTTGGCCGGAAGAAACTCAATGACAATCGACTATATTATTAGATCCATAGCTATAATATATAATATAGCTTTAGTGCTTTAAACACCGCCACATATTCATATTCGTTTAAAGCGGTGGCCTTTCAACAGTAACAGTAAACAGCGACCTCTGGCGCTGAAAGTGTTAATATTGAAATAGTTTTGAAAAAAATTATGACTGCTTTAAAAGCCATAGCAACATTTCACATGGAAGGCATAGGTGTATTTTGCTACTGTAGCCAGCTAGGTTGCTAACAATTCAAAGCAGTGACCAGGGCCACTTTGCTACTGTGATTGGTGGGTTATCGGCATATATGCCTCCCACCTCGGTAACGTCTCTTAAATTAATCCCCTAAGGAAGTATTTTTCAGGTTGAATCATGAACTGCAATGCAATGCATTTCTCAAGCTAAATATCAGGCAACCCAGGGCTGTTCCAAGCCTTTATGTGGCCCTAAGCAGAATTAGATTTGTCCTCTATATAGACCTCTTAATCATCTCTCCCTTCCTCTCCATTGCAACTTTACATACATTCCTTTGCATAAATTCACATAAGAAGACCATTATCCACAATGAAAATGTATTTAGAGAACTTCAATCAATCAATCAATCAAATGTCTTTATATAGCACATTTAAACATGACACTTGTCAACCAAAGTGCTTCACAAAGGATGCTTGGTTCATACACATACAGCTCATTATAGTAATATTCCACAATTATTACATTGATAGTAATAATGGCACACAGTCATAAATTCACCAACATGCACATTTGTTATACATGCAGGACTCTTTGAGACAGACGTATGTGTAATACCGCTGCCATGTTTGGCGCGGAGCACCGGGGGGGGGGGTTGATGAGACAGCCTTGGCTCCCCCCTCCAGCACGCATACGAGTTAGCTGCCATCACCAACGTGAGGCGCTGGGCCATACACGTAGGAGGGGGGGTGGGGGGGAGGGGCCTGGGTGTGGGGGGGCCGCATGCCACTCTTTAAATTTGATTTTGAATAGAGTGAATTACAACTCTATTGGTTTGAGTGGAGTGAGTTTTAACAACTCCGTCCAAATGACTGAATGCATTAGTCCAAGTGTCCAAGTGTCTTAATCAGTTCATTTTGGTAGGTCCTGTGCGCGGTAAACAGATCCAAAATCTTCTTATTGCAATCCCAAAAGCTTCGATAATCCAAATGTCCACGACTTCAAGTTGGTAGCCCGATTGAAATGTCGCAGAGGCAGAGAGGGTTAGCCTTATTCTGCTTCCTTGACAAAAATATGCAATCCACTGATTAGATCCATTTCGAGTTGATTTGAGTATAGTCCGATAACCGGCACAAAGCACAGAGCACAGCAGCGTCAGGCTTCATGGAGGCAGTAGAGGCGGCGGTAGGAACGGCCTTGAGGAGCCTGGGGAGAGGAGAGAAATGCGACTGTCTCTGGGAAGGCTGGGAACACTACTTTATTAACATAGATAATAAAGCCACAGATGAAAGAACGTGCCAACACGTTGACAGCTGTATTTTCAAACACAATGAATACTACAGTAGGCAGAACCATTCGTGCACCTACAGCTCCTGAACTATTGTGTTTTGTATGTTTTGTGTATCTTGTTTTGCTTGTATCCTGTTGTCTTTGTAAAGCTGTATAATTGTATTGATTTCTGTCTAATAAAAAAAAAAGGGGGGGGGAGGGGGGCTTTAGTGGCCACATAGTTCACGTATGCCTTGTTACCTTTAATTTACCCTCTCTCTGTCCATCTCGCTGTACCTGTTGGACCAAAGTCAAAAAAGAGTTCCACAACAATGGCGGTTGTTTGAACAAAAGGGAAGCACTTAGTTACTGTAAGCCTTTTTTATTGTTGCACTGATGTTATTTCCTAAAGCCATAAGAGGCTGGTTCAGAGTAGGTCAGTGGGGAGAGAAGGGGCTCACATGGCTTCAGACCGGCACAGGAAGATTGACACTCCATCAATCAAAGGGGGGGTCAGTAGCACAATGAGGACAGACGAGCAGACTTACTGTAGCATATAGCATACTGTATCGTACTGTACAACACTGACACGGAGACACACAGACTTGTGCCTGGACTCTTACTTGTACACGCATATACACACACAAACGTACAATGTAAACTAATAATTCATTCATTAATTAATTACACATATACGTTTTAAACACACTTACATAAGATAGGAACACATGCGTAACACATGTACACACTCACTCACGCACAGAGAAACAACCTTATTAATTATAAGCACATTTTAAACAAGTGTAAACAAACACGCTCACACACACACACACACACACACACACACACACACACAAAACACATTTACATCACTCTCTCTCCTCTCTCTCTCTCTCTCTCTCTCTCTCTCTCTCTCTCTCTCTCTCACACACACACAAACAAGCATATTTACATGTGTAAACACACATCATACAGCAGTGGTGCAGTGGCAAATTGACAGTAGGTCAAACGCTCCACGCGCGTGCGCGTGCGCGCGTGCGCGCGTGCGCGCGCATGCACAGTTTTTTTTGGCTGCTCTCGTCCTGCAGCTGGATACTATTGCCTCACAGCGCGGCCGTCAGCGCGCGGCCCAGAGAGCGCCGCTGGCTCTGCGGCTCTGCAGCTGCATGCTTCTCCGGGAGTCCGGTTGGATAATGCCATGTAAAAAGCGATTGCGCGTACTTCAGCCTCAGTGACCGAGGTATAACGCCGTTATACCGAGTTATACCAGCACTGCACCACTGATTCATACACACAGCTCTCCTGGTCTGTGGGAGTCTATCTAAGCGGCTGATCACACCATTACAATAAGGAGGCACCTGCTTCCTCAGCTGAGCAGGGGACATATCTTCCTGTTTGGAAGCCACTGGTAATGGGATCAGTGGGAGACAGAGAGAGAGAGAAAAACCATAACTGTTACACCCCTTTAACACATTCGGGGCCATTCGATTAGACGGGCCCCACTCTAGGACGCCAGCTTTTCATTACAACTTTTCACTGTGCGTGAGGTTGTAGAGCTAAATCTATATTTTATATTATTTCTATGTGTCCATTGTCATTGTCAATTGACAGTATAAACCTTCCCTTCAATATGCCATAAAGAAATAATATTTTCATCAATACGTTCCCGTTTTATAACGTTGTGAATACAAGCGTTATATCGGAATGGTCTGGGATAATTCCTGCAAGGCTAGTTATAGGGCGCTAAGCTAATAACGTTAAATCGATTGGCGTTTTGTCCCTACACAAGCTAGAGTTAAAAATTTAAATGCATATGATCTGTATCATGTTCCACCATGAATGCATGAAAGGGGTGGGGCGGGGAAGTAGTTTCTGATGATTGATTACCAATAACGGCATTCGTTATTACAACAACATACGCTGACCGGTGGATGGCTATGAGAACAAGGCCCGATCAGGCTGAAATTTACGTCAAATCGCTCTTACCTGTGGCCGGTTGGATTCCAAAAAAAAATTCCCAGTTATTTGATCGCCATCTGGTAGATCGATATGTCCATTGGCTGATGCTATAGTCCTTTACTGCATACTTAATTCGGCGTTTCAAAAAGTATTCCAGGCGATCTGGTGAAGCCATAGCTTCAGGCTAACAGAAAAGCTAACCCCAAGCAAAAAAAAGTTACACCAGGACTTAATGACTAAGGAAAATGTTGGGTCCCGAGGCTAGACCAGTTGAGAAAAGAGAGTATATACATTTGACGTAGAAACTGTACATTGGAGGAGGTTGGGTAGGTGGGGTGGGGTAGGGTGGGTGGGGGGGGGGGGGGGGGGGGGGACTGTACATTGGAGGTGGTTGGGTGGGTGGGGTGGTGGGGGGGGTTGGGTAGGGGGTGGGTGGGTGGGGGACACTGTACACTGTGTTGTGTCCTCTAACATTACATGTTGAAGCTGTACTCCCAAGAGTCTCCACATGGGGCGTAGTTAATAGAATGCCATGTTATGCCTACAGGAAGTGCATGCTGTACCATGCTCGTACCTTGCTATGCTTAACTAAAAGGCTAAAGAGTAATCCTGCTTCCTGAGTCTTATTACTACACCTCTACCTCTACATACAAAATACTACGTACGTACAACATAACACACTGTACATTGGAATATTGACAAAGCCATACTTGGTAATTTACTGTACATTGGAGGGGGTTGGGTTAGGACATTTGCAGGGGCCAGTTTCGCATTGCAGTCTCCTGTAGGTGTTATTTGAGAGTGTTTTTGAAAGTGGGTAGTGATTCACATTCCTTTACAGCTTTGGGTAGGGCGTTCCATGATGAGGAGGGGAACAGGATGATGCCCATATATGTTCACAGGAAGCTCAGAGAGAGAGAACAAGATGGGATTCTTGATCACGATACGTGTATTACTCACCGTAAGGTGTCCTCAGACTGTTGCAACCAGTGAAAAAGTGGAAGTGACCATGTTGACTGTAAGGGATGTGCTGCTTACATCCGCTTATGAAAGCCCACAATGTTATCCATTTGCAATATTCAGAAATGTCCACGTAAACAACTTGGACAACTCATGGAGCGTTCTGATGTTAAAGGCCCATATGTAGGGTTGTTGTTATTGTACCCACAAATGGACCAGTATTTTGAGTTTTGGAGGAATCACAACGTTGCAGACTGTATAACCCCCTACCTTATAGGGGGTCATAACTTCATTATTAGCTTTCCGAGTCATCATCTAAGCCCCGTCCTGGATACAGCAGTCATAACGGCTCAGACTTATTAGTTCCTTCCACTCTCTCCTGGCTGCCATCCAGAGCCTATACAGCTCCCACCATGTCCTGGAGTCATTAGCACAGGTATCAAACACGCACACCGCTAAGAACCACCCAGGTCACAAACAATACATCTCTGGGGAGTCAGGCGGGCTATGAAATGGGTTTACATGGACGAGTTGTTTACATAAAGAGCTGTTGGTATTGTTGCCGGTGGTGAAGCGAGAGGATAGATTACAGTAGCTTAATTTCTCTGGCCTGATGACCTTTTGATTTACGCCTGGTTCCTGTCCCGGTTCCCGTCTGATGTTAATGTAGTTGTGTGTGTGTGTGTGTGTGTGTGTGTGTGTGTGTGTGTGTGTGTGTGTGTGTGTGTGTGTGTTTGTTTGTATGCATGTATGTTTGTTTGTGCACTCACGCATCTGTGGTTGTCTGTATACATAATATGCAAGTACAGCATACAAGCATTTGTGTGGGCGTGTGCACGCAAACATGCATGATTACAGTATGCTATATGCACATAGCTATAGCCTGTGTGTGTGTGTGGAGATAAAGGCATACCAGCATGTGTGCCCATACTGTACATCTGCATGTACAGTATGGAGAGGAGTGTGTGTAACTCTCAGTGTTGTACCACCCGTCTCCTCTGAGGTCAGGGGGTACCCCTTGACTTCCCCTTCCTTCTCTGGTCCCCCCCGCGTGAATACTTTCGGCAGCCAACATGCCCTTCCCCGTTGCTCTGATTGGCCAGCGATCTTCTACGCTCGTTTCCCCCGTACGCCGGTAACGCGCGCATGCGCATTTTCTTTTTGACGCCACACAGCCACAAGCTCACACACAAGCAGGTTTTAATAGGTTTTGCCGCAGCGGTGGTAAATAATAATAATAGCAATACTTAGAATAATAATACTTAGACAAACTCACGCAATTGGCACAAGTGTAAATTATGCATTCGTCACTACTCTCTATATTGACGTGATTCCATCACCACATAGGTCATATTTAGATCACAGACTGGTCATGCATAATCTCGCCCACCAGGCTGTAAAAATCATCAACTTATTGCCATCATGGACCAATAACAGAACAGATTGACAGGTGGTGACAAAGCACAAGACTGGGCATTTATTTAAAAAACATACATACCCTAACCACATAACAGATATTTAAAAGGTAATTAACAGGCAAGTTCTGCAACATATATCCACTCTTGAACAATCAATCAATGTGCATGAGATGAGGTTCTATATGTAGAACATGGTACAGTAAGTGGGGAGTGTAAACAGTGATTCAAACCCCCTCAATGTACAGTGATTCAAACCCCCTCAATGTACAGTTTCTGCACATTGATGCTTTATACTAGTTCAAGACAGTAGAGCTTGAGTACTTTCGATAGGGCTTTGATTCAAACCCCCTCAATGTACAGTTTCTGACAGCTGAACTGTATTGTCACGCGAAATAACGTTATGAATAAAACGCGAAATAACATTATATAACGTTATGTTATATAACGTTACAATGTACAGTTTCTGATTGTATTATCATGTATGTTCTGCGATACCCGCTTATTATTATTAACCAGCGTTGCTAATATGGCGTGTTCTGCGATACCCATTTATTATTATTAACCAGGGGGATTATCGCATCACGTCTCGCATTATTATTAACCTGGGGGAGCCTCGCGCGCATGCACGGCGTAGGGGGTAAACGAGCATAGATCGCTGGCCAACGCTGGCCAATCAAAGCAACACGGAAGGGCATGTTGGCTGCCGAAAGTATTCACGCGTACAGGAGCAGTAGTGTAGTCCAGGATACAGACAGGCACACTGGGTTAGAGGTACAGCAGCGGTAGTGTAGTCCAGGATACAGACAGGCACACTGGGTTAGAGGTACAGGAGCGGTAGTGTAGTCCAGGATATAGACAGACACACTGGGTTAGAGGTACAGCGGTGGTAGTGTAGTCCAGGATACAGACAGGCACACTGGGTTAGAGGTACAGCGGTGGTAGTGTAGTCCAGGATACAGACAGACACACTGGGTTAGAGGTACAGCGGTGGTAGTGTAGTCCAGGATACAGACAGACACACTGGGTTAGAGGTACAGCAGCGGTAGTGTAGTCCAGGATACAGACAGGCACACTGGGTTAGAGGTACAGCGGTGGTAGTGTAGTCCAGGATACAGACAGACACACTGGGTTAGAGGTACAGGAGCGGTAGTGTAGTCCAGGATACAGACAGACACACTGGGTTAGAGGTACAGGAGCGGTAGTGTAGTCCAGGATAAAGACAGACACACTGGGTTAGAGGTACAGGAGCGGTAGTGTAGTCCAGGATACAGACAGGCACACTGGGTTAGAGGTACAGCAGCGGTAGTGTAGTCCAGGATACAGACAGACACACTGGGTTAGAGGTACAGCAGCGGTAGTGTAGTCCAGGATATAGACAGACACACTGGGTTAGAGGTACAGCGGTGGTAGTGTAGTCCAGGATACAGACAGGCACACTGGGTTAGAGGTACAGCAGCGGTAGTGTAGTCCAGGATACAGACAGACACTGGGTTAGAGGTACAGCAGCGGTAGTGTAGTCCAGGATATAGACAGACACACTGTGTTAGAGGTACAGCAGCAGTAGTGTAGTCCAGGATATAGACAGACACACTGGGTTAGAGGTACAGCAGCGGTAGTGTAGTCCAGGATACAGACAGACACACTGGGTTAGAGGTACAGGAGCGGTAGTGTAGTCCAGGATACAGACAGGCACACTGGGTTAGAGGTACAGGAGCGGTAGTGTAGTCCAGGATATAGACAGACACACTGGGTTAGAGGTACAGGAGCGGTAGTGTAGTCCAGGATACAGACAGACACACTGGGTTAGAGGTACAGCAGCGGTAGTGTAGTCCAGGATACAGACAGGCACACTGGGTTAGAGGTACAGCAGCGGTAGTGTAGTCCAGGATACAGACAGACACATTGGGTTAGAGGTACAGCAGCGGTAGTGTAGTCCAGGATACAGACAGACACACTGGGTTAGAGGTACAGCAGCGGTAGTGTAGTCCAGGATACAGACAGGCACACTGGGTTAGAGGTACAGGAGCGGTAGTGTAGTCCAGGATACAGACAGGCACACTGGGTTAGAGGTACAGGAGCGGTAGTGTAGTCCACGATACAGACAGACACACTGGGTTAGAGGTACAGCGGTGGTAGTGTAGTCCAGGATACAGACAGACACACTGGGTTAGAGGTACAGCAGCGGTAGTCCAGGATATAGACAGACACACTGGGTTAGAGGTACAGGAGCGGTAGTGTAGTCCAGGATATAGACAGACACACTGGCCAATACACACCTCTTTTTCTGGCTGTTTTCACCTACCAGCCTATAGAAATATGTGACTTGCTCTTATCTTTCGGTCACAGTGATGCACACATGCATTTTGGAAGAGGGCCCCTGTGCAGAGATGGGGGTATTGCATCTGTATCCACCATGAATCCCACAGTTCTGATCCGATTGGGACAAAACTTCGTACCTGAATTCTCGAATATGCTTGTTGAGCCGCCAGCTAGGTCGACCACGCTCCCCATGCCGGCGACGGAAGCTAACAGGGAGGCCCTACGCGAGCACCTACTCAAGGCATACGCTCAAAGCACATTCAATACATGCCCCCACCAGCCCCTACCAAGAATGTCTGGCCCGCCGCTCCGTCTCATGCTCGACGAGAATGCGACACCGGTCGCCCATCACACCCCCATCCCCGTAGCCATACACTGGCAGGATGAGGTGAAGGCGGCCCTCGACCAGGACGTTCGCCTCGGGGTGTTGGAAGAGGTACCTGTTGGTACACCGGTGACGTGGTGTCACCGCATGGTGATCTGTGCAAAGAAGAAAGGCAAACCGCGACGCACAGTTGATTTCCAGGCGCTCAACAAGCATGCGTTCCGCGAAACCCACCACACGCAGTCCCCATTCCAACAAGCGAGACGCGTGCCGAGCGGGAAACGGAAAACCGCGTTCGACGCGTGGAACGGCTATCACAGCGTCCCACTGCACAGAGATGACCGCCACAAGACAACGTTCATCACTCCGTGGGGGCGCTACCGATACCTCTCGGCCCCGCAGGGTTGGTCGTGGTTACTCACGACGGTACGACGAGGTGGTTGCGGACATTGGTAACAAAACCAAATGCGTGGATGACACACTGCTGTGGGCTGACACGATCGAGGAGAGTTACTTCCAGGCGATAGAATGGCTGGATGTGTGCGGCAGGAACGGGATCATCCTCAACCCGGAGAAGTTCGTCTTCGGCGCGTCCACGGTAGACTTTGCGGGCTTCACGATCACCATGGACAGTGTACGACCGTGCGGCCGCTACCTGGAGGCGATCCACGACTTTCCACGTCCACGCAACATCACTGACGTCAGATCATGGTTTGGGCTTGTCAACCAAGTGGCCTACGCCTTCAGTATGGCCAAACGTATGCTGCCGTTCCGGACACTGCTGCAGAGCGGAGCGGTCCCCAGAGATATTCTGCGAGTCGAAGGACATGATTGTCCAGGAGATCGAGCGCGGTGTCCGCATCTTCGACAAGGCCAGGCCGACATGCCTTGCCACAGACTGGTCGAAGGAAGGCATCGGATTTTGGTTGTTTCAGAAGCACTGCCTGTGCACACCAGTTAGACCTTTCTGCTGCACCGACGGGTGGAAGATCACCCTAGTCGGCAGCAGGTTCACGCACGCAGCGGAGTCCAGATACGTGCCTGTGGAGGGCGAGGCCCTCGCGGTTGCAGAAGCCCTAGACAAGGCCCGCTACTTCGTACTGGGCTGCGAGAACTTGATTGTGGCAGTTGATCACAAGCCGCTACTGAAACTCCTTGCGGACAGAGCACTTGACGACATACCCAACCCCCGCCTCAGGAACCTCAAGGAGAAGACCCTGCGGTATCGCTTCTGCATCGTCCATGTCCCGGGCATGAAGAACAAGGCGGCAGATGCCATGTCCCGCAGGCCGGTCGGCACCTCGCGGCCGTCACTCATGAACCTTCCAGACGACAGCGCCGCCGAGGTGACCCACCTCTCGCCCAGCATGCACACCGACGCTGTCTCTCCTGCGCCGAGCTGAGCCGGAGGACAACAGCGACATTGAGGATGGTGACCTGACGTGGTGCGCCGCGGGGCTGGAGTCATTACGGTCTGTGACATGGGATCATGTCAGGGATGCCACTAGCAGCGACGGCGATATGCGCGCGTTGGAGGAGATGGTGGCTGATGGCTTTCCTGAGTCAAGGGTCGGGATGCCGGAGGCGATTCGCGGCTTCCACCAGTACTGTGAGGACATCACATCCACTGACGGGGTGGTCCTGTTCAAGGACAGGGTGATCATACCGCCTTCACTACAAGGTGAGGTACTGAGCGCCCTCCATGCTGCACACCAGGGCGTCTCGATGATGACGGCTCACGCGGAATCCTCTGTGTTCTGGCCGGGCATGTCAGCCGACATCAGCGCCGCTCGGAACAGCTGCGAGCAGTGCCACCGGATAGCGCCCTCGCAACCTGGGGCCCCACCGACCCCGCCCATCCCCGCCGTTTACCCATTCCAGGCGGTGTGTTCTGACTTTTTCATGCACAGGAGGGTACACTACATCGTGACGGTGGACCGTTACTCGAACTGGCCGATTGTCTCAAGGACATCAGGCGGCGCTCCAGACCTCATATGCCACTTACGTCGCGCCTTTGCGACATACGGGACGCCTGAAGAGCTCTCGTCAGACGGGGGGCCTGAGTTCACCTCTGCCGAGACCAGGTCTTTCCTGCGAAGATGGGGCGTCCACCACCGCCTCTCATCAGTGGCGTTCCCCCACAGCAACTGCCGTGCGGAGATTGGGGTGAAGACCATGAAACGGCTGATCACCGACAACACTGGCCCGAAGGGCGACCTCGACACCGATGCTGTGCAGAGGGCGATTCTGCAATACCGCAATACGCCTGACCCAGACACGAAGATTTCCCCGGCCATGTGCGTGTTCGGCCGCCCGATACGTGATTTCATCCCGATTGCCCCTGGAAAGTACAGGCCGCATGAGACTTGGCATGAGACGCTGACAGCGAGGGAGGAGGCCCTCCGCAAACGCCACATCCGCACAGCGAGCCCCTTGGCAGAGCACACTAAACGCCTCCCTCCGCCTGTAGTGGGGGACTTGGTCCGTGTGCAGAACCAGACAGGGCTCCACCCCAACAAGTGGGACAGGACGGGCTGCGTCGTGGAGGTGCGTCAGCACGATCAGTATGTGGTCAAGATTGACGGCTCCGGCAGGGTCACGCTTCAGAAAAGGAGATTCCTGCGCAAGTTCTGCCCGGTTCGCGATGACCGGCTTCCGCCCCGATCGATCTATGATGATTTGCCAGTCCGCGTCGCCGCGCCAGTGCCCGTCGTCATTCCTCGGCTGCCTGGCCTCACACGCAGCTCTGGGTTGCCCGTGACGGGGCCTCGGTCCGGCCTGCCACCTGCACCGCCGTCGGCGAGCTCTCCTCAGCGCTGGACACGGCCCACCTCTGCCCCGCCGGTGATACCGGCTCGGGACCCGTTGCCGGCCCCCGTGGCCCCGGTGGCTCTGTCTCCGCAGCCGGACGTTGTCGCGTCGCCGCCGCCGCTGGCATTGGGATTACGCCGGTCTGCCAGGACTTTTCTATGGACTGACTTTACGTGGGTGGTGCTCATGTTGTATGCTATACTTGTTGGTTCGCAACTGGTGCACTTGACTCTGCTGTTTACTGTTTGCTGTTGCAGTGTTACTATTCTAGGATTGTTTTATTTGAGCCTTTATTGTAGTCGTGTTAAAGACTCGGGAGGAGATAGGGAATATTGCACTCCGGTTACATATTGGTGCACGCACCGGAAAGGGAAGTAGTTAGACTACTGCTATGATGTAAACAGACACACGTTTCCCCCGGCTCATGACTTGTTTGATTATTGTCATTTCGCCTATTAAAGCAAGTGAACAAATAGAATGTTGTTCTTATTTACTAACTGACAGCTACCAATAACAGATACTGAACAATGCCTTGCTAACTGACAGCTACCAATAACATCAGATACTGAACAATACCTTGCTAAATGAGCAGCTACTATCTATCTGTCTGTCTATCAAGGCCTCTCATCTTCTATGTGTTTGTCTGTGTTCAAGGGGGAAGCCAACTGTTGAGTATGACCCAGGAAGTGACCTCAGTTTCCTGCTGACTAATGGACACTGACCAATCAAAGAAAAACAGGAAATGACACAAAAAAAACGCTATACTACACAATTTCCCTAAAGGCCAGATCTGTGCTGTTTTTGACAGCCTGTTCTGTATCTGATATGTTGTGAGTTATAATGTCAGAATAAATATTTTCACTACAAACCCATCTCGTCTTGCGTTTGTGAGGTTGTCGTTTTGCATGTGGGATTTCCACAGGAATATGAAATTAGGGTACAATCTGTGATGGCGCCGGCGGTATAGAATAGAATATATAGAAATAGAATAGAAATTGTATTTATCCCAAGGGAAATTCTGCACTACCAGCACACTCCATCCCGGAACCTACGATCCTCTGATCTAGGTCTCCTCTCCATCCCTCGCACCAGATTGCAGACTTTCGGTGACAGAGCCTTCAGCGTGGCATCCCCTACCCTCTGGAACTCTCTCCCCCCGGAAATCCGGAACGCCCCAACCCTGGACACCTTCAAAACGGCTCTCAAAACACACTTTTTCACCAAGGCTTTTCCCCATTAGTTTAGTTTAGATTTCATTATCCCTTTACCTGCCCTCACCCCCCCCCCCCCCCCTGTTCCCCTCTTGCCCCCCTCTTGACTGTGAAGCGACCTAGGGTTTTCAGGTGCTATAACAATTTGATTTATTATTATTAGACATTTAGGTAGTCAATAGGACTGAAATAAGAATATAATAATATCAAAAGTAAGAAAGAATAAAGTTGGGAGGAGGGAGGGGGTTGCTGCAGTTGAGGGGCTGAGGAGGCGGGGGAGAGGTGGACAGGGCGACTGGAGTTGTGTCAGGGGGGGGGCCGAGACTAGCCGGGGCCACTGATAATATGCAATATAACTTTTTTCACAGAGATATCAACGTGTGCCGTGTGTGGGTGTGTGTGTGTGTGTGTGTGTGTGTGTGTGTGTGCGATCAGGAAATAAGAGATTCGATTTTTCAGCCCGCTTATATAGCGTGCATAAGTACACACATATACTATCGATAATCTAGCGTTTATTTGAAAACGATTCATAAATAGGCCGAAAAATTACAACGTTTTTTGTGTATTCTAGAATATTCCAGTAAAGGGCGTTTATCACAGAATCTTTATATTTTCCTGAAACTTACAAAAACAAGCGTTTTTCAAAATGGTATAAAACGGAAATGAACCGATTAAAAAACAATCTGTTTCGACAGACAAGTCATTGATAAGCGACGGCCATATTAGACACATAATTTAAGACATAGTTTATGCGTTTGCAAATATGAGAGCTCTATCATTGAAGTGGATGCTGGCATACGGAGCCCTTTAGCGCCCTCGCATGGCTGGCACTGAATGTGTTAAGAGGGACACATTGTCTGCCGGCAAAAAGCAAGCAATGACCTCGAGTGAAAACCAAGGTAAGTTAATACTAATAGACAGACGATACAAAGTGTGATGGAAAAGAAAAGGCAGGATAGTTTAATGTATTTATTAATAATGAGCTCCTGTGGTATTATTTAATTAATTGTTATCTTGTATTTAATTTCTTTGATTGCTATCTGTTGGCAGTGGTGCAGCCATAGTTGGTAGCTAGATTAATTGTCTTTGGTAATAAAGAATACACATGACTGCTCGCATCAGTTTATTAACAGAATTTGACTATAGGGCGACAATAATGTGTTCAAGAGGCATGGTTTCTATCTTGAGCCTTAACTGGCGTTGTTCCTTTTTATTCACATGGAAAGCAGCAGTAACATACAGGTCTCCTCTCTCTGAGAGGCATGGGGGGAGAGGAGGAAGTGGGAGGATACATTCACTTTTATACTCGCCACAAGGTGGTGTACCTGGGTGGTTCCGCCTAGAGCGCTCTCTAGTGGGAACAGATATATATGCAACTAGACAGTCACTGGTGGAGACAGTTATATATGCAGGTAAACAATTACTAGTGTAAACAGCCATATGTACAGTTACACAGTTACTAACAATCCTACACAGAACCTCTGATCTCAACACTCCCACTTAGGTTTGTATTAGCACACTGGCTGACATCTTGGAAAAACATTTTACAAAGGAAATAATATAATTCCAAAAACATCAATATTGACACATTGGGTTCCTAGCAATCAAACTGGTTGTCCTCATAAACAACAGTCTCCATATATACACAATGTCCATCATTTTAAACGGTTTTGACAGAACGCCCATTCTTCAAAAAGACCATATTCAGTATAGAGAATACATTTCAATTACCTACTGCATTTTGAGCAATATATTCATAACCTTATCTTCATCACTTCGAACAGTTGCTCTAGATAAACACATTTTGCATTGTCATAGCTAGAAACATATACTCAGCTTCACAGGCTGATAGTATCACTGTAGGCTTTAATCCTTAAACCTTTGTTATCTTTCCTGAAACACAGCTGTTCGTCTGCTGCACCTCTGGGATAACGAAAAACATATTTTTGACGTAGTTCAATGCTTCTCTGTGGGGTCAACAAAAATACTATGACACCCTTACTCACTACAGAACATAGGTCAGGGCGAGTACAGGTTGTCTAACAGAATGAAGCTACCCACAGTTTATATATACATTTCTTACTTCAGTCAAAACATCTCAGGATCTTTCCCCATATCTCTTCTGGGATATTTTTACACAATTTTGACAGACTCTTCGAAGTCCATACCTATAAAAAAAATGGTTTAACCTGCCTAGGTCTTTCTATTGTTGTCTGGTGCGATGATGAAATCCTCCACTTCTGTATTTTAAACATAGATCCTCTTTTGTATTTAAACATTGAATCACCTCTGTATTTAAACATTGTAAATAACCCACCTCTGTACTTAAACATGGGGTTAAACATAAGATAAATTTCAGTATTTGTGAGAAGTGGGTTTAGGAACACAGCCCAATCGCTGAACACAGGAGAGGAGAATGAGCGTTTCAAGGGTTTTTAATTGTATTTCCCAAGCAGACAGCAGTACAACAGGAATGTGCAATAGAACGGGGTTAGAATGCTCTTGGGGGGGTGAGGATAGGTGTACTTCGGCTGCAGCTGTGGGCAGAGGACACAGGTCTGTGTCTGGAGAGAGAGCAAGAGTACTTCTTGCGTAGCATGGGACGTCCAGGCAGGACGGCGCACTGGAACGGGGATCCTGTGGCACAGGAGAAACGGGTTAGAGCAAGGAATACACAAGAGCAGGTTTAGCAGAACTTCAGGCCGAGACGTCGTACCTAGGTAGTGATGTTTAACACCACGACGACTTCTGGTCAGCATCGTCAGGTAGAAGTAGGGTCCTCATCAACGGGGGATGGGATACAGCTGTGAGGAGTGAGGTGCCTGACAGCGTGTGAATCAGGGGGATGAAGTGCAGCTGGGCTGGGTGGAAATGAGGATGAAGAGGGGTGCGTGGTGGATAGGAGGGAGGATGAAGAGGGGTGCGTGGTGGATGTGAGGGGAAAATGAGGGGGAGTGAAGTACACTCGTGCTGTGATTATGACAGTATTTTAAACATTATTTCAATGTGCATGCCTGCTGGACATGTGCACAGGAGAACCAGCGGCGGCGATTGCAGAACCATTACTGGTTGGATTATATTGATTGTGGAACGTATTACCCGGAGAAGAGCATCGTTAATCTCCACTGTCGTTTGGGATTTAACCTCATGAGGATCTACATTCGGGCTGGCCTCATGGACCGAGGCTAGCTGGCTATCATCGTTTGCTATCGAGCATTGGATTACAGTTATTGCCTTTGTTGCTGAGCGTTGGATTACAAGGACTGGCTTCTGTACGTGAATCCCCTTCTTCTTCAATTGATCAGACTGAGTATCCAAACATTCCTCTATCCTCCAGACCTTACAACTCTGGGAGGAACCCAGTGTCTCCAGGCGGTACCAGCGTTGCCCTCTATAATTGCTATTATACGCCAGGAGGCGTTAGCCTAGTACCCATCGTAGGAATCATTCTATTCCCAGTGACTTATGCTACTGACTGACTTTATGCCTATTCTTCGCCATACAAGCGCGACCCTAATTCTCATATCTGTAACCAATTATTGCATAATAATAAATACCCTCAAATACTATTTCTTTGTCAATGCCGTGTTATTATGAGTGTCCACCATATATTCGATGTACTGTCTGGCCAGTAATTAAAGTACATACCTAGCAGTGGTTTAATCTATCACAATCTTTAATACAGTCAGGGTTTTGTAACCCCTCAGTTACAATTGGTCCTTCGAGCCGGAGGGTATCAGTAATCTTTAATATCATATTAATATTGATATGGCCAGCGGTGGACACTCTCCAGACGGCTCTCCCAAACTAGAGCGCCCTCGGCGCAAACGTCAGCCACCCCCATACCTGGAGGACTACGCTTTCGTTTTACCTTCTATCTTATCTAAAAAGACGTTAAGTACGGATAAACCTGATAGTTTAAGCATGCCCAATCCTATCGACTTGTCGGCCCCACCAGTAGAGGCCCCAGTGGGTTCAAACGAAACTGACTTAGCTCACGGGGGGGACCAAGCGGGACATGACGTGACTATACCTCAAGACAGCGCCACCGGGATAGACCCCGGAGCGCCCCAGGATAAAGAAAGCGCCACCGGGATAGACCCCGGAACGCAACCAACCCAAGAGCGCGCACCCGAGACAGACCTCGGCGCGCAACCAATAGAAGAGTACCGCGCTCAAGAGATGGACCTCGGGGCGCGCCAAGAGAACAGGTCTCCACTAAGTCCTGTCAGCGCCCGATCACCTCCATCAGCATCATCCCCCAGCGAGGCTGACCAGAGACTAGCGCAAGCCTTAATCGCCACGCTGACAGCTTCAACCGAAAGAGACCGTATCCAGGGTGAGCGCGACCGTCTCCAAGCACAGACACTTAGTGAGCGCGAACACTCTGCAGTGGAACGAGAACGCCTCCAAGCGATAACAACAGAGTGCGCGCGAACAGTCTGCAGTGGAAAGAGAACGTCTCCAAGCGCAACAACAGAACGAAAGAGAACGCATCCGACTGGAAGAGAGTCGCCTCCAGGCTGACGCGGCGATGACCATCAGACTGGAAGAGGCACCTCCAGGTTGAAGAAAACATTCAGTGAGAACGCGCCAATGCACTGCGCGAAGCGGAGCGAGACCGTCTGCAGGCGCAGATGATAGAGCAATTGATCCAGAGGGCGACCCCCCACTCCTCCACACGGAGCTCCCGGAGATCATCACGACACGGGTCGAGGGCACCCTCCCCTCGCCGACAAATCTACACGGGACCCAGCCAACAGGAAGAACCTGTCTACGTCGCCGAGCCCCCTCCTCGACCGGTCTATACGGGACCCAGCCAACAGGAAGAACCTGTCTACGTCGCCGAGCCCCCTCCTCGACCGGTCTATACGGGACCCAGCCAAAGGGAAGAACCTGTCTACGTTGCCGAGCCCCCTCCTCGACCGGTCTATACGGGACCCAGCCAACGGGAAGATCCCGCCTACGTCGCCGAGAAACTAACTAAGAGACTCCAGGACCTAGCGGAGGACGGGGGAGGACATCAAGCCCACCGGCACGAACCTATCTTGGACCAGGAGGCCCAGTACAGCCCCGACCTCAGCCCCGAACCACTGCGTTACAAACCCCCGACCCAACCCATGGGTGAGTTTAATACACAGTCAGCACCAAGGAGCAGCACCTGGGGGCCCGGCCTCTGGTACCCACCCAGCACTAACCCACGACCCCACGTACGGGGAGACTCGCCAAGGAGGCCTCTCCCCCTACGCGCATCGGTGTCCCAGCCATCCATGGCATCTTACCTTGGAACACCCACGTTCCCAGACTTTACGCGTGAGGACAGAGCACAGTACACGGAACTACGCATGTGTTTAGAGACTATAATGTCCGATGTACACGACGAGTCTTATAAATATGCCATCCTCCTCAAGCATCTTAAAGTGCCCAGAGCGCATAACATAGCGCTGGCATATTCGAACTCAAGAACCCCCTACTCAGATGCTCTGGTGGCCCTCGACGCGCGCTATGGACGCATATGGGATTACGTGATCCAAGAAATACGAGATATCGACCGCCTCCCCCCAGCCAAAGACAATAGAGCACTCGATGACCTCTCTATCAAGGTACAATCCCTTGTGGGGATGCTGGGGTCACAAAAGGAGAAGGGGAGATATGAACTATATGCAAATTCTAACGTGGAGCGGATACTGGAGAAGCTCCCTCCAGCCCGTCAAGAGCGTTTTCGGCGGCAGAGAGACAACCGTGACCCCAACGGCCCAGAACCATCCCTCCTAGACCTGGCTGACTTCCTCGCCAGGGAGGTCAGCAGTCTATGATTGGACACATTCGTGTGGAGTGACTCTAGCCCTAGAGATGGACCGCGGAGGTTCAATGACAACCGCCGGTCCGTGACAGTTATGCACCAAGCCGAGGCTGTGTCACGGCAGACGAGCCACAACCCCCACAAGGAGAAGTGGAAGGCTGTCTGTCAGTACTGTGACAGTGAACACCAGCTGTCACAGTGCGACGCCTTCAAAGACCTAACTACCGCTGAAATAGGTCAGTGGCTTAAGGACAAACGCTGCTGCTTCCGCTGCGCGCGCGGCCACATGGCAGCCGAGTGCCGCCTGAAGAAAAGATGCGGCAAGTGTGACGGCGCCCATCTAGAAGTCCTGCATGAGAGCAACAAGCGTTCGCCAGGAAACCAAAGTAGGCCCGTCACGGTGATGTACCAGGCCGAGGCGGTGTCACCACAGACCAGTCCTGAAACCACCCCCTGGTGTCCCGACTGTTGCAGCAGACACGGGGACCCACAGCACCACCCGTACTACCACGAGTCGGCGCCACCGCCGACGAGTTACAATGGGTCCTTCGCTAAAGAGGAATGGCAGATCGCCTGTACTTACTGCGACGGCGGACACTGTCTGGCACAGTGCGACGAATACAAGACACTGAACCCCGCCGAAATTGATCAGTGGCGTGAGGCGGACCAGGCGGGCGCCGCTCACCGCGCATCACTGTGCGGGGCCCACCAGCGAAGATTAGCCCGACAAGGCAACCGACCAACAGGAGTGCTCCACATAGACCCCAAGTATAGCGGGAGCCCCCGAGTGCTCATCAAAGTGGTCAGAGTGCTCCTGAGCTACGAGGACAAGGTCCTGGACACTTACGCCGTCCTCGACGATGGGTCTGAAAAGACTCTCCTCCTCGCTTCCGCCGCAGCCCAGTTGGGCCTGCGGGGTACCAAAGAAACAATGACAATCCGCACTATTCAGAGAGACCTAAAAACCATAAAGGGCAAGAACGTCTCATTCACAATAGCAGCGGTCGGGCAGCCCGAGAAGCGGTACAGCATCACTAAGGCATTTACAAGCCATGACATAGGTCTATCAAGCTACAACTACCCCATCCCACAGCTGATGGCGAAGTACACGCACCTACGCAGACTACCTATACCGCTCATCGACGGCGCCACACCGACCCTGCTCATAGGCTCCGACCACGCGGACCTCATTGTCCCTATCGAGGCGGCCCACATTGGACCCAAAGGATGCCCAGTCGCGGTTCAGACCCGACTGGGGTGGACGCTCCAGGGCCCCCTCTACGGACTTGCCAGCCAACCCACGTCTACACGCTGCCTGTACACAAAGGTGAGCGACACAGGCCACTCTCTCGTACAGCCCGTTGAGAGGCTATTGACATTAGACGAGAAGCCTGTGAGAGGACCGTGGGCTCAAGAAGAGGGAGTTCCGAACTCCACCCCCTTCAGCTGCACGCCAAGCGACGTAGCTGACCTCGAAACCAGCACCCCAAACTACCTCTGGATGGGGCGGCCGGAACCGGCCCCTCCTCAGACGGTGTACCGAAAGAACAAGAGGAACGGACGGAGGAGGTGGAGACACAACCAAGCACCGATCGACCAGTCTTGGGCCCGCTTCCTCCCAAGCTACCTACCATCCCGTCCAGCCCGTCAGAAGTGGGTAAAGGACAGGGACAACCTGAAGGTGGACACAGTCGTTATGATCATAGACCAGTCACTACCCCGAGCTATGTGGCCGGCCGGCCGCGTAAGCAAAGTGATCACTGGTGCCGATGGGAAGGTCAGAGCGGCAGAAGTCATAGCCCAAGGGCGGACCTACACCCGACCCGTGGCAAGGCTGATAGAGTTGCCGGAGATCCCTGACTCCCCTGATGACGACTATGACCCACTGACTTTGTAGATTGCCCTACTCCTCACAACAGATATTGAGCAGTTGACTGGACTATTAATCTGTCTCCCTTAACTAATTAGGTGCGGACTAATTAGGAGGCGGCTGTTGTGAAGGACCAGATTAACGCTGAGAATCTACATTTATTGTTTTATATACATTGTATATTATTTATATATACACGGTATATCCCTTTAAGCCTGCGTTCGAATCATAGTAATATTCGCTTTCCTTATTGGATAACGCCCTCGGCGCCAGACCGCAAGCCCCCAAAGTCAGGTTCAAAGACGAGCCCGGGCATGTCGTAACATGCCCGGAGACAGCGTATTGATTCGAGACGAGAACTGAGGTTTGGGACTAGATAACCACTTAAGTATATATGCTGCGGCAGGTGCGAACAGTAGCTGTTCATCGCTGTTCATCCCGATTTAACGTGTAGTGAAGTGAGCAGCAGTGCGTCTAACAGAGCGTTGAGAACCATGTGCGAATAGAATAGTAAAGTGTCATATTTAATGCAGTAACGTCAAGTTCGACTTAGTTTAATGTGAAGTAAATAGTCGTTAATTTATTGTGTATCGTGCCAACTACAGTTTGTTCGTGTGTAGCATTACCCAGCGGTTCGTTCGTTTAGCTAGTGGACCTTAGCCAGTGCGCGTGGACTAAATACATTGGTGCCAGCACACGAGGAGGCCTAGTCGGAGAACCTGCTGGACATGTGCACAGGAGAACCAGCGGCGGCGATTGCAGAACCATTACTGGTTGGATTATATTGATTGTGGAACGTATTACCCGGAGAAGAGCATCGTTAATCTCCACTGTCATTTGGGATTTAACCTCGTGAGGATCTACATTCGGGCTGGCCTCATGGACCGAGGCTAGCTGGCTATCATCGTTTGCTATCGAGCATTGGATTACAGTTATTGCCTTTGTTGCTGAGCATGACTGTTATATTTGTAATCTTTCTTTTCAGACAGGTATTTTTCCAGACAGGATGAAGGTAGCAAAAGTGATCCCACTTTACAAAGTAGGAGATAAGCACAGCTTCACTAACTATAGACCAGTGTCATTGCTCTCACAGTTCTCGAAAGTGCTTGAAAAACTGTTTTCGCATAAGTTAGATGGTTTTGTGGAAAAAAATAAACTGCTGAGCGAAAGCCAGTATGGCTTTAGGCAAAACAGATCAACAGCGACTGCCTTAATGAATATTATTGAAGAAATAACAACAGCAACAGATAAAAGGAAATTAACAATAGGGGTGTTTATTGATTTAAAAAGGGCATTTGATACCTTAGATCATAATATTCTAATTTCTAAATTACGTTCATATGGTGTGAGAGGAATGGTTCTTGAATGGTTGAATAGTTATCTCCACAATAGGCAACAATATGTGCAGTTGGCAGATGTCAAATCTGAGCTCATGAAGATTGAATGTGGGGTACCGCAAGGTTCGGTTTTGGGGCCCAAACTCTTTCTTTTATATATTAATGATATTTGTGATGTTTCAAAACTATTACAGATTGTCTTGTTTGCTGATGATACAATTTTTTTTTGTTCTGGAAATAATTTAAAGGAACTAGCTGAATATATTGTGTATGAAATGACAAAGCTAAAGAAATGGTTTGATGTAAATAAGCTATCACTGAATCTGAAAAAAACTAAATTTATGATTTTTGGCAATCGAAAACTAGATGAAAATATAGTACTGACCATAGATGGAGCTGATATAGAGAGAGTTAATGAATTTCGTTTTCTTGGTGTGATTATGGATGATAAATTAACATGGAAATCGCACATAGCACACGTTAAAAAAAAGATGTCCAAGAGTATTTTTGTTATGAATAAAGTAAAGGATGTGTTAGAGTATGAGGCAATGAGAACACTCTACTGCTCACTCATCTCACCTTATATCAGTTATTGTGTTGAAGTATGGGGGAATACTTATGGGACAAATATAAAACCATTATATATACTACAGAAGAGGGCTGTACGAATCACACATAAAGTGAGTTATCGAGAACACACAAATATATTATTTATTAAATCTAGAATAATTAAACTTGAAGACATGGTTAAGTTTCAAACAATGTTAATTATGTTTAGGGCAAGAAATAATACACTGCCAGAAAAACTACAAAATCTTTTTCATTTAGAAAGTGAGTTTAGTAGGAGAAAATACAATTTTAAACATCAGTTTGCACGTACCACACTTAAACAGATGTGTCCTTCAGTTATTGGTGTAAAGTTATGGAATTCTCTCCATAGCGAGCTTAAGGGATGTAACAGTGTTTATCAATTCAAAAAAATGTATAAAAAAAAAAAATTTAGTCAGTATGAAAATCAAAATGTGATCTGAATAGTGAGATCTTTTTTTTCTCTTCTCTTTCTTTTCTTTTTTATTCTTTATCATTATTATTATTATTTCAATGTTTCTTGTTTAACTGTGGATTGTGTTTCTTTTATAATGGTATAAATGATTATTTGTGTAAATAAGGTTATACGCCGACCATTAAGAAAATACATGTTAGTTTAGGAATAAGGGGCAGGTAATTATAAGATTTATTCTTCTTCCTGCTCCTTTTGTCCATGGAATGGCTATTTATGATTTTTTAATGAAGAAACTATGATTGTATTATTCCATGTGGCAAATAAAAACTCTGAACTGAACTGATTGATTGATTGAAAAGTTTATTAACAGATTGCAGAATGGGTACAGTACAGTACAGCTCAATACATACAATTGTTAAGGGGATGCAGACCAGAGAAAGACTTTCGTCTTGTTTACATCAGGGTCCCCCATTTTCAATTCATCATAACATATATGACATACATGACATACAGATAGACAGTACTGCTACATCTATACATTTATGACATATCAGATTTGCAAATACAGTACTGTTTGTGATACAAAAGTGTCCAGAAAAGGAGTGTATATACATTTGGCATAGAAACTGTACATTGGAGGAGGTTGGTTGGGTGGGGTGGGGTTGGGTGGGTTGGGTGAGGGCTGTACATTGGAGGTGGGGGGGGGGGGGGGTTGGGAAGGGGACACACACACATTTTACACTGTACATTGGAATATTGACAAAGCCTTACTTGGTCATTTACTGTACAACTAGGTTAGGACATTTGTAGGGGCCAGTTTCGAATTGCAGTCTCACGTAGGTGTTTTTTGAGAGTGTTTTTGAAGGTGGGTAGTGATTCACATTCCTTTACAGCTTTAGGTAGGGCGTTCCACATTGATGTGAACTGAACTGAGCGTTGGATTACAAGCACTGGCTTCTGTACGTGAATCCCCTTCTTCTTCAATTGATCAGACTGAGTATCCGGACATTCCTCTATCCTCCAGACCTTACAACTCTGGGAGGAACCCAGTGTCTCCAGGCGGTACCAGCGTTGCCCTCTATAATTGCTATTATACGCCAGTAGGCGTTAGCCTAGTACCCATCGTAGGAATCATTCTATTCCCAGTGACTTATGCTACTGACTGTGGAAGTGGGTAGATTCCAGGGTAAACCCGAGGAGGAGCGGTTGTGTGTTCTGTGTGATCTGGGAGTGGTGGAGGATGAATATCATTTTGTTTTTTATTGCCCTTTGTACACCACTTTGAGGAGGGCTTTATTTGAAAAAATTCAAATTGTAAACCCAGATTTGTTTTGGCAGTCTGAGAGCTGTATGTTGAGTTGTTTTTTTGTGGAGGACATCTTCGGTTTTGCAGGATTTTTGGAGAAGGCATGGCACCTGAGACAAAACACACTGTATCCTATATAATTGTATTTGAATTCACCTTGCTTTTCTGTTTATTTACATTGAGTACAGCTTGTGTTATATTACGTTTTATTGTATTTTCTTGTATTTTTTGTATGGCCATCTTGGTCTATGTCATTTGTTAAGTAATTGGTAAAGTATATTATTATATACTTATTGTTATGTGTCTTGTAAGCCCATATGGGCTGGGCATACATCTGTATGTAAGACACGAAAATAAAAAATATCAAATCAAAAAAATCAAATCAAATCAGACTGACTTTATGCCTATTCTTCGCCATACAAGCGCAACCCTAATTCTCATATCTGTAACCAATTATTGCATAATAATAAATACCCTCAAATACTATTTCTTTGTCAATGCCGTGTTATGAGTGTCCACCATATATTCGATGTACTGTCTGGCCAGTAATTAAAGTACATACCTAGCAGTGGTTTAATCTATCACAATCTTTAATACAGTCAGGGTTTTGTAACCCCTCAGTTACAGAGGGGCTTAGTGATGTCACTTTGCAGAAATGAAACTGAAATTGTCCCTGAACGGCGTGATTTTTTTCCGTAGCCGCATTTCTCAGAGACGCTCTCTGATTGGCCGACGCCTGTTTCTACACTGGTTAAGCTTAGGCACTCTTTCGAAGTTGGTTAAGGTTCGAGTTTGTCTTAGAGCATGGCGATAGAACGCCAGGTAGTTTGCAGGCTGTTTGACGTGGAAATGGGCAAAGACACGCTCGTCACGCGATTGGGCAAACGCGTCAGTGGCCAATCAGAGAGCGTCAGTCAGTGCCAATCAGAGAGCGTCTCCGAGAAATGCGGCTACGGAAAAGAATCACGCCCCTGCATGGCAGAAACACGCAAACACCAAACTTTCTGGGCGCTTGTTTACACGTGTGAAGAATAGATCCATTTAAAGGTGAGTAGGATTTGATTTTAATAAGAAGGAAATACAAAAATATCATAAGAATATAGTGCCTGACGTCATTATGGCCAATCGAAGAACAACATGCGCCTGGTATAGGAATAACTTCCACCGATGGCAAAGAGATCCAATATTAAGCCACGTCATCCATTTATGAATGAATATAGATCATGTGTTTTCCTGTATGTGTCCATATAGCCTACAGCTATTGAAATCTCACATTTTTGTTCATCCGGTTTATCCCTAAACAATCAATCCATGCCAAAGCTAGATTTGTAAAAAGGTGAAAGACTCTCACAGCCATGCTGGTTTGGCAAAATGACATCCATTCCAGCCGTTTTCGTTTGAAACAACTTTTAGTCAGAAAGCGTCATGGTTTCTCCATAGAGCTCCGTTATACTTTTAGTCAGGGGAGTGTCATGGTTTCTCCATAGAGCTCCATTATACTTTTAGTCAGGGGAGTGTCATGGTTTCTCCATAGAGCTCCATTATACTTTTAGTCAGGGGAGTGTCATGGTTTCTCCATAGAGCTCCATTATACTTTTAGTCAGGGGAGTGTCATGGTTTCTCCATAGAGCTCCATTATATTTTTAGTCAGGGGAGTGTCATGGTTTCTCCATAGAGCTCCATTATACTTTTAGTCAGGGGAGTGTCATGGTTTCTCCATAGAGCTCCATTATACTTTTAGTCAGGGGAGTGTCATGGTTTCTCCATAGAGCTCCATTATACTGTTAGTCAGGGGAGTGTCATGGTTTCTCCATAGAGCTCCATTATACTTTTTTAGCGCAGCAGCTCACGCAGGTCCGGGGTAACTTAGTCACATGACTCAGTTGGTATTGCTGATTGGCTCGAACACGGTATGTTTATAAACAAGAAACACACAGTGGCGAATCCTTATGAAAGCCAACGCAAGCCAGACCTCCCTATTAAAATATGAATGAATATCAAATATGAAATATGGAAGAAAAAAAAAATATATATATATATAATTTTCTTTTAATATAGTTTACATTCATTTTCATATGTGCATCTGTGTTATAATTATTTTTTTAAATGTATCCCTCTTCTCCTTCTCACTCCTTCTAACACACTGTCAGACTCACTGTGCTCACTGCAGCTATAGAGGAGAGGAGGCAGGGGGTAGGTGTCTTTCTCCAGCCTCAACCATGTGATTCATGTATGTAGAGTCCAAAACCGATCCTAGCCAATCAGATTCGAGCTGACTGCCACACCTTAAAAGTTTAAAACGGGGCTGTGAGCAGAATCATGAGTGTGGCATCCCCTCTGCACTCTGCACATGTTTCGCCCTGGAGGCGGGGCAGGTCAGAACGTTTCCACCTGACTACCTAACGTGACAACCATTAGTAGTATCAAACTGTCAATCAAACTGTCTGTCGTCACTCAGTTTACTACAGTGCCATTGTAAGAAAAAACATGTCTGAACGTCATCCCCTCGCGGGATTGATTGATTGAACATTTTATTAACAGAGCGGGCACGTTCGAATCCTCTATTAGTGTATCTAACATTTAGCACTTTAATAGCAACTTATTTTCGCCGGCGGGACATTTACTGAGGACCAGCAGAGCACACCACTGTGGATATTATGATTTAACAAATCTATCTGTCCAAGAGGAGGACCACATTATTGACCAGGTAAGCACTGAGCAGCCTGACTAACTAACTTTCTAACTAACGTTATCAGGCAAGCTTGTAGAACCTTTCATGACTGCAATGCAAGCCAGGGGCTGGAATACGCAGTCACTTATTCCTGCGTAGTAGCCAGATTAATGTGCACCATCAAGCACTGCTTAAAAGCTAGCGGTGGGTCCAAAATATATCGGATATAAATGTCAAAGGTACCCAGCGTTCCATTAGGGTTTCACACACAGATGCGGCAGGGTTTGAAAGCTCGGCGTTGCTAATAAACATTTTAAATCATTTTTATAAACGAGTAAAACTGAGGCTGAGCTAGCCTTCGCTAAAATGGCTGCTTCCGCATTTTACAGTAGGAGCGCTCTGATGGCTGGGCGCGCCGCACAACAGACACGTGAATGAATGAATGAATGAATGAATGAAAACTTTATTTAACAGATTGCAGAATGGGTACAATATAGTACGGCTCAATACACACAATTGTTAAGGGGATGCAGACCAGAGAAATACGTTTGTCTTGTTTGTCTAGACTCTAGACGTTTGTCTAATAGACAGTCATATTCTCTCCCGGCCGTATGTATATTTCTCTCCCACCCACCCACCTCCTCCTAATGTACAGTCCCCTCCCCATCATATGTATATACTCTGTCAGGATCTATGGGTAACAGTACTGTTCTGAAGGGCCAGATTAACACTGAGAATATACGTTTTATTATTTTATATAACTTGTATATTATTTATATATATAAGCTATATACCTTTAAGCCTCCGTTTGAATCATAGCATTATTCGCTTTCGTCATTGGACAACGCCCTTGGCATTGACGGCGCCAACAGTCGCGCCCCCCAGACAAGTTCAAAGACGAGTTCGGACAAGTTGAGACATGCCCTTGGCCAGCGCATTGATTCCGGACAAGAGATTCGGTTGCGCCCTAGAAATCACTCTAAGTATATATTGTGGAAGGCGCAAGCAGCAGCAGTTCGGTGTGCAACAGTAACGTGAAGTGAAGCGTGAACCTAGTAACTAGTGTGAACCTTAGCAAGTGTGTGTGGACTTAACGTAATTAGTATCAGAACACGAGGTGAACCTAGTAGCAGAACTATTGGACATGTGAGCAGTGGAACCTACCCGCGGTGTATCGTTACGGATAACTAGTAGCTCCTTAGATATGACCTTGATATTGTAGAACCATTGTTGGTGGATTATAGTGAATTGTGTAAACGTAGTAACGTGGAGAAGAGCATCGTTAATACCATTGTCGTTTGGATTTAACTACACCTGAAGATTTGCATCGGGCTAGCTTCGAGGACGAAGCTAGCTAGCTATCATCACTGCCGTCGGGCATTGGATTAAGAGCTATTACCCTGCTATCGAGCACTTGGATTACAAGGACCGGATCCGTATGAGACCCCCTTTCTTCAGTGACCAGCCGGAGTATCCGCCTATTCTTCAAATCCTCTGGAGCTTACCACTCCGTGGGGGAAATCACCAGTCTCCAGCTATACCCTTGTTTGCCCCCTATATCGCCATCTCACGCCATGCAGCGTTCCGGTCTAGTATTATTAGCCTAGGAATTATTCATTCCCACTGACTTTGATACTCTGACATTCTACTATCATTCGCCATAAAAGAGCGACCAAATAATTCTCAGTTGTATATTTGACATTGATAATAAAATACTGTAAACGTTATCTCTTTGTCACCGTGCCGTCTATTGAGTGTCTGCCATATTTAACTGTACTGTCTGGCAAGTAATAATAATAGTTAGTAGTGGTTTAATCTATCACAATCTTTAATACAGTCAGGGTTTTGTAACCCCTCAGTTACAAGTACTGTATATTTGAATATCGTATATGTCACAAATGTAACCATACACTGTAAACCCGCACGTTCAAAATAATCAATTAGTTTGAGTAGGGTATACTCAATATTCTATGAAAGTTCTACTAACTTGAATGTCTTGAGTTCGTGTGACGTGTTCTTATGTTTTGAGTAAATAAAACTCATAGTTTTTGATTGACTTGGAACTATTCACTTATTAAGTAAGTATAATGTAAAAGCATAACTTAAGTACAACTTAAGATAATTAAGTAGATACAGACTCTAAACCGCATTATGTTTTGAGTAAATAAAACTCATAGTTTTTGATTGACTTGGAATTATACACTTATTAAGTAAGTATAATGTAAAAGCATAACTTAAGTACAACTTAAGATAATTAAGTAGATACAGACTGTAAACCGCATTATGTTTTGAGTAAATAAAACTCATAGTTTTTGATTGACTTGGAACTATTCACTTATTAAGTAAGTATAATGTAAAAGCATAACTTAAGTACAACTTAAGATAATTAAGTAGATACAGACTGAAAACCGCATTATGTTTTGAGTAAATAAAACTCATAGTTTTTGATTGACTTGGAATTATTCACTTATTAAGGCGAGACACTGCAGGTGAATAGTCAAATATACTTTTTTTGTTGATTTTGAGATTTTGTTATATTTTGCTTCCTAAACATGTCTTCTATGAAACTAGTGACAATAAAACGTCAATAACACACATTTAGTTGTTTATTTTACATCATTTTGCCTTATTGCATCCATAAATGTGCACATATTTAATGGGGAAGTGCCTCATTTGCATATATAAACATAAATTTCAGAAAACTTGCAATATATTTTTTCTTAGTTTATATGTACATAACAAATTGGGAAAGTTTCATAGTGATATCTATTCAAATATTTTTTGCCTATTAGGGGGTACTACACTGTACTACACTGTTTGTAGCCTGTGTGTAGTTCTGTTCAGTTCAATAACATCATTATTATTATTATTCAGTTATCAGGCATGTGTTTAGGTTGTCTATTACTAATGGTTTGATTACGTATTGTGTTTGTAAATATCTGTTTAAAAAAAAAAGTATGGCATTTTACAATACAGAACTTTGAAGGCGTTTTCCCAAAAATTAGTTTTAAGAGTTTTTCCTCATACTGTGAGCCAGAAATCTCCACTTCAGTAGCACACACATACACCAAACCTTCGAGTTCTATTCACATCTATGTTCTGAAGGTATTTACAGAAGGGTTTGTTGATATCGCATTCATACCCTGATTTATATCACATTTTATTCCTAAAAACATGGCGAAATATGGAATTTTACCATAAAAATGGACTGAATGGAGTGTTTTCTGATTTATGGAGTGATAAAAAGAGATATCCAAAATCCCCTCTGTAATAACCTTTGGCTCTAATATGTCAATAAAATGAAACTATAATTTTGAAAATGGCTTTATCCAATGTTCAGATTTCTGTCCTGGAATTATATGCAAATTAGTGCATATTTAAGTAGATCATGCCTCATTTGCATATTTAAACATACAATTTCAGAAAACTTGTAATACAAAAAAGTATTGTCTTAATGTAAGTAATCAACTGGGGAAGTTTCATTGTGATATCTATTAGTTAATTTGTTTACCCTATTCACCTGCAGTGTCTCCCCTTAAGTAAGTATAATGTAAAAGCATAACTTAAGTACAACTTAAGATAATTAAGTATACAGACTGTAAACCGCATTATGTTTTGAGTAAATAAAACTCATAGTTTTTGATTGACTTGGAACTATTCACTTATTAAGTAAGTATAATGTAAAAGCATAACTTAAGTACAACTTAAGATAATTAAGTAGATACAGAGTGTAAACCGCATTATGTTTTGAGTAAATAAAACTCATCTTTTTTGATTGACTTGGAACTATTCACTTATTAAGTAAGTATAATGTAAAAGCATAACTTAAGTACAACTTAAGATAATTAAGTAGATACAGACTCTAAACCGCATTATGTTTTGAGTAAATAAAACTCATAGTTTTTGATTGACTTGGAATTATTCACTTATTAAGTAAGTATAATGTAAAAGCATAACTTAAGTACAACTTAAGATAATTAAGTAGATACAGACTGTAAACCGCATTATGTTTTGAGTAAATAAAACTCATAGTTTTTGATTGACTTGGAACTATTCACTTATTAAGTAAGTATAATGTAAAAGCATAACTTAAGTACAACTTAAGATAATTAAGTAGATACAGACTGAAAACCGCATTATGTTTTGAGTAAATAAAACTCATAGTTTTTGATTGACTTGGAATTATTCACTTATTAAGTAAGTATAATGTAAAAGCATAACTTAAGTACAACTTAAGATAATTAAGTAGATACAGACTGTAAACCGCATTATGTTTTGAGTAAATAAAACTCATAGTTTTTGATTGACTTGGAACTATTCACTTATTAAGTAAGTATAATGTAAAAGCATAACTTAAGTACAACTTAAGATAATTAAGTAGATACAGACTGAAAACCGCATTATGTTTTGAGTAAATAAAACTCATAGTTTTTGATTGACTTGGAATTATTCACTTATTAAGTAAGTATAATGTAAAAGCATAAATTAAGTACAACTTAAGATAATTAAGTAGATACAGACTGTAAACCGCATTATGTTTTGAGTAAATAAAACTCATCGTTTTTGATTGACTTGGAACTATTCACTTATTAAGTAAGTATAATGTAAAAGCATAACTTAAGTACAACTTTATTAACAGATTGCAGAATGGGTATAGAGGTGTGATAGGTGTGATAGGTGTGATAGGTGTGAAAGGTGTGATAGGTGTGATAGGTGTGATAGGTGTGAGAGGTGTGATAGGTGTGATAGGTGTGAGAGGTGTGATAGGTGTGAGAGGTGTGATAGGTGTGAGAGGTGTGAGAGGTGTGAGAGGTGTGATAGGTGTGAGAGGTGTGATAGGTGTGATAGGTGTGAGAGGTGTGAGAGGTGTGATAGGTGTGAGAGGTGTGATAGGTGTGAGAGGTGTGATAGGTGTGAGAGGTGTGATATGTGTGATGGTGGGATCGGTGTGAGAGGTGTGATAGGTGTGAGAGGTGTGATAGGTGTGAGAGGTGTGATAGGTGTGAGAGGTGTGATAGGTGTGAGAGGAGTGATAGGTGTGATAGGTGTGAGAGGTGTGATAGGTGTGAGAGGTGTGATAGGTGTGATAGGTGGGATCGGTGTGAGAGGTGTGAGAGGTGTGATAGGTGTGAGAGGTGTGATAGGTGTGAGAGGTGTGATAGGTGTGATAGGTGTGAGAGGTGTGAAAGGTGTGAGAGGTGTGAGAGGTGTGATAGGTGGGATCGGTGTGAGAGGTGTGAGAGGTGTGATAGGTGTGAGAGGTGTGATAGGTGTGAGAGGTGTGAGAGATGTGATAGGTGTGAAAGGTGTGATAGGTGTGAGAGGTGTGATAGGTGTGATAGGTGTGATAGGTGTGAGAGGTGTGATAGGTGTGAGAGGTGTGAGAGGTGTGATAGGTGTGAGAGGTGTGAGAGGTGTGATAGGTGTGAGAGGTGTGATAGGTGTGATAGGTGTGAGAGGTGTGAGAGGTGTGATAGGTGTGAGAGGTGTGAGAGGTGTGATAGGTGTGAGAGGTGTGATAGGTGTGAGAGGTGTGATAGGTGTGAGAGGTGTGAGAGGTGTGATAGGTGTGAGAGGTGTGATAGGTGTGATAGGTGTGAGAGGTGTGAGAGGTGTGATAGGTGTGAGAGGTGTAATAGGTGTGAGAGGTGTGATAGGTGTGAGAGGTGTGAGAGATGTGATAGGTGTGAGAGGTGTGATAGGTGGGATCGGTGTGAGAGGTGTGATAGGTGTGATAGGTGTGAGAGGTGTGATAGGTGTGAGAGGTGTGAGAGATGTGATAGGTGTGAGAGGTGTGAGAGGTGTGATAGGTGTGAGAGGTGTGATATGTGTGATAGGTGTGATAGGTGTGAGAGGTGTGATAGGTGTGAGAGGTGTGAGAGGTGTGATAGGTGTGAGAGGTGTGATAGGTGTGAGAGGTGTGATAGGTGTGAGAGGTGTGAGAGGTGTGATAGGTGTGAGAGGTGTGATAGGTGTGATAGGTGTGAGAGGTGTGAGAGGTGTGATAGGTGTGAGAGGTGTAATAGGTGTGAGAGGTGTGATAGGTGTGAGAGGTATGATAGGTGTGATAGTGTGAGAGGTGTGAAAGGTGTGAGAGGTGTGAGAGGTGTGATAGGTGTGAGAGTTGTGATAGGTGTGAGAGGTGGGATCGGTGTGACAGGTGTGAGAGGTGTGATAGGTGTGAGAGGTGTGATAGGTGTGAGAGGTGTGATAGGTGTGATAGGTGTGAGAGGTGTGAAAGGTGTGAGATGTGTGAGAGGTGTGATAGGTGGGATCGGTGTGAGAGGTGTGAGAGGTGTGATAGGTGTGAGATGTGTGATAGGTGTGAGAGGTGTGAGAGATGTGATAGGTGTGAGAGGTGTGAGAGGTGTGAGAGGTGTGATATGTGTGATAGGTGTGATAGGTGTGATAGGTGTGAGAG